>NC_088098.1:82867382-83505732 GCF_036370855.1 Dromaius novaehollandiae | reverse complement strand
TTTCCATAGGCATGGTGCGGGAACGACACGCAGAGAGAGCGAGCCCTCTCGCTCTGCCTCAGAAGCTGTTGAGCTCCACAGCTCCATAGCCAGCGGGAGGCATCGAGAGCGAGAGGCGTGCCTAACTCTCAATGCCTAGCGATGGCTGTCGATCTCCACGGGCATTTTCGCTTTTGGCACGGGGCCGATCCTCTTCTTGTGAGGCATCCAAGCAGTCTTGCCATCGATACCTCTCGATAGGGAGGGGCATCGAAGCCTGTCCAATTCCACACCTATCGATACACATCGATATCCCTCGGAAGCGATAAGATCGCTACCAATGGATATCGATGGCTAGCGATAGGCAGCGGGAGCTGCCGATCTTGAGAGGCATGCAGAGCTTGCGGGCTGTGGGCCGTGTTGCTCTTGGGAGGCCCCGAGGCCTCTCGACCTTGACCATTTTGGGGATCGAGGGCCCTTCTGGAGCATTGATTTCCATAGGCATGGTGCGGGAACGACACGCAGAGAGAGCGAGCCCTCTCGCTCTGCCTCAGAAGCTGTCGATCTCCACAGCTCCGTAGCCAGTGGGAGGCATCGAGAGCGAGAGGCGTGCCTAACTCTCGATGCCTAGCGATGGCTGTCGATCTCCACGGGCATTTTCGCTTTTGGCACGGGGCCGATCCTCTTCTTGTGAGGCATCCAAACGGTCTCACCATCAATACCTCTCGATAGGGAGGGGCATCGAAGCCTGTCCAATTCCACACCTATCGATACACATCGATATCCCTCGGAAGCGATAAGATCGCTACCGATGGATATCGATGGCTAGCGATAGGCAGCGGGAGCTGCCGATCTCGAGAGGCATGCAGAGCTTGCGGGCTGTGGGCCGTGTTGCTCCTGGGAGGCCCCGAGGCCTCTCGACATTGACCATTTTGGGGATCGAGGGCCCTTCTGGAGCATTGATTTCCATAGGCATGGTGCGGGAACGACACACAGAGAGAGCGAGCCCTCTCGCTCTGCCTCAGAAGCTGTCGATCTCCACAGCTCCGTAGCCAGCGGGAGGCATCGAGAGCGAGAGGCGTGCCTAACTCTCAATGCCTAGCGATGGCTGTCGATCTCCACGGGCATTTTCGCTTTTGGCACGGGGCCGATCCTCTTCTTGTGAGGCATCCAAGCAGTCTTGCCATCAATACCTCTCGATAGGGAGGGGCATCGAAGCCTGTCCAATTCCACACCTATCGATACACATCGATATCCCTCGGAAGCGATAAGATCGCTACCGATGGATATCGATGGCTAGCGATAGGCAGCGGGAGCTGCCGATCTCGAGAGGCATGCAGAGCTTGCGGGCTGTGGGCCGTGTTGCTCTTGGGAGGCCCCGAGACCTCTCGACATTGACCGTTTGGGGGATCGAGGGCCCTTCTGGAGCATTGATTTCCATAGGCATGGTGCGGGAACGACACGCAGAGAGAGCGAGCCCTCTCGCTGTGCCTCAGAAGCTGTTAATCTCCACAGCTCCGTAGCCAGCGGGAGGCATCGAGAGCGAGAGGCGTGCCTAACTCTCAATGCCTAGCGATGGCTGTCGATCTCCACGGGCATTTTCGCTTTTGGCACGGGGCCGATCCTCTTCTTGTGAGGCATCCAAGCAGTCTTGCCATCGATACCTCTCGATAGGGAGGGGCATCGAAGCCTGTCCAATTCCACACCTATCGATACACATCGATATCCCTCGGAAGCGATAAGATCGCTACCGATGGATATCGATGGCTAGCGATAGGCAGCGGGAGCTGCCGATCTCGAGAGGCATGCAGAGCTTGCGGGCTGTGGGCCGTGTTGCTCTTGGGAGGCCCCGAGACCTCTCGACATTGACCATTTTGGGGATCGAGGGCCCTTCTGGAGCATTGATTTCCATAGGCATGGTGCGGGATCGATACGCAGAGAGAGTGAGCCCTCTCGCTCTGCCTCAGAAGCTGTTAATCTCCACAGCTCCGTAGCCAGCGGGAGGCATCGAGAGCGAGAGGCGTGCCTAACTCTCAATGCCTAGCGATGGCTGTCGATCTCCACGGGCATTTTCGCTTTTGGCACTGGGCCAATCCTCTTCTTGTGAGGCATCCAAACGGTCTCACCATCAATACCTCTCGATAGGGAGGGGCATCGAAGCCTGTCCAATTCCACACCTATCGATACACATCGATATCCCTCGGAAGCGATAAGATCGCTACCGATGGATATCGATGGCTAGCGATAGGCAGCGGGAGCTGCCGATCTCGAGAGGCATGCAGAGCTTGCGGGCTGTGGGCCGTGTTGCTCTTGGGAGGCCCCGAGACCTCTCGACATTGACCATTTTGGGGATCGAGGGCCCTTCTGGAGCATTGATTTCCATAGGCATGGTGCGGGATCGATACGCAGAGAGAGTGAGCCCTCTCGCTCTGCCTCAGAAGCTGTTAATCTCCACAGCTCCGTAGCCAGCGGGAGGCATCGAGAGCGAGAGGCGTGCCTAACTCTCAATGCCTAGTGATGGCTGTCGATCTCCACGGGCATTTTCGCTTTTGGCACGGGGCCGATCCTCTTCTTGTGAGGCATCCAAACGGTCTCACCATCAATACCTCTCGATAGGGAGGGGCATCGAAGCCTGTCCAATTCCACACCTATCGATACACATCGATATCCCTCGGAAGCAAGAAGATCGCTACCGATGGATATCGATGGCTAGCGATAGGCAGCGGGAGCTGCCGATCTCGAGAGGCATGCAGAGTTTGCGGGCTGTGGGCCGTGTTGCTCCTGGGAGGCCCCGAGGCCTCTTGACATTGACCGTTTTGGGGATCGAGGGCCCTTCTGGAGCATTGATTTCCATAGGCATGGTGCGGGAACGACACGCAGAGAGAGCGAGCCCTCTCGCTCTGCCTCAGAAGCTGTCGATCTCCACAGCTCCGTAGCCAGCGGGAGGCATCGAGAGCGAGAGGCGTGCCTAACTCTCGATGCCTAGCGATGGCTGTCGATCTCCACGGGCATTTTCGCTTTTGGCACTGGGCCAATCCTCTTCTTGTGAGGCATCCAAACGGTCTCACCATCAATACCTCTCGATAGGGAGGGGCATCGAAGCCTGTCCAATTCCACACCTATCGATACACATCGATATCCCTCGGAAGCGATAAGATCGCTACCGATGGATATCGATGGCTAGCGATAGGCAGCGGGAGCTGCCGATCTCGAGAGGCATGCAGAGCTTGCGGGCTGTGGGCCGTGTTGCTCCTGGGAGGCCCCGAGGCCTCCCGACATTGACCATTTTGGGGATTGAGGGCCCTTCTGGAGCATTGATTTCCATAGGCATGGTGCGGGAATGACACGCAGAGAGAGCGAGCCCTCTCGCTCTGCCTCAGAAGCTGTCGATCTCCACAGCTCCGTAGCCAGCGGGAGGCATCGAGAGCGAGAGGCGTGCCTAACTCTCAATGCCTAGTGATGGCTGTCGATCTCCACGGGCATTTTCGCTTTTGGCACGGGGCCGATCCTCTTCTTGTGAGGCATCCAAGCAGTCTTGCCATCGATACCTCTCGATAGCGAGGGGCATCGAAGCCTGTCCAATTCCACACCTATCGATACACATCGATATCCCTCGGAAGCGAGAAGATCGCTACCGATGGATATCGATGGCTAGCGATAGGCAGCGGGAGCTGCCGATCTCGAGAGGCATGCAGAGTTTGCGGGCTGTGGGCCGTGTTGCTCCTGGGAGGCCCCGAGGCCTCTCGACATTGACCGTTTTGGGGATCGAGGGCCCTTCTGGAGCATTGATTTCCATAGGCATGGTGCGGGAACGACACGCAGAGAGAGTGAGCCCTCTCGCTCTGCCTCAGAAGCTGTTAATCTCCACAGCTCCGTAGCCAGCGGGAGGCATCGAGAGCGAGAGGCGTGCCTAACTCTCAATGCCTAGCGATGGCTGTCGATCTCCACGGGCATTTTCGCTTTTGGCACGGGGCCGATCCTCTTCTTGTGAGGCATCCAAGCAGTCTTGCCATCGATACCTCTCGATAGGGAGGGGCATCGAAGCCTGTCCAATTCCACACCTATCGATACACATCGATATCCCTCGGAAGCGAGAAGATCGCTACCGATGGATATCGATGGCTAGCGATAGGCAGCGGGAGCTGCCGATCTCGAGAGGCATGCAGAGCTTGCGGGCTGTGGGCCGTGTTGCTCTTGGGAGGCCCCGAGGCCTCTCGACATTGACCATTTTGGGGATCGAGGGCCCTTCTGGAGCATTGATTTCCATAGGCATGGTGCGGGAACGACACACAGAGAGAGCGAGCCCTCTCGCTCTGCCTCAGAAGCTGTCGATCTCCACAGCTCCGTAGCCAGCGGGAGGCATCGAGAGCGAGAGGCGTGCCTAACTCTCGATGCCTAGCGATGGCTGTCGATCTCCACGGGCATTTTCGCTTTTGGCACGGGGCCGATCCTCTTCTTGTGAGGCATCCAAGCAGTCTTGCCATTGATACCTCTCGATAGCGAGGGGCATCGAAGCCTGTCCAATTCCACACCTATCGATACACATCGATATCCCTCGGAAGCGATAAGATCGCTACCGATGGATATCGATGGCTAGCGATAGGCAGCGGGAGCTGCCGATCTTGAGAGGCATGCAGAGCTTGCGGGCTGTGGGCCGTGTTGCTCTTGGGAGGCCCCGAGGCCTCTCGACCTTGACCATTTTGGGGATCGAGGGCCCTTCTGGAGCATTGATTTCCATAGGCATGGTGCGGGAACGACACACAGAGAGAGCGAGCCCTCTCGCTCTGCCTCAGAAGCTGTCGATCTCCACAGCTCCGTAGCCAGCGGGAGGCATCGAGAGCGAGAGGCGTGCCTAACTCTCAATGCCTAGCGATGGCTGTCGATCTCCACGGGCATTTTCGCTTTTGGCACGGGGCCGATCCTCTTCTTGTGAGGCATCCAAGCAGTCTTGCCATCGATACCTCTCGATAGCGAGGGGCATCGAAGCCTGTCCAATTCCACACCTATCGATACACATCGATATCCCTCGGAAGCGATAAGATCGCTACCGATGGATATCGATGGCTAGCGATAGGCAGCGGGAGCTGCCGATCTCGAGAGGCATGCAGAGTTTGCGGGCTGTGGGCCGTGTTGCTCCTGGGAGGCCCCGAGACCTCTCGACATTGACCATTTTGGGGATCGAGGGCCCTTCTGGAGCATTGATTTCCATAGGCATGGTGCGGGAACGACACGCAGAGAGAGCGAGCCCTCTCGCTCTGCCTCAGAAGCTGTTAATCTCCACAGCTCCGTAGCCAGCGGGAGGCATCGAGAGCGAGAGGCATGCCTAACTCTCGATGCCTAGCGATGGCTGTCGATCTCCACGGGCATTTTCGCTTTTGGCACAGGGCCGATCCTCTTCTTGTGAGGCATCCAAACGGTCTCACCATCAATACCTCTCGATAGGGAGGGGCATCGAAGCCTGTCCAATTCCACACCTATCGATACACATCGATATCCCTCGGAAGCGATAAGATCGCTACCGATGGATATCGATGGCTAGCGATAGGCAGCGGGAGCTGCCGATCTCGAGAGGCATGCAGAGTTTGCGGGCTGTGGGCCGTGTTGCTCCTGGGAGGCCCCGAGACCTCTCGACATTGACCATTTTGGGGATCGAGGGCCCTTCTGGAGCATTGATTTCCATAGGCATGGTGCGGGAACGACACGCAGAGAGAGCGAGCCCTCTCGCTCTGCCTCAGAAGCTGTTAATCTCCACAGCTCCGTAGCCAGCGGGAGGCATCGAGAGCGAGAGGCGTGCCTAACTCTCAATGCCTAGCGATGGCTGTCGATCTCCACGGGCATTTTCGCTTTTGGCACGGGGCCAATCCTCTTCTTGTGAGGCATCCAAACGGTCTCACCATCAATACCTCTCGATAGGGAGGGGCATCGAAGCCTGTCCAATTCCACACCTATCGATACACATCGATATCCCTCGGAAGCGATAAGATCGCTACCGATGGATATCGATGGCTAGCGATAGGCAGCGGGAGCTGCCGATCTCGAGAGGCATGCAGAGCTTGCGGGCTGTGGGCCGTGTTGCTCTTGGGAGGCCCCGAGGCCTCTCGACCTTGACCATTTTGGGGATCGAGGGCCCTTCTGGAGCATTGATTTCCATAGGCATGGTGCGGGAACGACACGCAGAGAGAGCGAGCCCTCTCGCTCTGCCTCAGAAGCTGTCGATCTCCACAGCTCCGTAGCCAGCGGGAGGCATCGAGAGCGAGAGGCATGCCTAACTCTCGATGCCTAGCGATGGCTGTCGATCTCCACGGGCATTTTCGCTTTTGGCACGGGGCCGATCCTCTTCTTGTGAGGCATCCAAGCAGTCTTGCCATCGATACCTCTCGATAGGGAGGGGCATCGAAGCCTGTCCAATTCCACACCTATCGATACACATCGATATCCCTCGGAAGCGATAAGATCGCTACCGATGGATATCGATGGCTAGCGATAGGCAGCGGGAGCTGCCGATCTCGAGAGGCATGCAGAGCTTGCGGGCTGTGGGCCGTGTTGCTCCTGGGAGGCCCCGAGGCCTCTCGACATTGACCGTTTTGGGGATCGAGGGCCCTTCTGGAGCATTGATTTCCATAGGCATGGTGCGGGAACGACACGCAGAGAGAGCGAGCCCTCTCGCTCTGCCTCAGAAGCTGTCGATCTCCACATCTCCGTAGCCAGCGGGAGGCATCAATAACGAGAGGCGTACCTAACTCTCGATGCCTAGCGATGGCTGTCGATCTCCATGGGCATTTTCGCTTTTGGCACGGGGCCGATCCTCTTCTTGTGAGGCATCCAAGCAGTCTTGCCATTGATACCTCTCGATAGCGAGGGGCATCGAAGCCTGTCCAATTCCACACCTATCGATACACATCGATATCCCTCGGAAGCGATAAGATCGCTACCGATGGATATCGATGGCTAGCGATAGGCAGCGGGAGCTGCCGATCTCGAGAGGCATGCAGAGCTTGCGGGCTGTGGGCCGTGTTGCTCCTGGGAGGCCCCGAGGCCTCTCGACATTGACCATTTTGGGGATCGAGGGCCCTTCTGGAGCATTGATTTCCATAGGCATGGTGCGGGAATGACACGCAGAGAGAGCGAGCCCTCTCGCTCTGCCTCAGAAGCTGTCGATCTCCACAGCTCCGTAGCCAGCGGGAGGCATCGAGAGCGAGAGGCGTGCCTAACTCTCAATGCCTAGCGATGGCTGTCGATCTCCACGGGCATTTTCGCTTTTGGCACGGGGCCGATCCTCTTCTTGTGAGGCATCCAAGCAGTCTTGCCATCGATACCTCTCGATAGCGAGGGGCATCGAAGCCTGTCCAATTCCACACCTATCGATACACATCGATATCCCTCGGAAGCGAGAAGATCGCTACCGATGGATATCGATGGCTAGCGATAGGCAGCGGGAGCTGCCGATCTCGAGAGGCATGCAGAGTTTGCGGGCTGTGGGCCGTGTTGCTCCTGGGAGGCCCCGAGGCCTCTCGACATTGACCGTTTTGGGGATCGAGGGCCCTTCTGGAGCATTGATTTCCATAGGCATGGTGCGGGAACGACACGCAGAGAGAGCGAGCCCTCTCGCTCTGCCTCAGAAGCTGTTAATCTCCACAGCTCCGTAGCCAGCGGGAGGCATCGAGAGCGAGAGGCGTGCCTAACTCTCAATGCCTAGCGATGGCTGTCGATCTCCACGGGCATTTTCGCTTTTGGCACGGGGCCAATCCTCTTCTTGTGAGGCATCCAAGCAGTCTTGCCATCGATACCTCTCGATAGGGAGGGGCATCGAAGCCTGTCCAATTCCACACCTATCGATACACATCGATATCCCTCGGAAGCGAGAAGATCGCTACCGATGGATATCGATGGCTAGCGATAGGCAGCGGGAGCTGCCGATCTCGAGAGGCATGCAGAGCTTGCGGGCTGTGGGCCGTGTTGCTCTTGGGAGGCCCCGAGGCCTCTCGACATTGACCATTTTGGGGATCGAGGGCCCTTCTGGAGCATTGATTTCCATAGGCATGGTGCGGGAACGACACACAGAGAGAGCGAGCCCTCTCGCTCTGCCTCAGAAGCTGTCGATCTCCACAGCTCCGTAGCCAGCGGGAGGCATCGAGAGCGAGAGGCGTGCCTAACTCTCGATGCCTAGCGATGGCTGTCGATCTCCACGGGCATTTTCGCTTTTGGCACGGGGCCGATCCTCTTCTTGTGAGGCATCCAAGCAGTCTTGCCATTGATACCTCTCGATAGCGAGGGGCATCGAAGCCTGTCCAATTCCACACCTATCGATACACATCGATATCCCTCGGAAGCGATAAGATCGCTACCGATGGATATCGATGGCTAGCGATAGGCAGCGGGAGCTGCCGATCTTGAGAGGCATGCAGAGCTTGCGGGCTGTGGGCCGTGTTGCTCTTGGGAGGCCCCGAGGCCTCTCGACCTTGACCATTTTGGGGATCGAGGGCCCTTCTGGAGCATTGATTTCCATAGGCATGGTGCGGGAACGACACACAGAGAGAGCGAGCCCTCTCGCTCTGCCTCAGAAGCTGTCGATCTCCACAGCTCCGTAGCCAGCGGGAGGCATCGAGAGCGAGAGGCGTGCCTAACTCTCAATGCCTAGCGATGGCTGTCGATCTCCACGGGCATTTTCGCTTTTGGCACGGGGCCGATCCTCTTCTTGTGAGGCATCCAAGCAGTCTTGCCATCGATACCTCTCGATAGGGAGGGGCATCGAAGCCTGTCCAATTCCACACCTATCGATACACATCGATATCCCTCGGAAGCGAGAAGATCGCTACCGATGGATATCGATGGCTAGCGATAGGCAGCGGGAGCTGCCGATCTCGAGAGGCATGCAGAGCTTGCGGGCTGTGGGCCGTGTTGCTCCTGGGAGGCCCCGAGGCCTCTCGACATTGACCGTTTTGGGGATCGAGGGCCCTTCTGGAGCATTGATTTCCATAGGCATGGTGCGGGAACGACACGCAGAGAGAGCGAGCCCTCTCGCTCTGCCTCAGAAGCTGTCGATCTCCACATCTCCGTAGCCAGCGGGAGGCATCAATAACGAGAGGCGTACCTAACTCTCGATGCCTAGCGATGGCTGTCGATCTCCACGGGCATTTTCGCTTTTGGCACGGGGCCGATCCTCTTCTTGTGAGGCATCCAAGCAGTCTTGCCATTGATACCTCTCGATAGCGAGGGGCATCGAAGCCTGTCCAATTCCACACCTATCGATACACATCGATATCCCTCGGAAGCGATAAGATCGCTACCGATGGATATCGATGGCTAGCGATAGGCAGCGGGAGCTGCCGATCTCGAGAGGCATGCAGAGTTTGCGGGCTGTGGGCCGTGTTGCTCCTGGGAGGCCCCGAGGCCTCTCGACATTGACCGTTTTGGGGATCGAGGGCCCTTCTGGAGCATTGATTTCCATAGGCATGGTGCGGGAACGACACGCAGAGAGAGCGAGCCCTCTCGCTCTGCCTCAGAAGCTGTTAATCTCCACAGCTCCGTAGCCAGCGGGAGGCATCGAGAGCGAGAGGCGTGCCTAACTCTCAATGCCTAGCGATGGCTGTCGATCTCCACGGGCATTTTCGCTTTTGGCACGGGGCCAATCCTCTTCTTGTGAGGCATCCAAGCAGTCTTGCCATCGATACCTCTCGATAGGGAGGGGCATCGAAGCCTGTCCAATTCCACACCTATCGATACACATCGATATCCCTCGGAAGCGAGAAGATCGCTACCGATGGATATCGATGGCTAGCGATAGGCAGCGGGAGCTGCCGATCTCGAGAGGCATGCAGAGCTTGCGGGCTGTGGGCCGTGTTGCTCCTGGGAGGCCCCGAGGCCTCTCGACATTGACCATTTTGGGGATCGAGGGCCCTTCTGGAGCATTGATTTCCATAGGCATGGTGCGGGAACGACACACAGAGAGAGCGAGCCCTCTCGCTCTGCCTCAGAAGCTGTCGATCTCCACAGCTCCGTAGCCAGCGGGAGGCATCGAGAGCGAGAGGCGTGCCTAACTCTCGATGCCTAGCGATGGCTGTCGATCTCCACGGGCATTTTCGCTTTTGGCACGGGGCCGATCCTCTTCTTGTGAGGCATCCAAGCAGTCTTGCCATTGATACCTCTCGATAGCGAGGGGCATCGAAGCCTGTCCAATTCCACACCTATCGATACACATCGATATCCCTCGGAAGCGATAAGATCGCTACCGATGGATATCGATGGCTAGCGATAGGCAGCGGGAGCTGCCGATCTTGAGAGGCATGCAGAGCTTGCGGGCTGTGGGCCGTGTTGCTCTTGGGAGGCCCCGAGGCCTCTCGACCTTGACCATTTTGGGGATCGAGGGCCCTTCTGGAGCATTGATTTCCATAGGCATGGTGCGGGAACGACACACAGAGAGAGCGAGCCCTCTCGCTCTGCCTCAGAAGCTGTCGATCTCCACAGCTCCGTAGCCAGCGGGAGGCATCGAGAGCGAGAGGCGTGCCTAACTCTCAATGCCTAGCGATGGCTGTCGATCTCCACGGGCATTTTCGCTTTTGGCACGGGGCCGATCCTCTTCTTGTGAGGCATCCAAGCAGTCTTGCCATCGATACCTCTCGATAGGGAGGGGCATCGAAGCCTGTCCAATTCCACACCTATCGATACACATCGATATCCCTCGGAAGCGATAAGATCGCTACCGATGGATATCGATGGCTAGCGATAGGCAGCGGGAGCTGCCGATCTCGAGAGGCATGCAGAGTTTGCGGGCTGTGGGCCGTGTTGCTCCTGGGAGGCCCCGAGACCTCTCGACATTGACCATTTTGGGGATCGAGGGCCCTTCTGGAGCATTGATTTCCATAGGCATGGTGCGGGAACGACACGCAGAGAGAGCGAGCCCTCTCGCTGTGCCTCAGAAGCTGTTAATCTCCACAGCTCCGTAGCCAGCGGGAGGCATCGAGAGCGAGAGGCATGCCTAACTCTCGATGCCTAGCGATGGCTGTCGATCTCCACGGGCATTTTCGCTTTTGGCACAGGGCCGATCCTCTTCTTGTGAGGCATCCAAACGGTCTCACCATCAATACCTCTCGATAGGGAGGGGCATCGAAGCCTGTCCAATTCCACACCTATCGATACACATCGATATCCCTCGGAAGCGATAAGATCGCTACCGATGGATATCGATGGCTAGCGATAGGCAGCGGGAGCTGCCGATCTCGAGAGGCATGCAGAGTTTGCGGGCTGTGGGCCGTGTTGCTCCTGGGAGGCCCCGAGACCTCTCGACATTGACCATTTTGGGGATCGAGGGCCCTTCTGGAGCATTGATTTCCATAGGCATGGTGCGGGAACGACACACAGAGAGAGCGAGCCCTCTCGCTCTGCCTCAGAAGCTGTTAATCTCCACAGCTCCGTAGCCAGCGGGAGGCATCGAGAGCGAGAGGCGTGCCTAACTCTCGATGCCTAGCGATGGCTGTCGATCTCCACGGGCATTTTCGCTTTTGGCACGGGGCCAATCCTCTTCTTGTGAGGCATCCAAACGGTCTCACCATCAATACCTCTCGATAGGGAGGGGCATCGAAGCCTGTCCAATTCCACACCTATCGATACACATCGATATCCCTCGGAAGCGATAAGATCGCTACCAATGGATATCGATGGCTAGCGATAGGCAGCGGGAGCTGCCGATCTCGAGAGGCATGCAGAGCTTGCGGGCTGTGGGCCGTGTTGCTCTTGGGAGGCCCCGAGGCCTCTCGACCTTGACCATTTTGGGGATCGAGGGCCCTTCTGGAGCATTGATTTCCATAGGCATGGTGCGGGAACGACACGCAGAGAGAGCGAGCCCTCTCGCTCTGCCTCAGAAGCTGTCGATCTCCACAGCTCCGTAGCCAGCGGGAGGCATCGAGAGCGAGAGGCATGCCTAACTCTCGATGCCTAGCGATGGCTGTCGATCTCCACGGGCATTTTCGCTTTTGGCACGGGGCCGATCCTCTTCTTGTGAGGCATCCAAGCAGTCTTGCCATCGATACCTCTCGATAGGGAGGGGCATCGAAGCCTGTCCAATTCCACACCTATCGATACACATCGATATCCCTCGGAAGCGAGAAGATCGCTACCGATGGATATCGATGGCTAGCGATAGGCAGCGGGAGCTGCCGATCTCGAGAGGCATGCAGAGCTTGCGGGCTGTGGGCCGTGTTGCTCCTGGGAGGCCCCGAGGCCTCTCGACATTGACCGTTTTGGGGATCGAGGGCCCTTCTGGAGCATTGATTTCCATAGGCATGGTGCGGGAACGACACGCAGAGAGAGTGAGCCCTCTCGCTCTGCCTCAGAAGCTGTCGATCTCCACATCTCCGTAGCCAGCGGGAGGCATCAATAACGAGAGGCGTACCTAACTCTCGATGCCTAGCGATGGCTGTCGATCTCCATGGGCATTTTCGCTTTTGGCACGGGGCCGATCCTCTTCTTGTGAGGCATCCAAGCAGTCTTGCCATCGATACCTCTCGATAGCGAGGGGCATCGAAGCCTGTCCAATTCCACACCTATCGATACACATCGATATCCCTCGGAAGCGAGAAGATCGCTACCGATGGATATCGATGGCTAGCGATAGGCAGCGGGAGCTGCCGATCTCGAGAGGCATGCAGAGTTTGCGGGCTGTGGGCCGTGTTGCTCCTGGGAGGCCCCGAGGCCTCTCGACATTGACCGTTTTGGGGATCGAGGGCCCTTCTGGAGCATTGATTTCCATAGGCATGGTGCGGGAACGACACGCAGAGAGAGCGAGCCCTCTCGCTCTGCCTCAGAAGCTGTCGATCTCCACAGCTCCGTAGCCAGCGGGAGGCATCGAGAGCGAGAGGCGTGCCTAACTCTCAATGCCTAGCGATGGCTGTCGATCTCCACGGGCATTTTCGCTTTTGGCACGGGGCCAATCCTCTTCTTGTGAGGCATCCAAGCAGTCTTGCCATCGATACCTCTCGATAGGGAGGGGCATCGAAGCCTGTCCAATTCCACACCTATCGATACACATCGATATCCCTCGGAAGCGATAAGATCGCTACCGATGGATATCGATGGCTAGCGATAGGCAGCGGGAGCTGCCGATCTCGAGAGGCATGCAGAGCTTGCGGGCTGTGGGCCGTGTTGCTCTTGGGAGGCCCCGAGGCCTCTCGACATTGACCGTTTTGGGGATCGAGGGCCCTTCTGGAGCATTGATTTCCATAGGCATGGTGCGGGAACGACACACAGAGAGAGCGAGCCCTCTCGCTCTGCCTCAGAAGCTGTCGATCTCCACAGCTCCGTAGCCAGCGGGAGGCATCGAGAGCGAGAGGCGTGCCTAACTCTCGATGCCTAGCGATGGCTGTCGATCTCCACGGGCATTTTCGCTTTTGGCACGGGGCCGATCCTCTTCTTGTGAGGCATCCAAGCAGTCTTGCCATTGATACCTCTCGATAGCGAGGGGCATCGAAGCCTGTCCAATTCCACACCTATCGATACACATCGATATCCCTCGGAAGCGATAAGATCGCTACCGATGGATATCGATGGCTAGCGATAGGCAGCGGGAGCTGCCGATCTTGAGAGGCATGCAGAGCTTGCGGGCTGTGGGCCGTGTTGCTCTTGGGAGGCCCCGAGGCCTCTCGACCTTGACCATTTTGGGGATCGAGGGCCCTTCTGGAGCATTGATTTCCATAGGCATGGTGCGGGAACGACACACAGAGAGAGCGAGCCCTCTCGCTCTGCCTCAGAAGCTGTCGATCTCCACAGCTCCGTAGCCAGCGGGAGGCATCGAGAGCGAGAGGCGTGCCTAACTCTCAATGCCTAGCGATGGCTGTCGATCTCCACGGGCATTTTCGCTTTTGGCACGGGGCCGATCCTCTTCTTGTGAGGCATCCAAGCAGTCTTGCCATCGATACCTCTCGATAGGGAGGGGCATCGAAGCCTGTCCAATTCCACACCTATCGATACACATCGATATCCCTCGGAAGCGAGAAGATCGCTACCGATGGATATCGATGGCTAGCGATAGGCAGCGGGAGCTGCCGATCTCGAGAGGCATGCAGAGTTTGCGGGCTGTGGGCCGTGTTGCTCCTGGGAGGCCCCGAGACCTCTCGACATTGACCATTTTGGGGATCGAGGGCCCTTCTGGAGCATTGATTTCCATAGGCATGGTGCGGGAATGACACGCAGAGAGAGCGAGCCCTCTCGCTCTGCCTCAGAAGCTGTCGATCTCCACAGCTCCGTAGCCAGCGGGAGGCATCGAGAGCGAGAGGCGTGCCTAACTCTCAATGCCTAGCGATGGCTGTCGATCTCCACGGGCATTTTCGCTTTTGGCACGGGGCCGATCCTCTTCTTGTGAGGCATCCAAGCAGTCTTGCCATCGATACCTCTCGATAGCGAGGGGCATCGAAGCCTGTCCAATTCCACACCTATCGATACACATCGATATCCCTCGGAAGCGAGAAGATCGCTACCGATGGATATCGATGGCTAGCGATAGGCAGCGGGAGCTGCCGATCTCGAGAGGCATGCAGAGTTTGCGGGCTGTGGGCCGTGTTGCTCCTGGGAGGCCCCGAGGCCTCTCGACATTGACCGTTTTGGGGATCGAGGGCCCTTCTGGAGCATTGATTTCCATAGGCATGGTGCGGGAACGACACGCAGAGAGAGCGAGCCCTCTCGCTCTGCCTCAGAAGCTGTTAATCTCCACAGCTCCGTAGCCAGCGGGAGGCATCGAGAGCGAGAGGCGTGCCTAACTCTCAATGCCTAGCGATGGCTGTCGATCTCCACGGGCATTTTCGCTTTTGGCACGGGGCCAATCCTCTTCTTGTGAGGCATCCAAGCAGTCTTGCCATCGATACCTCTCGATAGGGAGGGGCATCGAAGCCTGTCCAATTCCACACCTATCGATACACATCGATATCCCTCGGAAGCGAGAAGATCGCTACCGATGGATATCGATGGCTAGCGATAGGCAGCGGGAGCTGCCGATCTCGAGAGGCATGCAGAGCTTGCGGGCTGTGGGCCGTGTTGCTCTTGGGAGGCCCCGAGGCCTCTCGACATTGACCATTTTGGGGATCGAGGGCCCTTCTGGAGCATTGATTTCCATAGGCATGGTGCGGGAACGACACACAGAGAGAGCGAGCCCTCTCGCTCTGCCTCAGAAGCTGTCGATCTCCACAGCTCCATAGCCAGCGGGAGGCATCGAGAGCGAGAGGCGTGCCTAACTCTCGATGCCTAGCGATGGCTGTCGATCTCCACGGGCATTTTCGCTTTTGGCACGGGGCCGATCCTCTTCTTGTGAGGCATCCAAGCAGTCTTGCCATTGATACCTCTCGATAGCGAGGGGCATCGAAGCCTGTCCAATTCCACACCTATCGATACACATCGATATCCCTCGGAAGCGATAAGATCGCTACCGATGGATATCGATGGCTAGCGATAGGCAGCGGGAGCTGCCGATCTTGAGAGGCATGCAGAGCTTGCGGGCTGTGGGCCGTGTTGCTCTTGGGAGGCCCCGAGGCCTCTCGACCTTGACCATTTTGGGGATCGAGGGCCCTTCTGGAGCATTGATTTCCATAGGCATGGTGCGGGAACGACACACAGAGAGAGCGAGCCCTCTCGCTCTGCCTCAGAAGCTGTCGATCTCCACAGCTCCGTAGCCAGCGGGAGGCATCGAGAGCGAGAGGCGTGCCTAACTCTCAATGCCTAGCGATGGCTGTCGATCTCCACGGGCATTTTCGCTTTTGGCACGGGGCCGATCCTCTTCTTGTGAGGCATCCAAGCAGTCTTGCCATCGATACCTCTCGATAGGGAGGGGCATCGAAGCCTGTCCAATTCCACACCTATCGATACACATCGATATCCCTCGGAAGCGATAAGATCGCTACCGATGGATATCGATGGCTAGCGATAGGCAGCGGGAGCTGCCGATCTCGAGAGGCATGCAGAGTTTGCGGGCTGTGGGCCGTTTTGCTCCTGGGAGGCCCCGAGACCTCTCGACATTGACCATTTTGGGGATCGAGGGCCCTTCTGGAGCATTGATTTCCATAGGCATGGTGCGGGAACGACACGCAGAGAGAGCGAGCCCTCTCGCTGTGCCTCAGAAGCTGTTAATCTCCACAGCTCCGTAGCCAGCGGGAGGCATCGAGAGCGAGAGGCATGCCTAACTCTCGATGCCTAGCGATGGCTGTCGATCTCCACGGGCATTTTCGCTTTTGGCACAGGGCCGATCCTCTTCTTGTGAGGCATCCAAACGGTCTCACCATCAATACCTCTCGATAGGGAGGGGCATCGAAGCCTGTCCAATTCCACACCTATCGATACACATCGATATCCCTCGGAAGCAATAAGATCGCTACCGATGGATATCGATGGCTAGCGATAGGCAGCGGGAGCTGCCGATCTCGAGAGGCATGCAGAGTTTGCGGGCTGTGGGCCGTGTTGCTCCTGGGAGGCCCCGAGACCTCTCGACATTGACCATTTTGGGGATCGAGGGCCCTTCTGGAGCATTGATTTCCATAGGCATGGTGCGGGAACGACACGCAGAGAGAGCGAGCCCTCTCGCTCTGCCTCAGAAGCTGTTAATCTCCACAGCTCCGTAGCCAGCGGGAGGCATCGAGAGCGAGAGGCGTGCCTAACTCTCGATGCCTAGCGATGGCTGTCGATCTCCACGGGCATTTTCGCTTTTGGCACGGGGCCAATCCTCTTCTTGTGAGGCATCCAAACGGTCTCACCATCAATACCTCTCGATAGGGAGGGGCATCGAAGCCTGTCCAATTCCACACCTATCGATACACATCGATATCCCTCGGAAGCGATAAGATCGCTACCGATGGATATCGATGGCTAGCGATAGGCAGCGGGAGCTGCCGATCTCGAGAGGCATGCAGAGCTTGCGGGCTGTGGGCCGTGTTGCTCTTGGGAGGCCCCGAGGCCTCTCGACCTTGACCATTTTGGGGATCGAGGGCCCTTCTGGAGCATTGATTTCCATAGGCATGGTGCGGGAACGACACGCAGAGAGAGCGAGCCCTCTCGCTCTGCCTCAGAAGCTGTCGATCTCCACAGCTCCGTAGCCAGCGGGAGGCATCGAGAGCGAGAGGCATGCCTAACTCTCGATGCCTAGCGATGGCTGTCGATCTCCACGGGCATTTTCGCTTTTGGCACGGGGCCGATCCTCTTCTTGTGAGGCATCCAAGCAGTCTTGCCATCGATACCTCTCGATAGGGAGGGGCATCGAAGCCTGTCCAATTCCACACCTATCGATACACATCGATATCCCTCGGAAGCGATAAGATCGCTACCGATGGATATCGATGGCTAGCGATAGGCAGCGGGAGCTGCCGATCTCGAGAGGCATGCAGAGCTTGCGGGCTGTGGGCCGTGTTGCTCCTGGGAGGCCCCGAGGCCTCTCGACATTGACCGTTTTGGGGATCGAGGGCCCTTCTGGAGCATTGATTTCCATAGGCATGGTGCGGGAACGACACGCAGAGAGAGCGAGCCCTCTCGCTCTGCCTCAGAAGCTGTCGATCTCCACATCTCCTTAGCCAGCGGGAGGCATCAATAACGAGAGGCGTACCTAACTCTCGATGCCTAGCGATGGCTGTCGATCTCCACGGGCATTTTCGCTTTTGGCACGGGGCCGATCCTCTTCTTGTGAGGCATCCAAGCAGTCTTGCCATTGATACCTCTCGATAGCGAGGGGCATCGAAGCCTGTCCAATTCCACACCTATCGATACACATCGATATCCCTCGGAAGCAATAAGATTGCTACCGATGGATATCGATGGCTAGCGATAGGCAGCGGGAGCTGCCGATCTCGAGAGGCATGCAGAGCTTGCGGGCTGTGGGCCGTGTTGCTCCTGGGAGGCCCCGAGGCCTCTCGACATTGACCGTTATGGGGATCGAGGGCCCTTCTGGAGCATTGATTTCCATAGGCATGGTGCGGGAACGACACGCAGAGAGAGCGAGCCCTCTCGCTCTGCCTCAGAAGCTGTTGAGCTCCACAGCTCCGTAGCCAGCGGGAGGCATCGAGAGCGAGAGGCGTGCCTAACTCTCAATGCCTAGCGATGGCTGTCGATCTCCACGGGCATTTTCGCTTTTGGCACGGGGCCAATCCTCTTCTTGTGAGGCATCCAAACGGTCTCACCATCAATACCTCTCGATAGGGAGGGGCATCGAAGCCTGTCCAATTCCACACCTATCGATACACATCGATATCCCTCGGAAGCGAGAAGATCGCTACCGATGGATATCGATGGCTAGCGATAGGCAGCGGGAGCTGCCGATCTCGAGAGGCATGCAGAGCTTGCGGGCTGTGGGCCGTGTTGCTCTTGGGAGGCCCCGAGACCTCTCGACATTGACCATTTTGGGGATCGAGGGCCCTTCTGGAGCATTGATTTCCATAGGCATGGTGCGGGATCGACACGCAGAGAGAGCGAGCCCTCTCGCTCTGCCTCAGAAGCTGTTAATCTCCACAGCTCCGTAGCCAGCGGGAGGCATCGAGAGCGAGAGGCGTGCCTAACTCTCAATGCCTAGCGATGGCTGTCGATCTCCACGGGCATTTTCGCTTTTGGCACGGGGCCGATCCTCTTCTTGTGAGGCATCCAAACGGTCTCACCATCAATACCTCTCGATAGGGAGGGGCATCGAAGCCTGTCCAATTCCACACCTATCGATACACATCGATATCCCTCGGAAGCGAGAAGATCGCTACCGATGGATATCGATGGCTAGCGATAGGCAGCGGGAGCTGCCGATCTCGAGAGGCATGCAGAGCTTGCGGGCTGTGGGCCGTGTTGCTCCTGGGAGGCCCCGAGGCCTCTCGACATTGACCGTTTTGGGGATCGAGGGCCCTTCTGGAGCATTGATTTCCATAGGCATGGTGCGGGAACGACACGCAGAGAGAGCGAGCCCTCTCGCTCTGCCTCAGAAGCTGTTGAGCTCCACAGCTCCGTAGCCAGCGGGAGGCATCGAGAGCGAGAGGCGTGCCTAACTCTCAATGCCTAGCGATGGCTGTCGATCTCCACGGGCATTTTCGCTTTTGGCACGGGGCCGATCCTCTTCTTGTGAGGCATCCAAACGGTCTCACCATTAATACCTCTCGATAGGGAGGGGCATCGAAGCCTGTCCAATTCCACACCTATCGATACACATCGATATCCCTCGGAAGCGATAAGATTGCTACCGATGGATATCGATGGCTAGCGATAGGCAGCGGGAGCTGCCGATCTCGAGAGGCATGCAGAGCTTGCGGGCTGTGGGCCGTGTTGCTCCTGGGAGGCCCCGAGGCCTCTCGACATTGACCGTTTTGGGGATCGAGGGCCCTTCTGGAGCATTGATTTCCATAGGCATGGTGCGGGAACGACACGCAGAGAGAGCGAGCCCTCTCGCTGTGCCTCAGAAGCTGTCGATCTCCACAGCTCCGTAGCCAGCGGCAGGCATCGAGAGCGAGAGGCGTGCCTAACTCTCAATGCCTAGCGATGGCTGTCGATCTCCACGGGCATTTTCGCTTTTGGCACAGGGCCGATCCTCTTCTTGTGAGGCATCCAAGCAGTCTTGCCATCGATACCTCTCGATAGGGAGGGGCATCGAAGCCTGTCCAATTCCACACCTATCGATACACATCGATATCCCTCGGAAGCGAGAAGATCGCTACCGATGGATATCGATGGCTAGCGATAGGCAGCGGGAGCTGCCGATCTCGAGAGGCATGCAGAGCTTGCGGGCTGTGGGCCGTGTTGCTCTTGGGAGGCCCCGAGACCTCTCGACATTGACCATTTTGGGGATCGAGGGCCCTTCTGGAGCATTGATTTCCATAGGCATGGTGCGGGAACGACACGCAGAGAGAGCGAGCCCTCTCGCTCTGCCTCAGAAGCTGTTAATCTCCACAGCTCCGTAGCCAGCGGGAGGCATCGAGAGCGAGAGGCGTGCCTAACTCTCAATGCCTAGCGATGGCTGTCGATCTCCACGGGCATTTTCGCTTTTGGCACGGGGCCGATCCTCTTCTTGTGAGGCATCCAAACGGTCTCACCATCAATACCTCTCGATAGGGAGGGGCATCGAAGCCTGTCCAATTCCACACATATCGATACACATCGATATCCCTCGGAAGCGATAAGATCGCTACCGATGGATATCGATGGCTAGCGATAGGCAGCGGGAGCTGCCGATCTCGAGAGGCATGCAGAGCTTGCGGGCTGTGGGCCGTGTTGCTCTTGGGAGGCCCCGAGGCCTCTCGACCTTGACCATTTTGGGGATCGAGGGCCCTTCTGGAGCATTGATTTCCATAGGCATGGTGCGGGAACGACACAGAGAGAGAGCGAGCCCTCTCGCTCTGCCTCAGAAGCTGTCGATCTCCACAGCTCCGTAGCCAGCGGGAGGCATCAATAACGAGAGGCGTACCTAACTCTCGATGCCTAGCGATGGCTGTCGATCTCCACGGGCATTTTCGCTTTTGGCACGGGGCCGATCCTCTTCTTGTGAGGCATCCAAGCAGTCTTGCCATTGATACCTCTCGATAGCGAGGGGCATCAAAGCCTGTCCAATTCCACACCTATCGATACACATCGATATCCCTCAGAAGCAATAAGATTGCTACCGATGGATATCGATGGCTAGCGATAGGCAGCGGGAGCTGCCGATCTCGAGAGGCATGCAGAGCTTGCGGGCTGTGGGCCGTGTTGCTCTTGGGAGGCCCCAAGGCCTCTCGACATTGACCGTTTTGGGGATCGAGGGCCCTTCTGGAGCATTGATTTCCATAGGCATGGTGCGGGAACGACACGCAGAGAGAGCGAGCCCTCTCGCTCTGCCTCAGAAGCTGTCGATCTCCACAGCTCCGTAGCCAGCGGGAGGCATCGAGAGCGAGAGGCGTGCCTAACTCTCAATGCCTAGCGATGGCTGTCGATCTCCACGGGCATTTTCGCTTTTGGCACGGGGCCGATCCTCTTCTTGTGAGGCATCCAAGCAGTCTTGCCATCGATACCTCTCGATAGGGAGGGGCATCGAAGCCTGTCCAATTCCACACCTATCGATACACATCGATATCCCTCGGAAGCGAGAAGATCGCTACCGATGGATATCGATGGCTAGCGATAGGCAGCGGGAGCTGCCGATCTCGAGAGGCATGCAGAGCTTGCGGGCTGTGGGCCGTGTTGCTCTTGGGAGGCCCCGAGGCCTCTCGACATTGACCATTTTGGGGATCGAGGGCCCTTCTGGAGCATTGATTTCCATAGGCATGGTGCGGGAACGACACACAGAGAGAGCGATCCCTCTCGCTCTGCCTCAGAAGCTGTCGATCTCCACAGCTCCGTAGCCAGCGGGAGGCATCGAGAGCGAGAGGCGTGCCTAACTCTCGATGCCTAGCGATGGCTGTCGATCTCCACGGGCATTTTCGCTTTTGGCACGGGGCCGATCCTCTTCTTGTGAGGCATCCAAGCAGTCTTGCCATTGATACCTCTCGATAGCGAGGGGCATCGAAGCCTGTCCAATTCCACACCTATCGATACACATCGATATCCCTCGGAAGCGATAAGATCGCTACCGATGGATATCGATGGCTAGCGATAGGCAGCGGGAGCTGCCGATCTTGAGAGGCATGCAGAGCTTGCGGGCTGTGGGCCGTGTTGCTCTTGGGAGGCCCCGAGGCCTCTCGACCTTGACCATTTTGGGGATCGAGGGCCCTTCTGGAGCATTGATTTCCATAGGCATGGTGCGGGAACGACACACAGAGAGAGCGAGCCCTCTCGCTCTGCCTCAGAAGCTGTCGATCTCCACAGCTCCGTAGCCAGCGGGAGGCATCGAGAGCGAGAGGCGTGCCTAACTCTCAATGCCTAGCGATGGCTGTCGATCTCCACGGGCATTTTCGCTTTTGGCACGGGGCCGATCCTCTTCTTGTGAGGCATCCAAGCAGTCTTGCCATCGATACCTCTCGATAGGGAGGGGCATCGAAGCCTGTCCAATTCCACACCTATCGATACACATCAATATCCCTCGGAAGCGATAAGATCGCTACCGATGGATATCGATGGCTAGCGATAGGCAGCGGGAGCTGCCGATCTCGAGAGGCATGCAGAGTTTGCGGGCTGTGGGCCGTGTTGCTCCTGGGAGGCCCCGAGACCTCTCGACATTGACCATTTTGGGGATCGAGGGCCCTTCTGGAGCATTGATTTCCATAGGCATGGTGCGGGAACGACACGCAGAGAGAGCGAGCCCTCTCGCTGTGCCTCAGAAGCTGTTAATCTCCACAGCTCCGTAGCCAGCGGGAGGCATCGAGAGCGAGAGGCATGCCTAACTCTCGATGCCTAGCGATGGCTGTCGATCTCCACGGGCATTTTCGCTTTTGGCACAGGGCCGATCCTCTTCTTGTGAGGCATCCAAACGGTCTCACCATCAATACCTCTCGATAGGGAGGGGCATCGAAGCCTGTCCAATTCCACACCTATCGATACACATCGATATCCCTCGGAAGCGATAAGATCGCTACCGATGGATATCGATGGCTAGCGATAGGCAGCGGGAGCTGCCGATCTCGAGAGGCATGCAGAGCTTGCGGGCTGTGGGCCGTGTTGCTCCTGGGAGGCCCCGAGACCTCTCGACATTGACCATTTTGGGGATCGAGGGCCCTTCTGGAGCATTGATTTCCATAGGCATGGTGCGGGAACGACACGCAGAGAGAGCGAGCCCTCTCGCTCTGCCTCAGAAGCTGTTAATCTCCACAGCTCCGTAGCCAGCGGGAGGCATCGAGAGCGAGAGGCGTGCCTAACTCTCGATGCCTAGCGATGGCTGTCGATCTCCATGGGCATTTTCGCTTTTGGCACGGGGCCAATCCTCTTCTTGTGAGGCATCCAAACGGTCTCACCATCAATACCTCTCGATAGGGAGGGGCATCGAAGCCTGTCCAATTCCACACCTATCGATACACATCGATATCCCTCGGAAGCGATAAGATCGCTACCGATGGATATCGATGGCTAGCGATAGGCAGCGGGAGCTGCCGATCTCGAGAGGCATGCAGAGCT
Source organism: Dromaius novaehollandiae (assembly GCF_036370855.1). NCBI lineage: Eukaryota > Metazoa > Chordata > Aves > Casuariiformes > Dromaiidae > Dromaius > Dromaius novaehollandiae. Next base: position 83,482,743 of record NC_088098.1, on the reverse strand, counting down.
TGCGGGCTGTGGGCCGTGTTGCTCTTGGGAGGCCCCGAGGCCTCTCGACCTTGACCATTTTGGGGATCGAGGGCCCTTCTGGAGCATTGATTTCCATAGGCATGGTGCGGGAACGACACGCAGAGAGAGCGAGCCCTCTCGCTCTGCCTCAGAAGCTGTCGATCTCCACAGCTCCGTAGCCAGCGGGAGGCATCGAGAGCGAGAGGCATGCCTAACTCTCGATGCCTAGCGATGGCTGTCGATCTCCACGGGCATTTTTGCTTTTGGCACGGGGCCGATCCTCTTCTTGTGAGGCATCCAAGCAGTCTTGCCATCGATACCTCTCGATAGGGAGGGGCATCGAAGCCTGTCCAATTCCACACCTATCGATACACATCGATATCCCTCGGAAGCGAGAAGATCGCTACCGATGGATATCGATGGCTAGCGATAGGCAGCGGGAGCTGCCGATCTCGAGAGGCATGCAGAGCTTGCGGGCTGTGGGCCGTGTTGCTCCTGGGAGGCCCCGAGGCCTCTCGACATTGACCGTTTTGGGGATCGAGGGCCCTTCTGGAGCATTGATTTCCATAGGCATGGTGCGGGAACGACACGCAGAGAGAGCGAGCCCTCTCGCTCTGCCTCAGAAGCTGTCGATCTCCACATCTCCTTAGCCAGCGGGAGGCATCAATAACGAGAGGCGTACCTAACTCTCGATGCCTAGCGATGGCTGTCGATCTCCACGGGCATTTTCGCTTTTGGCACGGGGCCGATCCTCTTCTTGTGAGGCATCCAAGCAGTCTTGCCATTGATACCTCTCGATAGCGAGGGGCATCGAAGCCTGTCCAATTCCACACCTATCGATACACATCGATATCCCTCGGAAGCAATAAGATTGCTACCGATGGATATCGATGGCTAGCGATAGGCAGCGGGAGCTGCCGATCTCGAGAGGCATGCAGAGCTTGCGGGCTGTGGGCCGTGTTGCTCCTGGGAGGCCCCGAGGCCTCTCGACATTGACCGTTTTGGGGATCGAGGGCCCTTCTGGAGCATTGATTTCCATAGGCATGGTGCGGGAACGACACGCAGAGAGAGCGAGCCCTCTCGCTCTGCCTCAGAAGCTGTTGAGCTCCACAGCTCCGTAGCCAGCGGGAGGCATCGAGAGCGAGAGGCGTGCCTAACTCTCAATGCCTAGCGATGGCTGTCGATCTCCACGGGCATTTTCGCTTTTGGCACGGGGCCGATCCTCTTCTTGTGAGGCATCCAAGCAGTCTTGCCATCGATACCTCTCGATAGGGAGGGGCATCGAAGCCTGTCCAATTCCACACCTATCGATACACATCGATATCCCTCGGAAGCGAGAAGATCGCTACCGATGGATATCGATGGCTAGCGATAGGCAGCGGGAGCTGCCGATCTCGAGAGGCATGCAGAGCTTGCGGGCTGTGGGCCGTGTTGCTCTTGGGAGGCCCCGAGACCTCTCGACATTGACCATTTTGGGGATCGAGGGCCCTTCTGGAGCATTGATTTCCATAGGCATGGTGCGGGATCGACACGCAGAGAGAGCGAGCCCTCTCGCTCTGCCTCAGAAGCTGTTAATCTCCACAGCTCCGTAGCCAGCGGGAGGCATTGAGAGCGAGAGGCGTGCCTAACTCTCAATGCCTAGCGATGGCTGTCGATCTCCACGGGCATTTTCGCTTTTGGCACGGGGCCGATCCTCTTCTTGTGAGGCATCCAAACGGTCTCACCATCAATACCTCTCGATAGGGAGGGGCATCGAAGCCTGTCCAATTCCACACCTATCGATACACATCGATATCCCTCGGAAGCGAGAAGATCGCTACCGATGGATATCGATGGCTAGCGATAGGCAGCGGGAGCTGCCGATCTCGAGAGGCATGCAGAGCTTGCGGGCTGTGGGCCGTGTTGCTCCTGGGAGGCCCCGAGGCCTCTCGACATTGACCGTTTTGGGGATCGAGGGCCCTTCTGGAGCATTGATTTCCATAGGCATGGTGCGGGAACGACACGCAGAGAGAGCGAGCCCTCTCGCTGTGCCTCAGAAGCTGTTGAGCTCCACAGCTCCGTAGCCAGCGGGAGGCATCGAGAGCGAGAGGCGTGCCTAACTCTCAATGCCTAGCGATGGCTGTCGATCTCCACGGGCATTTTCGCTTTTGGCACGGGGCCGATCCTCTTCTTGTGAGGCATCCAAACGGTCTCACCATTAATACCTCTCGATAGGGAGGGGCATCGAAGCCTGTCCAATTCCACACCTATCGATACACATCGATATCCCTCGGAAGCGATAAGATTGCTACCGATGGATATCGATGGCTAGCGATAGGCAGCGGGAGCTGCCGATCTCGAGAGGCATGCAGAGCTTGCGGGCTGTGGGCCGTGTTGCTCCTGGGAGGCCCCGAGGCCTCTCGACATTGACCGTTTTGGGGATCGAGGGCCCTTCTGGAGCATTGATTTCCATAGGCATGGTGCGGGAACGACACGCAGAGAGAGCGAGCCCTCTCGCTGTGCCTCAGAAGCTGTCGATCTCCACAGCTCCGTAGCCAGCGGCAGGCATCGAGAGCGAGAGGCGTGCCTAACTCTCAATGCCTAGCGATGGCTGTCGATCTCCACGGGCATTTTCGCTTTTGGCACAGGGCCGATCCTCTTCTTGTGAGGCATCCAAGCAGTCTTGCCATCGATACCTCTCGATAGGGAGGGGCATCGAAGCCTGTCCAATTCCACACCTATCGATACACATCGATATCCCTCGGAAGCGAGAAGATCGCTACCGATGGATATCGATGGCTAGCGATAGGCAGCGGGAGCTGCCGATCTCGAGAGGCATGCAGAGCTTGCGGGCTGTGGGCCGTGTTGCTCTTGGGAGGCCCCGAGACCTCTCGACATTGACCATTTTGGGGATCGAGGGCCCTTCTGGAGCATTGATTTCCATAGGCATGGTGCGGGAACGACACGCAGAGAGAGCGAGCCCTCTCGCTCTGCCTCAGAAGCTGTTAATCTCCACAGCTCCGTAGCCAGCGGGAGGCATCGAGAGCGAGAGGCGTGCCTAACTCTCAATGCCTAGCGATGGCTGTCGATCTCCACGGGCATTTTCGCTTTTGGCACGGGGCCGATCCTCTTCTTGTGAGGCATCCAAACGGTCTCACCATCAATACCTCTCGATAGGGAGGGGCATCGAAGCCTGTCCAATTCCACACATATCGATACACATCGATATCCCTCGGAAGCGATAAGATCGCTACCGATGGATATCGATGGCTAGCGATAGGCAGCGGGAGCTGCCGATCTCGAGAGGCATGCAGAGCTTGCGGGCTGTGGGCCGTGTTGCTCTTGGGAGGCCCCGAGGCCTCTCGACCTTGACCATTTTGGGGATCGAGGGCCCTTCTGGAGCATTGATTTCCATAGGCATGGTGCGGGAACGACACAGAGAGAGAGCGAGCCCTCTCGCTCTGCCTCAGAAGCTGTCGATCTCCACAGCTCCGTAGCCAGCGGGAGGCATCAATAACGAGAGGCGTACCTAACTCTCAATGCCTAGCGATGGCTGTCGATCTCCACGGGCATTTTCGCTTTTGGCACGGGGCCGATCCTCTTCTTGTGAGGCATCCAAGCAGTCTTGCCATCGATACCTCTCGATAGGGAGGGGCATCGAAGCCTGTCCAATTCCACACCTATCGATACACATCGATATCCCTCGGAAGCGAGAAGATCGCTACCGATGGATATCGATGGCTAGCGATAGGCAGCGGGAGCTGCCGATCTCGAGAGGCATGCAGAGCTTGCGGGCTGTGGGCCGTGTTGCTCTTGGGAGGCCCCGAGACCTCTCGACATTGACCGTTTGGGGGATCGAGGGCCCTTCTGGAGCATTGATTTCCATAGGCATGGTGCGGGAACGACACGCAGAGAGAGCGAGCCCTCTCGCTGTGCCTCAGAAGCTGTCGATCTCCACAGCTCCGTAGCCAGCGGGAGGCATCGAGAGCGAGAGGCGTGCCTAACTCTCAATGCCTAGCGATGGCTGTCGATCTCCACGGACATTTTCGCTTTTGGCACGGGGCCGATCCTCTTCTTGTGAGGCATCCAAGCAGTCTTGCCATCGATACCTCTCGATAGGGAGGGGCATCGAAGCCTGTCCAATTCCACACCTATCGATACACATCGATATCCCTCGGAAGCGATAAGATCGCTACCGATGGATATCGATGGCTAGCGATAGGCAGCGGGAGCTGCCGATCTCGAGAGGCATGCAGAATTTGCGGGCTGTGGGCCGTGTTGCTCTTGGGAGGCCCCGAGACCTCTCGACATTGACCATTTTGGGGATCGAGGGCCCTTCTGGAGCATTGATTTCCATAGGCATGGTGCGGGAACGACACGCAGAGAGAGCGAGCCCTCTCGCTGTGCCTCAGAAGCTGTCGATCTCCACAGCTCCGTAGCCAGCGGGAGGCATCGAGAGCGAGAGGCGTGCCTAACTCTCAATGCCTAGCGATGGCTGTCGATCTCCACGGGCATTTTCGCTTTTGGCACGGGGCCAATCCTCTTCTTGTGAGGCATCCAAACGGTCTCACCATCAATACCTCTCGATAGGGAGGGGCATCGAAGCCTGTCCAATTCCACACCTATCGATACACATCGATATCCCTCGGAAGCGATAAGATCGCTACCAATGGATATCGATGGCTAGCGATAGGCAGCGGGAGCTGCCGATCTTGAGAGGCATGCAGAGCTTGCGGGCTGTGGGCCGTGTTGCTCCTGGGAGGCCCCGAGGCCTCTCAACCTTGACCATTTTGGGGATCGAGGGCCCTTCTGAAGCATTGATTTCCATAGGCATGGTGCGGGAACGACACGCAGAGAGAGCGAGCCCTCTCGCTCTGCCTCAGAAGCTGTCGATCTCCACAGCTCCGTAGCCAGCGGGAGGCATCAATAACGAGAGACGTACCTAACTCTCGATGCCTAGCGATGGCTGTCCATCTCCACGGGCATTTTCGCTTTTGGCACGGGGCCGATCCTCTTCTTGTGAGGCATCCAAACGGTCTCACCATCAATACCTCTCGATAGGGAGGGGCATCGAAGCCTGTCCAATTCCACACCTATCGATACACATCGATATCCCTCGGAAGCGATAAGATCGCTACCGATGGATATCGATGGCTAGCGATAGGCAGCGGGAGCTGCCGATCTCGAGAGGCATGCAGAGTTTGCGGGCTGTGGGCCGTGTTGCTCCTGGGAGGCCCCGAGGCCTCTCGACCTTGACCGTTTTGGGGATCGAGGGCCCTTCTGGAGCATTGATTTCCATAGGCATGGTGCGGGAACGACACGCAGAGAGAGCGAGCCCTCTCGCTGTGCCTCAGAAGCTGTCGATCTCCACAGCTCCGTAGCCAGCGGGAGGCATCGAGAGCGAGAGGCGTGCCTAACTCTCGATGCCTAGCGATGGCTGTCGATCTCCACGGGCATTTTCGCTTTTGGCACGGGGCCGATCCTCTTCTTGTGAGGCATCCAAGCAGTCTTGCCATCGATACCTCTCGATAGCGAGGGGCATCGAAGCCTGTCCAATTCCACACCTATCGATACACATCGATATCCCTCGGAAGCGAGAAGATCGCTACCAATGGATATCGATGGCTAGCGATAGGCAGCGGGAGCTGCCGATCTCGAGAGGCATGCAGAGCTTGCGGGCTGTGGGCCGTGTTGCTCTTGGGAGGCCCCGAGACCTCTCGACATTGACCATTTTGGGGATCGAGGGCCCTTCTGGAGCATTGATTTCCATAGGCATGGTGCGGGAACGACACGCAGAGAGAGCAAGCCCTCTCGCTGTGCCTCAGAAGCTGTTAATCTCCACAGCTCCGTAGCCAGCGGGAGGCATCGAGAGCGAGAGGCATGCCTAACTCTCAATGCCTAGCGATGGCTGTCGATCTCCACGGGCATTTTCGCTTTTGGCACGGGGCCGATCCTCTTCTTGTGAGGCATCCAAGCAGTCTTGCCATCGATACCTCTCGATAGGGAGGGGCATCGAAGCCTGTCCAATTCCACACCTATCGATACACATCGATATCCCTCGGAAGCGATAAGATCGCTACCGATGGATATCGATGGCTAGCGATAGGCAGCGGGAGCTGCCGATCTCGAGAGGCATGCAGAGCTTGCGGGCTGTGGGCCGTGTTGCTCTTGGGAGGCCCCGAGACCTCTCGACATTGACCATTTTGGGGATCGAGGGCCCTTCTGGAGCATTGATTTCCATAGGCATGGTGCGGGAACGACACGCAGAGAGAGCGAGCCCTCTCGCTGTGCCTCAGAAGCTGTTAATCTCCACAGCTCCGTAGCCAGCGGGAGGCATCGAGAGCGAGAGGCGTGCCTAACTCTCGATGCCTAGCGATGGCTGTCGATCTCCACGGGCATTTTCGCTTTTGGCACGGGGCCAATCCTCTTCTTGTGAGGCATCCAAACGGTCTCACCATCAATACCTCTCGATAGGGAGGGGCATCGAAGCCTGTCCAATTCCACACCTATCGATACACATCGATATCCCTCGGAAGCGAGAAGATCGCTACCGATGGATATCGATGGCTAGCGATAGGCAGCGGGAGCTGCCGATCTCGAGAGGCATGCAGAGCTTGCGGGCTGTGGGCCGTGTTGCTCCTGGGAGGCCCCGAGGCCTCTCGACATTGACCGTTTTGGGGATCGAGGGCCCTTCTGGAGCATTGATTTCCATAGGCATGGTGCGGGAATGACACGCAGAGAGAGCGAGCCCTCTCGCTCTGCCTCAGAAGCTGTTAATCTCCACAGCTCTGTAGCCAGCGGGAGGCATCGAGAGCGAGAGGCGTGCCTAACTCTCAATGCCTAGCGATGGCTGTCGATCTCCACGGGCATTTTCGCTTTTGGCACGGGGCCGATCCTCTTCTTGTGAGGCATCCAAACGGTCTCACCATCAATACCTCTCGATAGGGAGGGGCATCGAAGCCTGTCCAATTCCACACCTATCGATACACATCGATATCCCTCGGAAGCGATAAGATTGCTACCGATGGATATCGATGGCTAGCGATAGGCAGCGGGAGCTGCCGATCTCGAGAGGCATGCAGAGCTTGCGGGCTGTGGGCCGTGTTGCTCCTGGGAGGCCCCGAGGCCTCTCGACATTGACCGTTTTGGGGATCGAGGGCCCTTCTGGAGCATTGATTTCCATAGGCATGGTGCGGGAACGACACACAGAGAGAGCGAGCCCTCTCGCTCTGCCTCAGAAGCTGTCGATCTCCACAGCTCCGTAGCCAGCGGGAGGCATCGAGAGCGAGAGGCGTGCCTAACTCTCAATGCCTAGCGATGGCTGTCGATCTCCACGGGCATTTTCGCTTTTGGCACGGGGCCGATCCTCTTCTTGTGAGGCATCCAAGCAGTCTTGCCATCGATACCTCTCGATAGGGAGGGGCATCGAAGCCTGTCCAATTCCACACCTATCGATACACATCGATATCCCTCGGAAGCGATAAGATTGCTACCGATGGACATCGATGGCTAGCGATAGGCAGCGGGAGCTGCCGATCTCGAGAGGCATGCAGAGCTTGTGGGCTGTGGGCCGTGTTGCTCTTGGGAGGCCCCGAGACCTCTCGACATTGACCGTTTGGGGGATCGAGGGCCCTTCTGGAGCATTGATTTCCATAGGCATGGTGCGGGAACGACACGCAGAGAGAGCGAGCCCTCTCGCTCTGCCTCAGAAGCTGTTAATCTCCACAGCTCCGTAGCCAGCGGGAGGCATCGAGAGCGAGAGGCGTGCCTAACTCTCAATGCCTAGCGATGGCTGTCGATCTCCACGGGCATTTTCGCTTTTGGCACGGGGCCGATCCTCTTCTTGTGAGGCATCCAAGCAGTCTTGCCATCGATACCTCTCGATAGGGAGGGGCATCGAAGCCTGTCCAATTCCACACCTATCGATACACATCGATATCCCTCGGAAGCGAGAAGATCGCTACCGATGGATATCGATGGCTAGCGATAGGCAGCGGGAGCTGCCGATCTCGAGAGGCATGCAGAGCTTGCGGGCTGTGGGCCGTGTTGCTCTTGGGAGGCCCCGAGACCTCTCGACATTGACCGTTTGGGGGATCGAGGGCCCTTCTGGAGCATTGATTTCCATAGGCATGGTGCGGGAACGACACGCAGAGAGAGCGAGCCCTCTCGCTCTGCCTCAGAAGCTGTCGATCTCCACAGCTCCATAGCCAGCGGGAGGCATCGAGAGCGAGAGGCGTGCCTAACTCTCGATGCCTAGCGATGGCTGTCGATCTCCACGGGCATTTTCGCTTTTGGCACGGGGCCGATCCTCTTCTTGTGAGGCATCCAAGCAGTCTTGCCATCGATACCTCTCGATAGGGAGGGGCATCGAAGCCTGTCCAATTCCACACCTATCGATACACATCGATATCCCTCGGAAGCGAGAAGATCGCTACCGATGGATATCGATGGCTAGCGATAGGCAGCGGGAGCTGCCGATCTCGAGAGGCATGCAGAGCTTGCGGGCTGTGGGCCGTGTTGCTCCTGGGAGGCCCCGAGGCCTCTCGACATTGACCATTTTGGGGATCGAGGGCCCTTCTGGAGCATTGATTTCCATAGGCATGGTGCGGGAACGACACACAGAGAGAGCGAGCCCTCTCGCTCTGCCTCAGAAGCTGTCGATCTCCACAGCTCCGTAGCCAGCGGGAGGCATCGAGAGCGAGAGGCGTGCCTAACTCTCAATGCCTAGCGATGGCTGTCGATCTCCACGGGCATTTTCGCTTTTGGCACGGGGCCGATCCTCTTCTTGTGAGGCATCCAAGCAGTCTTGCCATTGATACCTCTCGATAGCGAGGGGCATCGAAGCCTGTCCAATTCCACACCTATCGATACACATCGATATCCCTCGGAAGCGATAAGATCGCTACCGATGGATATCGATGGCTAGCGATAGGCAGCGGGAGCTGCCGATCTCGAGAGGCATGCAGAGCTTGCGGGCTGTGGGCCGTGTTGCTCTTGGGAGGCCCCGAGACCTCTCGACATTGACCATTTTGGGGATCGAGGGCCCTTCTGGAGCATTGATTTCCATAGGCATGGTGCGGGAACGACACGCAGAGAGAGCGAGCCCTCTCGCTGTGCCTCAGAAGCTGTTAATCTCCACAGCTCCGTAGCCAGCGGGAGGCATCGAGAGCGAGAGGCATGCCTAACTCTCGATGCCTAGCGATGGCTGTCGATCTCCACGGGCATTTTCGCTTTTGGCACGGGGCCGATCCTCTTCTTGTGAGGCATCCAAACGGTCTCACCATCAATACCTCTCAATAGGGAGGGGCATCGAAGCCTGTCCAATTCCACACCTATCGATACACATCGATATCCCTCGGAAGCGAGAAGATCGCTACCGATGGATATCGATGGCTAGCGATAGGCAGCGGGAGCTGCCGATCTCGAGAGGCATGCAGAGCTTGCGGGCTGTGGGCCGTGTTGCTCCTGGGAGGCCCCGAGGCCTCTCGACATTGACCGTTTTGGGGATCGAGGGCCCTTCTGGAGCATTGATTTCCATAGGCATGGTGCGGGAATGACATGCAGAGAGAGCGAGCCCTCTCGCTCTGCCTCAGAAGCTGTCGATCTCCACAGCTCCGTAGCCAGCGGGAGGCATCGAGAGCGAGAGGCGTGCCTAACTCTCAATGCCTAGCGATGGCTGTCGATCTCCACGGGCATTTTCGCTTTTGGCACGGGGCCGATCCTCTTCTTGTGAGGCATCCAAGCAGTCTTGCCATCGATACCTCTCGATAGCGAGGGGCATCGAAGCCTGTCCAATTCCACACCTATCGATACACATCGATATCCCTCGGAAGCGATAAGATTGCTACCGATGGATATCGATGGCTAGCGATAGGCAGCGGGAGCTGCCGATCTCGAGAGGCATGCAGAGCTTGTGGGCTGTGGGCCGTGTTGCTCTTGGGAGGCCCCGAGACCTCTCGACATTGACCGTTTGGGGGATCGAGGGCCCTTCTGGAGCATTGATTTCCATAGGCATGGTGCGGGAACGACACGCAGAGAGAGCGAGCCCTCTCGCTCTGCCTCAGAAGCTGTTAATCTCCACAGCTCCGTAGCCAGCGGGAGGCATCGAGAGCGAGAGGCGTGCCTAACTCTCAATGCCTAGCGATGGCTGTCGATCTCCACGGGCATTTTCGCTTTTGGCACGGGGCCGATCCTCTTCTTGTGAGGCATCCAAGCAGTCTTGCCATCGATACCTCTCGATAGGGAGGGGCATCGAAGCCTGTCCAATTCCACACCTATCGATACACATCGATATCCCTCGGAAGCGAGAAGATCGCTACCGATGGATATCGATGGCTAGCGATAGGCAGCGGGAGCTGCCGATCTCGAGAGGCATGCAGAGCTTGTGGGCTGTGGGCCGTGTTGCTCTTGGGAGGCCCCGAGACCTCTCGACATTGACCATTTTGGGGATCGAGGGCCCTTCTGGAGCATTGATTTCCATAGGCATGGTGCGGGAACGACACGCAGAGAGAGCGAGCCCTCTCGCTGTGCCTCAGAAGCTGTTAATCTCCACAGCTCCGTAGCCAGCGGGAGGCATCGAGAGCGAGAGGCGTGCCTAACTCTCAATGCCTAGCGATGGCTGTCGATCTCCACGGGCATTTTCGCTTTTGGCACGGGGCCGATCCTCTTCTTGTGAGGCATCCAAGCAGTCTTGCCATCGATACCTCTCGATAGGGAGGGGCATCGAAGCCTGTCCAATTCCACACCTATCGATACACATCGATATCCCTCGGAAGCGAGAAGATCGCTACCGATGGATATCGATGGCTAGCGATAGGCAGCGGGAGCTGCCGATCTCGAGAGGCATGCAGAGCTTGCGGGCTGTGGGCCGTGTTGCTCCTGGGAGGCCCCGAGGCCTCTCGACCTTGACCGTTTTGGGGATCGAGGGCCCTTCTGGAGCATTGATTTCCATAGGCATGGTGCGGGAACGACACGCAGAGAGAGCGAGCCCTCTCGCTCTGCCTCAGAAGCTGTTAATCTCCACAGCTCCGTAGCCAGCGGGAGGCATCGAGAGCGAGAGGCGTGCCTAACTCTCAATGCCTAGCGATGGCTGTCGATCTCCACGGGCATTTTCGCTTTTGGCACGGGGCCGATCCTCTTCTTGTGAGGCATCCAAACGGTCTCACCATCAATACCTCTCGATAGGGAGGGGCATCGAAGCCTGTCCAATTCCACACCTATCGATACACATCGATATCCCTCGGAAGCGATAAGATCGCTACCAATGGATATCGATGGCTAGCGATAGGCAGCGGGAGCTGCCGATCTTGAGAGGCATGCAGAGCTTGCGGGCTGTGGGCCGTGTTGCTCCTGGGAGGCCCCGAGGCCTCTCAACCTTGACCATTTTGGGGATCGAGGGCCCTTCTGAAGCATTGATTTTCATAGGCATGGTGCGGGAACGACACACAGAGAGAGCGAGCCCTCTCGCTCTGCCTCAGAAGCTGTCGATCTCCACAGCTCCGTAGCCAGCGGGAGGCATCAATAACGAGAGACGTACCTAACTCTCGATGCCTAGCGATGGCTGTCGATCTCCACGGGCATTTTCGCTTTTGGCACGGGGCCGATCCTCTTCTTGTGAGGCATCCAAGCAGTCTTGCCATCGATACCTCTCGATAGGGAGGGGCATCGAAGCCTGTCCAATTCCACACCTATCGATACACATCGATATCCCTCGGAAGCGAGAAGATCGCTACCGATGGATATCGATGGCTAGCGATAGGCAGCGGGAGCTGCCGATCTCGAGAGGCATGCAGAGCTTGCGGGCTGTGGGCCGTGTTGCTCTTGGGAGGCCCCGAGACCTCTCGACATTGACCATTTTGGGGATCGAGGGCCCTTCTGGAGCATTGATTTCCATAGGCATGGTGCGGGATCGACACGCAGAGAGAGTGAGCCCTCTCGCTCTGCCTCAGAAGCTGTTAATCTCCACAGCTCCGTAGCCAGCGGGAGGCATCGAGAGCGAGAGGCGTGCCTAACTCTCAATGCCTAGCGATGGCTGTCGATCTCCACGGGCATTTTCGCTTTTGGCACGGGGCCGATCCTCTTCTTGTGAGGCATCCAAACGGTCTCACCATCAATACCTCTCGATAGGGAGGGGCATCGAAGCCTGTCCAATTCCACACCTATCGATACACATCGATATCCCTCGGAAGCGAGAAGATCGCTACCGATGGATATCGATGGCTAGCGATAGGCAGCGGGAGCTGCCGATCTCGAGAGGCATGCAGAGCTTGCGGGCTGTGGGCCGTGTTGCTCCTGGGAGGCCCCGAGACCTCTCGACATTGACCGTTTGGGGGATCGAGGGCCCTTCTGGAGCATTGATTTCCATAGGCATGGTGCGGGAATGACACGCAGAGAGAGCGAGCCCTCTCGCTCTGCCTCAGAAGCTGTCGATCTCCACAGCTCCGTAGCCAGCGGGAGGCATCGAGAGCGAGAGGCGTGCCTAACTCTCAATGCCTAGCGATGGCTGTCGATCTCCACGGGCATTTTCGCTTTTGGCACGGGGCCGATCCTCTTCTTGTGAGGCATCCAAGCAGTCTTGCCATCGATACCTCTCGATAGGGAGGGGCATCGAAGCCTGTCCAATTCCACACCTATCGATACACATCGATATCCCTCGGAAGCGAGAAGATCGCTACCGATGGATATCGATGGCTAGCGATAGGCAGCGGGAGCTGCCGATCTTGAGAGGCATGCAGAGCTTGCGGGCTGTGGGCCGTGTTGCTCCTGGGAGGCCCCGAGGCCTCTCGACATTGACCATTTTGGGGATCGAGGGCCCTTCTGGAGCATTGATTTCCATAGGCATGGTGCGGGAACGACACACAGAGAGAGCGAGCCCTCTCGCTCTGCCTCAGAAGCTGTCGATCTCCACAGCTCCGTAGCCAGCGGGAGGCATCGAGAGCGAGAGGCGTGCCTAACTCTCAATGCCTAGCGATGGCTGTCGATCTCCACGGGCATTTTCGCTTTTGGCACGGGGCCGATCCTCTTCTTGTGAGGCATCCAAGCAGTCTTGCCATCGATACCTCTCGATAGCGAGGGGCATCGAAGCCTGTCCAATTCCACACCTATCGATACACATCGATATCCCTCGGAAGCGAGAAGATCGCTACCGATGGATATCGATGGCTAGCGATAGGCAGCGGGAGCTGCCGATCTCGAGAGGCATGCAGAGCTTGCGGGCTGTGGGCCGTGTTGCTCTTGGGAGGCCCCGAGACCTCTCGACATTGACCGTTTGGGGGATCGAGGGCCCTTCTGGAGCATTGATTTCCATAGGCATGGTGCGGGAACGACACGCAGAGAGAGCGAGCCCTCTCGCTCTGCCTCAGAAGCTGTTAATCTCCACAGCTCCGTAGCCAGCGGGAGGCATCGAGAGCGAGAGGCGTGCCTAACTCTCAATGCCTAGCGATGGCTGTCGATCTCCACGGGCATTTTCGCTTTTGGCACGGGGCCGATCCTCTTCTTGTGAGGCATCCAAGCAGTCTTGCCATCGATACCTCTCGATAGGGAGGGGCATCGAAGCCTGTCCAATTCCACACCTATCGATACACATCGATATCCCTCGGAAGCGATAAGATCGCTACCGATGGATATCGATGGCTAGCGATAGGCAGCGGGAGCTGCCGATCTCGAGAGGCATGCAGAGCTTGCGGGCTGTGGGCCGTGTTGCTCTTGGGAGGCCCCGAGACCTCTCGACATTGACCATTTTGGGGATCGAGGGCCCTTCTGGAGCATTGATTTCCATAGGCATGGTGCGGGAACGACACGCAGAGAGAGCGAGCCCTCTCGCTGTGCCTCAGAAGCTGTCGATCTCCACAGCTCCATAGCCAGCGGGAGGCATCGAGAGCGAGAGGCGTGCCTAACTCTCGATGCCTAGCGATGGCTGTCGATCTCCACGGGCATTTTCGCTTTTGGCACGGGGCCGATCCTCTTCTTGTGAGGCATCCAAATGGTCTCACCATCAATACCTCTCGATAGGGAGGGGCATCGAAGCCTGTCCAATTCCACACCTATCGATACACATCGATATCCCTCGGAAGCGATAAGATCGCTACCGATGGATATCGATGGCTAGCGATAGGCAGCGGGAGCTGCCGATCTCGAGAGGCATGCAGAGCTTGCGGGCTGTGGGCCGTGTTGCTCCTGGGAGGCCCCGAGGCCTCTCGACATTGACCATTTTGGGGATCGAGGGCCCTTCTGGAGCATTGATTTCCATAGGCATGGTGCGGGAACGACACACAGAGAGAGCGAGCCCTCTTGCTCTGCCTCAGAAGCTGTTGATCTCCACAGCTCCGTAGCCAGCGGGAGGCATCGAGAGCGAGAGGCGTGCCTAACTCTCAATGCCTAGCGATGGCTGTCGATCTCCACGGGCATTTTCGCTTTTGGCACGGGGCCGATCCTCTTCTTGTGAGGCATCCAAGCAGTCTTGCCATCGATACCTCTCGATAGGGAGGGGCATCGAAGCCTGTCCAATTCCACACCTATCGATACACATCGATATCCCTCGGAAGCGATAAGATTGCTACCGATGGATATCGATGGCTAGCGATAGGCAGCGGGAGCTGCCGATCTCGAGAGGCATGCAGAGCTTGCGGGCTGTGGGCCGTGTTGCTCTTGGGAGGCCCCGAGACCTCTCGACATTGACCGTTTGGGGGATCGAGGGCCCTTCTGGAGCATTGATTTCCATAGGCATGGTGCGGGAACGACACGCAGAGAGAGCGAGCCCTCTCGCTCTGCCTCAGAAGCTGTCGATCTCCACAGCTCCGTAGCCAGCGGGAGGCATCGAGAGCGAGAGGCGTGCCTAACTCTCAATGCCTAGCGATGGCTGTCGATCTCCACGGGCATTTTCGCTTTTGGCACGGGGCCAATCCTCTTCTTGTGAGGCATCCAAACGGTCTCACCATCAATACCTCTCGATAGGGAGGGGCATCGAAGCCTGTCCAATTCCACACCTATCGATACACATCGATATCCCTCGGAAGCGAGAAGATCGCTACCGATGGATATCGATGGCTAGCGATAGGCAGCGGGAGCTGCCGATCTCGAGAGGCATGCAGAGCTTGCGGGCTGTGGGCCGTGTTGCTCTTGGGAGGCCCCGAGACCTCTCGACATTGACCATTTTGGGGATCGAGGGCCCTTCTGGAGCATTGATTTCCATAGGCATGGTGCAGGAACGACACGCAGAGAGAGCGAGCCCTCTCGCTGTGCCTCAGAAGCTGTCGATCTCCACAGCTCCATAGCCAGCGGGAGGCATCGAGAGCGAGAGGCGTGCCTAACTCTCGATGCCTAGCGATGGCTGTCGATCTCCACGGGCATTTTCGCTTTTGGCACGGGGCCGATCCTCTTCTTGTGAGGCATCCAAACGGTCTCACCATCAATACCTCTCGATAGGGAGGGGCATCGAAGCCTGTCCAATTCCACACCTATCGATACACATCGATATCCCTCGGAAGCGATAAGATCGCTACCGATGGATATCGATGGCTAGCGATAGGCAGCGGGAGCTGCCGATCTCGAGAGGCATGCAGAGCTTGCGGGCTGTGGGCCGTGTTGCTCCTGGGAGGCCCCGAGGCCTCTCGACATTGACCATTTTGGGGATCGAGGGCCCTTCTGGAGCATTGATTTCCATAGGCATGGTGCGGGAACGACACACAGAGAGAGCGAGCCCTCTCGCTCTGCCTCAGAAGCTGTCGATCTCCACAGCTCCGTAGCCAGCGGGAGGCATCGAGAGCGAGAGGCGTGCCTAACTCTCAATGCCTAGCGATGGCTGTCGATCTCCACGGGCATTTTCGCTTTTGGCACGGGGCCGATCCTCTTCTTGTGAGGCATCCAAGCAGTCTTGCCATCGATACCTCTCGATAGGGAGGGGCATCGAAGCCTGTCCAATTCCACACCTATCGATACACATCGATATCCCTCGGAAGCGAGAAGATTGCTACCGATGGATATCGATGGCTAGCGATAGGCAGCGGGAGCTGCCGATCTCGAGAGGCATGCAGAGCTTGCGGGGTGTGGGCCGTGTTGCTCTTGGGAGGCCCCGAGACCTCTCGACATTGACCGTTTGGGGGATCGAGGGCCCTTCTGGAGCATTGATTTCCATAGGCATGGTGCGGGAACGACACGCAGAGAGAGCGAGCCCTCTCGCTCTGCCTCAGAAGCTGTTAATCTCCACAGCTCCGTAGCCAGCGGGAGGCATCGAGAGCGAGAGGCGTGCCTAACTCTCAATGCCTAGCGATGGCTGTCGATCTCCACGGGCATTTTCGCTTTTGGCACGGGGCCGATCCTCTTCTTGTGAGGCATCCAAGCAGTCTTGCCATTGATACCTCTCGATAGCGAGGGGCATCGAAGCCTGTCCAATTCCACACCTATCGATACACATCGATATCCCTCGGAAGCGAGAAGATCGCTACCGATGGATATCGATGGCTAGCGATAGGCAGCGGGAGCTGCCGATCTCGAGAGGCATGCAGAGCTTGCGGGCTGTGGGCCGTGTTGCTCTTGGGAGGCCCCGAGACCTCTCGACATTGACCATTTTGGGGATCGAGGGCCCTTCTGGAGCATTGATTTCCATAGGCATGGTGCGGGAACGACACGCAGAGAGAGCGAGCCCTCTCGCTGTGCCTCAGAAGCTGTTAATCTCCACAGCTCCGTAGCCAGCGGGAGGCATCGAGAGCGAGAGGCATGCCT
Organism: Dromaius novaehollandiae; assembly: GCF_036370855.1. Classification (NCBI taxonomy): domain Eukaryota; kingdom Metazoa; phylum Chordata; class Aves; order Casuariiformes; family Dromaiidae; genus Dromaius; species Dromaius novaehollandiae. The sequence goes on along the minus strand of NC_088098.1, from coordinate 83,466,045 downwards.
AACTCTCGATGCCTAGCGATGGCTGTCGATCTCCACGGGCATTTTCGCTTTTGGCACGGGGCCGATCCTCTTCTTGTGAGGCATCCAAACGGTCTCACCATCAATACCTCTCGATAGGGAGGGGCATCGAAGCCTGTCCAATTCCACACCTATCGATACACATCGATATCCCTCGGAAGCGAGAAGATCGCTACCGATGGATATCGATGGCTAGCGATAGGCAGCGGGAGCTGCCGATCTCGAGAGGCATGCAGAGCTTGCGGGCTGTGGGCCGTGTTGCTCCTGGGAGGCCCCGAGGCCTCTCGACATTGACCGTTTTGGGGATCGAGGGCCCTTCTGGAGCATTGATTTCCATAGGCATGGTGCGGGAATGACATGCAGAGAGAGCGAGCCCTCTCGCTCTGCCTCAGAAGCTGTCGATCTCCACAGCTCCGTAGCCAGCGGGAGGCATCGAGAGCGAGAGGCGTGCCTAACTCTCAATGCCTAGCGATGGCTGTCGATCTCCACGGGCATTTTCGCTTTTGGCACGGGGCCGATCCTCTTCTTGTGAGGCATCCAAGCAGTCTTGCCATCGATACCTCTCGATAGGGAGGGGCATCGAAGCCTGTCCAATTCCACACCTATCGATACACATCGATATCCCTCGGAAGCGATAAGATTGCTACCGATGGATATCGATGGCTAGCGATAGGCAGCGGGAGCTGCCGATCTCGAGAGGCATGCAGAGCTTGTGGGCTGTGGGCCGTGTTGCTCTTGGGAGGCCCCGAGACCTCTCGACATTGACCGTTTGGGGGATCGAGGGCCCTTCTGGAGCATTGATTTCCATAGGCATGGTGCGGGAACGACACGCAGAGAGAGCGAGCCCTCTCGCTCTGCCTCAGAAGCTGTTAATCTCCACAGCTCCGTAGCCAGCGGGAGGCATCGAGAGCGAGAGGCGTGCCTAACTCTCAATGCCTAGCGATGGCTGTCGATCTCCACGGGCATTTTCGCTTTTGGCACGGGGCCGATCCTCTTCTTGTGAGGCATCCAAGCAGTCTTGCCATCGATACCTCTCGATAGGGAGGGGCATCGAAGCCTGTCCAATTCCACACCTATCGATACACATCGATATCCCTCGGAAGCGAGAAGATCGCTACCGATGGATATCGATGGCTAGCGATAGGCAGCGGGAGCTGCCGATCTCGAGAGGCATGCAGAGCTTGTGGGCTGTGGGCCGTGTTGCTCTTGGGAGGCCCCGAGACCTCTCGACATTGACCATTTTGGGGATCGAGGGCCCTTCTGGAGCATTGATTTCCATAGGCATGGTGCGGGAACGACACGCAGAGAGAGCGAGCCCTCTCGCTGTGCCTCAGAAGCTGTTAATCTCCACAGCTCCGTAGCCAGCGGGAGGCATCGAGAGCGAGAGGCGTGCCTAACTCTCAATGCCTAGCGATGGCTGTCGATCTCCACGGGCATTTTCGCTTTTGGCACGGGGCCGATCCTCTTCTTGTGAGGCATCCAAGCAGTCTTGCCATCGATACCTCTCGATAGGGAGGGGCATCGAAGCCTGTCCAATTCCACACCTATCGATACACATCGATATCCCTCGGAAGCGAGAAGATTGCTACCGATGGATATCGATGGCTAGCGATAGGCAGCGGGAGCTGCCGATCTCGAGAGGCATGCAGAGCTTGCGGGGTGTGGGCCGTGTTGCTCTTGGGAGGCCCCGAGACCTCTCGACATTGACCGTTTGGGGGATCGAGGGCCCTTCTGGAGCATTGATTTCCATAGGCATGGTGCGGGAACGACACGCAGAGAGAGCGAGCCCTCTCGCTCTGCCTCAGAAGCTGTTAATCTCCACAGGTCCGTAGCCAGCGGGAGGCATCGAGAGCGAGAGGCGTGCCTAACTCTCAATGCCTAGCGATGGCTGTCGATCTCCACGGGCATTTTCGCTTTTGGCACGGGGCCGATCCTCTTCTTGTGAGGCATCCAAGCAGTCTTGCCATCGATACCTCTCGATAGGGAGGGGCATCGAAGCCTGTCCAATTCCACACCTATCGATACACATCGATATCCCTCGGAAGCGAGAAGATCGCTACCGATGGATATCGATGGCTAGCGATAGGCAGCGGGAGCTGCCGATCTCGAGAGGCATGCAGAGCTTGCGGGCTGTGGGCCGTGTTGCTCCTGGGAGGCCCCGAGGCCTCTCGACCTTGACCGTTTTGGGGATCGAGGGCCCTTCTGGAGCATTGATTTCCATAGGCATGGTGCGGGAACGACACGCAGAGAGAGCGAGCCCTCTCGCTCTGCCTCAGAAGCTGTTAATCTCCACAGCTCCGTAGCCAGCGGGAGGCATCGAGAGCGAGAGGCGTGCCTAACTCTCGATGCCTAGCGATGGCTGTCGATCTCCACGGGCATTTTCGCTTTTGGCACGGGGCCGATCCTCTTCTTGTGAGGCATCCAAACGGTCTCACCATCAATACCTCTCGATAGGGAGGGGCATTGAAGCCTGTCCAATTCCACACCTATCGATACACATCGATATCCCTCGGAAGCGATAAGATCGCTACCGATGGATATCGATGGCTAGCGATAGGCAGCGGGAGCTGCCGATCTCGAGAGGCATGCAGAGCTTGCGGGCTGTGGGCCGTGTTGCTCCTGGGAGGCCCCGAGGCCTCTCGACATTGACCATTTTGGGGATCGAGGGCCCTTCTGGAGCATTGATTTCCATAGGCATGGTGCGGGAACGACACACAGAGAGAGCGAGCCCTCTCGCTCTGCCTCAGAAGCTGTCGATCTCCACAGCTCCGTAGCCAGCGGGAGGCATCGAGAGCGAGAGGCGTGCCTAACTCTCAATGCCTAGCGATGGCTGTCGATCTCCACGGGCATTTTCGCTTTTGGCACGGGGCCAATCCTCTTCTTGTGAGGCATCCAAACGGTCTCACCATCAATACCTCTCGATAGGGAGGGGCATCGAAGCCTGTCCAATTCCACACCTATCGATACACATCGATATCCCTCGGAAGCGATAAGATCGCTACCAATGGATATCGATGGCTAGCGATAGGCAGCGGGAGCTGCCGATCTTGAGAGGCATGCAGAGCTTGCGGGCTGTGGGCCGTGTTGCTCCTGGGAGGCCCCGAGGCCTCTCAACCTTGACCATTTTGGGGATCGAGGGCCCTTCTGAAGCATTGATTTTCATAGGCATGGTGCGGGAACGACACACAGAGAGAGCGAGCCCTCTCGCTCTGCCTCAGAAGCTGTCGATCTCCACAGCTCCGTAGCCAGCGGGAGGCATCAATAACGAGAGACGTACCTAACTCTCGATGCCTAGCGATGGCTGTCGATCTCCACGGGCATTTTCGCTTTTGGCACGGGGCCGATCCTCTTCTTGTGAGGCATCCAAGCAGTCTTGCCATCGATACCTCTCGATAGGGAGGGGCATCGAAGCCTGTCCAATTCCACACCTATCGATACACATCGATATCCCTCGGAAGCGAGAAGATCGCTACCGATGGATATCGATGGCTAGCGATAGGCAGCGGGAGCTGCCGATCTTGAGAGGCATGCAGAGCTTGCGGGCTGTGGGCCGTGTTGCTCCTGGGAGGCCCCGAGGCCTCTCGACATTGACCATTTTGGGGATCGAGGGCCCTTCTGGAGCATTGATTTCCATAGGCATGGTGCGGGAACGACACACAGAGAGAGCGAGCCCTCTCGCTCTGCCTCAGAAGCTGTTAATCTCCACAGCTCCGTAGCCAGCGGGAGGCATCGAGAGCGAGAGGCGTGCCTAACTCTCAATGCCTAGCGATGGCTGTCGATCTCCACGGGCATTTTCGCTTTTGGCACGGGGCCGATCCTCTTCTTGTGAGGCATCCAAGCAGTCTTGCCATCGATACCTCTCGATAGCGAGGGGCATCGAAGCCTGTCCAATTCCACACCTATCGATACACATCGATATCCCTCGGAAGCGAGAAGATCGCTACCGATGGATATCGATGGCTAGCGATAGGCAGCGGGAGCTGCCGATCTCGAGAGGCATGCAGAGCTTGCGGGCTGTGGGCCGTGTTGCTCTTGGGAGGCCCCGAGACCTCTCGACATTGACCGTTTGGGGGATCGAGGGCCCTTCTGGAGCATTGATTTCCATAGGCATGGTGCGGGAACGACACGCAGAGAGAGCGAGCCCTCTCGCTCTGCCTCAGAAGCTGTCGATCTCCACAGCTCCGTAGCCAGCGGGAGGCATCGAGAGCGAGAGGCGTGCCTAACTCTCAATGCCTAGCGATGGCTGTCGATCTCCACGGGCATTTTCGCTTTTGGCACGGGGCCGATCCTCTTCTTGTGAGGCATCCAAGCAGTCTTGCCATCGATACCTCTCGATAGGGAGGGGCATCGAAGCCTGTCCAATTCCACACCTATCGATACACATCGATATCCCTCGGAAGCGATAAGATCGCTACCGATGGATATCGATGGCTAGCGATAGGCAGCGGGAGCTGCCGATCTCGAGAGGCATGCAGAGCTTGCGGGCTGTGGGCCGTGTTGCTCCTGGGAGGCCCCGAGACCTCTCGACATTGACCATTTTGGGGATCGAGGGCCCTTCTGGAGCATTGATTTCCATAGGCATGGTGCAGGAACGACACGCAGAGAGAGCGAGCCCTCTCGCTGTGCCTCAGAAGCTGTCGATCTCCACAGCTCCATAGCCAGCGGGAGGCATCGAGAGCGAGAGGCGTGCCTAACTCTCGATGCCTAGCGATGGCTGTCGATCTCCACGGGCATTTTCGCTTTTGGCACGGGGCCGATCCTCTTCTTGTGAGGCATCCAAACGGTCTCACCATCAATACCTCTCGATAGGGAGGGGCATCGAAGCCTGTCCAATTCCACACCTATCGATACACATCGATATCCCTCGGAAGCGAGAAGATCGCTACCGATGGATATCGATGGCTAGCGATAGGCAGCGGGAGCTGCCGATCTCGAGAGGCATGCAGAGCTTGCGGGCTGTGGGCCGTGTTGCTCCTGGGAGGCCCCGAGGCCTCTCGACATTGACCATTTTGGGGATCGAGGGCCCTTCTGGAGCATTGATTTCCATAGGCATGGTGCGGGAACGACACACAGAGAGAGCGAGCCCTCTTGCTCTGCCTCAGAAGCTGTTGATCTCCACAGCTCCGTAGCCAGCGGGAGGCATCGAGAGCGAGAGGCGTGCCTAACTCTCAATGCCTAGCGATGGCTGTCGATCTCCACGGGCATTTTCGCTTTTGGCACGGGGCCGATCCTCTTCTTGTGAGGCATCCAAGCAGTCTTGCCATCGATACCTCTCGATAGCGAGGGGCATCGAAGCCTGTCCAATTCCACACCTATCGATACACATCGATATCCCTCGGAAGCGATAAGATTGCTACCGATGGATATCGATGGCTAGCGATAGGCAGCGGGAGCTGCCGATCTCGAGAGGCATGCAGAGCTTGCGGGCTGTGGGCCGTGTTGCTCTTGGGAGGCCCCGAGACCTCTCGACATTGACCGTTTGGGGGATCGAGGGCCCTTCTGGAGCATTGATTTCCATAGGCATGGTGCGGGAACGACACGCAGAGAGAGCGAGCCCTCTCGCTCTGCCTCAGAAGCTGTTAATCTCCACAGCTCTGTAGCCAGCGGGAGGCATCGAGAGCGAGAGGCGTGCCTAACTCTCAATGCCTAGCGATGGCTGTCGATCTCCACGGGCATTTTCGCTTTTGGCACGGGGCCGATCCTCTTCTTGTGAGGCATCCAAGCAGTCTTGCCATCGATACCTCTCGATAGCGAGGGGCATCGAAGCCTGTCCAATTCCACACCTATCGATACACATCGATATCCCTCGGAAGCGATAAGATTGCTACCGATGGATATCGATGGCTAGCGATAGGCAGCGGGAGCTGCCGATCTCGAGAGGCATGCAGAGCTTGCGGGCTGTGGGCCGTGTTGCTCTTGGGAGGCCCCGAGACCTCTCGACATTGACCGTTTGGGGGATCGAGGGCCCTTCTGGAGCATTGATTTCCATAGGCATGGTGCGGGAACGACACGCAGAGAGAGCGAGCCCTCTCGCTCTGCCTCAGAAGCTGTTAATCTCCACAGCTCTGTAGCCAGCGGGAGGCATCGAGAGCGAGAGGCGTGCCTAACTCTCAATGCCTAGCGATGGCTGTCGATCTCCACGGGCATTTTCGCTTTTGGCACAGGGCCGATCCTCTTCTTGTGAGGCATCCAAGCAGTCTTGCCATCGATACCTCTCGATAGCGAGGGGCATCGAAGCCTGTCCAATTCCACACCTATCGATACACATCGATATCCCTCGGAAGCGATAAGATCGCTACCGATGGATATCGATGGCTAGCGATAGGCAGCGGGAGCTGCCGATCTCGAGAGGCATGCAGAGCTTGCGGGCTGTGGGCCGTGTTGCTCTTGGGAGGCCCCGAGACCTCTCGACATTGACCATTTTGGGGATCGAGGGCCCTTCTGGAGCATTGATTTCCATAGGCATGGTGCGGGAACGACACGCAGAGAGAGCGAGCCCTCTCGCTCTGCCTCAGAAGCTGTCGATCTCCACAGCTCCGTAGCCAGCGGGAGGCATCGAGAGCGAGAGGCGTGCCTAACTCTCAATGCCTAGCGATGGCTGTCGATCTCCACGGGCATTTTCGCTTTTGGCACGGGGCCAATCCTCTTCTTGTGAGGCATCCAAACGGTCTCACCATCAATACCTCTCGATAGGGAGGGGCATCGAAGCCTGTCCAATTCCACACCTATCGATACACATCGATATCCCTCGGAAGCGAGAAGATCGCTACCGATGGATATCGATGGCTAGCGATAGGCAGCGGGAGCTGCCGATCTCGAGAGGCATGCAGAGCTTGCGGGCTGTGGGCCGTGTTGCTCTTGGGAGGCCCCGAGACCTCTCGACATTGACCATTTTGGGGATCGAGGGCCCTTCTGGAGCATTGATTTCCATAGGCATGGTGCAGGAACGACACGCAGAGAGAGCGAGCCCTCTCGCTGTGCCTCAGAAGCTGTCGATCTCCACAGCTCCATAGCCAGCGGGAGGCATCGAGAGCGAGAGGCGTGCCTAACTCTCGATGCCTAGCGATGGCTGTCGATCTCCACGGGCATTTTCGCTTTTGGCACGGGGCCGATCCTCTTCTTGTGAGGCATCCAAACGGTCTCACCATCAATACCTCTCGATAGGGAGGGGCATCGAAGCCTGTCCAATTCCACACCTATCGATACACATCGATATCCCTCGGAAGCGATAAGATCGCTACCGATGGATATCGATGGCTAGCGATAGGCAGCGGGAGCTGCCGATCTCGAGAGGCATGCAGAGCTTGCGGGCTGTGGGCCGTGTTGCTCCTGGGAGGCCCCGAGGCCTCTCGACATTGACCATTTTGGGGATCGAGGGCCCTTCTGGAGCATTGATTTCCATAGGCATGGTGCGGGAACGACACACAGAGAGAGCGAGCCCTCTCGCTCTGCCTCAGAAGCTGTCGATCTCCACAGCTCCGTAGCCAGCGGGAGGCATCGAGAGCGAGAGGCGTGCCTAACTCTCAATGCCTAGCGATGGCTGTCGATCTCCACGGGCATTTTCGCTTTTGGCACGGGGCCGATCCTCTTCTTGTGAGGCATCCAAGCAGTCTTGCCATCGATACCTCTCGATAGGGAGGGGCATCGAAGCCTGTCCAATTCCACACCTATCGATACACATCGATATCCCTCGGAAGCGAGAAGATTGCTACCGATGGATATCGATGGCTAGCGATAGGCAGCGGGAGCTGCCGATCTCGAGAGGCATGCAGAGCTTGCGGGGTGTGGGCCGTGTTGCTCTTGGGAGGCCCCGAGACCTCTCGACATTGACCGTTTGGGGGATCGAGGGCCCTTCTGGAGCATTGATTTCCATAGGCATGGTGCGGGAACGACACGCAGAGAGAGCGAGCCCTCTCGCTCTGCCTCAGAAGCTGTTAATCTCCACAGCTCCGTAGCCAGCGGGAGGCATCGAGAGCGAGAGGCGTGCCTAACTCTCAATGCCTAGCGATGGCTGTCGATCTCCACGGGCATTTTCGCTTTTGGCACGGGGCCGATCCTCTTCTTGTGAGGCATCCAAGCAGTCTTGCCATTGATACCTCTCGATAGCGAGGGGCATCGAAGCCTGTCCAATTCCACACCTATCGATACACATCGATATCCCTCGGAAGCGAGAAGATCGCTACCGATGGATATCGATGGCTAGCGATAGGCAGCGGGAGCTGCCGATCTCGAGAGGCATGCAGAGCTTGCGGGCTGTGGGCCGTGTTGCTCTTGGGAGGCCCCGAGACCTCTCGACATTGACCATTTTGGGGATCGAGGGCCCTTCTGGAGCATTGATTTCCATAGGCATGGTGCGGGAACGACACGCAGAGAGAGCGAGCCCTCTCGCTGTGCCTCAGAAGCTGTTAATCTCCACAGCTCCGTAGCCAGCGGGAGGCATCGAGAGCGAGAGGCATGCCTAACTCTCGATGCCTAGCGATGGCTGTCGATCTCCACGGGCATTTTCGCTTTTGGCACGGGGCCGATCCTCTTCTTGTGAGGCATCCAAACGGTCTCACCATCAATACCTCTCGATAGGGAGGGGCATCGAAGCCTGTCCAATTCCACACCTATCGATACACATCGATATCCCTCGGAAGCGAGAAGATCGCTACCGATGGATATCGATGGCTAGCGATAGGCAGCGGGAGCTGCCGATCTCGAGAGGCATGCAGAGCTTGCGGGCTGTGGGCCGTGTTGCTCCTGGGAGGCCCCGAGGCCTCTCGACATTGACCGTTTTGGGGATCGAGGGCCCTTCTGGAGCATTGATTTCCATAGGCATGGTGCGGGAATGACATGCAGAGAGAGCGAGCCCTCTCGCTCTGCCTCAGAAGCTGTCGATCTCCACAGCTCCGTAGCCAGCGGGAGGCATCGAGAGCGAGAGGCGTGCCTAACTCTCAATGCCTAGCGATGGCTGTCGATCTCCACGGGCATTTTCGCTTTTGGCACGGGGCCGATCCTCTTCTTGTGAGGCATCCAAGCAGTCTTGCCATCGATACCTCTCGATAGGGAGGGGCATCGAAGCCTGTCCAATTCCACACCTATCGATACACATCGATATCCCTCGGAAGCGATAAGATTGCTACCGATGGATATCGATGGCTAGCGATAGGCAGCGGGAGCTGCCGATCTCGAGAGGCATGCAGAGCTTGTGGGCTGTGGGCCGTGTTGCTCTTGGGAGGCCCCGAGACCTCTCGACATTGACCGTTTGGGGGATCGAGGGCCCTTCTGGAGCATTGATTTCCATAGGCATGGTGCGGGAACGACACGCAGAGAGAGCGAGCCCTCTCGCTCTGCCTCAGAAATGTTAATCTCCACAGCTCCGTAGCCAGCGGGAGGCATCGAGAGCGAGAGGCGTGCCTAACTCTCAATGCCTAGCGATGGCTGTCGATCTCCACGGGCATTTTCGCTTTTGGCACGGGGCCGATCCTCTTCTTGTGAGGCATCCAAGCAGTCTTGCCATCGATACCTCTCGATAGGGAGGGGCATCGAAGCCTGTCCAATTCCACACCTATCGATACACATCGATATCCCTCGGAAGCGAGAAGATCGCTACCGATGGATATCGATGGCTAGCGATAGGCAGCGGGAGCTGCCGATCTCGAGAGGCATGCAGAGCTTGTGGGCTGTGGGCCGTGTTGCTCTTGGGAGGCCCCGAGACCTCTCGACATTGACCATTTTGGGGATCGAGGGCCCTTCTGGAGCATTGATTTCCATAGGCATGGTGCGGGAACGACACGCAGAGAGAGCGAGCCCTCTCGCTGTGCCTCAGAAGCTGTTAATCTCCACAGGTCCGTAGCCAGCGGGAGGCATCGAGAGCGAGAGGCGTGCCTAACTCTCAATGCCTAGCGATGGCTGTCGATCTCCACGGGCATTTTCGCTTTTGGCACGGGGCCGATCCTCTTCTTGTGAGGCATCCAAGCAGTCTTGCCATCGATACCTCTCGATAGGGAGGGGCATCGAAGCCTGTCCAATTCCACACCTATCGATACACATCGATATCCCTCGGAAGCGAGAAGATCGCTACCGATGGATATCGATGGCTAGCGATAGGCAGCGGGAGCTGCCGATCTCGAGAGGCATGCAGAGCTTGCGGGCTGTGGGCCGTGTTGCTCCTGGGAGGCCCCGAGGCCTCTCGACCTTGACCGTTTTGGGGATCGAGGGCCCTTCTGGAGCATTGATTTCCATAGGCATGGTGCGGGAACGACACGCAGAGAGAGCGAGCCCTCTCGCTCTGCCTCAGAAGCTGTTAATCTCCACAGCTCCGTAGCCAGCGGGAGGCATCGAGAGCGAGAGGCGTGCCTAACTCTCGATGCCTAGCGATGGCTGTCGATCTCCACGGGCATTTTCGCTTTTGGCACGGGGCCGATCCTCTTCTTGTGAGGCATCCAAACGGTCTCACCATCAATACCTCTCGATAGGGAGGGGCATCGAAGCCTGTCCAATTCCACACCTATCGATACACATCGATATCCCTCGGAAGCGATAAGATCGCTACCGATGGATATCGATGGCTAGCGATAGGCAGCGGGAGCTGCCGATCTCGAGAGGCATGCAGAGCTTGCGGGCTGTGGGCCGTGTTGCTCCTGGGAGGCCCCGAGGCCTCTCGACATTGACCATTTTGGGGATCGAGGGCCCTTCTGGAGCATTGATTTCCATAGGCATGGTGCGGGAACGACACACAGAGAGAGCGAGCCCTCTCGCTCTGCCTCAGAAGCTGTCGATCTCCACAGCTCCGTAGCCAGCGGGAGGCATCGAGAGCGAGAGGCGTGCCTAACTCTCAATGCCTAGCGATGGCTGTCGATCTCCACGGGCATTTTCGCTTTTGGCACGGGGCCAATCCTCTTCTTGTGAGGCATCCAAACGGTCTCACCATCAATACCTCTCGATAGGGAGGGGCATCGAAGCCTGTCCAATTCCACACCTATCGATACACATCGATATCCCTCGGAAGCGATAAGATCGCTACCAATGGATATCGATGGCTAGCGATAGGCAGCGGGAGCTGCCGATCTTGAGAGGCATGCAGAGCTTGCGGGCTGTGGGCCGTGTTGCTCTTGGGAGGCCCCGAGGCCTCTCAACCTTGACCATTTTGGGGATCGAGGGCCCTTCTGAAGCATTGATTTTCATAGGCATGGTGCGGGAACGACACACAGAGAGAGCGAGCCCTCTCGCTCTGCCTCAGAAGCTGTCGATCTCCACAGCTCCGTAGCCAGCGGGAGGCATCAATAACGAGAGACGTACCTAACTCTCGATGCCTAGCGATGGCTGTCGATCTCCACGGGCATTTTCGCTTTTGGCACGGGGCCGATCCTCTTCTTGTGAGGCATCCAAGCAGTCTTGCCATCGATACCTCTCGATAGGGAGGGGCATCGAAGCCTGTCCAATTCCACACCTATCGATACACATCGATATCCCTCGGAAGCGAGAAGATCGCTACCGATGGATATCGATGGCTAGCGATAGGCAGCGGGAGCTGCCGATCTTGAGAGGCATGCAGAGCTTGCGGGCTGTGGGCCGTGTTGCTCCTGGGAGGCCCCGAGGCCTCTCGACATTGACCATTTTGGGGATCGAGGGCCCTTCTGGAGCATTGATTTCCATAGGCATGGTGCGGGAACGACACACAGAGAGAGCGAGCCCTCTCGCTCTGCCTCAGAAGCTGTTAATCTCCACAGCTCCGTAGCCAGCGGGAGGCATCGAGAGCGAGAGGCGTGCCTAACTCTCAATGCCTAGCGATGGCTGTCGATCTCCACGGGCATTTTCGCTTTTGGCACGGGGCCGATCCTCTTCTTGTGAGGCATCCAAGCAGTCTTGCCATCGATACCTCTCGATAGCGAGGGGCATCGAAGCCTGTCCAATTCCACACCTATCGATACACATCGATATCCCTCGGAAGCGAGAAGATCGCTACCGATGGATATCGATGGCTAGCGATAGGCAGCGGGAGCTGCCGATCTCGAGAGGCATGCAGAGCTTGCGGGCTGTGGGCCGTGTTGCTCTTGGGAGGCCCCGAGACCTCTCGACATTGACCGTTTGGGGGATCGAGGGCCCTTCTGGAGCATTGATTTCCATAGGCATGGTGCGGGAACGACACGCAGAGAGAGCGAGCCCTCTCGCTCTGCCTCAGAAGCTGTTAATCTCCACAGCTCCGTAGCCAGCGGGAGGCATCGAGAGCGAGAGGCGTGCCTAACTCTCAATGCCTAGCGATGGCTGTCGATCTCCACGGGCATTTTCGCTTTTGGCACGGGGCCGATCCTCTTCTTGTGAGGCATCCAAGCAGTCTTGCCATCGATACCTCTCGATAGGGAGGGGCATCGAAGCCTGTCCAATTCCACACCTATCGATACACATCGATATCCCTCGGAAGCAAGAAGATCGCTACCGATGGATATCGATGGCTAGCGATAGGCAGCGGGAGCTGCCGATCTCGAGAGGCATGCAGAGCTTGCGGGCTGTGGGCCGTGTTGCTCCTGGGAGGCCCCGAGACCTCTCGACATTGACCATTTTGGGGATCGAGGGCCCTTCTGGAGCATTGATTTCCATAGGCATGGTGCAGGAACGACACGCAGAGAGAGCGAGCCCTCTCGCTGTGCCTCAGAAGCTGTCGATCTCCACAGCTCCATAGCCAGCGGGAGGCATCGAGAGCGAGAGGCGTGCCTAACTCTCGATGCCTAGCGATGGCTGTCGATCTCCACGGGCATTTTCGCTTTTGGCACGGGGCCGATCCTCTTCTTGTGAGGCATCCAAACGGTCTCACCATCAATACCTCTCGATAGGGAGGGGCATCGAAGCCTGTCCAATTCCACACCTATCGATACACATCGATATCCCTCGGAAGCGAGAAGATCGCTACCGATGGATATCGATGGCTAGCGATAGGCAGCGGGAGCTGCCGATCTCGAGAGGCATGCAGAGCTTGCGGGCTGTGGGCCGTGTTGCTCCTGGGAGGCCCCGAGGCCTCTCGACATTGACCATTTTGGGGATCGAGGGCCCTTCTGGAGCATTGATTTCCATAGGCATGGTGCGGGAACGACACACAGAGAGAGCGAGCCCTCTTGCTCTGCCTCAGAAGCTGTTGATCTCCACAGCTCCGTAGCCAGCGGGAGGCATCGAGAGCGAGAGGCGTGCCTAACTCTCAATGCCTAGCGATGGCTGTCGATCTCCACGGGCATTTTCGCTTTTGGCACGGGGCCGATCCTCTTCTTGTGAGGCATCCAAGCAGTCTTGCCATCGATACCTCTCGATAGCGAGGGGCATCGAAGCCTGTCCAATTCCACACCTATCGATACACATCGATATCCCTCGGAAGCGATAAGATTGCTACCGATGGATATCGATGGCTAGCGATAGGCAGCGGGAGCTGCCGATCTCGAGAGGCATGCAGAGCTTGCGGGCTGTGGGCCGTGTTGCTCTTGGGAGGCCCCGAGACCTCTCGACATTGACCGTTTGGGGGATCGAGGGCCCTTCTGGAGCATTGATTTCCATAGGCATGGTGCGGGAACGACACGCAGAGAGAGCGAGCCCTCTCGCTCTGCCTCAGAAGCTGTTAATCTCCACAGCTCTGTAGCCAGCGGGAGGCATCGAGAGCGAGAGGCGTGCCTAACTCTCAATGCCTAGCGATGGCTGTCGATCTCCACGGGCATTTTCGCTTTTGGCACAGGGCCGATCCTCTTCTTGTGAGGCATCCAAGCAGTCTTGCCATCGATACCTCTCGATAGGGAGGGGCATCGAAGCCTGTCCAATTCCACACCTATCGATACACATCGATATCCCTCGGAAGCGAGAAGATCGCTACCGATGGATATCGATGGCTAGCGATAGGCAGCGGGAGCTGCCGATCTCGAGAGGCATGCAGAGCTTGCGGGCTGTGGGCCGTGTTGCTCTTGGGAGGCCCCGAGACCTCTCGACATTGACCATTTTGGGGATCGAGGGCCCTTCTGGAGCATTGATTTCCATAGGCATGGTGCGGGAACGACACGCAGAGAGAGCGAGCCCTCTCGCTCTGCCTCAGAAGCTGTCGATCTCCACAGCTCCGTAGCCAGCGGGAGGCATCGAGAGCGAGAGGCGTGCCTAACTCTCAATGCCTAGCGATGGCTGTCGATCTCCACGGGCATTTTCGCTTTTGGCACGGGGCCAATCCTCTTCTTGTGAGGCATCCAAACGGTCTCACCATCAATACCTCTCGATAGGGAGGGGCATCGAAGCCTGTCCAATTCCACACCTATCGATACACATCGATATCCCTCGGAAGCGAGAAGATCGCTACCGATGGATATCGATGGCTAGCGATAGGCAGCGGGAGCTGCCGATCTCGAGAGGCATGCAGAGCTTGCGGGCTGTGGGCCGTGTTGCTCTTGGGAGGCCCCGAGACCTCTCGACATTGACCATTTTGGGGATCGAGGGCCCTTCTGGAGCATTGATTTCCATAGGCATGGTGCAGGAACGACACGCAGAGAGAGCGAGCCCTCTCGCTGTGCCTCAGAAGCTGTCGATCTCCACAGCTCCATAGCCAGCGGGAGGCATCGAGAGCGAGAGGCGTGCCTAACTCTCGATGCCTAGCGATGGCTGTCGATCTCCACGGGCATTTTCGCTTTTGGCACGGGGCCGATCCTCTTCTTGTGAGGCATCCAAACGGTCTCACCATCAATACCTCTCGATAGGGAGGGGCATCGAAGCCTGTCCAATTCCACACCTATCGATACACATCGATATCCCTCGGAAGCGAGAAGATCGCTACCGATGGATATCGATGGCTAGCGATAGGCAGCGGGAGCTGCCGATCTCGAGAGGCATGCAGAGCTTGCGGGCTGTGGGCCGTGTTGCTCCTGGGAGGCCCCGAGGCCTCTCGACATTGACCATTTTGGGGATCGAGGGCCCTTCTGGAGCATTGATTTCCATAGGCATGGTGCGGGAACGACACACAGAGAGAGCGAGCCCTCTCGCTCTGCCTCAGAAGCTGTCGATCTCCACAGCTCCGTAGCCAGCGGGAGGCATCGAGAGCGAGAGGCGTGCCTAACTCTCAATGCCTAGCGATGGCTGTCGATCTCCACGGGCATTTTCGCTTTTGGCACGGGGCCGATCCTCTTCTTGTGAGGCATCCAAGCAGTCTTGCCATCGATACCTCTCGATAGGGAGGGGCATCGAAGCCTGTCCAATTCCACACCTATCGATACACATCGATATCCCTCGGAAGCGAGAAGATTGCTACCGATGGATATCGATGGCTAGCGATAGGCAGCGGGAGCTGCCGATCTCGAGAGGCATGCAGAGCTTGCAGGGTGTGGGCCGTGTTGCTCTTGGGAGGCCCCGAGACCTCTCGACATTGACCGTTTGGGGGATCGAGGGCCCTTCTGGAGCATTGATTTCCATAGGCATGGTGCGGGAACGACACGCAGAGAGAGCGAGCCCTCTCGCTCTGCCTCAGAAGCTGTTAATCTCCACAGCTCCGTAGCCAGCGGGAGGCATCGAGAGCGAGAGGCGTGCCTAACTCTCAATGCCTAGCGATGGCTGTCGATCTCCACGGGCATTTTCGCTTTTGGCACGGGGCCGATCCTCTTCTTGTGAGGCATCCAAGCAGTCTTGCCATCGATACCTCTCGATAGGGAGGGGCATCGAAGCCTGTCCAATTCCACACCTATCGATACACATCGATATCCCTCGGAAGCGATAAGATCGCTACCGATGGATATCGATGGCTAGCGATAGGCAGCGGGAGCTGCCGATCTCGAGAGGCATGCAGAGCTTGCGGGCTGTGGGCCGTGTTGCTCTTGGGAGGCCCCGAGACCTCTCGACATTGACCGTTTGGGGGATCGAGGGCCCTTCTGGAGCATTGATTTCCATAGGCATGGTGCGGGAACGACACGCAGAGAGAGCGAGCCCTCTCGCTCTGCCTCAGAAGCTGTTAATCTCCACAGCTCTGTAGCCAGCGGGAGGCATCGAGAGCGAGAGGCGTGCCTAACTCTCAATGCCTAGCGATGGCTGTCGATCTCCACGGGCATTTTCGCTTTTGGCACAGGGCCGATCCTCTTCTTGTGAGGCATCCAAGCAGTCTTGCCATCGATACCTCTCGATAGCGAGGGGCATCGAAGCCTGTCCAATTCCACACCTATCGATACACATCGATATCCCTCGGAAGCGAGAAGATCGCTACCGATGGATATCGATGGCTAGCGATAGGCAGCGGGAGCTGCCGATCTCGAGAGGCATGCAGAGCTTGCGGGCTGTGGGCCGTGTTGCTCTTGGGAGGCCCCGAGACCTCTCGACATTGACCATTTTGGGGATCGAGGGCCCTTCTGGAGCATTGATTTCCATAGGCATGGTGCGGGAACGACACGCAGAGAGAGCGAGCCCTCTCGCTCTGCCTCAGAAGCTGTCGATCTCCACAGCTCCGTAGCCAGCGGGAGGCATCGAGAGCGAGAGGCGTGCCTAACTCTCAATGCCTAGCGATGGCTGTCGATCTCCACGGGCATTTTCGCTTTTGGCACGGGGCCAATCCTCTTCTTGTGAGGCATCCAAACGGTCTCACCATCAATACCTCTCGATAGGGAGGGGCATCGAAGCCTGTCCAATTCCACACCTATCGATACACATCGATATCCCTCGGAAGCGAGAAGATCGCTACCGATGGATATCGATGGCTAGCGATAGGCAGCGGGAGCTGCCGATCTCGAGAGGCATGCAGAGCTTGCGGGCTGTGGGCCGTGTTGCTCTTGGGAGGCCCCGAGACCTCTCGACATTGACCATTTTGGGGATCGAGGGCCCTTCTGGAGCATTGATTTCCATAGGCATGGTGCAGGAACGACACGCAGAGAGAGCGAGCCCTCTCGCTGTGCCTCAGAAGCTGTCGATCTCCACAGCTCCATAGCCAGCGGGAGGCATCGAGAGCGAGAGGCGTGCCTAACTCTCGATGCCTAGCGATGGCTGTCGATCTCCACGGGCATTTTCGCTTTTGGCACGGGGCCGATCCTCTTCTTGTGAGGCATCCAAACGGTCTCACCATCAATACCTCTCGATAGGGAGGGGCATCGAAGCCTGTCCAATTCCACACCTATCGATACACATCGATATCCCTCGGAAGCGATAAGATCGCTACCGATGGATATCGATGGCTAGCGATAGGCAGCGGGAGCTGCCGATCTCGAGAGGCATGCAGAGCTTGCGGGCTGTGGGCCGTGTTGCTCCTGGGAGGCCCCGAGGCCTCTCGACATTGACCATTTTGGGGATCGAGGGCCCTTCTGGAGCATTGATTTCCATAGGCATGGTGCGGGAACGACACACAGAGAGAGCGAGCCCTCTCGCTCTGCCTCAGAAGCTGTCGATCTCCACAGCTCCGTAGCCAGCGGGAGGCATCGAGAGCGAGAGGCGTGCCTAACTCTCAATGCCTAGCGATGGCTGTCGATCTCCACGGGCATTTTCGCTTTTGGCACGGGGCCGATCCTCTTCTTGTGAGGCATCCAAGCAGTCTTGCCATCGATACCTCTCGATAGGGAGGGGCATCGAAGCCTGTCCAATTCCACACCTATCGATACACATCGATATCCCTCGGAAGCGAGAAGATTGCTACCGATGGATATCGATGGCTAGCGATAGGCAGCGGGAGCTGCCGATCTCGAGAGGCATGCAGAGCTTGCGGGGTGTGGGCCGTGTTGCTCTTGGGAGGCCCCGAGACCTCTCGACATTGACCGTTTGGGGGATCGAGGGCCCTTCTGGAGCATTGATTTCCATAGGCATGGTGCGGGAACGACACGCAGAGAGAGCGAGCCCTCTCGCTCTGCCTCAGAAGCTGTTAATCTCCACAGCTCCGTAGCCAGCGGGAGGCATCGAGAGCGAGAGGCGTGCCTAACTCTCAATGCCTAGCGATGGCTGTCGATCTCCACGGGCATTTTCGCTTTTGGCACGGGGCCGATCCTCTTCTTGTGAGGCATCCAAGCAGTCTTGCCATCGATACCTCTCGATAGGGAGGGGCATCGAAGCCTGTCCAATTCCACACCTATCGATACACATCGATATCCCTCGGAAGCGATAAGATCGCTACCGATGGATATCGATGGCTAGCGATAGGCAGCGGGAGCTGCCGATCTCGAGAGGCATGCAGAGCTTGCGGGCTGTGGGCCGTGTTGCTCTTGGGAGGCCCCGAGACCTCTCGACATTGACCATTTTGGGGATCGAGGGCCCTTCTGGAGCATTGATTTCCATAGGCATGGTGCGGGAACGACACGCAGAGAGAGCGAGCCCTCTTGCTCTGCCTCAGAAGCTGTCGATCTCCACAGCTCCGTAGCCAGCGGGAGGCATCGAGAGCGAGAGGCGTGCCTAACTCTCAATGCCTAGCGATGGCTGTCGATCTCCACGGGCATTTTCGCTTTTGGCACGGGGCCGATCCTCTTCTTGTGAGGCATCCAAGCAGTCTTGCCATCGATACCTCTCGATAGGGAGGGGCATCGAAGCCTGTCCAATTCCACACCTATCGATACACATCGATATCCCTCGGAAGCGATAAGATCGCTACCGATGGATATCGATGGCTAGCGATAGGCAGCGGGAGCTGCCGATCTCGAGAGGCATGCAGAGCTTGCGGGCTGTGGGCCGTGTTGCTCTTGGGAGGCCCCGAGACCTCTCGACATTGACCATTTTGGGGATCGAGGGCCCTTCTGGAGCATTGATTTCCATAGGCATGGTGCGGGAACGACACGCAGAGAGAGCGAGCCCTCTCGCTCTGCCTCAGAAGCTGTCGATCTCCACAGCTCCGTAGCCAGCGGGAGGCATCGAGAGCGAGAGGCGTGCCTAACTCTCAATGCCTAGCGATGGCTGTCGATCTCCACGGGCATTTTCGCTTTTGGCACGGGGCCAATCCTCTTCTTGTGAGGCATCCAATCGGTCTCACCATCAATACCTCTCGATAGGGAGGGGCATCGAAGCCTGTCCAATTCCACACCTATCGATACACATCGATATCCCTCGGAAGCGAGAAGATCGCTACCGATGGATATCGATGGCTAGCGATAGGCAGCGGGAGCTGCCGATCTCGAGAGGCATGCAGAGCTTGCGGGCTGTGGGCCGTGTTGCTCTTGGGAGGCCCCGAGACCTCTCGACATTGACCATTTTGGGGATCGAGGGCCCTTCTGGAGCATTGATTTCCATAGGCATGGTGCAGGAACGACACGCAGAGAGAGCGAGCCCTCTCGCTGTGCCTCAGAAGCTGTCGATCTCCACAGCTCCATAGCCAGCGGGAGGCATCGAGAGCGAGAGGCGTGCCTAACTCTCGATGCCTAGCGATGGCTGTCGATCTCCACGGGCATTTTCGCTTTTGGCACGGGGCCGATCCTCTTCTTGTGAGGCATCCAAACGGTCTCACCATCAATACCTCTCGATAGGGAGGGGCATCGAAGCCTGTCCAATTCCACACCTATCGATACACATCGATATCCCTCGGAAGCGAGAAGATCGCTACCGATGGATATCGATGGCTAGCGATAGGCAGCGGGAGCTGCCGATCTCGAGAGGCATGCAGAGCTTGCGGGCTGTGGGCCGTGTTGCTCCTGGGAGGCCCCGAGGCCTCTCGACATTGACCATTTTGGGGATCGAGGGCCCTTCTGGAGCATTGATTTCCATAGGCATGGTGCGGGAACGACACACAGAGAGAGCGAGCCCTCTCGCTCTGCCTCAGAAGCTGTCGATCTCCACAGCTCCGTAGCCAGCGGGAGGCATCGAGAGCGAGAGGCGTGCCTAACTCTCAATGCCTAGCGATGGCTGTCGATCTCCACGGGCATTTTCGCTTTTGGCACGGGGCCGATCCTCTTCTTGTGAGGCATCCAAGCAGTCTTGCCATCGATACCTCTCGATAGGGAGGGGCATCGAAGCCTGTCCAATTCCACACCTATTGATACACATCGATATCCCTCGGAAGCAAGAAGATCGCTACCGATGGATATCGATGGCTAGCGATAGGCAGTGGGAGCTGCCGATCTCGAGAGGCATGCAGAGCTTGCGGGCTGTGGGCCGTGTTGCTCTTGGGAGGCCCCGAGACCTCTCGACATTGACCATTTTGGGGATCGAGGGCCCTTCTGGAGCATTGATTTCCATAGGCATGGTGCGGGATCGACACGCAGAGAGAGTGAGCCCTCTCGCTCTGCCTCAGAAGCTGTTAATCTCCACAGCTCCGTAGCCAGCGGGAGGCATCGAGAGCGAGAGGCGTGCCTAACTCTCAATGCCTAGCGATGGCTGTCGATCTCCACGGGCATTTTCGCTTTTGGCACGGGGCCGATCCTCTTCTTGTGAGGCATCCAAACGGTCTCACCATCAATACCTCTCGATAGGGAGGGGCATCGAAGCCTGTCCAATTCCACACCTATCGATACACATCGATATCCCTCGGAAGCGATAAGATCGCTACCGATGGATATCGATGGCTAGCGATAGGCAGCGGGAGCTGCCGATCTCGAGAGGCATGCAGAGCTTGCGGGCTGTGGGCCATGTTGCTCCTGGGAGGCCCCGAGGCCTCTCGACATTGACCGTTTTGGGGATCGAGGGCCCTTCTGGAGCATTGATTTCCATAGGCATGGTGCGGGAATGACACGCAGAGAGAGTGAGCCCTCTCGCTCTGCCTCAGAAGCTGTCGATCTCCACAGCTCCGTAGCCAGCGGGAGGCATCGAGAGCGAGAGGCGTGCCTAACTCTCGATGCCTAGCGATGGCTGTCGATCTCCACGGGCATTTTCGCTTTTGGCACGGGGCCGATCCTCTTCTTGTGAGGCATCCAAGCAGTCTTGCCATCGATACCTCTCGATAGGGAGGGGCATCGAAGCCTGTCCAATTCCACACCTATCGATACACATCGATATCCCTCGGAAGCGAGAAGATCGCTACCGATGGATATCGATGGCTAGCGATAGGCAGCGGGAGCTGCCGATCTCGAGAGGCATGCAGAGCTTGCGGGCTGTGGGCCGTGTTGCTCCTGGGAGGCCCCGAGGCCTCTCGACATTGACCGTTTTGGGGATCGAGGGCCCTTCTGGAGCATTGATTTCCATAGGCATGGTGCGGGAACGACACACAGAGAGAGCGAGCCCTCTCGCTCTGCCTCAGAAGCTGTCGATCTCCACAGCTCCGTAGCCAGCGGGAGGCATCGAGAGCGAGAGGCGTGCCTAACTCTCGATGCCTAGCGATGGCTGTCGATCTCCACGGGCATTTTCGCTTTTGGCACAGGGCCGATCCTCTTCTTGTGAGGCATCCAAGCAGTCTTGCCATCGATACCTCTCGATAGGGAGGGGCATCGAAGCCTGTCCAATTCCACACCTATCGATACACATCGATATCCCTCGGAAGCGAGAAGATCGCTACCGATGGATATCGATGGCTAGCGATAGGCAGCGGGAGCTGCCGATCTCGAGAGGCATGCAGAGCTTGCGGGCTGTGGGCCGTGTTGCTCTTGGGAGGCCCCGAGACCTCTCGACATTGACCATTTTGGGGATCGAGGGCCCTTCTGGAGCATTGATTTCCATAGGCATGGTGCGGGAATGACACGCAGAGAGAGTGAGCCCTCTCGCTCTGCCTCAGAAGCTGTCGATCTCCACAGCTCCGTAGCCAGCGGGAGGCATCGAGAGCGAGAGGCGTGCCTAACTCTCGATGCCTAGCGATGGCTGTCGATCTCCACGGGCATTTTCGCTTTTGGCACGGGGCCGATCCTCTTCTTGTGAGGCATCCAAGCAGTCTTGCCATCGATACCTCTCGATAGGGAGGGGCATCGAAGCCTGTCCAATTCCACACCTATCGATACACATCGATATCCCTCGGAAGCGAGAAGATCGCTACCGATGGATATCGATGGCTAGCGATAGGCAGCGGGAGCTGCCGATCTCGAGAGGCATGCAGAGCTTGCGGGCTGTGGGCCGTGTTGCTCCTGGGAGGCCCCGAGGCCTCTCGACATTGACCGTTTTGGGGATCGAGGGCCCTTCTGGAGCATTGATTTCCATAGGCATGGTGCGGGAACGACACACAGAGAGAGCGAGCCCTCTCGCTCTGCCTCAGAAGCTGTCGATCTCCACAGCTCCGTAGCCAGCGGGAGGCATCGAGAGCGAGAGGCGTGCCTAACTCTCGATGCCTAGCGATGGCTGTCGATCTCCACGGGCATTTTCGCTTTTGGCACAGGGCCGATCCTCTTCTTGTGAGGCATCCAAGCAGTCTTGCCATCGATACCTCTCGATAGGGAGGGGCATCGAAGCCTGTCCAATTCCACACCTATCGATACACATCGATATCCCTCGGAAGCGAGAAGATCGCTACCGATGGATATCGATGGCTAGCGATAGGCAGCGGGAGCTGCCGATCTCGAGAGGCATGCAGAGCTTGCGGGCTGTGGGCCGTGTTGCTCTTGGGAGGCCCCGAGACCTCTCGACATTGACCATTTTGGGGATCGAGGGCCCTTCTGGAGCATTGATTTCCATAGGCATGGTGCGGGATCGACACGCAGAGAGAGTGAGCCCTCTCGCTCTGCCTCAGAAGCTGTTAATCTCCACAGCTCCGTAGCCAGCGGGAGGCATCGAGAGCGAGAGGCGTACCTAACTCTCGATGCCTAGCGATGGCTGTCGATCTCCATGGGCATTTTCGCTTTTGGCACGGGGCCGATCCTCTTCTTGTGAGGCATCCAAGCAGTCTTGCCATTGATACCTCTCGATAGGGAGGGGCATCGAAGCCTGTCCAATTCCACACCTATCGATACACATCGATATCCCTCGGAAGCGAGAAGATTGCTACCGATGGATATCGATGGCTAGCGATAGGCAGCGGGAGCTGCCGATCTCGAGAGGCATGCAGAGCTTGCGGGCTGTGGGCCGTGTTGCTCTTGGGAGGCCCCGAGGCCTCTCGACATTGACCGTTTTGGGGATCGAGGGCCCTTCTGGAGCATTGATTTGCATAGGCATGGTGCGGGAACGACACGCAGAGAGAGCGAGCCCTCTCGCTCTGCCTCAGAAGCTGTCGATCTCCACAGCTCCGTAGCCAGCGGGAGGCATCGAGAGCGAGAGGCGTGCCTAACTCTCAATGCCTAGCGATGGCTGTCGATCTCCACGGGCATTTTCGCTTTTGGCACAGGGCCGATCCTCTTCTTGTGAGGCATCCAAGCAGTCTTGCCATCGATACCTCTCGATAGGGAGGGGCATCGAAGCCTGTCCAATTCCACACCTATCGATACACATCGATATCCCTCGGAAGCGATAAGATCGCTACCGATGGATATCGATGGCTAGCGATAGGCAGCGGGAGCTGCCGATCTCGAGAGGCATGCAGAGTTTGCGGGCTGTGGGCCGTGTTGCTCCTGGGAGGCCCCGAGGCCTCTCGACATTGACCGTTTTGGGGATCGAGGGCCCTTCTGGAGCATTGATTTCCATAGGCATGGTGCGGGAACGACACACAGAGAGAGCGAGCCCTCTCGCTCTGCCTCAGAAGCTGTCGATCTCCACAGCTCCGTAGCCAGCGGGAGGCATCGAGAGCGAGAGGCGTGCCTAACTCTCAATGCCTAGCGATGGCTGTCGATCTCCACGGGCATTTTCGCTTTTGGCACGGGGCCGATCCTCTTCTTGTGAGGCATCCAAGCAGTCTTGCCATCGATACCTCTCGATAGGGAGGGGCATCGAAGCCTGTCCAATTCCACACCTATCGATACACATCGATATCCCTCGGAAGCGAGAAGATCGCTACCGATGGATATCGATGGCTAGCGATAGGCAGCGGGAGCTGCCGATCTCGAGAGGCATGCAGAGCTTGCGGGCTGTGGGCCGTGTTGCTCCTGGGAGGCCCCGAGGCCTCTCGACATTGACCATTTTGGGGATCGAGGGCCCTTCTGGAGCATTGATTTCCATAGGCATGGTGCGGGAACGACACGCAGAGAGAGCGAGCCCTCTCGCTCTGCCTCAGAAGCTGTTAATCTCCACAGCTCCGTAGCCAGCGGGAGGCATCGAGAGCGAGAGGCGTGCCTAACTCTCGATGCCTAGCGATGGCTGTCGATCTCCACGGGCATTTTCGCTTTTGGCACGGGGCCGATCCTCTTCTTGTGAGGCATCCAAGCAGTCTTGCCATTGATACCTCTCGATAGCGAGGGGCATCGAAGCCTGTCCAATTCCACACCTATCGATACACATCGATATCCCTCGGAAGCAATAAGATTGCTACCGATGGATATCGATGGCTAGCGATAGGCAGCGGGAGCTGCCGATCTCGAGAGGCATGCAGAGCTTGCGGGCTGTGGGCCGTGTTGCTCCTGGGAGGCCCCAAGGCCTCTCGACATTGACCGTTTTGGGGATCGAGGGCCCTTCTGGAGCATTGATTTCCATAGGCATGGTGCGGGATCGACACGCAGAGAGAGCGAGCCCTCTCGCTCTGCCTCAGAAGCTGTTAATCTCCACAGCTCCGTAGCCAGCGGGAGGCATCGAGAGCGAGAGGCGTGCCTAACTCTCGATGCCTAGCGATGGCTGTCGATCTCCACGGGCATTTTCGCTTTTGGCACGGGGCCGATCCTCTTCTTGTGAGGTATCCAAGCAATCCCGCCATCGATACCTCTCGATAGGGAGGGGCATCGAAGCCTGTCCAATTCCACACCTATCGATACACATCGATATCCCTCGGAAGCGAGAAGATCGCTACCGATGGATATCGATGGCTAGCGATAGGCAGCGGGAGCTGCCGATCTCGAGAGGCATGCAGAGCTTGCGGGCTGTGGGCCGTGTTGCTCCTGGGAGGCCCCGAGGCCTCTCGACCTTGACCGTTTTGGGGATCGAGGGCCCTTCTGGAGCATTGATTTCCATAGGCATGGTGCGGGAATGACACGCAGAGAGAGTGAGCCCTCTCGCTCTGCCTCAGAAGCTGTCGATCTCCACAGCTCCGTAGCCAGCGGGAGGCATCGAGAGCGAGAGGCGTGCCTAACTCTCGATGCCTAGCGATGGCTGTCGATCTCCACGGGCATTTTCGCTTTTGGCACGGGGCCGATCCTCTTCTTGTGAGGCATCCAAGCAGTCTTGCCATCGATACCTCTCGATAGGGAGGGGCATCGAAGCCTGTCCAATTCCACACCTATCGATACACATCGATATCCCTCGGAAGCGAGAAGATCGCTACCGATGGATATCGATGGCTAGCGATAGGCAGCGGGAGCTGCCGATCTCGAGAGGCATGCAGAGCTTGCGGGCTGTGGGCCGTGTTGCTCCTGGGAGGCCCCGAGGCCTCTCGACATTGACCGTTTTGGGGATCGAGGGCCCTTCTGGAGCATTGATTTCCATAGGCATGGTGCGGGAACGACACACAGAGAGAGCGAGCCCTCTCGCTCTGCCTCAGAAGCTGTCGATCTCCACAGCTCCGTAGCCAGCGGGAGGCATCGAGAGCGAGAGGCGTGCCTAACTCTCGATGCCTAGCGATGGCTGTCGATCTCCACGGGCATTTTCGCTTTTGGCACAGGGCCGATCCTCTTCTTGTGAGGCATCCAAGCAGTCTTGCCATCGATACCTCTCGATAGGGAGGGGCATCGAAGCCTGTCCAATTCCACACCTATCGATACACATCGATATCCCTCGGAAGCGAGAAGATCGCTACCGATGGATATCGATGGCTAGCGATAGGCAGCGGGAGCTGCCGATCTCGAGAGGCATGCAGAGCTTGCGGGCTGTGGGCCGTGTTGCTCCTGGGAGGCCCCGAGGCCTCTCGACATTGACCGTTTTGGGGATCGAGGGCCCTTCTGGAGCATTGATTTCCATAGGCATGGTGCGGGAACGACACACAGAGAGAGCGAGCCCTCTCGCTCTGCCTCAGAAGCTGTCGATCTCCACAGCTCCGTAGCCAGCGGGAGGCATCGAGAGCGAGAGGCGTGCCTAACTCTCGATGCCTAGCGATGGCTGTCGATCTCCACGGGCATTTTCGCTTTTGGCACAGGGCCGATCCTCTTCTTGTGAGGCATCCAAGCAGTCTTGCCATCGATACCTCTCGATAGGGAGGGGCATCGAAGCCTGTCCAATTCCACACCTATCGATACACATCGATATCCCTCGGAAGCGATAAGATCGCTACCGATGGATATCGATGGCTAGCGATAGGCAGCGGGAGCTGCCGATCTCGAGAGGCATGCAGAGTTTGCGGGCTGTGGGCCGTGTTGCTCCTGGGAGGCCCCGAGGCCTCTCGACATTGACCGTTTTGGGGATCGAGGGCCCTTCTGGAGCATTGATTTCCATAGGCATGGTGCGGGAACGACACACAGAGAGAGCGAGCCCTCTCGCTCTGCCTCAGAAGCTGTCGATCTCCACAGCTCCGTAGCCAGCGGGAGGCATCGAGAGCGAGAGGCGTGCCTAACTCTCAATGCCTAGCGATGGCTGTCGATCTCCACGGGCATTTTCGCTTTTGGCACGGGGCCGATCCTCTTCTTGTGAGGCATCCAAGCAGTCTTGCCATCGATACCTCTCGATAGGGAGGGGCATCGAAGCCTGTCCAATTCCACACCTATCGATACACATCGATATCCCTCGGAAGCGATAAGATCGCTACCGATGGATATCGATGGCTAGCGATAGGCAGCGGGAGCTGCCGATCTCGAGAGGCATGCAGAGCTTGCGGGCTGTGGGCCGTGTTGCTCCTGGGAGGCCCCGAGGCCTCTCGACATTGACCATTTTGGGGATCGAGGGCCCTTCTGGAGCATTGATTTCCATAGGCATGGTGCGGGAACGACACGCAGAGAGAGCGAGCCCTCTCGCTCTGCCTCAGAAGCTGTTAATCTCCACAGCTCCGTAGCCAGCGGGAGGCATCGAGAGCGAGAGGCGTGCCTAACTCTCGATGCCTAGCGATGGCTGTCGATCTCCACGGGCATTTTCGCTTTTGGCACGGGGCCGATCCTCTTCTTGTGAGGCATCCAAGCAGTCTTGCCATTGATACCTCTCGATAGCGAGGGGCATCGAAGCCTGTCCAATTCCACACCTATCGATACACATCGATATCCCTCGGAAGCAATAAGATTGCTACCGATGGATATCGATGGCTAGCGATAGGCAGCGGGAGCTGCCGATCTCGAGAGGCATGCAGAGCTTGCGGGCTGTGGGCCGTGTTGCTCCTGGGAGGCCCCAAGGCCTCTCGACATTGACCGTTTTGGGGATCGAGGGCCCTTCTGGAGCATTGATTTCCATAGGCATGGTGCAGGATCGACACGCAGAGAGAGCGAGCCCTCTCGCTCTGCCTCAGAAGCTGTTAATCTCCACAGCTCCGTAGCCAGCGGGAGGCATCGAGAGCGAGAGGCGTGCCTAACTCTCGATGCCTAGCGATGGCTGTCGATCTCCACGGGCATTTTCGCTTTTGGCACGGGGCCGATCCTCTTCTTGTGAGGCATCCAAGCAGTCTTGCCATTGATACCTCTCGATAGCGAGGGGCATCGAAGCCTGTCCAATTCCACACCTATCGATACACATCGATATCCCTCGGAAGCAATAAGATTGCTACCGATGGATATCGATGGCTAGCGATAGGCAGCGGGAGCTGCCGATCTCGAGAGGCATGCAGAGCTTGCGGGCTGTGGGCCGTGTTGCTCCTGGGAGGCCCCAAGGCCTCTCGACATTGACCGTTTTGGGGATCGAGGGCCCTTCTGGAGCATTGATTTCCATAGGCATGGTGCAGGATCGACACGCAGAGAGAGCGAGCCCTCTCGCTCTGCCTCAGAAGCTGTTAATCTCCACAGCTCCGTAGCCAGCGGGAGGCATCGAGAGCGAGAGGCGTGCCTAACTCTCAATGCCTAGCGATGGCTGTCGATCTCCACGGGCATTTTCGCTTTTGGCACGGGGCCGATCCTCTTCTTGTGAGGCATCCAAACGGTCTCACCATCAATACCTCTCGAT
Organism: Dromaius novaehollandiae; assembly: GCF_036370855.1. Lineage (NCBI taxonomy): Eukaryota > Metazoa > Chordata > Aves > Casuariiformes > Dromaiidae > Dromaius > Dromaius novaehollandiae. The sequence goes on along the minus strand of NC_088098.1, from coordinate 83,438,142 downwards.
AGGGAGGGGCATCGAAGCCTGTCCAATTCCACACCTATCGATACACATCGATATCCCTCGGAAGCGATAAGATCGCTACCGATGGATATCGATGGCTAGCGATAGGCAGCGGGAGCTGCCGATCTCGAGAGGCATGCAGAGCTTGCGGGCTGTGGGCCGTGTTGCTCTTGGGAGGCCCCGAGGCCTCTCGACATTGACCGTTTTGGGGATCGAGGGCCCTTCTGGAGCATTGATTTCCATAGGCATGGTGCGGGAACGACACGCAGAGAGAGTGAGCCCTCTCGCTCTGCCTCAGAAGCTGTTAATCTCCACAGCTCCGTAGCCAGCGGGAGGCATCGAGAGCGAGAGGCGTGCCTAACTCTCAATGCCTAGCGATGGCTGTCGATCTCCACGGGCATTTTCGCTTTTGGCACGGGGCCGATCCTCTTCTTGTGAGGCATCCAAACGGTCTCACCATCAATACCTCTCGATAGGGAGGGGCATCGAAGCCTGTCCAATTCCACACCTATCGATACACATCGATATCCCTCGGAAGCGAGAAGATCGCTACCGATGGATATCGATGGCTAGCGATAGGCAGCGGGAGCTGCCGATCTCGAGAGGCATGCAGAGCTTGCGGGCTGTGGGCCGTGTTGCTCTTGGGAGGCCCCGAGACCTCTCGACATTGACCATTTTGGGGATCGAGGGCCCTTCTGGAGCATTGATTTCCATAGGCATGGTGCGGGATCGACACGCAGAGAGAGTGAGCCCTCTCGCTCTGCCTCAGAAGCTGTTAATCTCCACAGCTCCGTAGCCAGCGGGAGGCATCGAGAGCGAGAGGCGTGCCTAACTCTCAATGCCTAGCGATGGCTGTCGATCTCCACGGGCATTTTCGCTTTTGGCACGGGGCCGATCCTCTTCTTGTGAGGCATCCAAACGGTCTCACCATCAATACCTCTCGATAGGGAGGGGCATCGAAGCCTGTCCAATTCCACACCTATCGATACACATCGATATCCCTCGGAAGCGATAAGATCGCTACCGATGGATATCGATGGCTAGCGATAGGCAGCGGGAGCTGCCGATCTCGAGAGGCATGCAGAGCTTGCGGGCTGTGGGCCGTGTTGCTCCTGGGAGGCCCCGAGGCCTCTCGACATTGACCGTTTTGGGGATCGAGGGCCCTTCTGGAGCATTGATTTCCATAGGCATGGTGCGGGAACGACACGCAGAGAGAGCGAGCCCTCTCGCTCTGCCTCAGAAGCTGTTGAGCTCCACAGCTCCGTAGCCAGCGGGAGGCATCGAGAGCGAGAGGCGTGCCTAACTCTCGATGCCTAGCGATGGCTGTCGATCTCCACGGGCATTTTCGCTTTTGGCACGGGGCCGATCCTCTTCTTGTGAGGCATCCAAACGGTCTCACCATCAATACCTCTCGATAGGGAGGGGCATCGAAGCCTGTCCAATTCCACACCTATCGATACACATCGATATCCCTCGGAAGCGATAAGATCGCTACCGATGGATATCGATGGCTAGCGATAGGCAGCGGGAGCTGCCGATCTCGAGAGGCATGCAGAGCTTGCGGGCTGTGGGCCGTGTTGCTCCTGGGAGGCCCCGAGGCCTCTCGACCTTGACCGTTTTGGGGATCGAGGGCCCTTCTGGAGCATTGATTTCCATAGGCATGGTGCGGGAACGACACGCAGAGAGAGCGAGCCCTCTCGCTCTGCCTCAGAAGCTGTTGAGCTCCACAGCTCCGTAGCCAGCGGGAGGCATCGAGAGCGAGAGGCGTGCCTAACTCTCAATGCCTAGCGATGGCTGTCGATCTCCACGGGCATTTTCGCTTTTGGCATGGGGCCGATCCTCTTCTTGTGAGGCATCCAAACGGTCTCACCATCAATACCTCTCGATAGGGAGGGGCATCGAAGCCTGTCCAATTCCACACCTATCGATACACATCGATATCCCTCGGAAGCGATAAGATCGCTACCGATGGATATCGATGGCTAGCGATAGGCAGCGGGAGCTGCTGGTCTCGAGAGGCATGCAGAGCTTGCGGGCTGTGGGCCGTGTTGCTCCTGGGAGGCCCCGAGGCCTCTCGACATTGACCGTTTTGGGGATCGAGGGCCCTTCTGGAGCATTGATTTCCATAGGCATGGTGCGGGAACGACACGCAGAGAGAGCGAGCCCTCTCGCTCTGCCTCAGAAGCTGTCGATCTCCACAGCTCCGTAGCCAGCGGGAGGCATCGAGAGCGAGAGGCGTGCCTAACTCTCAATGCCTAGCGATGGCTGTCGATCTCCACGGGCATTTTCGCTTTTGGCACGGGGCCGATCCTCTTCTTGTGAGGCATCCAAGCAGTCTTGCCATCGATACCTCTCGATAGGGAGGGGCATCGAAGCCTGTCCAATTCCACACCTATCGATACACATCGATATCCCTCGGAAGCGAGAAGATTGCTACCGATGGATATCGATGGCTAGCGATAGGCAGCGGGAGCTGCCGATCTCGAGAGGCATGCAGAGCTTGCGGGGTGTGGGCCGTGTTGCTCTTGGGAGGCCCCGAGACCTCTCGACATTGACCGTTTGGGGGATCGAGGGCCCTTCTGGAGCATTGATTTCCATAGGCATGGTGCGGGAACGACACGCAGAGAGAGCGAGCCCTCTCGCTCTGCCTCAGAAGCTGTTAATCTCCACAGCTCCGTAGCCAGCGGGAGGCATCGAGAGCGAGAGGCGTGCCTAACTCTCAATGCCTAGCGATGGCTGTCGATCTCCACGGGCATTTTCGCTTTTGGCACGGGGCCGATCCTCTTCTTGTGAGGCATCCAAGCAGTCTTGCCATCGATACCTCTCGATAGGGAGGGGCATCGAAGCCTGTCCAATTCCACACCTATCGATACACATCGATATCCCTCGGAAGCGAGAAGATCGCTACCGATGGATATCGATGGCTAGCGATAGGCAGCGGGAGCTGCCGATCTCGAGAGGCATGCAGAGCTTGCGGGCTGTGGGCCGTGTTGCTCTTGGGAGGCCCCGAGACCTCTCGACATTGACCATTTTGGGGATCGAGGGCCCTTCTGGAGCATTGATTTCCATAGGCATGGTGCGGGAACGACACGCAGAGAGAGCGAGCCCTCTTGCTCTGCCTCAGAAGCTGTCGATCTCCACAGCTCCGTAGCCAGCGGGAGGCATCGAGAGCGAGAGGCGTGCCTAACTCTCAATGCCTAGCGATGGCTGTCGATCTCCACGGGCATTTTCGCTTTTGGCACGGGGCCGATCCTCTTCTTGTGAGGCATCCAAGCAGTCTTGCCATCGATACCTCTCGATAGGGAGGGGCATCGAAGCCTGTCCAATTCCACACCTATCGATACACATCGATATCCCTCGGAAGCGATAAGATCGCTACCGATGGATATCGATGGCTAGCGATAGGCAGCGGGAGCTGCCGATCTCGAGAGGCATGCAGAGCTTGCGGGCTGTGGGCCGTGTTGCTCCTGGGAGGCCCCGAGGCCTCTCGACATTGACCATTTTGGGGATCGAGGGCCCTTCTGGAGCATTGATTTCCATAGGCATGGTGCGGGAACGACACGCAGAGAGAGCGAGCCCTCTCGCTCTGCCTCAGAAGCTGTTAATCTCCACAGCTCCGTAGCCAGCGGGAGGCATCGAGAGCGAGAGGCGTGCCTAACTCTCGATGCCTAGCGATGGCTGTCGATCTCCACGGGCATTTTCGCTTTTGGCACGGGGCCGATCCTCTTCTTGTGAGGCATCCAAGCAGTCTTGCCATTGATACCTCTCGATAGCGAGGGGCATCGAAGCCTGTCCAATTCCACACCTATCGATACACATCGATATCCCTCGGAAGCAATAAGATTGCTACCGATGGATATCGATGGCTAGCGATAGGCAGCGGGAGCTGCCGATCTCGAGAGGCATGCAGAGCTTGCGGGCTGTGGGCCGTGTTGCTCCTGGGAGGCCCCAAGGCCTCTCGACATTGACCGTTTTGGGGATCGAGGGCCCTTCTGGAGCATTGATTTCCATAGGCATGGTGCAGGATCGACACGCAGAGAGAGCGAGCCCTCTCGCTCTGCCTCAGAAGCTGTTAATCTCCACAGCTCCGTAGCCAGCGGGAGGCATCGAGAGCGAGAGGCGTGCCTAACTCTCAATGCCTAGCGATGGCTGTCGATCTCCACGGGCATTTTCGCTTTTGGCACGGGGCCGATCCTCTTCTTGTGAGGCATCCAAACGGTCTCACCATCAATACCTCTCGATAGGGAGGGGCATCGAAGCCTGTCCAATTCCACACCTATCGATACACATCGATATCCCTCGGAAGCGATAAGATCGCTACCGATGGATATCGATGGCTAGCGATAGGCAGCGGGAGCTGCCGATCTCGAGAGGCATGCAGAGCTTGCGGGCTGTGGGCCGTGTTGCTCTTGGGAGGCCCCGAGGCCTCTCGACATTGACCGTTTTGGGGATCGAGGGCCCTTCTGGAGCATTGATTTCCATAGGCATGGTGCGGGAACGACACGCAGAGAGAGTGAGCCCTCTCGCTCTGCCTCAGAAGCTGTTAATCTCCACAGCTCCGTAGCCAGCGGGAGGCATCGAGAGCGAGAGGCGTGCCTAACTCTCAATGCCTAGCGATGGCTGTCGATCTCCACGGGCATTTTCGCTTTTGGCACGGGGCCGATCCTCTTCTTGTGAGGCATCCAAACGGTCTCACCATCAATACCTCTCGATAGGGAGGGGCATCGAAGCCTGTCCAATTCCACACCTATCGATACACATCGATATCCCTCGGAAGCGAGAAGATCGCTACCGATGGATATCGATGGCTAGCGATAGACAGCGGGAGCTGCCGATCTCGAGAGGCATGCAGAGCTTGCGGGCTGTGGGCCGTGTTGCTCTTGGGAGGCCCCGAGACCTCTCGACATTGACCATTTTGGGGATCGAGGGCCCTTCTGGAGCATTGATTTCCATAGGCATGGTGCGGGATCGACACGCAGAGAGAGTGAGCCCTCTCGCTCTGCCTCAGAAGCTGTTAATCTCCACAGCTCCGTAGCCAGCGGGAGGCATCGAGAGCGAGAGGCGTGCCTAACTCTCAATGCCTAGCGATGGCTGTCGATCTCCACGGGCATTTTCGCTTTTGGCACGGGGCCGATCCTCTTCTTGTGAGGCATCCAAACGGTCTCACCATCAATACCTCTCGATAGGGAGGGGCATCGAAGCCTGTCCAATTCCACACCTATCGATACACATCGATATCCCTCGGAAGCGATAAGATCGCTACCGATGGATATCGATGGCTAGCGATAGGCAGCGGGAGCTGCCGATCTCGAGAGGCATGCAGAGCTTGCGGGCTGTGGGCCGTGTTGCTCCTGGGAGGCCCCGAGGCCTCTCGACATTGACCGTTTTGGGGATCGAGGGCCCTTCTGGAGCATTGATTTCCATAGGCATGGTGCGGGAACGACACGCAGAGAGAGCGAGCCCTCTCGCTCTGCCTCAGAAGCTGTTGAGCTCCACAGCTCCGTAGCCAGCGGGAGGCATCGAGAGCGAGAGGCGTGCCTAACTCTCGATGCCTAGCGATGGCTGTCGATCTCCACGGGCATTTTCGCTTTTGGCACGGGGCCGATCCTCTTCTTGTGAGGCATCCAAACGGTCTCACCATCAATACCTCTCGATAGGGAGGGGCATCGAAGCCTGTCCAATTCCACACCTATCGATACACATCGATATCCCTCGGAAGCGATAAGATCGCTACCGATGGATATCGATGGCTAGCGATAGGCAGCGGGAGCTGCCGATCTCGAGAGGCATGCAGAGCTTGCGGGCTGTGGGCCGTGTTGCTCCTGGGAGGCCCCGAGGCCTCTCGACCTTGACCGTTTTGGGGATCGAGGGCCCTTCTGGAGCATTGATTTCCATAGGCATGGTGCGGGAACGACACGCAGAGAGAGCGAGCCCTCTCGCTCTGCCTCAGAAGCTGTTGAGCTCCACAGCTCCGTAGCCAGCGGGAGGCATCGAGAGCGAGAGGCGTGCCTAACTCTCAATGCCTAGCGATGGCTGTCGATCTCCACGGGCATTTTCGCTTTTGGCATGGGGCCGATCCTCTTCTTGTGAGGCATCCAAACGGTCTCACCATCAATACCTCTCGATAGGGAGGGGCATCGAAGCCTGTCCAATTCCACACCTATCGATACACATCGATATCCCTCGGAAGCGAGAAGATCGCTACCGATGGATATCGATGGCTAGCGATAGGCAGCGGGAGCTGCTGGTCTCGAGAGGCATGCAGAGCTTGCGGGCTGTGGGCCGTGTTGCTCCTGGGAGGCCCCGAGGCCTCTCGACATTGACCGTTTTGGGGATCGAGGGCCCTTCTGGAGCATTGATTTCCATAGGCATGGTGCGGGAACGACACGCAGAGAGAGCGAGCCCTCTCGCTCTGCCTCAGAAGCTGTCGATCTCCACAGCTCCGTAGCCAGCGGGAGGCATCGAGAGCGAGAGGCGTGCCTAACTCTCAATGCCTAGCGATGGCTGTCGATCTCCACGGGCATTTTCGCTTTTGGCACGGGGCCGATCCTCTTCTTGTGAGGCATCCAAGCAGTCTTGCCATCGATACCTCTCGATAGGGAGGGGCATCGAAGCCTGTCCAATTCCACACCTATCGATACACATCGATATCCCTCGGAAGCGAGAAGATTGCTACCGATGGATATCGATGGCTAGCGATAGGCAGCGGGAGCTGCCGATCTCGAGAGGCATGCAGAGCTTGCGGGGTGTGGGCCGTGTTGCTCTTGGGAGGCCCCGAGACCTCTCGACATTGACCGTTTGGGGGATCGAGGGCCCTTCTGGAGCATTGATTTCCATAGGCATGGTGCGGGAACGACACGCAGAGAGAGCGAGCCCTCTCGCTCTGCCTCAGAAGCTGTTAATCTCCACAGCTCCGTAGCCAGCGGGAGGCATCGAGAGCGAGAGGCGTGCCTAACTCTCAATGCCTAGCGATGGCTGTCGATCTCCACGGGCATTTTCGCTTTTGGCACGGGGCCGATCCTCTTCTTGTGAGGCATCCAAGCAGTCTTGCCATCGATACCTCTCGATAGGGAGGGGCATCGAAGCCTGTCCAATTCCACACCTATCGATACACATCGATATCCCTCGGAAGCGATAAGATCGCTACCGATGGATATCGATGGCTAGCGATAGGCAGCGGGAGCTGCCGATCTCGAGAGGCATGCAGAGCTTGCGGGCTGTGGGCCGTGTTGCTCTTGGGAGGCCCCGAGACCTCTCGACATTGACCATTTTGGGGATCGAGGGCCCTTCTGGAGCATTGATTTCCATAGGCATGGTGCGGGAACGACACGCAGAGAGAGCGAGCCCTCTTGCTCTGCCTCAGAAGCTGTCGATCTCCACAGCTCCGTAGCCAGCGGGAGGCATCGAGAGCGAGAGGCGTGCCTAACTCTCAATGCCTAGCGATGGCTGTCGATCTCCACGGGCATTTTCGCTTTTGGCACGGGGCCGATCCTCTTCTTGTGAGGCATCCAAGCAGTCTTGCCATCGATACCTCTCGATAGGGAGGGGCATCGAAGCCTGTCCAATTCCACACCTATCGATACACATCGATATCCCTCGGAAGCGATAAGATCGCTACCGATGGATATCGATGGCTAGCGATAGGCAGCGGGAGCTGCCGATCTCGAGAGGCATGCAGAGCTTGCGGGCTGTGGGCCGTGTTGCTCTTGGGAGGCCCCGAGACCTCTCGACATTGACCATTTTGGGGATCGAGGGCCCTTCTGGAGCATTGATTTCCATAGGCATGGTGCGGGAACGACACGCAGAGAGAGCGAGCCCTCTCGCTCTGCCTCAGAAGCTGTCGATCTCCACAGCTCCGTAGCCAGCGGGAGGCATCGAGAGCGAGAGGCGTGCCTAACTCTCAATGCCTAGCGATGGCTGTCGATCTCCACGGGCATTTTCGCTTTTGGCACGGGGCCAATCCTCTTCTTGTGAGGCATCCAATCGGTCTCACCATCAATACCTCTCGATAGGGAGGGGCATCGAAGCCTGTCCAATTCCACACCTATCGATACACATCGATATCCCTCGGAAGCGAGAAGATCGCTACCGATGGATATCGATGGCTAGCGATAGGCAGCGGGAGCTGCCGATCTCGAGAGGCATGCAGAGCTTGCGGGCTGTGGGCCGTGTTGCTCTTGGGAGGCCCCGAGACCTCTCGACATTGACCATTTTGGGGATCGAGGGCCCTTCTGGAGCATTGATTTCCATAGGCATGGTGCAGGAACGACACGCAGAGAGAGCGAGCCCTCTCGCTGTGCCTCAGAAGCTGTCGATCTCCACAGCTCCATAGCCAGCGGGAGGCATCGAGAGCGAGAGGCGTGCCTAACTCTCGATGCCTAGCGATGGCTGTCGATCTCCACGGGCATTTTCGCTTTTGGCACGGGGCCGATCCTCTTCTTGTGAGGCATCCAAACGGTCTCACCATCAATACCTCTCGATAGGGAGGGGCATCGAAGCCTGTCCAATTCCACACCTATCGATACACATCGATATCCCTCGGAAGCGAGAAGATCGCTACCGATGGATATCGATGGCTAGCGATAGGCAGCGGGAGCTGCCGATCTCGAGAGGCATGCAGAGCTTGCGGGCTGTGGGCTGTGTTGCTCCTGGGAGGCCCCGAGGCCTCTCGACATTGACCATTTTGGGGATCGAGGGCCCTTCTGGAGCATTGATTTCCATAGGCATGGTGCGGGAACGACACACAGAGAGAGCGAGCCCTCTCGCTCTGCCTCAGAAGCTGTCGATCTCCACAGCTCCGTAGCCAGCGGGAGGCATCGAGAGCGAGAGGCGTGCCTAACTCTCAATGCCTAGCGATGGCTGTCGATCTCCACGGGCATTTTCGCTTTTGGCACGGGGCCGATCCTCTTCTTGTGAGGCATCCAAGCAGTCTTGCCATCGATACCTCTCGATAGGGAGGGGCATCGAAGCCTGTCCAATTCCACACCTATTGATACACATCGATATCCCTCGGAAGCAAGAAGATCGCTACCGATGGATATCGATGGCTAGCGATAGGCAGTGGGAGCTGCCGATCTCGAGAGGCATGCAGAGCTTGCGGGCTGTGGGCCGTGTTGCTCTTGGGAGGCCCCGAGACCTCTCGACATTGACCATTTTGGGGATCGAGGGCCCTTCTGGAGCATTGATTTCCATAGGCATGGTGCGGGATCGACACGCAGAGAGAGTGAGCCCTCTCGCTCTGCCTCAGAAGCTGTTAATCTCCACAGCTCCGTAGCCAGCGGGAGGCATCGAGAGCGAGAGGCGTGCCTAACTCTCAATGCCTAGCGATGGCTGTCGATCTCCACGGGCATTTTCGCTTTTGGCACGGGGCCGATCCTCTTCTTGTGAGGCATCCAAACGGTCTCACCATCAATACCTCTCGATAGGGAGGGGCATCGAAGCCTGTCCAATTCCACACCTATCGATACACATCGATATCCCTCGGAAGCGATAAGATCGCTACCGATGGATATCGATGGCTAGCGATAGGCAGCGGGAGCTGCCGATCTCGAGAGGCATGCAGAGCTTGCGGGCTGTGGGCCGTGTTGCTCCTGGGAGGCCCCGAGGCCTCTCGACATTGACCGTTTTGGGGATCGAGGGCCCTTCTGGAGCATTGATTTCCATAGGCATGGTGCGGGAATGACACGCAGAGAGAGTGAGCCCTCTCGCTCTGCCTCAGAAGCTGTCGATCTCCACAGCTCCGTAGCCAGCGGGAGGCATCGAGAGCGAGAGGCGTGCCTAACTCTCGATGCCTAGCGATGGCTGTCGATCTCCACGGGCATTTTCGCTTTTGGCACGGGGCCGATCCTCTTCTTGTGAGGCATCCAAGCAGTCTTGCCATCGATACCTCTCGATAGGGAGGGGCATCGAAGCCTGTCCAATTCCACACCTATCGATACACATCGATATCCCTCGGAAGCGAGAAGATCGCTACCGATGGATATCGATGGCTAGCGATAGGCAGCGGGAGCTGCCGATCTCGAGAGGCATGCAGAGCTTGCGGGCTGTGGGCCGTGTTGCTCCTGGGAGGCCCCGAGGCCTCTCGACATTGACCGTTTTGGGGATCGAGGGCCCTTCTGGAGCATTGATTTCCATAGGCATGGTGCGGGAACGACACACAGAGAGAGCGAGCCCTCTCGCTCTGCCTCAGAAGCTGTCGATCTCCACAGCTCCGTAGCCAGCGGGAGGCATCGAGAGCGAGAGGCGTGCCTAACTCTCGATGCCTAGCGATGGCTGTCGATCTCCACGGGCATTTTCGCTTTTGGCACAGGGCCGATCCTCTTCTTGTGAGGCATCCAAGCAGTCTTGCCATCGATACCTCTCGATAGGGAGGGGCATCGAAGCCTGTCCAATTCCACACCTATCGATACACATCGATATCCCTCGGAAGCGAGAAGATCGCTACCGATGGATATCGATGGCTAGCGATAGGCAGCGGGAGCTGCCGATCTCGAGAGGCATGCAGAGCTTGCGGGCTGTGGGCCGTGTTGCTCTTGGGAGGCCCCGAGGCCTCTCGACATTGACCGTTTTGGGGATCGAGGGCCCTTCTGGAGCATTGATTTGCATAGGCATGGTGCGGGAACGACACGCAGAGAGAGCGAGCCCTCTCGCTCTGCCTCAGAAGCTGTCGATCTCCACAGCTCCGTAGCCAGCGGGAGGCATCGAGAGCGAGAGGCGTGCCTAACTCTCAATGCCTAGCGATGGCTGTCGATCTCCACGGGCATTTTCGCTTTTGGCACAGGGCCGATCCTCTTCTTGTGAGGCATCCAAGCAGTCTTGCCATCGATACCTCTCGATAGGGAGGGGCATCGAAGCCTGTCCAATTCCACACCTATCGATACACATCGATATCCCTCGGAAGCGATAAGATCGCTACCGATGGATATCGATGGCTAGCGATAGGCAGCGGGAGCTGCCGATCTCGAGAGGCATGCAGAGTTTGCGGGCTGTGGGCCGTGTTGCTCCTGGGAGGCCCCGAGGCCTCTCGACATTGACCGTTTTGGGGATCGAGGGCCCTTCTGGAGCATTGATTTCCATAGGCATGGTGCGGGAACGACACACAGAGAGAGCGAGCCCTCTCGCTCTGCCTCAGAAGCTGTCGATCTCCACAGCTCCGTAGCCAGCGGGAGGCATCGAGAGCGAGAGGCGTGCCTAACTCTCAATGCCTAGCGATGGCTGTCGATCTCCACGGGCATTTTCGCTTTTGGCACGGGGCCGATCCTCTTCTTGTGAGGCATCCAAGCAGTCTTGCCATCGATACCTCTCGATAGGGAGGGGCATCGAAGCCTGTCCAATTCCACACCTATCGATACACATCGATATCCCTCGGAAGCGATAAGATCGCTACCGATGGATATCGATGGCTAGCGATAGGCAGCGGGAGCTGCCGATCTCGAGAGGCATGCAGAGCTTGCGGGCTGTGGGCCGTGTTGCTCCTGGGAGGCCCCGAGGCCTCTCGACATTGACCATTTTGGGGATCGAGGGCCCTTCTGGAGCATTGATTTCCATAGGCATGGTGCGGGAACGACACGCAGAGAGAGCGAGCCCTCTCGCTCTGCCTCAGAAGCTGTTAATCTCCACAGCTCCGTAGCCAGCGGGAGGCATCGAGAGCGAGAGGCGTGCCTAACTCTCGATGCCTAGCGATGGCTGTCGATCTCCACGGGCATTTTCGCTTTTGGCACGGGGCCGATCCTCTTCTTGTGAGGCATCCAAGCAGTCTTGCCATTGATACCTCTCGATAGCGAGGGGCATCGAAGCCTGTCCAATTCCACACCTATCGATACACATCGATATCCCTCGGAAGCAATAAGATTGCTACCGATGGATATCGATGGCTAGCGATAGGCAGCGGGAGCTGCCGATCTCGAGAGGCATGCAGAGCTTGCGGGCTGTGGGCCGTGTTGCTCCTGGGAGGCCCCAAGGCCTCTCGACATTGACCGTTTTGGGGATCGAGGGCCCTTCTGGAGCATTGATTTCCATAGGCATGGTGCGGGATCGACACGCAGAGAGAGCGAGCCCTCTCGCTCTGCCTCAGAAGCTGTTAATCTCCACAGCTCCGTAGCCAGCGGGAGGCATCGAGAGCGAGAGGCGTGCCTAACTCTCGATGCCTAGCGATGGCTGTCGATCTCCACGGGCATTTTCGCTTTTGGCACGGGGCCGATCCTCTTCTTGTGAGGTATCCAAGCAATCCCGCCATCGATACCTCTCGATAGGGAGGGGCATCGAAGCCTGTCCAATTCCACACCTATCGATACACATCGATATCCCTCGGAAGCGAGAAGATCGCTACCGATGGATATCGATGGCTAGCGATAGGCAGCGGGAGCTGCCGATCTCGAGAGGCATGCAGAGCTTGCGGGCTGTGGGCCGTGTTGCTCCTGGGAGGCCCCGAGGCCTCTCGACCTTGACCGTTTTGGGGATCGAGGGCCCTTCTGGAGCATTGATTTCCATAGGCATGGTGCGGGAATGACACGCAGAGAGAGTGAGCCCTCTCGCTCTGCCTCAGAAGCTGTCGATCTCCACAGCTCCGTAGCCAGCGGGAGGCATCGAGAGCGAGAGGCGTGCCTAACTCTCGATGCCTAGCGATGGCTGTCGATCTCCACGGGCATTTTCGCTTTTGGCACGGGGCCGATCCTCTTCTTGTGAGGCATCCAAGCAGTCTTGCCTTCGATACCTCTCGATAGGGAGGGGCATCGAAGCCTGTCCAATTCCACACCTATCGATACACATCGATATCCCTCGGAAGCGAGAAGATCGCTACCGATGGATATCGATGGCTAGCGATAGGCAGCGGGAGCTGCCGATCTCGAGAGGCATGCAGAGCTTGCGGGCTGTGGGCCGTGTTGCTCCTGGGAGGCCCCGAGGCCTCTCGACATTGACCGTTTTGGGGATCGAGGGCCCTTCTGGAGCATTGATTTCCATAGGCATGGTGCGGGAACGACACACAGAGAGAGCGAGCCCTCTCGCTCTGCCTCAGAAGCTGTCGATCTCCACAGCTCCGTAGCCAGCGGGAGGCATCGAGAGCGAGAGGCGTGCCTAACTCTCGATGCCTAGCGATGGCTGTCGATCTCCACGGGCATTTTCGCTTTTGGCACAGGGCCGATCCTCTTCTTGTGAGGCATCCAAGCAGTCTTGCCATCGATACCTCTCGATAGGGAGGGGCATCGAAGCCTGTCCAATTCCACACCTATCGATACACATCGATATCCCTCGGAAGCGATAAGATCGCTACCGATGGATATCGATGGCTAGCGATAGGCAGCGGGAGCTGCCGATCTCGAGAGGCATGCAGAGCTTGCGGGCTGTGGGCCGTGTTGCTCTTGGGAGGCCCCGAGACCTCTCGACATTGACCATTTTGGGGATCGAGGGCCCTTCTGGAGCATTGATTTCCATAGGCATGGTGCGGGATCGACACGCAGAGAGAGTGAGCCCTCTCGCTCTGCCTCAGAAGCTGTTAATCTCCACAGCTCCGTAGCCAGCGGGAGGCATCGAGAGCGAGAGGCGTACCTAACTCTCGATGCCTAGCGATGGCTGTCGATCTCCATGGGCATTTTCGCTTTTGGCACGGGGCCGATCCTCTTCTTGTGAGGCATCCAAGCAGTCTTGCCATTGATACCTCTCGATAGGGAGGGGCATCGAAGCCTGTCCAATTCCACACCTATCGATACACATCGATATCCCTCGGAAGCGAGAAGATTGCTACCGATGGATATCGATGGCTAGCGATAGGCAGCGGGAGCTGCCGATCTCGAGAGGCATGCAGAGCTTGCGGGCTGTGGGCCGTGTTGCTCTTGGGAGGCCCCGAGGCCTCTCGACATTGACCGTTTTGGGGATCGAGGGCCCTTCTGGAGCATTGATTTGCATAGGCATGGTGCGGGAACGACACGCAGAGAGAGCGAGCCCTCTCGCTCTGCCTCAGAAGCTGTCGATCTCCACAGCTCCGTAGCCAGCGGGAGGCATCGAGAGCGAGAGGCGTGCCTAACTCTCAATGCCTAGCGATGGCTGTCGATCTCCACGGGCATTTTCGCTTTTGGCACAGGGCCGATCCTCTTCTTGTGAGGCATCCAAGCAGTCTTGCCATCGATACCTCTCGATAGGGAGGGGCATCGAAGCCTGTCCAATTCCACACCTATCGATACACATCGATATCCCTCGGAAGCGATAAGATCGCTACCGATGGATATCGATGGCTAGCGATAGGCAGCGGGAGCTGCCGATCTCGAGAGGCATGCAGAGTTTGCGGGCTGTGGGCCGTGTTGCTCCTGGGAGGCCCCGAGGCCTCTCGACATTGACCGTTTTGGGGATCGAGGGCCCTTCTGGAGCATTGATTTCCATAGGCATGGTGCGGGAACGACACACAGAGAGAGCGAGCCCTCTCGCTCTGCCTCAGAAGCTGTCGATCTCCACAGCTCCGTAGCCAGCGGGAGGCATCGAGAGCGAGAGGCGTGCCTAACTCTCAATGCCTAGCGATGGCTGTCGATCTCCACGGGCATTTTCGCTTTTGGCACGGGGCCGATCCTCTTCTTGTGAGGCATCCAAGCAGTCTTGCCATCGATACCTCTCGATAGGGAGGGGCATCGAAGCCTGTCCAATTCCACACCTATCGATACACATCGATATCCCTCGGAAGCGATAAGATCGCTACCGATGGATATCGATGGCTAGCGATAGGCAGCGGGAGCTGCCGATCTCGAGAGGCATGCAGAGCTTGCGGGCTGTGGGCCGTGTTGCTCCTGGGAGGCCCCGAGGCCTCTCGACATTGACCATTTTGGGGATCGAGGGCCCTTCTGGAGCATTGATTTCCATAGGCATGGTGCGGGAACGACACGCAGAGAGAGCGAGCCCTCTCGCTCTGCCTCAGAAGCTGTTAATCTCCACAGCTCCGTAGCCAGCGGGAGGCATCGAGAGCGAGAGGCGTGCCTAACTCTCGATGCCTAGCGATGGCTGTCGATCTCCACGGGCATTTTCGCTTTTGGCACGGGGCCGATCCTCTTCTTGTGAGGCATCCAAGCAGTCTTGCCATTGATACCTCTCGATAGCGAGGGGCATCGAAGCCTGTCCAATTCCACACCTATCGATACACATCGATATCCCTCGGAAGCAATAAGATTGCTACCGATGGATATCGATGGCTAGCGATAGGCAGCGGGAGCTGCCGATCTCGAGAGGCATGCAGAGCTTGCGGGCTGTGGGCCGTGTTGCTCCTGGGAGGCCCCAAGGCCTCTCGACATTGACCGTTTTGGGGATCGAGGGCCCTTCTGGAGCATTGATTTCCATAGGCATGGTGCGGGATCGACACGCAGAGAGAGCGAGCCCTCTCGCTCTGCCTCAGAAGCTGTTAATCTCCACAGCTCCGTAGCCAGCGGGAGGCATCGAGAGCGAGAGGCGTGCCTAACTCTCAATGCCTAGCGATGGCTGTCGATCTCCACGGGCATTTTCGCTTTTGGCACGGGGCCGATCCTCTTCTTGTGAGGCATCCAAACGGTCTCACCATCAATACCTCTCGATAGGGAGGGGCATCGAAGCCTGTCCAATTCCACACCTATCGATACACATCGATATCCCTCGGAAGCGATAAGATCGCTACCGATGGATATCGATGGCTAGCGATAGGCAGCGGGAGCTGCCGATCTCGAGAGGCATGCAGAGCTTGCGGGCTGTGGGCCGTGTTGCTCTTGGGAGGCCCCGAGGCCTCTCGACATTGACCGTTTTGGGGATCGAGGGCCCTTCTGGAGCATTGATTTCCATAGGCATGGTGCGGGAACGACACGCAGAGAGAGCGAGCCCTCTCGCTCTGCCTCAGAAGCTGTTAATCTCCACAGCTCCGTAGCCAGCGGGAGGCATCGAGAGCGAGAGGCGTGCCTAACTCTCGATGCCTAGCGATGGCTGTCGATCTCCACGGGCATTTTCGCTTTTGGCACGGGGCCGATCCTCTTCTTGTGAGGCATCCAAGCAGTCTTGCCATTGATACCTCTCGATAGCGAGGGGCATCGAAGCCTGTCCAATTCCACACCTATCGATACACATCGATATCCCTCGGAAGCAATAAGATTGCTACCGATGGATATCGATGGCTAGCGATAGGCAGCGGGAGCTGCCGATCTCGAGAGGCATGCAGAGCTTGCGGGCTGTGGGCCGTGTTGCTCCTGGGAGGCCCCAAGGCCTCTCGACATTGACCGTTTTGGGGATCGAGGGCCCTTCTGGAGCATTGATTTCCATAGGCATGGTGCGGGATCGACACGCAGAGAGAGCGAGCCCTCTCGCTCTGCCTCAGAAGCTGTTAATCTCCACAGCTCCGTAGCCAGCGGGAGGCATCGAGAGCGAGAGGCGTGCCTAACTCTCAATGCCTAGCGATGGCTGTCGATCTCCACGGGCATTTTCGCTTTTGGCACGGGGCCGATCCTCTTCTTGTGAGGCATCCAAACGGTCTCACCATCAATACCTCTCGATAGGGAGGGGCATCGAAGCCTGTCCAATTCCACACCTATCGATACACATCGATATCCCTCGGAAGCGATAAGATCGCTACCGATGGATATCGATGGCTAGCGATAGGCAGCGGGAGCTGCCGATCTCGAGAGGCATGCAGAGCTTGCGGGCTGTGGGCCGTGTTGCTCTTGGGAGGCCCCGAGGCCTCTCGACATTGACCGTTTTGGGGATCGAGGGCCCTTCTGGAGCATTGATTTCCATAGGCATGGTGCGGGAACGACACGCAGAGAGAGTGAGCCCTCTCGCTCTGCCTCAGAAGCTGTTAATCTCCACAGCTCCGTAGCCAGCGGGAGGCATCGAGAGCGAGAGGCGTGCCTAACTCTCAATGCCTAGCGATGGCTGTCGATCTCCACGGGCATTTTCGCTTTTGGCACGGGGCCGATCCTCTTCTTGTGAGGCATCCAAACGGTCTCACCATCAATACCTCTCGATAGGGAGGGGCATCGAAGCCTGTCCAATTCCACACCTATCGATACACATCGATATCCCTCGGAAGCGAGAAGATCGCTACCGATGGATATCGATGGCTAGCGATAGGCAGCGGGAGCTGCCGATCTCGAGAGGCATGCAGAGCTTGCGGGCTGTGGGCCGTGTTGCTCTTGGGAGGCCCCGAGACCTCTCGACATTGACCATTTTGGGGATCGAGGGCCCTTCTGGAGCATTGATTTCCATAGGCATGGTGCGGGATCGACACGCAGAGAGAGTGAGCCCTCTCGCTCTGCCTCAGAAGCTGTTAATCTCCACAGCTCCGTAGCCAGCGGGAGGCATCGAGAGCGAGAGGCGTGCCTAACTCTCAATGCCTAGCGATGGCTGTCGATCTCCACGGGCATTTTCGCTTTTGGCACGGGGCCGATCCTCTTCTTGTGAGGCATCCAAACGGTCTCACCATCAATACCTCTCGATAGGGAGGGGCATCGAAGCCTGTCCAATTCCACACCTATCGATACACATCGATATCCCTCGGAAGCGATAAGATCGCTACCGATGGATATCGATGGCTAGCGATAGGCAGCGGGAGCTGCCGATCTCGAGAGGCATGCAGAGCTTGCGGGCTGTGGGCCGTGTTGCTCCTGGGAGGCCCCGAGGCCTCTCGACATTGACCGTTTTGGGGATCGAGGGCCCTTCTGGAGCATTGATTTCCATAGGCATGGTGCGGGAACGACACGCAGAGAGAGCGAGCCCTCTCGCTCTGCCTCAGAAGCTGTTGAGCTCCACAGCTCCGTAGCCAGCGGGAGGCATCGAGAGCGAGAGGCGTGCCTAACTCTCGATGCCTAGCGATGGCTGTCGATCTCCACGGGCATTTTCGCTTTTGGCACGGGGCCGATCCTCTTCTTGTGAGGCATCCAAACGGTCTCACCATCAATACCTCTCGATAGGGAGGGGCATCGAAGCCTGTCCAATTCCACACCTATCGATACACATCGATATCCCTCGGAAGCGATAAGATCGCTACCGATGGATATCGATGGCTAGCGATAGGCAGCGGGAGCTGCCGATCTCGAGAGGCATGCAGAGCTTGCGGGCTGTGGGCCGTGTTGCTCCTGGGAGGCCCCGAGGCCTCTCGACCTTGACCGTTTTGGGGATCGAGGGCCCTTCTGGAGCATTGATTTCCATAGGCATGGTGCGGGAACGACACGCAGAGAGAGCGAGCCCTCTCGCTCTGCCTCAGAAGCTGTTGAGCTCCACAGCTCCGTAGCCAGCGGGAGGCATCGAGAGCGAGAGGCGTGCCTAACTCTCGATGCCTAGCGATGGCTGTCGATCTCCACGGGCATTTTCGCTTTTGGCATGGGGCCGATCCTCTTCTTGTGAGGCATCCAAACGGTCTCACCATCAATACCTCTCGATAGGGAGGGGCATCGAAGCCTGTCCAATTCCACACCTATCGATACACATCGATATCCCTCGGAAGCGATAAGATCGCTACCGATGGATATCGATGGCTAGCGATAGGCAGCGGGAGCTGCTGGTCTCGAGAGGCATGCAGAGCTTGCGGGCTGTGGGCCGTGTTGCTCCTGGGAGGCCCCGAGGCCTCTCGACATTGACCGTTTTGGGGATCGAGGGCCCTTCTGGAGCATTGATTTCCATAGGCATGGTGCGGGAACGACACGCAGAGAGAGCGAGCCCTCTCGCTCTGCCTCAGAAGCTGTCGATCTCCACAGCTCCGTAGCCAGCGGGAGGCATCGAGAGCGAGAGGCATGCCTAACTCTCGATGCCTAGCGATGGCTGTCGATCTCCACGGGCATTTTCGCTTTTGGCACAGGGCCGATCCTCTTCTTGTGAGGCATCCAAGCAGTCTTGCCATCGATACCTCTCGATAGCGAGGGGCATCGAAGCCTGTCCAATTCCACACCTATCGATACACATCGATATCCCTCGGAAGCGAGAAGATTGCTACCGATGGATATCGATGGCTAGCGATAGGCAGCGGGAGCTGCCGATCTCGAGAGGCATGCAGAGCTTGCGGGCTGTGGGCCGTGTTGCTCTTGGGAGGCCCCGAGGCCTCTCGACATTGACCGTTTTGGGGATCGAGGGCCCTTCTGGAGCATTGATTTCCATAGGCATGGTGCGGGAACGACACGCAGAGAGAGCGAGCCCTCTCGCTCTGCCTCAGAAGCTGTCGATCTCCACAGCTCCGTAGCCAGCGGGAGGCATCGAGAGCGAGAGGCGTGCCTAACTCTCAATGCCTAGCGATGGCTGTCGATCTCCACGGACATTTTCGCTTTTGGCACGGGGCCGATCCTCTTCTTGTGAGGCATCCAAGCAGTCTTGCCATCGATACCTCTCGATAGGGAGGGGCATCGAAGCCTGTCCAATTCCACACCTATCGATACACATCGATATCCCTCGGAAGCGATAAGATCGCTACCGATGGATATCGATGGCTAGCGATAGGCAGCGGGAGCTGCCGATCTCGAGAGGCATGCAGAGTTTGCGGGCTGTGGGCCGTGTTGCTCCTGGGAGGCCCCGAGGCCTCTCGACATTGACCGTTTTGGGGATCGAGGGCCCTTCTGGAGCATTGATTTCCATAGGCATGGTGCGGGAACGACACACAGAGAGAGCGAGCCCTCTCGCTCTGCCTCAGAAGCTGTCGATCTCCACAGCTCCGTAGCCAGCGGGAGGCATCGAGAGCGAGAGGCGTGCCTAACTCTCAATGCCTAGCGATGGCTGTCGATCTCCACGGGCATTTTCGCTTTTGGCACGGGGCCGATCCTCTTCTTGTGAGGCATCCAAGCAGTCTTGCCATCGATACCTCTCGATAGGGAGGGGCATCGAAGCCTGTCCAATTCCACACCTATCGATACACATCGATATCCCTCGGAAGCGAGAAGATCGCTACCGATGGATATCGATGGCTAGCGATAGGCAGCGGGAGCTGCCGATCTCGAGAGGCATGCAGAGCTTGCGGGCTGTGGGCCGTGTTGCTCTTGGGAGGCCCCGAGGCCTCTCGACATTGACCATTTTGGGGATCGAGGGCCCTTCTGGAGCATTGATTTCCATAGGCATGGTGCGGGAACGACACGCAGAGAGAGCGAGCCCTCTCGCTCTGCCTCAGAAGCTGTCGATCTCCACAGCTCCGTAGCCAGCGGGAGGCATCAATAACGAGAGGCGTACCTAACTCTCGATGCCTAGCGATGGCTGTCGATCTCCATGGGCATTTTCGCTTTTGGCACGGGGCCGATCCTCTTCTTGTGAGGCATCCAAGCAGTCTTGCCATCGATACCTCTCGATAGGGAGGGGCATCGAAGCCTGTCCAATTCCACACCTATCGATACACATCGATATCCCTCGGAAGCGATAAGATCGCTACCGATGGATATCGATGGCTAGCGATAGGCAGCGGGAGCTGCCGATCTCGAGAGGCATGCAGAGCTTGTGGGCTGTGGGCCGTGTTGCTCTTGGGAGGCCCCGAGACCTCTCGACATTGACCATTTTGGGGATCGAGGGCCCTTCTGGAGCATTGATTTCCATAGGCATGGTGCGGGAACGACACGCAGAGAGAGTGAGCCCTCTCGCTCTGCCTCAGAAGCTGTTAATCTCCACAGCTCCGTAGCCAGCGGGAGGCATCGAGAGCGAGAGGCGTGCCTAACTCTCAATGCCTAGCGATGGCTGTCGATCTCCACGGGCATTTTCGCTTTTGGCACGGGGCCGATCCTCTTCTTGTGAGGCATCCAAACGGTCTCACCATCAATACCTCTCGATAGGGAGGGGCATCGAAGCCTGTCCAATTCCACACCTATCGATACACATCGATATCCCTCGGAAGCGAGAAGATCGCTACCGATGGATATCGATGGCTAGCGATAGGCAGCGGGAGCTGCCGATCTCGAGAGGCATGCAGAGCTTGCGGGCTGTGGGCCGTGTTGCTCTTGGGAGGCCCCGAGACCTCTCGACATTGACCATTTTGGGGATCGAGGGCCCTTCTGGAGCATTGATTTCCATAGGCATGGTGCGGGAACGACACGCAGAGAGAGCGAGCCCTCTCGCTCTGCCTCAGAAGCTGTTAATCTCCACAGCTCCGTAGCCAGCGGGAGGCATCGAGAGCGAGAGGCGTGCCTAACTCTCAATGCCTAGCGATGGCTGTCGATCTCCACGGGCATTTTCGCTTTTGGCACGGGGCCGATCCTCTTCTTGTGAGGCATCCAAACGGTCTCACCATCAATACCTCTCGATAGGGAGGGGCATCGAAGCCTGTCCAATTCCACACCTATCGATACACATCGATATCCCTCGGAAGCGAGAAGATCGCTACCGATGGATATCGATGGCTAGCGATAGGCAGCGGGAGCTGCCGATCTCGAGAGGCATGCAGAGCTTGCGGGCTGTGGGCCGTGTTGCTCCTGGGAGGCCCCGAGGCCTCTCGACCTTGACCGTTTTGGGGATCGAGGGCCCTTCTGGAGCATTGATTTCCATAGGCATGGTGCGGGAACGACACGCAGAGAGAGCGAGCCCTCTCGCTCTGCCTCAGAAGCTGTTGAGCTCCACAGCTCCGTAGCCAGCGGGAGGCATCGAGAGCGAGAGGCGTGCCTAACTCTCAATGCCTAGCGATGGCTGTCGATCTCCACGGGCATTTTCGCTTTTGGCACGGGGCCGATCCTCTTCTTGTGAGGCATCCAAACGGTCTCACCATCAATACCTCTCGATAGGGAGGGGCATCGAAGCCTGTCCAATTCCACACCTATCGATACACATCGATATCCCTCGGAAGCGAGAAGATCGCTACCGATGGATATCGATGGCTAGCGATAGGCAGCGGGAGCTGCTGGTCTCGAGAGGCATGCAGAGCTTGCGGGCTGTGGGCCGTGTTGCTCCTGGGAGGCCCCGAGGCCTCTCGACATTGACCGTTTTGGGGATCGAGGGCCCTTCTGGAGCATTGATTTCCATAGGCATGGTGCGGGAACGACACGCAGAGAGAGCGAGCCCTCTCGCTCTGCCTCAGAAGCTGTCGATCTCCACAGCTCCGTAGCCAGCGGGAGGCATCGAGAGCGAGAGGCATGCCTAACTCTCGATGCCTAGCGATGGCTGTCGATCTCCACGGGCATTTTCGCTTTTGGCACAGGGCCGATCCTCTTCTTGTGAGGCATCCAAGCAGTCTTGCCATCGATACCTCTCGATAGGGAGGGGCATCGAAGCCTGTCCAATTCCACACCTATCGATACACATCGATATCCCTCGGAAGCGATAAGATCGCTACCGATGGATATCGATGGCTAGCGATAGGCAGCGGGAGCTGCCGATCTCGAGAGGCATGCAGAGCTTGCGGGCTGTGGGCCGTGTTGCTCTTGGGAGGCCCCGAGACCTCTCGACATTGACCATTTTGGGGATCGAGGGCCCTTCTGGAGCATTGATTTCCATAGGCATGGTGCGGGATCGACACGCAGAGAGAGTGAGCCCTCTCGCTCTGCCTCAGAAGCTGTTAATCTCCACAGCTCCGTAGCCAGCGGGAGGCATCGAGAGCGAGAGGCGTGCCTAACTCTCAATGCCTAGCGATGGCTGTCGATCTGCACGGGCATTTTCGCTTTTGGCACGGGGCCGATCCTCTTCTTGTGAGGCATCCAAACGGTCTCACCATCAATACCTCTCGATAGGGAGGGGCATCGAAGCCTGTCCAATTCCACACCTATCGATACACATCGATATCCCTCGGAAGCGAGAAGATCGCTACCGATGGATATCGATGGCTAGCGATAGGCAGCGGGAGCTGCCGATCTCGAGAGGCATGCAGAGCTTGCGGGCTGTGGGCCGTGTTGCTCCTGGGAGGCCCCGAGGCCTCTCGACATTGACCGTTTTGGGGATCGAGGGCCCTTCTGGAGCATTGATTTCCATAGGCATGGTGCGGGAACGACACGCAGAGAGAGCGAGCCCTCTCGCTCTGCCTCAGAAGCTGTCGATCTCCACAGCTCCGTAGCCAGCGGGAGGCATCGAGAGCGAGAGGCGTGCCTAACTCTCGATGCCTAGCGATGGCTGTCGATCTCCACGGGCATTTTCGCTTTTGGCACAGGGCCGATCCTCTTCTTGTGAGGCATCCAAGCAGTCTTGCCATCGATACCTCTCGATAGGGAGGGGCATCGAAGCCTGTCCAATTCCACACCTATCGATACACATCGATATCCCTCGGAAGCGAGAAGATCGCTACCGATGGATATCGATGGCTAGCGATAGGCAGCGGGAGCTGCCGATCTCGAGAGGCATGCAGAGCTTGCGGGCTGTGGGCCGTGTTGCTCCTGGGAGGCCCCGAGGCCTCTCGACATTGACCATTTTGGGGATCGAGGGCCCTTCTGGAGCATTGATTTCCATAGGCATGGTGCGGGAACGACACGCAGAGAGAGCGAGCCCTCTCGCTCTGCCTCAGAAGCTGTTAATCTCCACAGCTCCGTAGCCAGCGGGAGGCATCGAGAGCGAGAGGCGTGCCTAACTCTCGATGCCTAGCGATGGCTGTCGATCTCCACGGGCATTTTCGCTTTTGGCACGGGGCCAATCCTCTTCTTGTGAGGCATCCAAACGGTCTCACCATCAATACCTCTCGATAGGGAGGGGCATCGAAGCCTGTCCAATTCCACACCTATCGATACACATCGATATCCCTCGGAAGCGAGAAGATCGCTACCGATGGATATCGATGGCTAGCGATAGGCAGCGGGAGCTGCTGGTCTCGAGAGGCATGCAGAGCTTGCGGGCTGTGGGCCGTGTTGCTCCTGGGAGGCCCCGAGGCCTCTCGACATTGACCGTTTTGGGGATCGAGGGCCCTTCTGGAGCATTGATTTCCATAGGCATGGTGCGGGAACGACACGCAGAGAGAGCGAGCCCTCTCGCTCTGCCTCAGAAGCTGTCGATCTCCACAGCTCCGTAGCCAGCGGGAGGCATCGAGAGCGAGAGGCATGCCTAACTCTCGATGCCTAGCGATGGCTGTCGATCTCCACGGGCATTTTCGCTTTTGGCACAGGGCCGATCCTCTTCTTGTGAGGCATCCAAGCAGTCTTGCCATCGATACCTCTCGATAGGGAGGGGCATCGAAGCCTGTCCAATTCCACACCTATCGATACACATCGATATCCCTCGGAAGCGATAAGATCGCTACCGATGGATATCGATGGCTAGCGATAGGCAGCGGGAGCTGCCGATCTCGAGAGGCATGCAGAGCTTGCGGGCTGTGGGCCGTGTTGCTCTTGGGAGGCCCCGAGACCTCTCGACATTGACCATTTTGGGGATCGAGGGCCCTTCTGGAGCATTGATTTCCATAGGCATGGTGCGGGATCGACACGCAGAGAGAGTGAGCCCTCTCGCTCTGCCTCAGAAGCTGTTAATCTCCACAGCTCCGTAGCCAGCGGGAGGCATCGAGAGCGAGAGGCGTGCCTAACTCTCAATGCCTAGCGATGGCTGTCGATCTGCACGGGCATTTTCGCTTTTGGCACGGGGCCGATCCTCTTCTTGTGAGGCATCCAAACGGTCTCACCATCAATACCTCTCGATAGGGAGGGGCATCGAAGCCTGTCCAATTCCACACCTATCGATACACATCGATATCCCTCGGAAGCGAGAAGATCGCTACCGATGGATATCGATGGCTAGCGATAGGCAGCGGGAGCTGCCGATCTCGAGAGGCATGCAGAGCTTGCGGGCTGTGGGCCGTGTTGCTCCTGGGAGGCCCCGAGGCCTCTCGACATTGACCGTTTTGGGGATCGAGGGCCCTTCTGGAGCATTGATTTCCATAGGCATGGTGCGGGAACGACACGCAGAGAGAGCGAGCCCTCTCGCTCTGCCTCAGAAGCTGTCGATCTCCACAGCTCCGTAGCCAGCGGGAGGCATCGAGAGCGAGAGGCGTGCCTAACTCTCGATGCCTAGCGATGGCTGTCGATCTCCACGGGCATTTTCGCTTTTGGCACAGGGCCGATCCTCTTCTTGTGAGGCATCCAAGCAGTCTTGCCATCGATACCTCTCGATAGGGAGGGGCATCGAAGCCTGTCCAATTCCACACCTATCGATACACATCGATATCCCTCGGAAGCGAGAAGATCGCTACCGATGGATATCGATGGCTAGCGATAGGCAGCGGGAGCTGCCGATCTCGAGAGGCATGCAGAGCTTGCGGGCTGTGGGCCGTGTTGCTCCTGGGAGGCCCCGAGGCCTCTCGACATTGACCATTTTGGGGATCGAGGGCCCTTCTGGAGCATTGATTTCCATAGGCATGGTGCGGGAACGACACGCAGAGAGAGCGAGCCCTCTCGCTCTGCCTCAGAAGCTGTTAATCTCCACAGCTCCGTAGCCAGCGGGAGGCATCGAGAGCGAGAGGCGTGCCTAACTCTCGATGCCTAGCGATGGCTGTCGATCTCCACGGGCATTTTCGCTTTTGGCACGGGGCCAATCCTCTTCTTGTGAGGCATCCAAACGGTCTCACCATCAATACCTCTCGATAGGGAGGGGCATCGAAGCCTGTCCAATTCCACACCTATCGATACACATCGATATCCCTCGGAAGCGAGAAGATCGCTACCGATGGATATCGATGGCTAGCGATAGGCAGCGGGAGCTGCCGATCTCGAGAGGCATGCAGAGCTTGCAGGCTGTGGGCCGTGTTGCTCTTGGGAGGCCCCGAGGCCTCTCGACCTTGACCATTTTGGGGATCGAGGGCCCTTCTGGAGCATTGATTTCCATAGGCATGGTGCAGGAACGACACACAGAGAGAGCGAGCCCTCTCGCTCTGCCTCAGAAGCTGTCGATCTCCACAGCTCCGTAGCCAGCGGGAGGCATCAATAACGAGAGGCGTACCTAACTCTCGATGCCTAGCGATGGCTGTCGATCTCCATGGGCATTTTCGCTTTTGGCACGGGGCCGATCCTCTTCTTGTGAGGCATCCAAGCAGTCTTGCCATTGATACCTCTCGATAGGGAGGGGCATCGAAGCCTGTCCAATTCCACACCTATCGATACACATCGATATCCCTCGGAAGCGAGAAGATCGCTACCGATGGATATCGATGGCTAGCGATAGGCAGCGGGAGCTGCCGATCTCGAGAGGCATGCAGAGCTTGCGGGCTGTGGGCCGTGTTGCTCTTGGGAGGCCCCAAGGCCTCTCGACATTGACCATTTTGGGGATCGAGGGCCCTTCTGGAGCATTGATTTCCATAGGCATGGTGCGGGAACGACACGCAGAGAGAGCGAGCCCTCTCGCTCTGCCTCAGAAGCTGTCGATCTCCACAGCTCCGTAGCCAGCGGGAGGCATCGAGAGCGAGAGGCGTGCCTAACTCTCGATGCCTAGCGATGGCTGTCGATCTCCACGGGCATTTTCGCTTTTGGCACGGGGCCAATCCTCTTCTTGTGAGGCATCCAAACGGTCTCACCATCAATACCTCTCGATAGGGAGGGGCATCGAAGCCTGTCCAATTCCACACCTATCGATACACATCGATATCCCTCGGAAGCGAGAAGATCGCTACCGATGGATATCGATGGCTAGCGATAGGCAGCGGGAGCTGCCGATCTCGAGAGGCATGCAGAGCTTGCGGGCTGTGGGCCGTGTTGCTCTTGGGAGGCCCCGAGGCCTCTCGACCTTGACCATTTTGGGGATCGAGGGCCCTTCTGGAGCATTGATTTCCATAGGCATGGTGCGGGAACGACACACAGAGAGAGCGAGCCCTCTCGCTCTGCCTCAGAAGCTGTCGATCTCCACAGCTCCGTAGCCAGCGGGAGGCATCAATAACGAGAGGCGTACCTAACTCTCGATGCCTAGCGATGGCTGTCGATCTCCATGGGCATTTTCGCTTTTGGCACGGGGCCGATCCTCTTCTTGTGAGGCATCCAAGCAGTCTTGCCATTGATACCTCTCGATAGGGAGGGGCATCGAAGCCTGTCCAATTCCACACCTATCGATACACATCGATATCCCTCGGAAGCAATAAGATTGCTACCGATGGATATCGATGGCTAGCGATAGGCAGCGGGAGCTGCCGATCTTGAGAGGCATGCAGAGCTTGCGGGCTGTGGGCCGTGTTGCTCCTGGGAGGCCCCAAGGCCTCTCGACATTGACCGTTTTGGGGATCGAGGGCCCTTCTGGAGCATTGATTTCCATAGGCATGGTGCGGGAACGACACGCAGAGAGAGCGAGCCCTCTCGCTCTGCCTCAGAAGCTGTTGAGCTCCACAGCTCCGTAGCCAGCGGGAGGCATCGAGAGCGAGAGGCGTGCCTAACTCTCAATGCCTAGCGATGGCTGTCGATCTCCACGGGCATTTTCGCTTTTGGCACGGGGCCGATCCTCTTCTTGTGAGGCATCCAAGCAGTCTTGCCATCGATACCTCTCGATAGCGAGGGGCATCGAAGCCTGTCCAATTCCACACCTATCGATACACATCGATATCCCTCGGAAGCGATAAGATCGCTACCGATGGATATCGATGGCTAGCGATAGGCAGCGGGAGCTGCCGATCTCGAGAGGCATGCAGAGTTTGCGGGCTGTGGGCCGTGTTGCTCTTGGGAGGCCCCGAGACCTCTCGACATTGACCATTTTGGGGATCGAGGGCCCTTCTGGAGCATTGATTTCCATAGGCATGGTGCGGGAACGACACGCAGAGAGAGCGAGCCCTCTCGCTGTGCCTCAGAAGCTGTTAATCTCCACAGCTCCGTAGCCAGCGGGAGGCATCGAGAGCGAGAGGCGTGCCTAACTCTCGATGCCTAGCGATGGCTGTCGATCTCCACGGGCATTTTCGCTTTTGGCACGGGGCCGATCCTCTTCTTGTGAGGCATCCAAGCAGTCTTGCCATCGATACCTCTCGATAGGGAGGGGCATCGAAGCCTGTCCAATTCCACACCTATCGATACACATCGATATCCCTCGGAAGCGATAAGATCGCTACCGATGGATATCGATGGCTAGCGATAGGCAGCGGGAGCTGCTGATCTCGAGAGGCATGCAGAGCTTGCGGGCTGTGGGCCGTGTTGCTCTTGGGAGGCCCCGAGACCTTCGACATTGACCATTTTGGGGATCGAGGGCCCTTCTGGAGCATTGATTTCCATAGGCATGGTGCGGGAACGACACGCAGAGAGAGTGAGCCCTCTCGCTGTGCCTCAGAAGCTGTTAATCTCCACAGCTCCGTAGCCAGCGGGAGGCATCGAGAGCGAGAGGCGTGCCTAACTCTCAATGCCTAGCGATGGCTGTCGATCTCCACGGGCATTTTCGCTTTTGGCACGGGGCCGATCCTCTTCTTGTGAGGCATCCAAACGGTCTCACCATCAATACCTCTCGATAGGGAGGGGCATCGAAGCCTGTCCAATTCCACACCTATCGATACACATCGATATCCCTCGGAAGCGAGAAGATCGCTACCGATGGATATCGATGGCTAGCGATAGGCAGTGGGAGCTGCCGATCTCGAGAGGCATGCAGAGCTTGCGGGCTGTGGGCCGTGTTGCTCCTGGGAGGCCCCGAGGCCTCTCGACATTGACCGTTTTGGGGATCGAGGGCCCTTCTGGAGCATTGATTTCCATAGGCATGGTGCGGGAACGACACACAGAGAGAGCGAGCCCTCTCGCTCTGCCTCAGAAGCTGTCGATCTCCACAGCTCCGTAGCCAGCGGGAGGCATCGAGAGCGAGAGGCGTGCCTAACTCTCAATGCCTAGCGATGGCTGTCGATCTGCACGGGCATTTTCGCTTTTGGCACGGGGCCGATCCTCTTCTTGTGAGGCATCCAAGCAGTCTTGCCATCGATACCTCTCGATAGCGAGGGGCATCGAAGCCTGTCCAATTCCACACCTATCGATACACATCGATATCCCTCGGAAGCGATAAGATCGCTACCGATGGATATCGATGGCTAGCGATAGGCAGCGGGAGCTGCCGATCTTGAGAGGCATGCAGAGCTTGCGGGCTGTGGGCCGTGTTGCTCTTGGGAGGCCCCGAGACCTCTCGACATTGACCATTTTGGGGATCGAGGGCCCTTCTGGAGCATTGATTTCCATAGGCATGGTGCGGGAACGACACGCAGAGAGAGCGAGCCCTCTCGCTGTGCCTCAGAAGCTGTTAATCTCCACAGCTCCGTAGCCAGCGGGAGGCATCGAGAGCGAGAGGCATGCCTAACTCTCGATGCCTAGCGATGGCTGTCGATCTCCACGGGCATTTTCGCTTTTGGCACAGGGCCGATCCTCTTCTTGTGAGGCATCCAAGCAGTCTTGCCATCGATACCTCTCGATAGGGAGGGGCATCGAAGCCTGTCCAATTCCACACCTATCGATACACATCGATATCCCTCGGAAGCGAGAAGATCGCTACCGATGGATATCGATGGCTAGCGATAGGCAGCGGGAGCTGCCGATCTCGAGAGGCATGCAGAGCTTGCGGGCTGTGGGCCGTGTTGCTCTTGGGAGGCCCCGAGACCTCTCGACATTGACCATTTTGGGGCTCGAGGGCCCTTCTGGAGCATTGATTTCCATAGGCATGGTGCGGGATCGACACGCAGAGAGAGTGAGCCCTCTCGCTGTGCCTCAGAAGCTGTTAATCTCCACAGCTCCGTAGCCAGCGGGAGGCATCGAGAGCGAGAGGCGTGCCTAACTCTCAATGCCTAGCGATGGCTGTCGATCTCCACGGGCATTTTCGCTTTTGGCACGGGGCCGATCCTCTTCTTGTGAGGCATCCAAACGGTCTCACCATCAATACCTCTCGATAGGGAGGGGCATCGAAGCCTGTCCAATTCCACACCTATCGATACACATCGATATCCCTCGGAAGCGATAAGATCGCTACCGATGGATATCGATGGCTAGCGATAGGCAGCGGGAGCTGCCGATCTCGAGAGGCATGCAGAGCTTGCGGGCTGTGGGCCGTGTTGCTCCTGGGAGGCCCCGAGGCCTCTCGACATTGACCGTTTTGGGGATCGAGGGCCCTTCTGGAGCATTGATTTCCATAGGCATGGTGCGGGAACGACACACAGAGAGAGCGAGCCCTCTCGCTCTGCCTCAGAAGCTGTCGATCTCCACAGCTCCGTAGCCAGCGGGAGGCATCGAGAGCGAGAGGCATGCCTAACTCTCGATGCCTAGCGATGGCTGTCGATCTCCACGGGCATTTTCGCTTTTGGCACGGGGCCGATCCTCTTCTTGTGAGGCATCCAAGCAGTCTTGCCATCGATACCTCTCGATAGCGAGGGGCATCGAAGCCTGTCCAATTCCACACCTATCGATACACATCGATATCCCTCGGAAGCGATAAGATCGCTACCGATGGATATCGATGGCTAGCGATAGGCAGCGGGAGCTGCCGATCTCGAGAGGCATGCAGAGCTTGCGGGCTGTGGGCCGTGTTGCTCTTGGGAGGCCCCGAGACCTTCGACATTGACCACTTTGGGGATCGAGGGCCCTTCTGGAGCATTGATTTCCATAGGCATGGTGCGGGAACGACACACAGAGAGAGCGAGCCCTCTCGCTCTGCCTCAGAAGCTGTCGATCTCCACAGCTCCGTAGCCAGCGGGAGGCATCGAGAGCGAGAGGCGTGCCTAACTCTCAATGCCTAGCGATGGCTGTCGATCTCCACGGGCATTTTCGCTTTTGGCACGGGGCCGATCCTCTTCTTGTGAGGCATCCAAGCAGTCTTGCCATCGATACCTCTCGATAGGGAGGGGCATCGAAGCCTGTCCAATTCCACACCTATCGATACACATCGATATCCCTCGGAAGCGAGAAGATCGCTACCGATGGATATCGATGGCTAGCGATAGGCAGCGGGAGCTGCCGATCTTGAGAGGCATGCAGAGCTTGCGGGCTGTGGGCCGTGTTGCTCTTGGGAGGCCCCGAGACCTCTCGACATTGACCATTTTGGGGATCGAGGGCCCTTCTGGAGCATTGATTTCCATAGGCATGGTGCGGGAACGACACGCAGAGAGAGCGAGCCCTCTCGCTGTGCCTCAGAAGCTGTTAATCTCCACAGCTCCGTAGCCAGCGGGAGGCATCGAGAGCGAGAGGCATGCCTAACTCTCGATGCCTAGCGATGGCTGTCGATCTCCACGGGCATTTTCGCTTTTGGCACGGTGCCGATCCTCTTCTTGTGAGGCATCCAAGCAGTCTTGCCATCGATACCTCTCGATAGGGAGGAGCATCGAAGCCTGTCCAATTCCACACCTATCGATACACATCGATATCCCTCGGAAGCGAGAAGATCGCTACCGATGGATATCGATGGCTAGCGATAGGCAGCGGGAGCTGCCGATCTCGAGAGGCATGCAGAGCTTGCGGGCTGTGGGCCGTGTTGCTCTTGGGAGGCCCCGAGACCTCTCGACATTGACCATTTTGGGGATCGAGGGCCCTTCTGGAGCATTGATTTCCATAGGCATGGTGCGGGATCGACACGCAGAGAGAGTGAGCCCTCTCGCTGTGCCTCAGAAGCTGTTAATCTCCACAGCTCCGTAGCCAGCGGGAGGCATCGAGAGCGAGAGGCGTGCCTAACTCTCAATGCCTAGCGATGGCTGTCGATCTCCACGGGCATTTTCGCTTTTGGCACGGGGCCGATCCTCTTCTTGTGAGGCATCCAAACGGTCTCACCATCAATACCTCTCGATAGGGAGGGGCATCGAAGCCTGTCCAATTCCACACCTATCGATACACATCGATATCCCTCGGAAGCGAGAAGATCGCTACCGATGGATATCGATGGCTAGCGATAGGCAGCGGGAGCTGCCGATCTCGAGAGGCATGCAGAGCTTGCGGGCTGTGGGCCGTGTTGCTCCTGGGAGGCCCCAAGGCCTCTCGACATTGACCGTTTTGGGGATCGAGGGCCCTTCTGGAGCATTGATTTCCATAGGCATGGTGCGGGAACGACACGCAGAGAGAGCGAGCCCTCTCGCTCTGCCTCAGAAGCTGTCGATCTCCACAGCTCCGTAGCCAGCGGGAGGCATCGAGAGCGAGAGGCATGCCTAACTCTCGATGCCTAGCGATGGCTGTCGATCTCCACGGGCATTTTCGCTTTTGGCACAGGGCCGATCCTCTTCTTGTGAGGCATCCAAGCAGTCTTGCCATCGATACCTCTCGATAGGGAGGGGCATCGAAGCCTGTCCAATTCCACACCTATCGATACACATCGATATCCCTCGGAAGCGAGAAGATCGCTACCGATGGATATCGATGGCTAGCGATAGGCAGCGGGAGCTGCCGATCTCGAGAGGCATGCAGAGCTTGCGGGCTGTGGGCCGTGTTGCTCCTGGGAGGCCCCGAGGCCTCTCGACATTGACCGTTTTGGGGATCGAGGGCCCTTCTGGAGCATTGATTTCCATAGGCATGGTGCGGGAACGACACACAGAGAGAGCGAGCCCTCTCGCTGTGCCTCAGAAGCTGTCGATCTCCACAGCTCCGTAGCCAGCGGGAGGCATCGAGAGCGAGAGGCGTGCCTAACTCTCAATGCCTAGCGATGGCTGTCGATCTCCACGGGCATTTTCGCTTTTGGCACGGGGCCGATCCTCTTCTTGTGAGGCATCCAAGCAGTCTTGCCATCGATACCTCTCGATAGCGAGGGGCATCGAAGCCTGTCCAATTCCACACCTATCGATACACATCGATATCCCTCGGAAGCGATAAGATTGCTACCGATGGATATCGATGGCTAGCGATAGGCAGCGGGAGCTGCCGATCTCGAGAGGCATGCAGAGCTTGCGGGCTGTGGGCCGTGTTGCTCTTGGGAGGCCCCGAGACCTCTCGACATTGACCGTTTTGGGGATCGAGGGCCCTTCTGGAGCATTGATTTCCATAGGCATGGTGCGGGAACGACACGCAGAGCGAGCGAGCCCTCTCGCTCTGCCTCAGAAGCTGTTGATCTCCACAGCTCCGTAGCCAGCGGGAGGCATCGAGAGCGAGAGGCGTGCCTAACTCTCAATGCCTAGCGATGGCTGTCGATCTCCACGGGCATTTTCGCTTTTGGCACGGGGCCGATCCTCTTCTTGTGAGGCATCCAAGCAGTCTTGCCATCGATACCTCTCGATAGCGAGGGGCATCGAAGCCTGTCCAATTCCACACCTATCGATACACATCGATATCCCTCGGAAGCGAGAAGATCGCTACCGATGGATATCGATGGCTAGCGATAGGCAGCGGGAGCTGCCGATCTCGAGAGGCATGCAGAGCTTGCGGGCTGTGGGCCGTGTTGCTCTTGGGAGGCCCCGAGGCCTCTCGACATTGACCATTTTGGGGATCGAGGGCCCTTCTGGAGCATTGATTTCCATAGGCATGGTGCGGGAACGACACACAGAGAGAGCGAGCCCTCTCGCTCTGCCTCAGAAGCTGTCGATCTCCACAGCTCCGTAGCCAGCGGGAGGCATCAATAACGAGAGGCGTACCTACCTCTCGATGCCTAGCGATGGCTGTCGATCTCCATGGGCATTTTCGCTTTTGGCACGGGGCCGATCCTCTTCTTGTGAGGCATCCAAGCAGTCTTGCCATTGATACCTCTCGATAGGGAGGGGCATCGAAGCCTGTCCAATTCCACACCTATCGATACACATCGATATCCCTCGGAAGCGAGAAGATCGCTACCGATGGATATCGATGGCTAGCGATAGGCAGCGGGAGCTGCCGATCTCGAGAGGCATGCAGAGCTTGCGGGCTGTGGGCCGTGTTGCTCCTGGGAGGCCCCGAGGCCTCTCGACATTGACCGTTTTGGGGATCGAGGGCCCTTCTGGAGCATTGATTTCCATAGGCATGGTGCGGGAACGACACGCAGAGAGAGCGAGCCCTCTCGCTCTGCCTCAGAAGCTGTCGATCTCCACAGCTCCGTAGCCAGCGGGAGGCATCGAGAGCGAGAGGCGTGCCTAACTCTCGATGCCTAGCGATGGCTGTCGATCTCCACGGGCATTTTCGCTTTTGGCACAGGGCCGATCCTCTTCTTGTGAGGCATCCAAGCAGTCTTGCCATCGATACCTCTCGATAGGGAGGGGCATCGAAGCCTGTCCAATTCCACACCTATCGATACACATCGATATCCCTCGGAAGCGAGAAGATCGCTACCGATGGATATCGATGGCTAGCGATAGGCAGCGGGAGCTGCCGATCTCGAGAGGCATGCAGAGCTTGCGGGCTGTGGGCCGTGTTGCTCCTGGGAGGCCCCGAGGCCTCTCGACATTGACCATTTTGGGGATCGAGGGCCCTTCTGGAGCATTGATTTCCATAGGCATGGTGCGGGAACGACACGCAGAGAGAGCGAGCCCTCTCGCTGTGCCTCAGAAGCTGTTAATCTCCACAGCTCCGTAGCCAGCGGGAGGCATCGAGAGCGAGAGGCGTGCCTAACTCTCGATGCCTAGCGATGGCTGTCGATCTCCACGGGCATTTTCGCTTTTGGCACGGGGCCAATCCTCTTCTTGTGAGGCATCCAAACGGTCTCACCATCAATACCTCTCGATAGGGAGGGGCATCGAAGCCTGTCCAATTCCACACCTATCGATACACATCGATATCCCTCGGAAGCGAGAAGATCGCTACCGATGGATATCGATGGCTAGCGATAGGCAGCGGGAGCTGCCGATCTCGAGAGGCATGCAGAGCTTGCAGGCTGTGGGCCGTGTTGCTCTTGGGAGGCCCCGAGGCCTCTCGACCTTGACCATTTTGGGGATCGAGGGCCCTTCTGGAGCATTGATTTCCATAGGCATGGTGCAGGAACGACACACAGAGAGAGCGAGCCCTCTCGCTCTGCCTCAGAAGCTGTCGATCTCCACAGCTCCGTAGCCAGCGGGAGGCATCAATAACGAGAGGCGTACCTAACTCTCGATGCCTAGCGATGGCTGTCGATCTCCATGGGCATTTTCGCTTTTGGCACGGGGCCGATCCTCTTCTTGTGAGGCATCCAAGCAGTCTTGCCATTGATACCTCTCGATAGGGAGGGGCATCGAAGCCTGTCCAATTCCACACCTATCGATACACATCGATATCCCTCGGAAGCGAGAAGATCGCTACCGATGGATATCGATGGCTAGCGATAGGCAGCGGGAGCTGCCGATCTCGAGAGGCATGCAGAGCTTGCGGGCTGTGGGCCGTGTTGCTCTTGGGAGGCCCCAAGGCCTCTCGACATTGACCGTTATGGGGATCGAGGGCCCTTCTGGAGCATTGATTTCCATAGGCATGGTGCGGGAACGACACGCAGAGAGAGCGAGCCCTCTCGCTCTGCCTCAGAAGCTGTCGATCTCCACAGCTCCGTAGCCAGCGGGAGGCATCGAGAGCGAGAGGCGTGCCTAACTCTCGATGCCTAGCGATGGCTGTCGATCTCCACGGGCATTTTCGCTTTTGGCACGGGGCCAATCCTCTTCTTGTGAGGCATCCAAACGGTCTCACCATCAATACCTCTCGATAGGGAGGGGCATCGAAGCCTGTCCAATTCCACACCTATCGATACACATCGATATCCCTCGGAAGCGAGAAGATCGCTACCGATGGATATCGATGGCTAGCGATAGGCAGCGGGAGCTGCCGATCTCGAGAGGCATGCAGAGCTTGCGGGCTGTGGGCCGTGTTGCTCTTGGGAGGCCCCGAGGCCTCTCGACCTTGACCATTTTGGGGATCGAGGGCCCTTCTGGAGCATTGATTTCCATAGGCATGGTGCGGGAACGACACACAGAGAGAGCGAGCCCTCTCGCTCTGCCTCAGAAGCTGTCGATCTCCACAGCTCCGTAGCCAGCGGGAGGCATCAATAACGAGAGGCGTACCTAACTCTCGATGCCTAGCGATGGCTGTCGATCTCCATGGGCATTTTCGCTTTTGGCACGGGGCCGATCCTCTTCTTGTGAGGCATCCAAGCAGTCTTGCCATTGATACCTCTCGATAGGGAGGGGCATCGAAGCCTGTCCAATTCCACACCTATCGATACACATCGATATCCCTCGGAAGCAATAAGATTGCTACCGATGGATATCGATGGCTAGCGATAGGCAGCGGGAGCTGCCGATCTTGAGAGGCATGCAGAGCTTGCGGGCTGTGGGCCATGTTGCTCCTGGGAGGCCCCAAGGCCTCTCGACATTGACCGTTTTGGGGATCGAGGGCCCTTCTGGAGCATTGATTTCCATAGGCATGGTGCGGGAACGACACGCAGAGAGAGCGAGCCCTCTCGCTCTGCCTCAGAAGCTGTTGAGCTCCACAGCTCCGTAGCCAGCGGGAGGCATCGAGAGCGAGAGGCGTGCCTAACTCTCAATGCCTAGCGATGGCTGTCGATCTCCACGGGCATTTTCGCTTTTGGCACGGGGCCGATCCTCTTCTTGTGAGGCATCCAAGCAGTCTTGCCATCGATACCTCTCGATAGCGAGGGGCATCGAAGCCTGTCCAATTCCACACCTATCGATACACATCGATATCCCTCGGAAGCGATAAGATCGCTACCGATGGATATCGATGGCTAGCGATAGGCAGCGGGAGCTGCCGATCTCGAGAGGCATGCAGAGTTTGCGGGCTGTGGGCCGTGTTGCTCTTGGGAGGCCCCGAGACCTCTCGACATTGACCATTTTGGGGATCGAGGGCCCTTCTGGAGCATTGATTTCCATAGGCATGGTGCGGGAACGACACGCAGAGAGAGCGAGCCCTCTCGCTGTGCCTCAGAAGCTGTTAATCTCCACAGCTCCGTAGCCAGCGGGAGGCATCGAGAGCGAGAGGCGTGCCTAACTCTCGATGCCTAGCGATGGCTGTCGATCTCCACGGGCATTTTCGCTTTTGGCACGGGGCCGATCCTCTTCTTGTGAGGCATCCAAGCAGTCTTGCCATCGATACCTCTCGATAGGGAGGGGCATCGAAGCCTGTCCAATTCCACACCTATCGATACACATCGATATCCCTCGGAAGCGATAAGATCGCTACCGATGGATATCGATGGCTAGCGATAGGCAGCGGGAGCTGCTGATCTCGAGAGGCATGCAGAGCTTGCGGGCTGTGGGCCGTGTTGCTCTTGGGAGGCCCCGAGACCTTCGACATTGACCATTTTGGGGATCGAGGGCCCTTCTGGAGCATTGATTTCCATAGGCATGGTGCGGGAACGACACGCAGAGAGAGTGAGCCCTCTCGCTCTGCCTCAGAAGCTGTTAATCTCCACAGCTCCGTAGCCAGCGGGAGGCATCGAGAGCGAGAGGCGTGCCTAACTCTCAATGCCTAGCGATGGCTGTCGATCTCCACGGGCATTTTCGCTTTTGGCACGGGGCCGATCCTCTTCTTGTGAGGCATCCAAACGGTCTCACCATCAATACCTCTCGATAGGGAGGGGCATCGAAGCCTGTCCAATTCCACACCTATCGATACACATCGATATCCCTCGGAAGCGAGAAGATCGCTACCGATGGATATCGATGGCTAGCGATAGGCAGTGGGAGCTGCCGATCTCGAGAGGCATGCAGAGCTTGCGGGCTGTGGGCCGTGTTGCTCCTGGGAGGCCCCGAGGCCTCTCGACATTGACCGTTTTGGGGATCGAGGGCCCTTCTGGAGCATTGATTTCCATAGGCATGGTGCGGGAACGACACACAGAGAGAGCGAGCCCTCTCGCTCTGCCTCAGAAGCTGTCGATCTCCACAGCTCCGTAGCCAGCGGGAGGCATCGAGAGCGAGAGGCGTGCCTAACTCTCAATGCCTAGCGATGGCTGTCGATCTGCACGGGCATTTTCGCTTTTGGCACGGGGCCGATCCTCTTCTTGTGAGGCATCCAAGCAGTCTTGCCATCGATACCTCTCGATAGGGAGGGGCATCGAAGCCTGTCCAATTCCACACCTATCGATACACATCGATATCCCTCGGAAGCGATAAGATCGCTACCGATGGATATCGATGGCTAGCGATAGGCAGCGGGAGCTGCCGATCTCGAGAGGCATGCAGAGCTTGCGGGCTGTGGGCCGTGTTGCTCTTGGGAGGCCCCGAGACCTCTCGACATTGACCATTTTGGGGATCGAGGGCCCTTCTGGAGCATTGATTTCCATAGGCATGGTGCGGGAACGACACGCAGAGAGAGCGAGCCCTCTCGCTGTGCCTCAGAAGCTGTTAATCTCCACAGCTCCGTAGCCAGCGGG
This sequence comes from Dromaius novaehollandiae, assembly GCF_036370855.1. Taxonomy (NCBI): domain Eukaryota; kingdom Metazoa; phylum Chordata; class Aves; order Casuariiformes; family Dromaiidae; genus Dromaius; species Dromaius novaehollandiae. Next base: position 83,400,135 of record NC_088098.1, on the reverse strand, counting down.
AGGCATCGAGAGCGAGAGGCATGCCTAACTCTCGATGCCTAGCGATGGCTGTCGATCTCCACGGGCATTTTCGCTTTTGGCACAGGGCCGATCCTCTTCTTGTGAGGCATCCAAGCAGTCTTGCCATCGATACCTCTCGATAGGGAGGGGCATCGAAGCCTGTCCAATTCCACACCTATCGATACACATCGATATCCCTCGGAAGCGAGAAGATCGCTACCGATGGATATCGATGGCTAGCGATAGGCAGCGGGAGCTGCCGATCTCGAGAGGCATGCAGAGCTTGCGGGCTGTGGGCCGTGTTGCTCTTGGGAGGCCCCGAGACCTCTCGACATTGACCATTTTGGGGCTCGAGGGCCCTTCTGGAGCATTGATTTCCATAGGCATGGTGCGGGATCGACACGCAGAGAGAGTGAGCCCTCTCGCTGTGCCTCAGAAGCTGTTAATCTCCACAGCTCCGTAGCCAGCGGGAGGCATCGAGAGCGAGAGGCGTGCCTAACTCTCAATGCCTAGCGATGGCTGTCGATCTCCACGGGCATTTTCGCTTTTGGCACGGGGCCGATCCTCTTCTTGTGAGGCATCCAAACGGTCTCACCATCAATACCTCTCGATAGGGAGGGGCATCGAAGCCTGTCCAATTCCACACCTATCGATACACATCGATATCCCTCGGAAGCGATAAGATCGCTACCGATGGATATCGATGGCTAGCGATAGGCAGCGGGAGCTGCCGATCTCGAGAGGCATGCAGAGCTTGCGGGCTGTGGGCCGTGTTGCTCCTGGGAGGCCCCGAGGCCTCTCGACATTGACCGTTTTGGGGATCGAGGGCCCTTCTGGAGCATTGATTTCCATAGGCATGGTGCGGGAACGACACACAGAGAGAGCGAGCCCTCTCGCTCTGCCTCAGAAGCTGTCGATCTCCACAGCTCCGTAGCCAGCGGGAGGCATCGAGAGCGAGAGGCATGCCTAACTCTCGATGCCTAGCGATGGCTGTCGATCTCCACGGGCATTTTCGCTTTTGGCACGGGGCCGATCCTCTTCTTGTGAGGCATCCAAGCAGTCTTGCCATCGATACCTCTCGATAGCGAGGGGCATCGAAGCCTGTCCAATTCCACACCTATCGATACACATCGATATCCCTCGGAAGCGATAAGATCGCTACCGATGGATATCGATGGCTAGCGATAGGCAGCGGGAGCTGCCGATCTCGAGAGGCATGCAGAGCTTGCGGGCTGTGGGCCGTGTTGCTCTTGGGAGGCCCCGAGACCTTCGACATTGACCATTTTGGGGATCGAGGGCCCTTCTGGAGCATTGATTTCCATAGGCATGGTGCGGGAACGACACACAGAGAGAGCGAGCCCTCTCGCTGTGCCTCAGAAGCTGTCGATCTCCACAGCTCCGTAGCCAGCGGGAGGCATCGAGAGCGAGAGGCGTGCCTAACTCTCAATGCCTAGCGATGGCTGTCGATCTCCACGGGCATTTTCGCTTTTGGCACGGGGCCGATCCTCTTCTTGTGAGGCATCCAAGCAGTCTTGCCATCGATACCTCTCGATAGCGAGGGGCATCGAAGCCTGTCCAATTCCACACCTATCGATACACATCGATATCCCTCGGAAGCGAGAAGATCGCTACCGATGGATATCGATGGCTAGCGATAGGCAGCGGGAGCTGCCGATCTCGAGAGGCATGCAGAGCTTGCGGGCTGTGGGCCGTGTTGCTCTTGGGAGGCCCCGAGACCTCTCGACATTGACCATTTTGGGGATCGAGGGCCCTTCTGGAGCATTGATTTCCATAGGCATGGTGCGGGAACGACACGCAGAGAGAGCGAGCCCTCTCGCTGTGCCTCAGAAGCTGTTAATCTCCACAGCTCCGTAGCCAGCGGGAGGCATCGAGAGCGAGAGGCATGCCTAACTCTCGATGCCTAGCGATGGCTGTCGATCTCCACGGGCATTTTCGCTTTTGGCACGGGGCCGATCCTCTTCTTGTGAGGCATCCAAGCAGTCTTGCCATCGATACCTCTCGATAGGGAGGAGCATCGAAGCCTGTCCAATTCCACACCTATCGATACACATCGATATCCCTCGGAAGCGATAAGATCGCTACCGATGGATATCGATGGCTAGCGATAGGCAGCGGGAGCTGCCGATCTCGAGAGGCATGCAGAGCTTGCGGGCTGTGGGCCGTGTTGCTCTTGGGAGGCCCCGAGACCTCTCGACATTGACCATTTTGGGGATCGAGGGCCCTTCTGGAGCATTGATTTCCATAGGCATGGTGCGGGATCGACACGCAGAGAGAGTGAGCCCTCTCGCTCTGCCTCAGAAGCTGTTAATCTCCACAGCTCCGTAGCCAGCGGGAGGCATCGAGAGCGAGAGGCGTGCCTAACTCTCAATGCCTAGCGATGGCTGTCGATCTCCACGGGCATTTTCGCTTTTGGCACGGGGCCGATCCTCTTCTTGTGAGGCATCCAAACGGTCTCACCATCAATACCTCTCGATAGGGAGGGGCATCGAAGCCTGTCCAATTCCACACCTATCGATACACATCGATATCCCTCGGAAGCGAGAAGATCGCTACCGATGGATATCGATGGCTAGCGATAGGCAGCGGGAGCTGCCGATCTCGAGAGGCATGCAGAGCTTGCGGGCTGTGGGCCGTGTTGCTCCTGGGAGGCCCCAAGGCCTCTCGACATTGACCGTTTTGGGGATCGAGGGCCCTTCTGGAGCATTGATTTCCATAGGCATGGTGCGGGAACGACACGCAGAGAGAGCGAGCCCTCTCGCTCTGCCTCAGAAGCTGTTGAGCTCCACAGCTCCGTAGCCAGCGGGAGGCATTGAGAGCGAGAGGCGTGCCTAACTCTCAATGCCTAGCGATGGCTGTCGATCTCCACGGGCATTTTCGCTTTTGGCACGGGGCCAATCCTCTTCTTGTGAGGCATCCAAACGGTCTCACCATCAATACCTCTCGATAGGGAGGGGCATCGAAGCCTGTCCAATTCCACACCTATCGATACACATCGATATCCCTCGGAAGCGAGAAGATCGCTACCGATGGATATCGATGGCTAGCGATAGGCAGCGGGAGCTGCCGATCTCGAGAGGCATGCAGAGCTTGCGGGCTGTGGGCCGTGTTGCTCCTGGGAGGCCCCGAGGCCTCTCGACATTGACCGTTTTGGGGATCGAGGGCCCTTCTGGAGCATTGATTTCCATAGGCATGGTGCGGGAACGACACACAGAGAGAGCGAGCCCTCTCGCTGTGCCTCAGAAGCTGTCGATCTCCACAGCTCCGTAGCCAGCGGGAGGCATCGAGAGCGAGAGGCGTGCCTAACTCTCAATGCCTAGCGATGGCTGTCGATCTCCACGGGCATTTTCGCTTTTGGCACGGGGCCGATCCTCTTCTTGTGAGGCATCCAAGCAGTCTTGCCATCGATACCTCTCGATAGCGAGGGGCATCGAAGCCTGTCCAATTCCACACCTATCGATACACATCGATATCCCTCGGAAGCGATAAGATTGCTACCGATGGATATCGATGGCTAGCGATAGGCAGCGGGAGCTGCCGATCTCGAGAGGCATGCAGAGCTTGCGGGCTGTGGGCCGTGTTGCTCTTGGGAGGCCCCGAGACCTCTCGACATTGACCGTTTTGGGGATCGAGGGCCCTTCTGGAGCATTGATTTCCATAGGCATGGTGCGGGAACGACACGCAGAGCGAGCGAGCCCTCTCGCTCTGCCTCAGAAGCTGTTGATCTCCACAGCTCCGTAGCCAGCGGGAGGCATCGAGAGCGAGAGGCGTGCCTAACTCTCAATGCCTAGCGATGGCTGTCGATCTCCACGGGCATTTTCGCTTTTGGCACGGGGCCGATCCTCTTCTTGTGAGGCATCCAAGCAGTCTTGCCATCGATACCTCTCGATAGCGAGGGGCATCGAAGCCTGTCCAATTCCACACCTATCGATACACATCGATATCCCTCGGAAGCGAGAAGATCGCTACCGATGGATATCGATGGCTAGCGATAGGCAGCGGGAGCTGCCGATCTCGAGAGGCATGCAGAGCTTGCGGGCTGTGGGCCGTGTTGCTCTTGGGAGGCCCCGAGGCCTCTCGACATTGACCATTTTGGGGATCGAGGGCCCTTCTGGAGCATTGATTTCCATAGGCATGGTGCGGGAACGACACACAGAGAGAGCGAGCCCTCTCGCTCTGCCTCAGAAGCTGTCGATCTCCACAGCTCCGTAGCCAGCGGGAGGCATCAATAACGAGAGGCGTACCTACCTCTCGATGCCTAGCGATGGCTGTCGATCTCCATGGGCATTTTCGCTTTTGGCACGGGGCCGATCCTCTTCTTGTGAGGCATCCAAGCAGTCTTGCCATTGATACCTCTCGATAGGGAGGGGCATCGAAGCCTGTCCAATTCCACACCTATCGATACACATCGATATCCCTCGGAAGCGAGAAGATTGCTACCGATGGATATCGATGGCTAGCGATAGGCAGCGGGAGCTGCCGATCTCGAGAGGCATGCAGAGCTTGCGGGCTGTGGGCCGTGTTGCTCCTGGGAGGCCCCAAGGCCTCTCGACATTGACCGTTTTGGGGATCGAGGGCCCTTCTGGAGCATTGATTTCCATAGGCATGGTGCGGGAACGACACGCAGAGAGAGCGAGCCCTCTCGCTCTGCCTCAGAAGCTGTTGAGCTCCACAGCTCCGTAGCCAGCGGGAGGCATCGAGAGTGAGAGGCGTGCCTAACTCTCGATGCCTAGCGATGGCTGTCGATCTCCACGGGCATTTTCGCTTTTGGCACGGGGCCGATCCTCTTCTTGTGAGGCATCCAAGCAGTCTTGCCATCGATACCTCTCGATAGGGAGGGGCATCGAAGCCTGTCCAATTCCACACCTATCGATACACATCGATATCCCTCGGAAGCGATAAGATCGCTACCGATGGATATCGATGGCTAGCGATAGGCAGCGGGAGCTGCCGATCTCGAGAGGCATGCAGAGCTTGCGGGCTGTGGGCCGTGTTGCTCCTGGGAGGCCCCGAGGCCTCTCGACATTGACCGTTTTGGGGATCGAGGGCCCTTCTGGAGCATTGATTTCCATAGGCATGGTGCGGGAACGACACGCAGAGAGAGCGAGCCCTCTCGCTGTGCCTCAGAAGCTGTTAATCTCCACAGCTCCGTAGCCAGCGGGAGGCATCGAGAGCGAGAGGCGTGCCTAACTCTCGATGCCTAGCGATGGCTGTCGATCTCCACGGGCATTTTCGCTTTTGGCACGGGGCCGATCCTCTTCTTGTGAGGCATCCAAGCAGTCTTGCCATCGATACCTCTCGATAGCGAGGGGCATCGAAGCCTGTCCAATTCCACACCTATCGATACACATCGATATCCCTCGGAAGCGAGAAGATTGCTACCGATGGATATCGATGGCTAGCGATAGGCAGCGGGAGCTGCCGATCTCGAGAGGCATGCAGAGCTTGCGGGCTGTGGGCCGTGTTGCTCTTGGGAGGCCCCAAGGCCTCTCGACATTGACCGTTATGGGGATCGAGGGCCCTTCTGGAGCATTGATTTCCATAGGCATGGTGCGGGAACGACACGCAGAGAGAGCGAGCCCTCTCGCTCTGCCTCAGAAGCTGTCGATCTCCACAGCTCCGTAGCCAGCGGGAGGCATCGAGAGCGAGAGGCGTGCCTAACTCTCAATGCCTAGCGATGGCTGTCGATCTCCACGGGCATTTTCGCTTTTGGCACGGGGCCAATCCTCTTCTTGTGAGGCATCCAAACGGTCTCACCATCAATACCTCTCGATAGGGAGGGGCATCGAAGCCTGTCCAATTCCACACCTATCGATACACATCGATATCCCTCGGAAGCGAGAAGATCGCTACCGATGGATATCGATGGCTAGCGATAGGCAGCGGGAGCTGCCGATCTCGAGAGGCATGCAGAGCTTGCGGGCTGTGGGCCGTGTTGCTCTTGGGAGGCCCCGAGACCTCTCGACATTGACCATTTTGGGGATCGAGGGCCCTTCTGGAGCATTGATTTCCATAGGCATGGTGCGGGATCGACACGCAGAGAGAGTGAGCCCTCTCGCTCTGCCTCAGAAGCTGTTAATCTCCACAGCTCCGTAGCCAGCGGGAGGCATCGAGAGCGAGAGGCGTGCCTAACTCTCAATGCCTAGCGATGGCTGTCGATCTCCACGGGCATTTTCGCTTTTGGCACGGGGCCGATCCTCTTCTTGTGAGGCATCCAAACGGTCTCACCATCAATACCTCTCGATAGGGAGGGGCATCGAAGCCTGTCCAATTCCACACCTATCGATACACATCGATATCCCTCGGAAGCGAGAAGATCGCTACCGATGGATATCGATGGCTAGCGATAGGCAGCGGGAGCTGCCGATCTCGAGAGGCATGCAGAGCTTGCGGGCTGTGGGCCGTGTTGCTCCTGGGAGGCCCCGAGGCCTCTCGACATTGACCGTTTTGGGGATCGAGGGCCCTTCTGGAGCATTGATTTCCATAGGCATGGTGCGGGAACGACACACAGAGAGAGCGAGCCCTCTTGCTCTGCCTCAGAAGCTGTTAATCTCCACAGCTCCGTAGCCAGCGGGAGGCATCGAGAGCGAGAGGCGTGCCTAACTCTCGATGCCTAGCGATGGCTGTCGATCTCCACGGGCATTTTCGCTTTTGGCACGGGGCCAATCCTCTTCTTGTGAGGCATCCAAACGGTCTCACCATCAATACCTCTCGATAGGGAGGGGCATCGAAGCCTGTCCAATTCCACACCTATCGATACACATCGATATCCCTCGGAAGCGAGAAGATCGCTACCGATGGATATCGATGGCTAGCGATAGGCAGCGGGAGCTGCCGATCTCGAGAGGCATGCAGAGCTTGCGGGCTGTGGGCCGTGTTGCTCCTGGGAGGCCCCGAGGCCTCTCGACATTGACCGTTTTGGGGATCGAGGGCCCTTCTGGAGCATTGATTTCCATAGGCATGGTGCGGGAACGACACACAGAGAGAGCGAGCCCTCTCGCTGTGCCTCAGAAGCTGTCGATCTCCACAGCTCCGTAGCCAGCGGGAGGCATCGAGAGCGAGAGGCGTGCCTAACTCTCAATGCCTAGCGATGGCTGTCGATCTCCACGGGCATTTTCGCTTTTGGCACGGGGCCGATCCTCTTCTTGTGAGGCATCCAAGCAGTCTTGCCATCGATACCTCTCGATAGCGAGGGGCATCGAAGCCTGTCCAATTCCACACCTATCGATACACATCGATATCCCTCGGAAGCGATAAGATTGCTACCGATGGATATCGATGGCTAGCGATAGGCAGCGGGAGCTGCCGATCTCGAGAGGCATGCAGAGCTTGCGGGCTGTGGGCCGTGTTGCTCTTGGGAGGCCCCGAGACCTCTCGACATTGACCGTTTTGGGGATCGAGGGCCCTTCTGGAGCATTGATTTCCATAGGCATGGTGCGGGAACGACACGCAGAGCGAGCGAGCCCTCTCGCTCTGCCTCAGAAGCTGTTGATCTCCACAGCTCCGTAGCCAGCGGGAGGCATCGAGAGCGAGAGGCGTGCCTAACTCTCAATGCCTAGCGATGGCTGTCGATCTCCACGGGCATTTTCGCTTTTGGCACGGGGCCGATCCTCTTCTTGTGAGGCATCCAAGCAGTCTTGCCATCGATACCTCTCGATAGCGAGGGGCATCGAAGCCTGTCCAATTCCACACCTATCGATACACATCGATATCCCTCGGAAGCGAGAAGATCGCTACCGATGGATATCGATGGCTAGCGATAGGCAGCGGGAGCTGCCGATCTCGAGAGGCATGCAGAGCTTGCGGGCTGTGGGCCGTGTTGCTCCTGGGAGGCCCCAAGGCCTCTCGACATTGACCGTTTTGGGGATCGAGGGCCCTTCTGGAGCATTGATTTCCATAGGCATGGTGCGGGAACGACACGCAGAGAGAGCGAGCCCTCTCGCTCTGCCTCAGAAGCTGTTGAGCTCCACAGCTCCGTAGCCAGCGGGAGGCATTGAGAGCGAGAGGCGTGCCTAACTCTCAATGCCTAGCGATGGCTGTCGATCTCCACGGGCATTTTCGCTTTTGGCACGGGGCCAATCCTCTTCTTGTGAGGCATCCAAACGGTCTCACCATCAATACCTCTCGATAGGGAGGGGCATCGAAGCCTGTCCAATTCCACACCTATCGATACACATCGATATCCCTCGGAAGCGAGAAGATCGCTACCGATGGATATCGATGGCTAGCGATAGGCAGCGGGAGCTGCCGATCTCGAGAGGCATGCAGAGCTTGCGGGCTGTGGGCCGTGTTGCTCCTGGGAGGCCCCGAGGCCTCTCGACATTGACCGTTTTGGGGATCGAGGGCCCTTCTGGAGCATTGATTTCCATAGGCATGGTGCGGGAACGACACACAGAGAGAGCGAGCCCTCTCGCTGTGCCTCAGAAGCTGTCGATCTCCACAGCTCCGTAGCCAGCGGGAGGCATCGAGAGCGAGAGGCGTGCCTAACTCTCAATGCCTAGCGATGGCTGTCGATCTCCACGGGCATTTTCGCTTTTGGCACGGGGCCGATCCTCTTCTTGTGAGGCATCCAAGCAGTCTTGCCATCGATACCTCTCGATAGCGAGGGGCATCGAAGCCTGTCCAATTCCACACCTATCGATACACATCGATATCCCTCGGAAGCGATAAGATTGCTACCGATGGATATCGATGGCTAGCGATAGGCAGCGGGAGCTGCCGATCTCGAGAGGCATGCAGAGCTTGCGGGCTGTGGGCCGTGTTGCTCTTGGGAGGCCCCGAGACCTCTCGACATTGACCGTTTTGGGGATCGAGGGCCCTTCTGGAGCATTGATTTCCATAGGCATGGTGCGGGAACGACACGCAGAGCGAGCGAGCCCTCTCGCTCTGCCTCAGAAGCTGTTGATCTCCACAGCTCCGTAGCCAGCGGGAGGCATCGAGAGCGAGAGGCGTGCCTAACTCTCAATGCCTAGCGATGGCTGTCGATCTCCACGGGCATTTTCGCTTTTGGCACGGGGCCGATCCTCTTCTTGTGAGGCATCCAAGCAGTCTTGCCATCGATACCTCTCGATAGCGAGGGGCATCGAAGCCTGTCCAATTCCACACCTATCGATACACATCGATATCCCTCGGAAGCGAGAAGATCGCTACCGATGGATATCGATGGCTAGCGATAGGCAGCGGGAGCTGCCGATCTCGAGAGGCATGCAGAGCTTGCGGGCTGTGGGCCGTGTTGCTCTTGGGAGGCCCCGAGGCCTCTCGACATTGACCATTTTGGGGATCGAGGGCCCTTCTGGAGCATTGATTTCCATAGGCATGGTGCGGGAACGACACACAGAGAGAGCGAGCCCTCTCGCTCTGCCTCAGAAGCTGTCGATCTCCACAGCTCCGTAGCCAGCGGGAGGCATCAATAACGAGAGGCGTACCTACCTCTCGATGCCTAGCGATGGCTGTCGATCTCCATGGGCATTTTCGCTTTTGGCACGGGGCCGATCCTCTTCTTGTGAGGCATCCAAGCAGTCTTGCCATTGATACCTCTCGATAGGGAGGGGCATCGAAGCCTGTCCAATTCCACACCTATCGATACACATCGATATCCCTCGGAAGCGAGAAGATTGCTACCGATGGATATCGATGGCTAGCGATAGGCAGCGGGAGCTGCCGATCTCGAGAGGCATGCAGAGCTTGCGGGCTGTGGGCCGTGTTGCTCCTGGGAGGCCCCAAGGCCTCTCGACATTGACCGTTTTGGGGATCGAGGGCCCTTCTGGAGCATTGATTTCCATAGGCATGGTGCGGGAACGACACGCAGAGAGAGCGAGCCCTCTCGCTCTGCCTCAGAAGCTGTTGAGCTCCACAGCTCCGTAGCCAGCGGGAGGCATCGAGAGTGAGAGGCGTGCCTAACTCTCGATGCCTAGCGATGGCTGTCGATCTCCACGGGCATTTTCGCTTTTGGCACGGGGCCGATCCTCTTCTTGTGAGGCATCCAAGCAGTCTTGCCATCGATACCTCTCGATAGGGAGGGGCATCGAAGCCTGTCCAATTCCACACCTATCGATACACATCGATATCCCTCGGAAGCGATAAGATCGCTACCGATGGATATCGATGGCTAGCGATAGGCAGCGGGAGCTGCCGATCTCGAGAGGCATGCAGAGCTTGCGGGCTGTGGGCCGTGTTGCTCCTGGGAGGCCCCGAGGCCTCTCGACATTGACCGTTTTGGGGATCGAGGGCCCTTCTGGAGCATTGATTTCCATAGGCATGGTGCGGGAACGACACGCAGAGAGAGCGAGCCCTCTCGCTGTGCCTCAGAAGCTGTTAATCTCCACAGCTCCGTAGCCAGCGGGAGGCATCGAGAGCGAGAGGCGTGCCTAACTCTCGATGCCTAGCGATGGCTGTCGATCTCCACGGGCATTTTCGCTTTTGGCACGGGGCCGATCCTCTTCTTGTGAGGCATCCAAGCAGTCTTGCCATCGATACCTCTCGATAGCGAGGGGCATCGAAGCCTGTCCAATTCCACACCTATCGATACACATCGATATCCCTCGGAAGCGAGAAGATTGCTACCGATGGATATCGATGGCTAGCGATAGGCAGCGGGAGCTGCCGATCTCGAGAGGCATGCAGAGCTTGCGGGCTGTGGGCCGTGTTGCTCTTGGGAGGCCCCAAGGCCTCTCGACATTGACCGTTATGGGGATCGAGGGCCCTTCTGGAGCATTGATTTCCATAGGCATGGTGCGGGAACGACACGCAGAGAGAGCGAGCCCTCTCGCTCTGCCTCAGAAGCTGTCGATCTCCACAGCTCCGTAGCCAGCGGGAGGCATCGAGAGCGAGAGGCGTGCCTAACTCTCAATGCCTAGCGATGGCTGTCGATCTCCACGGGCATTTTCGCTTTTGGCACGGGGCCAATCCTCTTCTTGTGAGGCATCCAAACGGTCTCACCATCAATACCTCTCGATAGGGAGGGGCATCGAAGCCTGTCCAATTCCACACCTATCGATACACATCGATATCCCTCGGAAGCGAGAAGATCGCTACCGATGGATATCGATGGCTAGCGATAGGCAGCGGGAGCTGCCGATCTCGAGAGGCATGCAGAGCTTGCGGGCTGTGGGCCGTGTTGCTCTTGGGAGGCCCCGAGACCTCTCGACATTGACCATTTTGGGGATCGAGGGCCCTTCTGGAGCATTGATTTCCATAGGCATGGTGCGGGATCGACACGCAGAGAGAGTGAGCCCTCTCGCTCTGCCTCAGAAGCTGTTAATCTCCACAGCTCCGTAGCCAGCGGGAGGCATCGAGAGCGAGAGGCGTGCCTAACTCTCAATGCCTAGCGATGGCTGTCGATCTCCACGGGCATTTTCGCTTTTGGCACGGGGCCGATCCTCTTCTTGTGAGGCATCCAAACGGTCTCACCATCAATACCTCTCGATAGGGAGGGGCATCGAAGCCTGTCCAATTCCACACCTATCGATACACATCGATATCCCTCGGAAGCGAGAAGATCGCTACCGATGGATATCGATGGCTAGCGATAGGCAGCGGGAGCTGCCGATCTCGAGAGGCATGCAGAGCTTGCGGGCTGTGGGCCGTGTTGCTCCTGGGAGGCCCCGAGGCCTCTCGACATTGACCGTTTTGGGGATCGAGGGCCCTTCTGGAGCATTGATTTCCATAGGCATGGTGCGGGAACGACACACAGAGAGAGCGAGCCCTCTTGCTCTGCCTCAGAAGCTGTTAATCTCCACAGCTCCGTAGCCAGCGGGAGGCATCGAGAGCGAGAGGCGTGCCTAACTCTCGATGCCTAGCGATGGCTGTCGATCTCCACGGGCATTTTCGCTTTTGGCACGGGGCCAATCCTCTTCTTGTGAGGCATCCAAACGGTCTCACCATCAATACCTCTCGATAGGGAGGGGCATCGAAGCCTGTCCAATTCCACACCTATCGATACACATCGATATCCCTCGGAAGCGAGAAGATCGCTACCGATGGATATCGATGGCTAGCGATAGGCAGCGGGAGCTGCCGATCTCGAGAGGCATGCAGAGCTTGCGGGCTGTGGGCCGTGTTGCTCCTGGGAGGCCCCGAGGCCTCTCGACATTGACCGTTTTGGGGATCGAGGGCCCTTCTGGAGCATTGATTTCCATAGGCATGGTGCGGGAACGACACACAGAGAGAGCGAGCCCTCTCGCTGTGCCTCAGAAGCTGTCGATCTCCACAGCTCCGTAGCCAGCGGGAGGCATCGAGAGCGAGAGGCGTGCCTAACTCTCAATGCCTAGCGATGGCTGTCGATCTCCACGGGCATTTTCGCTTTTGGCACGGGGCCGATCCTCTTCTTGTGAGGCATCCAAGCAGTCTTGCCATCGATACCTCTCGATAGCGAGGGGCATCGAAGCCTGTCCAATTCCACACCTATCGATACACATCGATATCCCTCGGAAGCGATAAGATTGCTACCGATGGATATCGATGGCTAGCGATAGGCAGCGGGAGCTGCCGATCTCGAGAGGCATGCAGAGCTTGCGGGCTGTGGGCCGTGTTGCTCTTGGGAGGCCCCGAGACCTCTCGACATTGACCGTTTTGGGGATCGAGGGCCCTTCTGGAGCATTGATTTCCATAGGCATGGTGCGGGAACGACACGCAGAGCGAGCGAGCCCTCTCGCTCTGCCTCAGAAGCTGTTGATCTCCACAGCTCCGTAGCCAGCGGGAGGCATCGAGAGCGAGAGGCGTGCCTAACTCTCAATGCCTAGCGATGGCTGTCGATCTCCACGGGCATTTTCGCTTTTGGCACGGGGCCGATCCTCTTCTTGTGAGGCATCCAAGCAGTCTTGCCATCGATACCTCTCGATAGCGAGGGGCATCGAAGCCTGTCCAATTCCACACCTATCGATACACATCGATATCCCTCGGAAGCGAGAAGATCGCTACCGATGGATATCGATGGCTAGCGATAGGCAGCGGGAGCTGCCGATCTCGAGAGGCATGCAGAGCTTGCGGGCTGTGGGCCGTGTTGCTCTTGGGAGGCCCCGAGGCCTCTCGACATTGACCATTTTGGGGATCGAGGGCCCTTCTGGAGCATTGATTTCCATAGGCATGGTGCGGGAACGACACACAGAGAGAGCGAGCCCTCTCGCTCTGCCTCAGAAGCTGTCGATCTCCACAGCTCCGTAGCCAGCGGGAGGCATCAATAACGAGAGGCGTACCTACCTCTCGATGCCTAGCGATGGCTGTCGATCTCCATGGGCATTTTCGCTTTTGGCACGGGGCCGATCCTCTTCTTGTGAGGCATCCAAGCAGTCTTGCCATTGATACCTCTCGATAGGGAGGGGCATCGAAGCCTGTCCAATTCCACACCTATCGATACACATCGATATCCCTCGGAAGCGAGAAGATTGCTACCGATGGATATCGATGGCTAGCGATAGGCAGCGGGAGCTGCCGATCTCGAGAGGCATGCAGAGCTTGCGGGCTGTGGGCCGTGTTGCTCCTGGGAGGCCCCAAGGCCTCTCGACATTGACCGTTTTGGGGATCGAGGGCCCTTCTGGAGCATTGATTTCCATAGGCATGGTGCGGGAACGACACGCAGAGAGAGCGAGCCCTCTCGCTCTGCCTCAGAAGCTGTTGAGCTCCACAGCTCCGTAGCCAGCGGGAGGCATCGAGAGCGAGAGGCGTGCCTAACTCTCGATGCCTAGCAATGGCTGTCGATCTCCACGGGCATTTTCGCTTTTGGCACGGGGCCGATCCTCTTCTTGTGAGGCATCCAAGCAGTCTTGCCATCGATACCTCTCGATAGGGAGGGGCATCGAAGCCTGTCCAATTCCACACCTATCGATACACATCGATATCCCTCGGAAGCGATAAGATCGCTACCGATGGATATCGATGGCTAGCGATAGGCAGCGGGAGCTGCCGATCTCGAGAGGCATGCAGAGCTTGCGGGCTGTGGGCCGTGTTGCTCCTGGGAGGCCCCGAGGCCTCTCGACATTGACCGTTTTGGGGATCGAGGGCCCTTCTGGAGCATTGATTTCCATAGGCATGGTGCGGGAACGACACGCAGAGAGAGCGAGCCCTCTCGCTGTGCCTCAGAAGCTGTTAATCTCCACAGCTCCGTAGCCAGCGGGAGGCATCGAGAGCGAGAGGCGTGCCTAACTCTCGATGCCTAGCGATGGCTGTCGATCTCCACGGGCATTTTCGCTTTTGGCACGGGGCCGATCCTCTTCTTGTGAGGCATCCAAGCAGTCTTGCCATCGATACCTCTCGATAGCGAGGGGCATCGAAGCCTGTCCAATTCCACACCTATCGATACACATCGATATCCCTCGGAAGCGAGAAGATTGCTACCGATGGATATCGATGGCTAGCGATAGGCAGCGGGAGCTGCCGATCTCGAGAGGCATGCAGAGCTTGCGGGCTGTGGGCCGTGTTGCTCTTGGGAGGCCCCAAGGCCTCTCGACATTGACCGTTATGGGGATCGAGGGCCCTTCTGGAGCATTGATTTCCATAGGCATGGTGCGGGAACGACACGCAGAGAGAGCGAGCCCTCTCGCTCTGCCTCAGAAGCTGTCGATCTCCACAGCTCCGTAGCCAGCGGGAGGCATCGAGAGCGAGAGGCGTGCCTAACTCTCAATGCCTAGCGATGGCTGTCGATCTCCACGGGCATTTTCGCTTTTGGCACGGGGCCAATCCTCTTCTTGTGAGGCATCCAAACGGTCTCACCATCAATACCTCTCGATAGGGAGGGGCATCGAAGCCTGTCCAATTCCACACCTATCGATACACATCGATATCCCTCGGAAGCGAGAAGATCGCTACCGATGGATATCGATGGCTAGCGATAGGCAGCGGGAGCTGCCGATCTCGAGAGGCATGCAGAGCTTGCGGGCTGTGGGCCGTGTTGCTCTTGGGAGGCCCCGAGACCTCTCGACATTGACCATTTTGGGGATCGAGGGCCCTTCTGGAGCATTGATTTCCATAGGCATGGTGCGGGATCGACACGCAGAGAGAGTGAGCCCTCTCGCTCTGCCTCAGAAGCTGTTAATCTCCACAGCTCCGTAGCCAGCGGGAGGCATCGAGAGCGAGAGGCGTGCCTAACTCTCAATGCCTAGCGATGGCTGTCGATCTCCACGGGCATTTTCGCTTTTGGCACGGGGCCGATCCTCTTCTTGTGAGGCATCCAAACGGTCTCACCATCAATACCTCTCGATAGGGAGGGGCATCGAAGCCTGTCCAATTCCACACCTATCGATACACATCGATATCCCTCGGAAGCGAGAAGATCGCTACCGATGGATATCGATGGCTAGCGATAGGCAGCGGGAGCTGCCGATCTCGAGAGGCATGCAGAGCTTGCGGGCTGTGGGCCGTGTTGCTCCTGGGAGGCCCCGAGGCCTCTCGACATTGACCGTTTTGGGGATCGAGGGCCCTTCTGGAGCATTGATTTCCATAGGCATGGTGCGGGAACGACACACAGAGAGAGCGAGCCCTCTTGCTCTGCCTCAGAAGCTGTTAATCTCCACAGCTCCGTAGCCAGCGGGAGGCATCGAGAGCGAGAGGCGTGCCTAACTCTCGATGCCTAGCGATGGCTGTCGATCTCCATGGGCATTTTCGATTTTGGCACGGGGCCGATCCTCTTCTTGTGAGGCATCCAAGCAGTCTTGCCATTGATACCTCTCGATAGGGAGGGGCATCGAAGCCTGTCCAATTCCACACCTATCGATACACATCGATATCCCTCGGAAGCGAGAAGATCGCTACCGATGGATATCGATGGCTAGCGATAGGCAGCGGGAGCTGCCGATCTCGAGAGGCATGCAGAGTTTGCGGGCTGTGGGCCGTGTTGCTCTTGGGAGGCCCCGAGGCCTCTCGACATTGACCATTTTGGGGATCGAGGGCCCTTCTGGAGCATTGATTTCCATAGGCATGGTGCGGGAACGACACGCAGAGAGAGCGAGCCCTCTCGCTGTGCCTCAGAAGCTGTTAATCTCCACAGCTCCGTAGCCAGCGGGAGGCATCGAGAGCGAGAGGCATGCCTAACTCTCGATGCCTAGCGATGGCTGTCGATCTCCACGGGCATTTTCGCTTTTGGCACGGGGCCGATCCTCTTCTTGTGAGGCATCCAAGCAGTCTTGCCATCGATACCTCTCGATAGGGAGGGGCATCGAAGCCTGTCCAATTCCACACCTATCGATACACATCGATATCCCTCGGAAGCGAGAAGATCGCTACCGATGGATATCGATGGCTAGCGATAGGCAGTGGGAGCTGCCGATCTCGAGAGGCATGCAGAGCTTGCGGGGTGTGGGCCGTGTTGCTCCTGGGAGGCCCCGAGGCCTCTCGACATTGACCGTTTTGGGGATCGAGGGCCCTTCTGGAGCATTGATTTCCATAGGCATGGTGCGGGAACGACACACAGAGAGAGCGAGCCCTCTCGCTCTGCCTCAGAAGCTGTCGATCTCCACAGCTCCGTAGCCAGCGGGAGGCATCGAGAGCGAGAGGCGTGCCTAACTCTCAATGCCTAGCGATGGCTGTCGATCTGCACGGGCATTTTCGCTTTTGGCACGGGGCCGATCCTCTTCTTGTGAGGCATCCAAGCAGTCTTGCCATCGATACCTCTCGATAGCGAGGGGCATCGAAGCCTGTCCAATTCCACACCTATCGATACACATCGATATCCCTCGGAAGCGATAAGATCGCTACCGATGGATATCGATGGCTAGCGATAGGCAGCGGGAGCTGCCGATCTCGAGAGGCATGCAGAGCTTGCGGGCTGTGGGCCGTGTTGCTCTTGGGAGGCCCCGAGACCTCTCGACATTGACCATTTTGGGGATCGAGGGCCCTTCTGGAGCATTGATTTCCATAGGCATGGTGCGGGAACGACACGCAGAGAGAGCGAGCCCTCTCGCTGTGCCTCAGAAGCTGTTAATCTCCACAGCTCCGTAGCCAGCGGGAGGCATCGAGAGCGAGAGGCATGCCTAACTCTCGATGCCTAGCGATGGCTGTCGATCTCCACGGGCATTTTCGCTTTTGGCACAGGGCCGATCCTCTTCTTGTGAGGCATCCAAGCAGTCTTGCCATCGATACCTCTCGATAGGGAGGGGCATCGAAGCCTGTCCAATTCCACACCTATCGATACACATCGATATCCCTCGGAAGCGAGAAGATCGCTACCGATGGATATCGATGGCTAGCGATAGGCAGCGGGAGCTGCCGATCTCGAGAGGCATGCAGAGCTTGCGGGCTGTGGGCCGTGTTGCTCTTGGGAGGCCCCGAGACCTCTCGACATTGACCATTTTGGGGCTCGAGGGCCCTTCTGGAGCATTGATTTCCATAGGCATGGTGCGGGATCGACACGCAGAGAGAGTGAGCCCTCTCGCTGTGCCTCAGAAGCTGTTAATCTCCACAGCTCCGTAGCCAGCGGGAGGCATCGAGAGCGAGAGGCGTGCCTAACTCTCAATGCCTAGCGATGGCTGTCGATCTCCACGGGCATTTTCGCTTTTGGCACGGGGCCGATCCTCTTCTTGTGAGGCATCCAAACGGTCTCACCATCAATACCTCTCGATAGGGAGGGGCATCGAAGCCTGTCCAATTCCACACCTATCGATACACATCGATATCCCTCGGAAGCGATAAGATCGCTACCGATGGATATCGATGGCTAGCGATAGGCAGCGGGAGCTGCCGATCTCGAGAGGCATGCAGAGCTTGCGGGCTGTGGGCCGTGTTGCTCCTGGGAGGCCCCGAGGCCTCTCGACATTGACCGTTTTGGGGATCGAGGGCCCTTCTGGAGCATTGATTTCCATAGGCATGGTGCGGGAACGACACGCAGAGAGAGCGAGCCCTCTCGCTCTGCCTCAGAAGCTGTCGATCTCCACAGCTCCGTAGCCAGCGGGAGGCATCGAGAGCGAGAGGCATGCCTAACTCTCGATGCCTAGCGATGGCTGTCGATCTCCACGGGCATTTTCGCTTTTGGCACGGGGCCGATCCTCTTCTTGTGAGGCATCCAAGCAGTCTTGCCATCGATACCTCTCGATAGCGAGGGGCATCGAAGCCTGTCCAATTCCACACCTATCGATACACATCGATATCCCTCGGAAGCGATAAGATCGCTACCGATGGATATCGATGGCTAGCGATAGGCAGCGGGAGCTGCCGATCTCGAGAGGCATGCAGAGCTTGCGGGCTGTGGGCCGTGTTGCTCTTGGGAGGCCCCGAGACCTCTCGACATTGACCATTTTGGGGATCGAGGGCCCTTCTGGAGCATTGATTTCCATAGGCATGGTGCGGGATCGACACGCAGAGAGAGTGAGCCCTCTCGCTCTGCCTCAGAAGCTGTTAATCTCCACAGCTCCGTAGCCAGCGGGAGGCATCGAGAGCGAGAGGCGTGCCTAACTCTCAATGCCTAGCGATGGCTGTCGATCTCCACGGGCATTTTCGCTTTTGGCACGGGGCCGATCCTCTTCTTGTGAGGCATCCAAACGGTCTCACCATCAATACCTCTCGATAGGGAGGGGCATCGAAGCCTGTCCAATTCCACACCTATCGATACACATCGATATCCCTCGGAAGCGAGAAGATCGCTACCGATGGATATCGATGGCTAGCGATAGGCAGCGGGAGCTGCCGATCTCGAGAGGCATGCAGAGCTTGCGGGCTGTGGGCCGTGTTGCTCCTGGGAGGCCCCAAGGCCTCTCGACATTGACCGTTTTGGGGATCGAGGGCCCTTCTGGAGCATTGATTTCCATAGGCATGGTGCGGGAACGACACGCAGAGAGAGCGAGCCCTCTCGCTCTGCCTCAGAAGCTGTTGAGCTCCACAGCTCCGTAGCCAGCGGGAGGCATTGAGAGCGAGAGGCGTGCCTAACTCTCAATGCCTAGCGATGGCTGTCGATCTCCACGGGCATTTTCGCTTTTGGCACGGGGCCAATCCTCTTCTTGTGAGGCATCCAAACGGTCTCACCATCAATACCTCTCGATAGGGAGGGGCATCGAAGCCTGTCCAATTCCACACCTATCGATACACATCGATATCCCTCGGAAGCGAGAAGATCGCTACCGATGGATATCGATGGCTAGCGATAGGCAGCGGGAGCTGCCGATCTCGAGAGGCATGCAGAGCTTGCGGGCTGTGGGCCGTGTTGCTCCTGGGAGGCCCCGAGGCCTCTCGACATTGACCGTTTTGGGGATCGAGGGCCCTTCTGGAGCATTGATTTCCATAGGCATGGTGCGGGAACGACACACAGAGAGAGCGAGCCCTCTCGCTGTGCCTCAGAAGCTGTCGATCTCCACAGCTCCGTAGCCAGCGGGAGGCATCGAGAGCGAGAGGCGTGCCTAACTCTCAATGCCTAGCGATGGCTGTCGATCTCCACGGGCATTTTCGCTTTTGGCACGGGGCCGATCCTCTTCTTGTGAGGCATCCAAGCAGTCTTGCCATCGATACCTCTCGATAGGGAGGGGCATCGAAGCCTGTCCAATTCCACACCTATCGATACACATCGATATCCCTCGGAAGCGATAAGATTGCTACCGATGGATATCGATGGCTAGCGATAGGCAGCGGGAGCTGCCGATCTCGAGAGGCATGCAGAGCTTGCGGGCTGTGGGCCGTGTTGCTCTTGGGAGGCCCCGAGACCTCTCGACATTGACCGTTTTGGGGATCGAGGGCCCTTCTGGAGCATTGATTTCCATAGGCATGGTGCGGGAACGACACGCAGAGCGAGCGAGCCCTCTCGCTCTGCCTCAGAAGCTGTCGATCTCCACAGCTCCGTAGCCAGCGGGAGGCATCGAGAGCGAGAGGCGTGCCTAACTCTCAATGCCTAGCGATGGCTGTCGATCTCCACGGGCATTTTCGCTTTTGGCACGGGGCCGATCCTCTTCTTGTGAGGCATCCAAGCAGTCTTGCCATCGATACCTCTCGATAGCGAGGGGCATCGAAGCCTGTCCAATTCCACACCTATCGATACACATCGATATCCCTCGGAAGCGAGAAGATCGCTACCGATGGATATCGATGGCTAGCGATAGGCAGCGGGAGCTGCCGATCTCGAGAGGCATGCAGAGCTTGCGGGCTGTGGGCCGTGTTGCTCTTGGGAGGCCCCGAGGCCTCTCGACCTTGACCATTTTGGGGATCGAGGGCCCTTCTGGAGCATTGATTTCCATAGGCATGGTGCGGGAACGACACACAGAGAGAGCGAGCCCTCTCGCTCTGCCTCAGAAGCTGTCGATCTCCACAGCTCCGTAGCCAGCGGGAGGCATCAATAACGAGAGGCGTACCTACCTCTCGATGCCTAGCGATGGCTGTCGATCTCCATGGGCATTTTCGCTTTTGGCACGGGGCCGATCCTCTTCTTGTGAGGCATCCAAGCAGTCTTGCCATTGATACCTCTCGATAGCGAGGGGCATCGAAGCCTGTCCAATTCCACACCTATCGATACACATCGATATCCCTCGGAAGCGATAAGATTGCTACCGATGGATATCGATGGCTAGCGATAGGCAGCGGGAGCTGCCGATCTCGAGAGGCATGCAGAGCTTGCGGGCTGTGGGCCGTGTTGCTCCTGGGAGGCCCCAAGGCCTCTCGACATTGACCGTTTTGGGGATCGAGGGCCCTTCTGGAGCATTGATTTCCATAGGCATGGTGCGGGAACGACACGCAGAGAGAGCGAGCCCTCTCGCTCTGCCTCAGAAGCTGTTAATCTCCACAGCTCCGTAGCCAGCGGGAGGCATCGAGAGCGAGAGGCGTGCCTAACTCTCGATGCCTAGCGATGGCTGTCGATCTCCACGGGCATTTTCGCTTTTGGCACGGGGCCGATCCTCTTCTTGTGAGGCATCCAAGCAGTCTTGCCATTGATACCTCTCGATAGGGAGGGGCATCGAAGCCTGTCCAATTCCACACCTATCGATACACATCGATATCCCTCGGAAGCGAGAAGATCGCTACCGATGGATATCGATGGCTAGCGATAGGCAGCGGGAGCTGCCGATCTCGAGAGGCATGCAGAGCTTGCGGGCTGTGGGCCGTGTTGCTCCTGGGAGGCCCCGAGGCCTCTCGACATTGACCGTTTTGGGGATCGAGGGCCCTTCTGGAGCATTGATTTCCATAGGCATGGTGCGGGAACGACACGCAGAGAGAGCGAGCCCTCTCGCTCTGCCTCAGAAGCTGTTGAGCTCCACAGCTCCGTAGCCAGCGGGAGGCATCGAGAGCGAGAGGCGTGCCTACCTCTCGATGCCTAGCGATGGCTGTCGATCTCCATGGGCATTTTCGCTTTTGGCACGGGGCCGATCCTCTTCTTGTGAGGCATCCAAACGGTCTCACCATCAATACCTCTCGATAGGGAGGGGCATCGAAGCCTGTCCAATTCCACACCTATCGATACACATCGATATCCCTCGGAAGCGATAAGATCGCTACCGATGGATATCGATGGCTAGCGATAGGCAGCGGGAGCTGCCGATCTCGAGAGGCATGCAGAGCTTGCGGGCTGTGGGCCGTGTTGCTCCTGGGAGGCCCCGAGGCCTCTCGACATTGACCATTTTGGGGATCGAGGGCCCTTCTGGAGCATTGATTTCCATAGGCATGGTGCGGGAACGACACACAGAGAGAGCGAGCCCTCTCGCTCTGCCTCAGAAGCTGTCGATCTCCACAGCTCCGTAGCCAGCGGGAGGCATCGAGAGCGAGAGGCATGCCTAACTCTCGATGCCTAGCGATGGCTGTCGATCTCCACGGGCATTTTCGCTTTTGGCACAGGGCCGATCCTCTTCTTGTGAGGCATCCAAGCAGTCTTGCCATCGATACCTCTCGATAGCGAGGGGCATCGAAGCCTGTCCAATTCCACACCTATCGATACACATCGATATCCCTCGGAAGCGATAAGATCGCTACCGATGGATATCGATGGCTAGCGATAGGCAGCGGGAGCTGCCGATCTCGAGAGGCATGCAGAGCTTGCGGGCTGTGGGCCGTGTTGCTCCTGGGAGGCCCCAAGGCCTCTCGACATTGACCGTTTTGGGGATCGAGGGCCCTTCTGGAGCATTGATTTCCATAGGCATGGTGCGGGAACGACACGCAGAGAGAGCGAGCCCTCTCGCTCTGCCTCAGAAGCTGTTGAGCTCCACAGCTCCGTAGCCAGCGGGAGGCATTGAGAGCGAGAGGCGTGCCTAACTCTCAATGCCTAGCGATGGCTGTCGATCTCCACGGGCATTTTCGCTTTTGGCACGGGGCCAATCCTCTTCTTGTGAGGCATCCAAACGGTCTCACCATCAATACCTCTCGATAGGGAGGGGCATCGAAGCCTGTCCAATTCCACACCTATCGATACACATCGATATCCCTCGGAAGCGATAAGATCGCTACCGATGGATATCGATGGCTAGCGATAGGCAGCGGGAGCTGCCGATCTCGAGAGGCATGCAGAGCTTGCGGGCTGTGGGCCGTGTTGCTCCTGGGAGGCCCCGAGGCCTCTCGACATTGACCGTTTTGGGGATCGAGGGCCCTTCTGGAGCATTGATTTCCATAGGCATGGTGCGGGAACGACACACAGAGAGAGCGAGCCCTCTCGCTGTGCCTCAGAAGCTGTCGATCTCCACAGCTCCGTAGCCAGCGGGAGGCATCGAGAGCGAGAGGCGTGCCTAACTCTCAATGCCTAGCGATGGCTGTCGATCTCCACGGGCATTTTCGCTTTTGGCACGGGGCCGATCCTCTTCTTGTGAGGCATCCAAGCAGTCTTGCCATCGATACCTCTCGATAGGGAGGGGCATCGAAGCCTGTCCAATTCCACACCTATCGATACACATCGATATCCCTCGGAAGCGAGAAGATTGCTACCGATGGATATCGATGGCTAGCGATAGGCAGCGGGAGCTGCCGATCTCGAGAGGCATGCAGAGCTTGCGGGCTGTGGGCCGTGTTGCTCTTGGGAGGCCCCGAGACCTCTCGACATTGACCGTTTTGGGGATCGAGGGCCCTTCTGGAGCATTGATTTCCATAGGCATGGTGCGGGAACGACACGCAGAGCGAGCGAGCCCTCTCGCTCTGCCTCAGAAGCTGTCGATCTCCACAGCTCCGTAGCCAGCGGGAGGCATCGAGAGCGAGAGGCGTGCCTAACTCTCAATGCCTAGCGATGGCTGTCGATCTCCACGGGCATTTTCGCTTTTGGCACGGGGCCGATCCTCTTCTTGTGAGGCATCCAAGCAGTCTTGCCATCGATACCTCTCGATAGCGAGGGGCATCGAAGCCTGTCCAATTCCACACCTATCGATACACATCGATATCCCTCGGAAGCGAGAAGATCGCTACCGATGGATATCGATGGCTAGCGATAGGCAGCGGGAGCTGCCGATCTCGAGAGGCATGCAGAGCTTGCGGGCTGTGGGCCGTGTTGCTCTTGGGAGGCCCCGAGGCCTCTCGACCTTGACCATTTTGGGGATCGAGGGCCCTTCTGGAGCATTGATTTCCATAGGCATGGTGCGGGAACGACACACAGAGAGAGCGAGCCCTCTCGCTCTGCCTCAGAAGCTGTCGATCTCCACAGCTCCGTAGCCAGCGGGAGGCATCAATAACGAGAGGCGTACCTACCTCTCGATGCCTAGCGATGGCTGTCGATCTCCATGGGCATTTTCGCTTTTGGCACGGGGCCGATCCTCTTCTTGTGAGGCATCCAAGCAGTCTTGCCATTGATACCTCTCGATAGCGAGGGGCATCGAAGCCTGTCCAATTCCACACCTATCGATACACATCGATATCCCTCGGAAGCGATAAGATTGCTACCGATGGATATCGATGGCTAGCGATAGGCAGCGGGAGCTGCCGATCTCGAGAGGCATGCAGAGCTTGCGGGCTGTGGGCCGTGTTGCTCCTGGGAGGCCCCAAGGCCTCTCGACATTGACCGTTTTGGGGATCGAGGGCCCTTCTGGAGCATTGATTTCCATAGGCATGGTGCGGGAACGACACGCAGAGAGAGCGAGCCCTCTCGCTCTGCCTCAGAAGCTGTTGAGCTCCACAGCTCCGTAGCCAGCGGGAGGCATCGAGAGCGAGAGGCGTGCCTAACTCTCGATGCCTAGCGATGGCTGTCGATCTCCACGGGCATTTTCGCTTTTGGCACGGGGCCGATCCTCTTCTTGTGAGGCATCCAAGCAGTCTTGCCATTGATACCTCTCGATAGGGAGGGGCATCGAAGCCTGTCCAATTCCACACCTATCGATACACATCGATATCCCTCGGAAGCGAGAAGATCGCTACCGATGGATATCGATGGCTAGCGATAGGCAGCGGGAGCTGCCGATCTCGAGAGGCATGCAGAGCTTGCGGGCTGTGGGCCGTGTTGCTCCTGGGAGGCCCCGAGGCCTCTCGACATTGACCGTTTTGGGGATCGAGGGCCCTTCTGGAGCATTGATTTCCATAGGCATGGTGCGGGAACGACACGCAGAGAGAGCGAGCCCTCTCGCTCTGCCTCAGAAGCTGTTGAGCTCCACAGCTCCGTAGCCAGCGGGAGGCATCGAGAGCGAGAGGCGTGCCTAACTCTCAATGCCTAGCGATGGCTGTCGATCTCCACGGGCATTTTCGCTTTTGGCACGGGGCCGATCCTCTTCTTGTGAGGCATCCAAACGGTCTCACCATCAATACCTCTCGATAGGGAGGGGCATCGAAGCCTGTCCAATTCCACACCTATCGATACACATCGATATCCCTCGGAAGCGATAAGATCGCTACCGATGGATATCGATGGCTAGCGATAGGCAGCGGGAGCTGCCGATCTCGAGAGGCATGCAGAGCTTGCGGGCTGTGGGCCGTGTTGCTCCTGGGAGGCCCCGAGGCCTCTCGACATTGACCATTTTGGGGATCGAGGGCCCTTCTGGAGCATTGATTTCCATAGGCATGGTGCGGGAACGACACACAGAGAGAGCGAGCCCTCTCGCTCTGCCTCAGAAGCTGTCGATCTCCACAGCTCCGTAGCCAGCGGGAGGCATCGAGAGCGAGAGGCATGCCTAACTCTCGATGCCTAGCGATGGCTGTCGATCTCCACGGGCATTTTCGCTTTTGGCACAGGGCCGATCCTCTTCTTGTGAGGCATCCAAGCAGTCTTGCCATCGATACCTCTCGATAGCGAGGGGCATCGAAGCCTGTCCAATTCCACACCTATCGATACACATCGATATCCCTCGGAAGCGATAAGATCGCTACCGATGGATATCGATGGCTAGCGATAGGCAGCGGGAGCTGCCGATCTCGAGAGGCATGCAGAGCTTGCGGGCTGTGGGCCGTGTTGCTCCTGGGAGGCCCCGAGGCCTCTCGACATTGACCGTTTTGGGGATCGAGGGCCCTTCTGGAGCATTGATTTCCATAGGCATGGTGCGGGAACGACACGCAGAGAGAGCGAGCCCTCTCGCTCTGCCTCAGAAGCTGTTAATCTCCACAGCTCCGTAGCCAGCGGGAGGCATCGAGAGCGAGAGGCGTGCCTAACTCTCAATGCCTAGCGATGGCTGTCGATCTCCACGGGCATTTTCGCTTTTGGCACGGGGCCGATCCTCTTCTTGTGAGGCATCCAAACGGTCTCACCATCAATACCTCTCGATAGGGAGGGGCATCGAAGCCTGTCCAATTCCACACCTATCGATACACATCGATATCCCTCGGAAGCGATAAGATCGCTACCGATGGATATCGATGGCTAGCGATAGGCAGCGGGAGCTGCCGATCTCGAGAGGCATGCAGAGCTTGCGGGCTGTGGGCCGTGTTGCTCCTGGGAGGCCCCAAGGCCTCTCGACATTGACCGTTTTGGGGATCGAGGGCCCTTCTGGAGCATTGATTTCCATAGGCATGGTGCGGGAACGACACGCAGAGAGAGCGAGCCCTCTCGCTCTGCCTCAGAAGCTGTTGAGCTCCACAGCTCCGTAGCCAGCGGGAGGCATTGAGAGCGAGAGGCGTGCCTAACTCTCAATGCCTAGCGATGGCTGTCGATCTCCACGGGCATTTTCGCTTTTGGCACGGGGCCAATCCTCTTCTTGTGAGGCATCCAAACGGTCTCACCATCAATACCTCTCGATAGGGAGGGGCATCGAAGCCTGTCCAATTCCACACCTATCGATACACATCGATATCCCTCGGAAGCGAGAAGATCGCTACCGATGGATATCGATGGCTAGCGATAGGCAGCGGGAGCTGCCGATCTCGAGAGGCATGCAGAGCTTGCGGGCTGTGGGCCGTGTTGCTCCTGGGAGGCCCCGAGGCCTCTCGACATTGACCGTTTTGGGGATCGAGGGCCCTTCTGGAGCATTGATTTCCATAGGCATGGTGCGGGAACGACACACAGAGAGAGCGAGCCCTCTCGCTGTGCCTCAGAAGCTGTCGATCTCCACAGCTCCGTAGCCAGCGGGAGGCATCGAGAGCGAGAGGCGTGCCTAACTCTCAATGCCTAGCGATGGCTGTCGATCTCCACGGGCATTTTCGCTTTTGGCACGGGGCCGATCCTCTTCTTGTGAGGCATCCAAGCAGTCTTGCCATCGATACTTCTCTATAGCGAGGGGCATCGAAGCCTGTCCAATTCCACACCTATCGATACACATCGATATCCCTCGGAAGCGATAAGATTGCTACCGATGGATATCGATGGCTAGCGATAGGCAGCGGGAGCTGCCGATCTCGAGAGGCATGCAGAGCTTGCGGGCTGTGGGCCGTGTTGCTCTTGGGAGGCCCCGAGACCTCTCGACATTGACCGTTTTGGGGATCGAGGGCCCTTCTGGAGCATTGATTTCCATAGGCATGGTGCGGGAACGACACGCAGAGCGAGCGAGCCCTCTCGCTCTGCCTCAGAAGCTGTCGATCTCCACAGCTCCGTAGCCAGCGGGAGGCATCGAGAGCGAGAGGCGTGCCTAACTCTCAATGCCTAGCGATGGCTGTCGATCTCCACGGGCATTTTCGCTTTTGGCACGGGGCCGATCCTCTTCTTGTGAGGCATCCAAGCAGTCTTGCCATCGATACCTCTCGATAGCGAGGGCCATCGAAGCCTGTCCAATTCCACACCTATCGATACACATCGATATCCCTCGGAAGCGAGAAGATCGCTACCGATGGATATCGATGGCTAGCGATAGGCAGCGGGAGCTGCCGATCTCGAGAGGCATGCAGAGCTTGCGGGCTGTGGGCCGTGTTGCTCTTGGGAGGCCCCAAGGCCTCTCGACCTTGACCATTTTGGGGATCGAGGGCCCTTCTGGAGCATTGATTTCCATAGGCATGGTGCGGGAACGACACACAGAGAGAGCGAGCCCTCTCGCTCTGCCTCAGAAGCTGTCGATCTCCACAGCTCCGTAGCCAGCGGGAGGCATCAATAACGAGAGGCGTACCTACCTCTCGATGCCTAGCGATGGCTGTCGATCTCCACGGGCATTTTCGCTTTTGGCACGGGGCCAATCCTCTTCTTGTGAGGCATCCAAGCAGTCTTGCCATTGATACCTCTCGATAGCGAGGGGCATCGAAGCCTGTCCAATTCCACACCTATCGATACACATCGATATCCCTCGGAAGCGAGAAGATTGCTACCGATGGATATCGATGGCTAGCGATAGGCAGCGGGAGCTGCCGATCTCGAGAGGCATGCAGAGCTTGCGGGCTGTGGGCCGTGTTGCTCCTGGGAGGCCCCAAGGCCTCTCGACATTGACCGTTTTGGGGATCGAGGGCCCTTCTGGAGCATTGATTTCCATAGGCATGGTGCGGGAACGACACGCAGAGAGAGCGAGCCCTCTCGCTCTGCCTCAGAAGCTGTTGAGCTCCACAGCTCCGTAGCCAGCGGGAGGCATCGAGAGCGAGAGGCGTGCCTAACTCTCAATGCCTAGCGATGGCTGTCGATCTCCACGGGCATTTTCGCTTTTGGCACGGGGCCGATCCTCTTCTTGTGAGGCATCCAAACGGTCTCACCATCAATACCTCTCGATAGGGAGGGGCATCGAAGCCTGTCCAATTCCACACCTATCGATACACATCGATATCCCTCGGAAGCGATAAGATCGCTACCGATGGATATCGATGGCTAGCGATAGGCAGCGGGAGCTGCCGATCTCAAGAGGCATGCAGAGCTTGCGGGCTGTGGGCCGTGTTGCTCTTGGGAGGCCCCGAGGCCTCTCGACATTGACCGTTTTGGGGATCGAGGGCCCTTCTGGAGCATTGATTTCCATAGGCATGGTGCGGGAACGACACGCAGAGAGAGCGAGCCCTCTCGCTCTGCCTCAGAAGCTGTTAATCTCCACAGCTCCGTAGCCAGCGGGAGGCATCGAGAGCGAGAGGCGTGCCTAACTCTCGATGCCTAGCGATGGCTGTCGATCTCCACGGGCATTTTCGCTTTTGGCACGGGGCCGATCCTCTTCTTGTGAGGCATCCAAGCAGTCTTGCCATCGATACCTCTCGATAGGGAGGGGCATCGAAGCCTGTCCAATTCCACACCTATCGATACACATCGATATCCCTCGGAAGCGATAAGATCGCTACCGATGGATATCGATGGCTAGCGATAGGCAGCGGGAGCTGCCGATCTCGAGAGGCATGCAGAGCTTGCGGGCTGTGGGCCGTGTTGCTCCTGGGAGGCCCCGAGGCCTCTCGACATTGACCGTTTTGGGGATCGAGGGCCCTTCTGGAGCATTGATTTCCATAGGCATGGTGCGGGAACGACACGCAGAGAGAGCGAGCCCTCTCGCTCTGCCTCAGAAGCTGTTGAGCTCCACAGCTCCGTAGCCAGCGGGAGGCATCGAGAGCGAGAGGCGTGCCTAACTCTCAATGCCTAGCGATGGCTGTCGATCTCCACGGGCATTTTCGCTTTTGGCACGGGGCCGATCCTCTTCTTGTGAGGCATCCAAACGGTCTCACCATCAATACCTCTCGATAGGGAGGGGCATCGAAGCCTGTCCAATTCCACACCTATCGATACACATCGATATCCCTCGGAAGCGATAAGATCGCTACCGATGGATATCGATGGCTAGCGATAGGCAGCGGGAGCTGCCGATCTCGAGAGGCATGCAGAGCTTGCGGGCTGTGGGCCGTGTTGCTCCTGGGAGGCCCCGAGGCCTCTCGACATTGACCATTTTGGGGATCGAGGGCCCTTCTGGAGCATTGATTTCCATAGGCATGGTGCGGGAACGACACACAGAGAGAGCGAGCCCTCTCGCTCTGCCTCAGAAGCTGTCGATCTCCACAGCTCCGTAGCCAGCGGGAGGCATCGAGAGCGAGAGGCATGCCTAACTCTCGATGCCTAGCGATGGCTGTCGATCTCCACGGGCATTTTCGCTTTTGGCACAGGGCCGATCCTCTTCTTGTGAGGCATCCAAGCAGTCTTGCCATCGATACCTCTCGATAGGGAGGGGCATCGAAGCCTGTCCAATTCCACACCTATCGATACACATCGATATCCCTCGGAAGCGATAAGATCGCTACCGATGGATATCGATGGCTAGCGATAGGCAGCGGGAGCTGCCGATCTCGAGAGGCATGCAGAGCTTGCGGGCTGTGGGCCGTGTTGCTCCTGGGAGGCCCCGAGGCCTCTCGACATTGACCGTTTTGGGGATCGAGGGCCCTTCTGGAGCATTGATTTCCATAGGCATGGTGCGGGAACGACACGCAGAGAGAGCGAGCCCTCTCGCTCTGCCTCAGAAGCTGTTAATCTCCACAGCTCCGTAGCCAGCGGGAGGCATCGAGAGCGAGAGGCGTGCCTAACTCTCGATGCCTAGCGATGGCTGTCGATCTCCACGGGCATTTTCGCTTTTGGCACGGGGCCGATCCTCTTCTTGTGAGGCATCCAAACGGTCTCACCATCAATACCTCTCGATAGGGAGGGGCATCGAAGCCTGTCCAATTCCACACCTATCGATACACATCGATATCCCTCGGAAGCGAGAAGATCGCTACCGATGGATATCGATGGCTAGCGATAGGCAGCGGGAGCTGCCGATCTCGAGAGGCATGCAGAGCTTGCGGGCTGTGGGCCGTGTTGCTCTTGGGAGGCCCCGAGGCCTCTCGACCTTGACCATTTTGGGGATCGAGGGCCCTTCTGGAGCATTGATTTCCATAGGCATGGTGCGGGAACGACACACAGAGAGAGCGAGCCCTCTCGCTCTGCCTCAGAAGCTGTCGATCTCCACAGCTCCGTAGCCAGCGGGAGGCATCAATAACGAGAGGCGTACCTAACTCTCGATGCCTAGCGATGGCTGTCAATCTCCATGGGCATTTTCGCTTTTGGCACGGGGCCGATCCTCTTCTTGTGAGGCATCCAAGCAGTCTTGCCATTGATAGCTCTCGATAGGGAGGGGCATCGAAGCCTGTCCAATTCCACACCTATCGATACACATCGATATCCCTCGGAAGCAATAAGATTGCTACCGATGGATATCGATGGCTAGCGATAGGCAGCGGGAGCTGCCGATCTCGAGAGGCATGCAGAGCTTGCGGGCTGTGGGCCGTGTTGCTCCTGGGAGGCCCCAAGGCCTCTCGACATTGACCGTTTTGGGGATCGAGGGCCCTTCTGGAGCATTGATTTCCATAGGCATGGTGCGGGAACGACACGCAGAGAGAGCGAGCCCTCTCGCTCTGCCTCAGAAGCTGTTGAGCTCCACAGCTCCGTAGCCAGCGGGAGGCATCGAGAGCGAGAGGCGTGCCTAACTCTCAATGCCTAGCGATGGCTGTCGATCTCCACGGGCATTTTTGCTTTTGGCACGGGGCCGATCCTCTTCTTGTGAGGCATCCAAGCAGTCTTGCCATCGATACCTCTCGATAGCGAGGGGCATCGAAGCCTGTCCAATTCCACACCTATCGATACACATCGATATCCCTCGGAAGCGAGAAGATCGCTACCGATGGATATCGATGGCTAGCGATAGGCAGCGGGAGCTGCCGATCTCGAGAGGCATGCAGAGCTTGCGGGCTGTGGGCCGTGTTGCTCTTGGGAGGCCCCGAGGCCTCTCGACATTGACCATTTTGGGGATCGAGGGCCCTTCTGGAGCATTGATTTCCATAGGCATGGTGCGGGAACGACACGCAGAGAGAGCGAGCCCTCTCGCTGTGCCTCAGAAGCTGTTAATCTCCACAGCTCCGTAGCCAGCGGGAGGCATCGAGAGCGAGAGGCATGCCTAACTCTCAATGCCTAGCGATGGCTGTCGATCTCCACGGGCATTTTCGCTTTTGGCACAGGGCCGATCCTCTTCTTGTGAGGCATCCAAGCAGTCTTGCCATCGATACCTCTCGATAGGGAGGGGCATCGAAGCCTGTCCAATTCCACACCTATCGATACACATCGATATCCCTCGGAAGCGAGAAGATCGCTACCGATGGATATCGATGGCTAGCGATAGGCAGCGGGAGCTGCCGATCTCGAGAGGCATGCAGAGCTTGCGGGCTGTGGGCCGTGTTGCTCTTGGGAGGCCCCGAGACCTCTCGACATTGACCATTTTGGGGATCGAGGGCCCTTCTGGAGCATTGATTTCCATAGGCATGGTGCGGGATCGACACGCAGAGAGAGTGAGCCCTCTCGCTCTGCCTCAGAAGCTGTTAATCTCCACAGCTCCGTAGCCAGCGGGAGGCATCGAGAGCGAGAGGCGTGCCTAACTCTCGATGCCTAGCGATGGCTGTCGATCTCCACGGGCATTTTCGCTTTTGGCACGGGGCCGATCCTCTTCTTGTGAGGCATCCAAACGGTCTCACCATCAATACCTCTCGATAGGGAGGGGCATCGAAGCCTGTCCAATTCCACACCTATCGATACACATCGATATCCCTCGGAAGCGAGAAGATCGCTACCGATGGATATCGATGGCTAGCGATAGGCAGCGGGAGCTGCCGATCTCGAGAGGCATGCAGAGCTTGCGGGCTGTGGGCCGTGTTGCTCCTGGGAGGCCCCGAGGCCTCTCGACATTGACCGTTTTGGGGATCGAGGGCCCTTCTGGAGCATTGATTTCCATAGGCATGGTGCGGGAACGACACGCAGAGAGAGCGAGCCCTCTCGCTCTGCCTCAGAAGCTGTTAATCTCCACAGCTCCGTAGCCAGCGGGAGGCATCGAGAGCGAGAGGCGTGCCTAACTCTCGATGCCTAGCGATGGCTGTCGATCTCCATGGGCATTTTCGCTTTTGGCACGGGGCCGATCCTCTTCTTGTGAGGCATCCAAGCAGTCTTGCCATTGATACCTCTCGATAGGGAGGGGCATCGAAGCCTGTCCAATTCCACACCTATCGATACACATCGATATCCCTCGGAAGCAATAAGATTGCTACCGATGGATATCGATGGCTAGCGATAGGCAGCGGGAGCTGCCGATCTCGAGAGGCATGCAGAGCTTGCGGGCTGTGGGCCGTGTTGCTCCTGGGAGGCCCCGAGGCCTCTCGACATTGACCGTTTTGGGGATCGAGGGCCCTTCTGGAGCATTGATTTCCATAGGCATGGTGCGGGAACGACACGCAGAGAGAGCGAGCCCTCTCGCTCTGCCTCAGAAGCTGTTGAGCTCCACAGCTCCGTAGCCAGCGGGAGGCATCGAGAGCGAGAGGCGTGCCTAACTCTCAATGCCTAGCGATGGCTGTCGATCTCCACGGGCATTTTCGCTTTTGGCACGGGGCCGATCCTCTTCTTGTGAGGCATCCAAACGGTCTCACCATCAATACCTCTCGATAGGGAGGGGCATCGAAGCCTGTCCAATTCCACACCTATCGATACACATCGATATCCCTCGGAAGCGATAAGATCGCTACCGATGGATATCGATGGCTAGCGATAGGCAGCGGGAGCTGCCGATCTCGAGAGGCATGCAGAGCTTGCGGGCTGTGGGCCGTGTTGCTCCTGGGAGGCCCCGAGGCCTCTCGACATTGACCATTTTGGGGATCGAGGGCCCTTCTGGAGCATTGATTTCCATAGGCATGGTGCGGGAACGACACACAGAGAGAGCGAGCCCTCTCGCTCTGCCTCAGAAGCTGTCGATCTCCACAGCTCCGTAGCCAGCGGGAGGCATCGAGAGCGAGAGGCGTGCCTAACTCTCGATGCCTAGCGATGGCTGTCGATCTCCACGGGCATTTTCGCTTTTGGCACGGGGCCGATCCTCTTCTTGTGAGGCATCCAAGCAGTCTTGCCATCGATACCTCTCGATAGGGAGGGGCATCGAAGCCTGTCCAATTCCACACCTATCGATACACATCGATATCCCTCGGAAGCGAGAAGATTGCTACCGATGGATATCGATGGCTAGCGATAGGCAGCGGGAGCTGCCGATCTCGAGAGGCATGCAGAGCTTGCGGGGTGTGGGCCGTGTTGCTCTTGGGAGGCCCCGAGACCTCTCGACATTGACCGTTTGGGGGATCGAGGGCCCTTCTGGAGCATTGATTTCCATAGGCATGGTGCGGGAACGACACGCAGAGAGAGCGAGCCCTCTCGCTCTGCCTCAGAAGCTGTCGATCTCCACAGCTCCGTAGCCAGCGGGAGGCATCGAGAGCGAGAGGCGTGCCTAACTCTCAATGCCTAGCGATGGCTGTCGATCTCCACGGGCATTTTCGCTTTTGGCACGGGGCCGATCCTCTTCTTGTGAGGCATCCAAGCAGTCTTGCCATCGATACCTCTCGATAGGGAGGGGCATCGAAGCCTGTCCAATTCCACACCTATCGATACACATCGATATCCCTCGGAAGCGAGAAGATCGCTACCGATGGATATCGATGGCTAGCGATAGGCAGCGGGAGCTGCCGATCTCGAGAGGCATGCAGAGCTTGCGGGCTGTGGGCCGTGTTGCTCTTGGGAGGCCCCGAGGCCTCTCGACCTTGACCATTTTGGGGATCGAGGGCCCTTCTGGAGCATTGATTTCCATAGGCATGGTGCGGGAACGACACACAGAGAGAGCGAGCCCTCTCGCTCTGCCTCAGAAGCTGTCGATCTCCACAGCTCCGTAGCCAGCGGGAGGCATCAATAACGAGAGGCGTACCTAACTCTCGATGCCTAGCGATGGCTGTCGATCTCCATGGGCATTTTCGCTTTTGGCACGGGGCCGATCCTCTTCTTGTGAGGCATCCAAGCAGTCTTGCCATTGATACCTCTCGATAGCGAGGGGCATCGAAGCCTGTCCAATTCCACACCTATCGATACACATCGATATCCCTCGGAAGCGAGAAGATTGCTACCGATGGATATCGATGGCTAGCGATAGGCAGCGGGAGCTGCCGATCTCGAGAGGCATGCAGAGCTTGCGGGGTGTGGGCCGTGTTGCTCTTGGGAGGCCCCAAGGCCTCTCGACATTGACCGTTATGGGGATCGAGGGCCCTTCTGGAGCATTGATTTCCATAGGCATGGTGCGGGAACGACACGCAGAGAGAGCGAGCCCTCTCGCTCTGCCTCAGAAGCTGTCGATCTCCACAGCTCCGTAGCCAGCGGGAGGCATCGAGAGCGAGAGGCGTGCCTAACTCTCAATGCCTAGCGATGGCTGTCGATCTCCACGGGCATTTTCGCTTTTGGCACGGGGCCGATCCTCTTCTTGTGAGGCATCCAAACGGTCTCACCATCAATACCTCTCGATAGGGAGGGGCATCGAAGCCTGTCCAATTCCACACCTATCGATACACATCGATATCCCTCGGAAGCGAGAAGATCGCTACCGATGGATATCGATGGCTAGCGATAGGCAGCGGGAGCTGCCGATCTCGAGAGGCATGCAGAGCTTGCGGGCTGTGGGCCGTGTTGCTCTTGGGAGGCCCCGAGACCTCTCGACATTGACCATTTTGGGGCTCGAGGGCCCTTCTGGAGCATTGATTTCCATAGGCATGGTGCGGGATCGACACGCAGAGAGAGTGAGCCCTCTCGCTCTGCCTCAGAAGCTGTTAATCTCCACAGCTCCGTAGCCAGCGGGAGGCATCGAGAGCGAGAGGCGTGCCTAACTCTCAATGCCTAGCGATGGCTGTCGATCTCCACGGGCATTTTCGCTTTTGGCACGGGGCCGATCCTCTTCTTGTGAGGCATCCAAACGGTCTCACCATCAATACCTCTCGATAGGGAGGGGCATCGAAGCCTGTCCAATTCCACACCTATCGATACACATCGATATCCCTCGGAAGCGAGAAGATCGCTACCGATGGATATCGATGGCTAGCGATAGGCAGCGGGAGCTGCCGATCTCGAGAGGCATGCAGAGCTTGCGGGCTGTGGGCCGTGTTGCTCCTGGGAGGCCCCGAGGCCTCTCGACATTGACCGTTTTGGGGATCGAGGGCCCTTCTGGAGCATTGATTTCCATAGGCATGGTGCGGGAACGACACACAGAGAGAGCGAGCCCTCTTGCTCTGCCTCAGAAGCTGTTAATCTCCACAGCTCCGTGGCCAGCGGGAGGCATCGAGAGCGAGAGGCGTGCCTAACTCTCGATGCCTAGCGATGGCTGTCGATCTCCACGGGCATTTTCGCTTTTGGCACGGGGCCAATCCTCTTCTTGTGAGGCATCCAAACGGTCTCACCATCAATACCTCTCGATAGGGAGGGGCATCGAAGCCTGTCCAATTCCACACCTATCGATACACATCGATATCCCTCGGAAGCGAGAAGATCGCTACCGATGGATATCGATGGCTAGCGATAGGCAGCGGGAGCTGCCGATCTCGAGAGGCATGCAGAGCTTGCGGGCTGTGGGCCGTGTTGCTCTTGGGAGGCCCCGAGGCCTCTCGACCTTGACCATTTTGGGGATCGAGGGCCCTTCTGGAGCATTGATTTCCATAGGCATGGTGCGGGAACGACACACAGAGAGAGCGAGCCCTCTCGCTCTGCCTCAGAAGCTGTCGATCTCCACAGCTCCGTAGCCAGCGGGAGGCATCAATAACGAGAGGCGTACCTAACTCTCGATGCCTAGCGATGGCTGTCGATCTCCATGGGCATTTTCGCTTTTGGCACGGGGCCGATCCTCTTCTTGTGAGGCATCCAAGCAGTCTTGCCATTGATACCTCTCGATAGGGAGGGGCATCGAAGCCTGTCCAATTCCACACCTATCGATACACATCGATATCCCTCGGAAGCAATAAGATTGCTACCGATGGATATCGATGGCTAGCGATAGGCAGCGGGAGCTGCCGATCTTGAGAGGCATGCAGAGCTTGCGGGCTGTGGGCCGTGTTGCTCCTGGGAGGCCCCAAGGCCTCTCGACATTGACCGTTTTGGGGATCGAGGGCCCTTCTGGAGCATTGATTTCCATAGGCATGGTGCGGGAACGACACGCAGAGAGAGCGAGCCCTCTCGCTGTGCCTCAGAAGCTGTTGAGCTCCACAGCTCCGTAGCCAGCGGGAGGCATCGAGAGCGAGAGGCGTGCCTAACTCTCAATGCCTAGCGATGGCTGTCGATCTCCACGGGCATTTTCGCTTTTGGCACGGGGCCGATCCTCTTCTTGTGAGGCATCCAAGCAGTCTTGCCATCGATACCTCTCGATAGCGAGGGGCATCGAAGCCTGTCCAATTCCACACCTATCGATACACATCGATATCCCTCGGAAGCGATAAGATCGCTACCGATGGATATCGATGGCTAGCGATAGGCAGCGGGAGCTGCCGATCTCGAGAGGCATGCAGAGTTTGCGGGCTGTGGGCCGTGTTGCTCTTGGGAGGCCCCGAGACCTCTCGACATTGACCATTTTGGGGATCGAGGGCCCTTCTGGAGCATTGATTTCCATAGGCATGGTGCGGGAACGACACGCAGAGAGAGCGAGCCCTCTCGCTGTGCCTCAGAAGCTGTTAATCTCCACAGCTCCGTAGCCAGCGGGAGGCATCGAGAGCAAGAGGCATGCCTAACTCTCGATGCCTAGCGATGGCTGTCGATCTCCACGGGCATTTTCGCTTTTGGCACGGGGCCGATCCTCTTCTTGTGAGGCATCCAAGCAGTCTTGCCATCGATACCTCTCGATAGGGAGGGGCATCGAAGCCTGTCCAATTCCACACCTATCGATACACATCGATATCCCTCGGAAGCGATAAGATCGCTACCGATGGATATCGATGGCTAGCGATAGGCAGCGGGAGCTGCTGATCTCGAGAGGCATGCAGAGCTTGCGGGCTGTGGGCCGTGTTGCTCTTGGGAGGCCCCGAGACCTTCGACATTGACCATTTTGGGGATCGAGGGCCCTTCTGGAGCATTGATTTCCATAGGCATGGTGCGGGAACGACACGCAGAGAGAGCGAGCCCTCTCGCTGTGCCTCAGAAGCTGTTAATCTCCACAGCTCCGTAGCCAGCGGGAGGCATCGAGAGCGAGAGGCGTGCCTAACTCTCAATGCCTAGCGATGGCTGTCGATCTCCACGGGCATTTTCGCTTTTGGCACGGGGCCGATCCTCTTCTTGTGAGGCATCCAAACGGTCTCACCATCAATACCTCTCGATAGGGAGGGGCATCGAAGCCTGTCCAATTCCACACCTATCGATACACATCGATATCCCTCGGAAGCGAGAAGATCGCTACCGATGGATATCGATGGCTAGCGATAGGCAGTGGGAGCTGCCGATCTCGAGAGGCATGCAGAGCTTGCGGGCTGTGGGCCGTGTTGCTCCTGGGAGGCCCCGAGGCCTCTCGACATTGACCGTTTTGGGGATCGAGGGCCCTTCTGGAGCATTGATTTCCATAGGCATGGTGCGGGAACGACACACAGAGAGAGCGAGCCCTCTCGCTCTGCCTCAGAAGCTGTCGATCTCCACAGCTCCGTAGCCAGCGGGAGGCATCGAGAGCGAGAGGCGTGCCTAACTCTCAATGCCTAGCGATGGCTGTCGATCTCCACGGGCATTTTCGCTTTTGGCACGGGGCCGATCCTCTTCTTGTGAGGCATCCAAACGGTCTCACCATCAATACCTCTCGATAGGGAGGGGCATCGAAGCCTGTCCAATTCCACACCTATCGATACACATCGATATCCCTCGGAAGCGATAAGATCGCTACCGATGGATATCGATGGCTAGCGATAGGCAGCGGGAGCTGCCGATCTCGAGAGGCATGCAGAGCTTGCGGGCTGTGGGCCGTGTTGCTCCTGGGAGGCCCTGAGGCCTCTCGACATTGACCGTTTTGGGGATCGAGGGCCCTTCTGGAGCATTGATTTCCATAGGCATGGTGCGGGAACGACACACAGAGAGAGCGAGCCCTCTCGCTCTGCCTCAGAAGCTGTCGATCTCCACAGCTCCGTAGCCAGCGGGAGGCATCGAGAGCGAGAGGCATGCCTAACTCTCGATGCCTAGCGATGGCTGTCGATCTCCACGGGCATTTTCGCTTTTGGCACGGGGCCGATCCTCTTCTTGTGAGGCATCCAAGCAGTCTTGCCATCGATACCTCTCGATAGCGAGGGGCATCGAAGCCTGTCCAATTCCACACCTATCGATACACATCGATATCCCTCGGAAGCGATAAGATCGCTACCGATGGATATCGATGGCTAGCGATAGGCAGCGGGAGCTGCCGATCTCGAGAGGCATGCAGAGCTTGCGGGCTGTGGGCCGTGTTGCTCTTGGGAGGCCCCGAGACCTTCGACATTGACCATTTTGGGGATCGAGGGCCCTTCTGGAGCATTGATTTCCATAGGCATGGTGCGGGAACGACACACAGAGAGAGCGAGCCCTCTCGCTCTGCCTCAGAAGCTGTCGATCTCCACAGCTCCGTAGCCAGCGGGAGGCATCGAGAGCGAGAGGCGTGCCTAACTCTCAATGCCTAGCGATGGCTGTCGATCTCCACGGGCATTTTCGCTTTTGGCACGGGGCCGATCCTCTTCTTGTGAGGCATCCAAGCAGTCTTGCCATCGATACCTCTCGATAGGGAGGGGCATCGAAGCCTGTCCAATTCCACACCTATCGATACACATCGATATCCCTCGGAAGCGAGAAGATCGCTACCGATGGATATCGATGGCTAGCGATAGGCAGCGGGAGCTGCCGATCTTGAGAGGCATGCAGAGCTTGCGGGCTGTGGGCCGTGTTGCTCTTGGGAGGCCCCGAGACCTCTCGACATTGACCATTTTGGGGATCGAGGGCCCTTCTGGAGCATTGATTTCCATAGGCATGGTGCGGGAACGACACGCAGAGAGAGCGAGCCCTCTCGCTCTGCCTCAGAAGCTGTTAATCTCCACAGCTCCGTAGCCAGCGGGAGGCATCGAGAGCGAGAGGCATGCCTAACTCTCGATGCCTAGCGA
This sequence comes from Dromaius novaehollandiae, assembly GCF_036370855.1. Taxonomy (NCBI): domain Eukaryota; kingdom Metazoa; phylum Chordata; class Aves; order Casuariiformes; family Dromaiidae; genus Dromaius; species Dromaius novaehollandiae. Next base: position 83,361,000 of record NC_088098.1, on the reverse strand, counting down.
TGGCTGTCGATCTCCACGGGCATTTTCGCTTTTGGCACGGGGCCGATCCTCTTCTTGTGAGGCATCCAAGCAGTCTTGCCATCGATACCTCTCGATAGGGAGGAGCATCGAAGCCTGTCCAATTCCACACCTATCGATACACATCGATATCCCTCGGAAGCGATAAGATCGCTACCGATGGATATCGATGGCTAGCGATAGGCAGCGGGAGCTGCCGATCTCGAGAGGCATGCAGAGCTTGCGGGCTGTGGGCCGTGTTGCTCTTGGGAGGCCCCGAGACCTCTCGACATTGACCATTTTGGGGATCGAGGGCCCTTCTGGAGCATTGATTTCCATAGGCATGGTGCGGGATCGACACGCAGAGAGAGTGAGCCCTCTCGCTCTGCCTCAGAAGCTGTTAATCTCCACAGCTCCGTAGCCAGCGGGAGGCATCGAGAGCGAGAGGCGTGCCTAACTCTCAATGCCTAGCGATGGCTGTCGATCTCCACGGGCATTTTCGCTTTTGGCACGGGGCCGATCCTCTTCTTGTGAGGCATCCAAACGGTCTCACCATCAATACCTCTCGATAGGGAGGGGCATCGAAGCCTGTCCAATTCCACACCTATCGATACACATCGATATCCCTCGGAAGCGAGAAGATCGCTACCGATGGATATCGATGGCTAGCGATAGGCAGCGGGAGCTGCCGATCTCGAGAGGCATGCAGAGCTTGCGGGCTGTGGGCCGTGTTGCTCCTGGGAGGCCCCAAGGCCTCTCGACATTGACCGTTTTGGGGATCGAGGGCCCTTCTGGAGCATTGATTTCCATAGGCATGGTGCGGGAACGACACGCAGAGAGAGCGAGCCCTCTCGCTCTGCCTCAGAAGCTGTTGAGCTCCACAGCTCCGTAGCCAGCGGGAGGCATTGAGAGCGAGAGGCGTGCCTAACTCTCAATGCCTAGCGATGGCTGTCGATCTCCACGGGCATTTTCGCTTTTGGCACGGGGCCGATCCTCTTCTTGTGAGGCATCCAAGCAGTCTTGCCATCGATACCTCTCGATAGCGAGGGGCATCGAAGCCTGTCCAATTCCACACCTATCGATACACATCGATATCCCTCGGAAGCGATAAGATTGCTACCGATGGATATCGATGGCTAGCGATAGGCAGCGGGAGCTGCCGATCTCGAGAGGCATGCAGAGCTTGCGGGCTGTGGGCCGTGTTGCTCTTGGGAGGCCCCGAGACCTCTCGACATTGACCGTTTTGGGGATCGAGGGCCCTTCTGGAGCATTGATTTCCATAGGCATGGTGCGGGAACGACACGCAGAGCGAGCGAGCCCTCTCGCTCTGCCTCAGAAGCTGTCGATCTCCACAGCTCCGTAGCCAGCGGGAGGCATCGAGAGCGAGAGGCGTGCCTAACTCTCAATGCCTAGCGATGGCTGTCGATCTCCACGGGCATTTTCGCTTTTGGCACGGGGCCGATCCTCTTCTTGTGAGGCATCCAAGCAGTCTTGCCATCGATACCTCTCGATAGCGAGGGGCATCGAAGCCTGTCCAATTCCACACCTATCGATACACATCGATATCCCTCGGAAGCGAGAAGATCGCTACCGATGGATATCGATGGCTAGCGATAGGCAGCGGGAGCTGCCGATCTCGAGAGGCATGCAGAGCTTGCGGGCTGTGGGCCGTGTTGCTCTTGGGAGGCCCCGAGGCCTCTCGACCTTGACCATTTTGGGGATCGAGGGCCCTTCTGGAGCATTGATTTCCATAGGCATGGTGCGGGAACAACACACAGAGAGAGCGAGCCCTCTCGCTCTGCCTCAGAAGCTGTCGATCTCCACAGCTCCGTAGCCAGCGGGAGGCATCAATAACGAGAGGCGTACCTACCTCTCGATGCCTAGCGATGGCTGTCGATCTCCACGGGCATTTTCGCTTTTGGCACGGGGCCGATCCTCTTCTTGTGAGGCATCCAAGCAGTCTTGCCATTGATACCTCTCGATAGCGAGGGGCATCGAAGCCTGTCCAATTCCACACCTATCGATACACATCGATATCCCTCGGAAGCGATAAGATTGCTACCGATGGATATCGATAGCTAGCGATAGGCAGCGGGAGCTGCCGATCTCGAGAGGCATGCAGAGCTTGCGGGCTGTGGGCCGTGTTGCTCCTGGGAGGCCCCAAGGCCTCTCGACATTGACCGTTTTGGGGATCGAGGGCCCTTCTGGAGCATTGATTTCCATAGGCATGGTGCGGGAACGACACGCAGAGAGAGCGAGCCCTCTCGCTCTGCCTCAGAAGCTGTTGAGCTCCACAGCTCCGTAGCCAGCGGGAGGCATCGAGAGCGAGAGGCGTGCCTAACTCTCAATGCCTAGCGATGGCTGTCGATCTCCACGGGCATTTTCGCTTTTGGCACGGGGCCGATCCTCTTCTTGTGAGGCATCCAAACGGTCTCACCATCAATACCTCTCGATAGGGAGGGGCATCGAAGCCTGTCCAATTCCACACCTATCGATACACATCGATATCCCTCGGAAGCGATAAGATCGCTACCGATGGATATCGATGGCTAGCGATAGGCAGCGGGAGCTGCCGATCTCGAGAGGCATGCAGAGCTTGCGGGCTGTGGGCCGTGTTGCTCCTGGGAGGCCCCGAGGCCTCTCGACATTGACCGTTTTGGGGATCGAGGGCCCTTCTGGAGCATTGATTTCCATAGGCATGGTGCGGGAACGACACGCAGAGAGAGCGAGCCCTCTCGCTCTGCCTCAGAAGCTGTTAATCTCCACAGCTCCGTAGCCAGCGGGAGGCATCGAGAGCGAGAGGCGTGCCTAACTCTCGATGCCTAGCGATGGCTGTCGATCTCCACGGGCATTTTCGCTTTTGGCACGGGGCCGATCCTCTTCTTGTGAGGCATCCAAGCAGTCTTGCCATCGATACCTCTCGATAGGGAGGGGCATCGAAGCCTGTCCAATTCCACACCTATCGATACACATCGATATCCCTCGGAAGCGATAAGATCGCTACCGATGGATATCGATGGCTAGCGATAGGCAGCGGGAGCTGCCGATCTCGAGAGGCATGCAGAGCTTGCGGGCTGTGGGCCGTGTTGCTCCTGGGAGGCCCCGAGGCCTCTCGACATTGACCGTTTTGGGGATCGAGGGCCCTTCTGGAGCATTGATTTCCATAGGCATGGTGCGGGAACGACACGCAGAGAGAGCGAGCCCTCTCGCTCTGCCTCAGAAGCTGTTGAGCTCCACAGCTCCGTAGCCAGCGGGAGGCATCGAGAGCGAGAGGCGTGCCTAACTCTCAATGCCTAGCGATGGCTGTCGATCTCCACGGGCATTTTCGCTTTTGGCACGGGGCCGATCCTCTTCTTGTGAGGCATCCAAGCAGTCTTGCCATCGATACCTCTCGATAGCGAGGGGCATCGAAGCCTGTCCAATTCCACACCTATCGATACACATCGATATCCCTCGGAAGCGATAAGATCGCTACCGATGGATATCGATGGCTAGCGATAGGCAGCGGGAGCTGCCGATCTCGAGAGGCATGCAGAGCTTGCGGGCTGTGGGCCGTGTTGCTCCTGGGAGGCCCCGAGGCCTCTCGACATTGACCATTTTGGGGATCGAGGGCCCTTCTGGAGCATTGATTTCCATAGGCATGGTGCGGGAACGACACACAGAGAGAGCGAGCCCTCTCGCTCTGCCTCAGAAGCTGTCGATCTCCACAGCTCCGTAGCCAGCGGGAGGCATCGAGAGCGAGAGGCATGCCTAACTCTCGATGCCTAGCGATGGCTGTCGATCTCCACGGGCATTTTCGCTTTTGGCACGGGGCCGATCCTCTTCTTGTGAGGCATCCAAGCAGTCTTGCCATCGATACCTCTCGATAGGGAGGGGCATCGAAGCCTGTCCAATTCCACACCTATCGATACACATCGATATCCCTCGGAAGCGATAAGATCGCTACCGATGGATATCGATGGCTAGCGATAGGCAGCGGGAGCTGCCGATCTCGAGAGGCATGCAGAGCTTGCGGGCTGTGGGCCGTGTTGCTCCTGGGAGGCCCCGAGGCCTCTCGACATTGACCGTTTTGGGGATCGAGGGCCCTTCTGGAGCATTGATTTCCATAGGCATGGTGCGGGAACGACACGCAGAGAGAGCGAGCCCTCTCGCTGTGCCTCAGAAGCTGTTAATCTCCACAGCTCCGTAGCCAGCGGGAGGCATCGAGAGCGAGAGGCGTGCCTAACTCTCGATGCCTAGCGATGGCTGTCGATCTCCATGGGCATTTTCGCTTTTGGCACGGGGCCGATCCTCTTCTTGTGAGGCATCCAAACGGTCTCACCATCAATACCTCTCGATAGGGAGGGGCATCGAAGCCTGTCCAATTCCACACCTATCGATACACATCGATATCCCTCGGAAGCGATAAGATCGCTACCGATGGATATCGATGGCTAGCGATAGGCAGCGGGAGCTGCCGATCTCGAGAGGCATGCAGAGCTTGCGGGCTGTGGGCCGTGTTGCTCCTGGGAGGCCCCGAGGCCTCTCGACATTGACCATTTTGGGGATCGAGGGCCCTTCTGGAGCATTGATTTCCATAGGCATGGTGCGGGAACGACACACAGAGAGAGCGAGCCCTCTCGCTCTGCCTCAGAAGCTGTCGATCTCCACAGCTCCGTAGCCAGCGGGAGGCATCAATAACGAGAGGCGTACCTAACTCTCGATGCCTAGCGATGGCTGTCGATCTCCATGGGCATTTTCGCTTTTGGCACGGGGCCGATCCTCTTCTTGTGAGGCATCCAAGCAGTCTTGCCATTGATACCTCTCGATAGGGAGGGGCATCGAAGCCTGTCCAATTCCACACCTATCGATACACATCGATATCCCTCGGAAGCGAGAAGATTGCTACCGATGGATATCGATGGCTAGCGATAGGCAGCGGGAGCTGCCGATCTCGAGAGGCATGCAGAGCTTGCGGGCTGTGGGCCGTGTTGCTCCTGGGAGGCCCCAAGGCCTCTCGACATTGACCGTTTTGGGGATCGAGGGCCCTTCTGGAGCATTGATTTCCATAGGCATGGTGCGGGAACGACACGCAGAGAGAGCGAGCCCTCTCGCTCTGCCTCAGAAGCTGTTGAGCTCCACAGCTCCGTAGCCAGCGGGAGGCATCGAGAGCGAGAGGCGTGCCTAACTCTCAATGCCTAGCGATGGCTGTCGATCTCCACGGGCATTTTCGCTTTTGGCACGGGGCCGATCCTCTTCTTGTGAGGCATCCAAACGGTCTCACCATCAATACCTCTCGATAGGGAGGGGCATCGAAGCCTGTCCAATTCCACACCTATCGATACACATCGATATCCCTCGGAAGCGAGAAGATCGCTACCGATGGATATCGATGGCTAGCGATAGGCAGCGGGAGCTGCCGATCTCGAGAGGCATGCAGAGCTTGCGGGCTGTGGGCCGTGTTGCTCCTGGGAGGCCCCGAGGCCTCTCGACATTGACCGTTTTGGGGATCGAGGGCCCTTCTGGAGCATTGATTTCCATAGGCATGGTGCGGGAACGACACGCAGAGAGAGCGAGCCCTCTCGCTCTGCCTCAGAAGCTGTTAATCTCCACAGCTCCGTAGCCAGCGGGAGGCATCGAGAGCGAGAGGCGTGCCTAACTCTCGATGCCTAGCGATGGCTGTCGATCTCCACGGGCATTTTCGCTTTTGGCACGGGGCCAATCCTCTTCTTGTGAGGCATCCAAACGGTCTCACCATCAATACCTCTCGATAGGGAGGGGCATCGAAGCCTGTCCAATTCCACACCTATCGATACACATCGATATCCCTCGGAAGCGATAAGATTGCTACCGATGGATATCGATGGCTAGCGATAGGCAGCGGGAGCTGCCGATCTCGAGAGGCATGCAGAGCTTGCGGGCTGTGGGCCGTGTTGCTCCTGGGAGGCCCCAAGGCCTCTCGACATTGACCGTTTTGGGGATCGAGGGCCCTTCTGGAGCATTGATTTCCATAGGCATGGTGCGGGAACGACACGCAGAGAGAGCGAGCCCTCTCGCTCTGCCTCAGAAGCTGTTAATCTCCACAGCTCCGTAGCCAGCGGGAGGCATCGAGAGCGAGAGGCGTGCCTAACTCTCAATGCCTAGCGATGGCTGTCGATCTCCACGGGCATTTTCGCTTTTGGCACGGGGCCGATCCTCTTCTTGTGAGGCATCCAAGCAGTCTTGCCATCGATACCTCTCGATAGCGAGGGGCATCGAAGCCTGTCCAATTCCACACCTATCGATACACATCGATATCCCTCGGAAGCGAGAAGATCGCTACCGATGGATATCGATGGCTAGCGATAGGCAGCGGGAGCTGCCGATCTCGAGAGGCATGCAGAGCTTGCGGGCTGTGGGCCGTGTTGCTCTTGGGAGGCCCCGAGGCCTCTCGACATTGACCATTTTGGGGATCGAGGGCCCTTCTGGAGCATTGATTTCCATAGGCATGGTGCGGGAACGACACGCAGAGAGAGCGAGCCCTCTCGCTCTGCCTCAGAAGCTGTCGATCTCCACAGCTCCGTAGCCAGCGGGAGGCATCGAGAGCGAGAGGCATGCCTAACTCTCAATGCCTAGCGATGGCTGTCGATCTCCACGGGCATTTTCGCTTTTGGCACAGGGCCGATCCTCTTCTTGTGAGGCATCCAAGCAGTCTTGCCATCGATACCTCTCGATAGGGAGGGGCATCGAAGCCTGTCCAATTCCACACCTATCGATACACATCGATATCCCTCGGAAGCGAGAAGATCGCTACCGATGGATATCGATGGCTAGCGATAGGCAGCGGGAGCTGCCGATCTCGAGAGGCATGCAGAGCTTGCGGGCTGTGGGCCGTGTTGCTCTTGGGAGGCCCCGAGACCTCTCGACATTGACCATTTTGGGGATCGAGGGCCCTTCTGGAGCATTGATTTCCATAGGCATGGTGCGGGATCGACACGCAGAGAGAGTGAGCCCTCTCGCTCTGCCTCAGAAGCTGTTAATCTCCACAGCTCCGTAGCCAGCGGGAGGCATCGAGAGCGAGAGGCGTGCCTAACTCTCAATGCCTAGCGATGGCTGTCGATCTCCACGGGCATTTTCGCTTTTGGCACGGGGCCGATCCTCTTCTTGTGAGGCATCCAAACGGTCTCACCATCAATACCTCTCGATAGGGAGGGGCATCGAAGCCTGTCCAATTCCACACCTATCGATACACATCGATATCCCTCGGAAGCGAGAAGATCGCTACCGATGGATATCGATGGCTAGCGATAGGCAGCGGGAGCTGCCGATCTCGAGAGGCATGCAGAGCTTGCGGGCTGTGGGCCGTGTTGCTCCTGGGAGGCCCCGAGGCCTCTCGACATTGACCGTTTGGGGGATCGAGGGCCCTTCTGGAGCATTGATTTCCATAGGCATGGTGCGGGAACGACACGCAGAGAGAGCGAGCCCTCTCGCTCTGCCTCAGAAGCTGTTAATCTCCACAGCTCCGTAGCCAGCGGGAGGCATCGAGAGCGAGAGGCGTGCCTAACTCTCGATGCCTAGCGATGGCTGTCGATCTCCATGGGCATTTTCGCTTTTGGCACGGGGCCGATCCTCTTCTTGTGAGGCATCCAAGCAGTCTTGCCATTGATACCTCTCGATAGGGAGGGGCATCGAAGCCTGTCCAATTCCACACCTATCGATACACATCGATATCCCTCGGAAGCAATAAGATTGCTACCGATGGATATCGATGGCTAGCGATAGGCAGCGGGAGCTGCCGATCTCGAGAGGCATGCAGAGCTTGCGGGCTGTGGGCCGTGTTGCTCCTGGGAGGCCCCGAGGCCTCTCGACATTGACCGTTTTGGGGATCGAGGGCCCTTCTGGAGCATTGATTTCCATAGGCATGGTGCGGGAACGACACGCAGAGAGAGCGAACCCTCTCGCTCTGCCTCAGAAGCTGTTGAGCTCCACAGCTCCGTAGCCAGCGGGAGGCATCGAGAGCGAGAGGCGTGCCTAACTCTCAATGCCTAGCGATGGCTGTCGATCTCCACGGGCATTTTCGCTTTTGGCACGGGGCCGATCCTCTTCTTGTGAGGCATCCAAACGGTCTCACCATCAATACCTCTCGATAGGGAGGGGCATCGAAGCCTGTCCAATTCCACACCTATCGATACACATCGATATCCCTCGGAAGCGATAAGATCGCTACCGATGGATATCGATGGCTAGCGATAGGCAGCGGGAGCTGCCGATCTCGAGAGGCATGCAGAGCTTGCGGGCTGTGGGCCGTGTTGCTCCTGGGAGGCCCCGAGGCCTCTCGACATTGACCATTTTGGGGATCGAGGGCCCTTCTGGAGCATTGATTTCCATAGGCATGGTGCGGGAACGACACACAGAGAGAGCGAGCCCTCTCGCTCTGCCTCAGAAGCTGTCGATCTCCACAGCTCCGTAGCCAGCGGGAGGCATCGAGAGCGAGAGGCATGCCTAACTCTCGATGCCTAGCGATGGCTGTCGATCTCCACGGGCATTTTCGCTTTTGGCACAGGGCCGATCCTCTTCTTGTGAGGCATCCAAGCAGTCTTGCCATCGATACCTCTCGATAGGGAGGGGCATCGAAGCCTGTCCAATTCCACACCTATCGATACACATCGATATCCCTCGGAAGCGATAAGATCGCTACCGATGGATATCGATGGCTAGCGATAGGCAGCGGGAGCTGCCGATCTCGAGAGGCATGCAGAGCTTGCGGGCTGTGGGCCGTGTTGCTCCTGGGAGGCCCCGAGGCCTCTCGACATTGACCGTTTTGGGGATCGAGGGCCCTTCTGGAGCATTGATTTCCATAGGCATGGTGCGGGAACGACACGCAGAGAGAGCGAGCCCTCTCGCTCTGCCTCAGAAGCTGTTAATCTCCACAGCTCCGTAGCCAGCGGGAGGCATCGAGAGCGAGAGGCGTGCCTAACTCTCGATGCCTAGCGATGGCTGTCGATCTCCATGGGCATTTTCGCTTTTGGCACGGGGCCGATCCTCTTCTTGTGAGGCATCCAAACGGTCTCACCATCAATACCTCTCGATAGGGAGGGGCATCGAAGCCTGTCCAATTCCACACCTATCGATACACATCGATATCCCTCGGAAGCGATAAGATCGCTACCGATGGATATCGATGGCTAGCGATAGGCAGCGGGAGCTGCCGATCTCGAGAGGCATGCAGAGCTTGCGGGCTGTGGGCCGTGTTGCTCCTGGGAGGCCCCGAGGCCTCTCGACATTGACCATTTTGGGGATCGAGGGCCCTTCTGGAGCATTGATTTCCATAGGCATGGTGCGGGAACGACACACAGAGAGAGCGAGCCCTCTCGCTCTGCCTCAGAAGCTGTCGATCTCCACAGCTCCGTAGCCAGCGGGAGGCATCAATAACGAGAGGCGTACCTAACTCTCGATGCCTAGCGATGGCTGTCGATCTCCATGGGCATTTTCGCTTTTGGCACGGGGCCGATCCTCTTCTTGTGAGGCATCCAAGCAGTCTTGCCATTGATACCTCTCGATAGGGAGGGGCATCGAAGCCTGTCCAATTCCACACCTATCGATACACATCGATATCCCTCGGAAGCGAGAAGATTGCTACCGATGGATATCGATGGCTAGCGATAGGCAGCGGGAGCTGCCGATCTCGAGAGGCATGCAGAGCTTGCGGGCTGTGGGCCGTGTTGCTCCTGGGAGGCCCCAAGGCCTCTCGACATTGACCGTTTTGGGGATCGAGGGCCCTTCTGGAGCATTGATTTCCATAGGCATGGTGCGGGAACGACACGCAGAGAGAGCGAGCCCTCTCGCTCTGCCTCAGAAGCTGTTGAGCTCCACAGCTCCGTAGCCAGCGGGAGGCATCGAGAGCGAGAGGCGTGCCTAACTCTCAATGCCTAGCGATGGCTGTCGATCTCCACGGGCATTTTCGCTTTTGGCACGGGGCCGATCCTCTTCTTGTGAGGCATCCAAGCAGTCTTGCCATCAATACCTCTCGATAGGGAGGGGCATCGAAGCCTGTCCAATTCCACACCTATCGATACACATCGATATCCCTCGGAAGCGAGAAGATTGCTACCGATGGATATCGATGGCTAGCGATAGGCAGCGGGAGCTGCCGATCTCGAGAGGCATGCAGAGCTTGCGGGCTGTGGGCCGTGTTGCTCCTGGGAGGCCCCAAGGCCTCTCGACATTGACCGTTTTGGGGATCGAGGGCCCTTCTGGAGCATTGATTTCCATAGGCATGGTGCGGGAACGACACACAGAGAGAGCGAGCCCTCTCGCTCTGCCTCAGAAGCTGTCGATCTCCACAGCTCCGTAGCCAGCGGGAGGCATCGAGAGCGAGAGGCATGCCTAACTCTCGATGCCTAGCGATGGCTGTCGATCTCCACGGGCATTTTCGCTTTTGGCACAGGGCCGATCCTCTTCTTGTGAGGCATCCAAGCAGTCTTGCCATCGATACCTCTCGATAGGGAGGGGCATCGAAGCCTGTCCAATTCCACACCTATCGATACACATCGATATCCCTCGGAAGCGATAAGATCGCTACCGATGGATATCGATGGCTAGCGATAGGCAGCGGGAGCTGCCGATCTCGAGAGGCATGCAGAGCTTGCGGGCTGTGGGCCGTGTTGCTCCTGGGAGGCCCCGAGGCCTCTCGACATTGACCGTTTTGGGGATCGAGGGCCCTTCTGGAGCATTGATTTCCATAGGCATGGTGCGGGAACGACACGCAGAGAGAGCGAGCCCTCTCGCTCTGCCTCAGAAGCTGTTAATCTCCACAGCTCCGTAGCCAGCGGGAGGCATCGAGAGCGAGAGGCGTGCCTAACTCTCGATGCCTAGCGATGGCTGTCGATCTCCACGGGCATTTTCGCTTTTGGCACGGGGCCGATCCTCTTCTTGTGAGGCATCCAAACGGTCTCACCATCAATACCTCTCGATAGGGAGGGGCATCGAAGCCTGTCCAATTCCACACCTATCGATACACATCGATATCCCTCGGAAGCGATAAGATCGCTACCGATGGATATCGATGGCTAGCGATAGGCAGCGGGAGCTGCCGATCTCGAGAGGCATGCAGAGCTTGCGGGCTGTGGGCCGTGTTGCTCCTGGGAGGCCCCGAGGCCTCTCGACATTGACCATTTTGGGGATCGAGGGCCCTTCTGGAGCATTGATTTCCATAGGCATGGTGCGGGAACGACACACAGAGAGAGCGAGCCCTCTCGCTCTGCCTCAGAAGCTGTCGATCTCCACAGCTCCGTAGCCAGCGGGAGGCATCAATAACGAGAGGCGTACCTAACTCTCGATGCCTAGCGATGGCTGTCGATCTCCATGGGCATTTTCGCTTTTGGCACGGGGCCGATCCTCTTCTTGTGAGGCATCCAAGCAGTCTTGCCATTGATACCTCTCGATAGGGAGGGGCATCGAAGCCTGTCCAATTCCACACCTATCGATACACATCGATATCCCTCGGAAGCGAGAAGATTGCTACCGATGGATATCGATGGCTAGCGATAGGCAGCGGGAGCTGCCGATCTCGAGAGGCATGCAGAGCTTGCGGGCTGTGGGCCGTGTTGCTCCTGGGAGGCCCCAAGGCCTCTCGACATTGACCGTTTTGGGGATCGAGGGCCCTTCTGGAGCATTGATTTCCATAGGCATGGTGCGGGAACGACACGCAGAGAGAGCGAGCCCTCTCGCTCTGCCTCAGAAGCTGTTGAGCTCCACAGCTCCGTAGCCAGCGGGAGGCATCGAGAGCGAGAGGCGTGCCTAACTCTCGATGCCTAGCGATGGCTGTCGATCTCCACGGGCATTTTCGCTTTTGGCACGGGGCCGATCCTCTTCTTGTGAGGCATCCAAACGGTCTCACCATCAATACCTCTCGATAGGGAGGGGCATCGAAGCCTGTCCAATTCCACACCTATCGATACACATCGATATCCCTCGGAAGCGATAAGATCGCTACCGATGGATATCGATGGCTAGCGATAGGCAGCGGGAGCTGCCGATCTCGAGAGGCATGCAGAGCTTGCGGGCTGTGGGCCGTGTTGCTCCTGGGAGGCCCCGAGGCCTCTCGACATTGACCGTTTGGGGGATCGAGGGCCCTTCTGGAGCATTGATTTCCATAGGCATGGTGCGGGAACGACACGCAGAGAGAGCGAGCCCTCTCGCTCTGCCTCAGAAGCTGTTAATCTCCACAGCTCCGTAGCCAGCGGGAGGCATCGAGAGCGAGAGGCGTGCCTAACTCTCGATGCCTAGCGATGGCTGTCGATCTCCACGGGCATTTTCGCTTTTGGCACGGGGCCAATCCTCTTCTTGTGAGGCATCCAAACGGTCTCACCATCAATACCTCTCGATAGGGAGGGGCATCGAAGCCTGTCCAATTCCACACCTATCGATACACATCGATATCCCTCGGAAGCGAGAAGATCGCTACCGATGGATATCGATGGCTAGCGATAGGCAGCGGGAGCTGCCGATCTCGAGAGGCATGCAGAGCTTGCGGGCTGTGGGCCGTGTTGCTCTTGGGAGGCCCCGAGGCCTCTCGACCTTGACCATTTTGGGGATCGAGGGCCCTTCTGGAGCATTGATTTCCATAGGCATGGTGCGGGAACGACACGCAGAGAGAGCGAGCCCTCTCGCTCTGCCTCAGAAGCTGTCGATCTCCACAGCTCCGTAGCCAGCGGGAGGCATCAATAACGAGAGGCGTACCTAACTCTCGATGCCTAGCGATGGCTGTCAATCTCCATGGGCATTTTCGCTTTTGGCACGGGGCCGATCCTCTTCTTGTGAGGCATCCAAGCAGTCTTGCCATTGATAGCTCTCGATAGGGAGGGGCATCGAAGCCTGTCCAATTCCACACCTATCGATACACATCGATATCCCTCGGAAGCGATAAGATTGCTACCGATGGATATCGATGGCTAGCGATAGGCAGCGGGAGCTGCCGATCTCGAGAGGCATGCAGAGCTTGCGGGCTGTGGGCCGTGTTGCTCCTGGGAGGCCCCAAGGCCTCTCGACATTGACCGTTTTGGGGATCGAGGGCCCTTCTGGAGCATTGATTTCCATAGGCATGGTGCGGGAACGACACGCAGAGAGAGCGAGCCCTCTCGCTCTGCCTCAGAAGCTGTTAATCTCCACAGCTCCGTAGCCAGCGGGAGGCATCGAGAGCGAGAGGCGTGCCTAACTCTCAATGCCTAGCGATGGCTGTCGATCTCCACGGGCATTTTCGCTTTTGGCACGGGGCCGATCCTCTTCTTGTGAGGCATCCAAGCAGTCTTGCCATCGATACCTCTCGATAGCGAGGGGCATCGAAGCCTGTCCAATTCCACACCTATCGATACACATCGATATCCCTCGGAAGCGAGAAGATCGCTACCGATGGATATCGATGGCTAGCGATAGGCAGCGGGAGCTGCCGATCTCGAGAGGCATGCAGAGCTTGCGGGCTGTGGGCCGTGTTGCTCTTGGGAGGCCCCGAGGCCTCTCGACATTGACCATTTTGGGGATCGAGGGCCCTTCTGGAGCATTGATTTCCATAGGCATGGTGCGGGAACGACACGCAGAGAGAGCGAGCCCTCTCGCTCTGCCTCAGAAGCTGTTAATCTCCACAGCTCCGTAGCCAGCGGGAGGCATCGAGAGCGAGAGGCATGCCTAACTCTCAATGCCTAGCGATGGCTGTCGATCTCCACGGGCATTTTCGCTTTTGGCACAGGGCCGATCCTCTTCTTGTGAGGCATCCAAGCAGTCTTGCCATCGATACCTCTCGATAGGGAGGGGCATCGAAGCCTGTCCAATTCCACACCTATCGATACACATCGATATCCCTCGGAAGCGAGAAGATCGCTACCGATGGATATCGATGGCTAGCGATAGGCAGCGGGAGCTGCCGATCTCGAGAGGCATGCAGAGCTTGCGGGCTGTGGGCCGTGTTGCTCTTGGGAGGCCCCGAGACCTCTCGACATTGACCATTTTGGGGATCGAGGGCCCTTCTGGAGCATTGATTTCCATAGGCATGGTGCGGGATCGACACGCAGAGAGAGTGAGCCCTCTCGCTCTGCCTCAGAAGCTGTTAATCTCCACAGCTCCGTAGCCAGCGGGAGGCATCGAGAGCGAGAGGCGTGCCTAACTCTCAATGCCTAGCGATGGCTGTCGATCTCCACGGGCATTTTCGCTTTTGGCACGGGGCCGATCCTCTTCTTGTGAGGCATCCAAACGGTCTCACCATCAATACCTCTCGATAGGGAGGGGCATCGAAGCCTGTCCAATTCCACACCTATCGATACACATCGATATCCCTCGGAAGCGAGAAGATCGCTACCGATGGATATCGATGGCTAGCGATAGGCAGCGGGAGCTGCCGATCTCGAGAGGCATGCAGAGCTTGCGGGCTGTGGGCCGTGTTGCTCCTGGGAGGCCCCGAGGCCTCTCGACATTGACCGTTTGGGGGATCGAGGGCCCTTCTGGAGCATTGATTTCCATAGGCATGGTGCGGGAACGACACGCAGAGAGAGCGAGCCCTCTCGCTCTGCCTCAGAAGCTGTTAATCTCCACAGCTCCGTAGCCAGCGGGAGGCATCGAGAGCGAGAGGCGTGCCTAACTCTCGATGCCTAGCGATGGCTGTCGATCTCCATGGGCATTTTCGCTTTTGGCACGGGGCCGATCCTCTTCTTGTGAGGCATCCAAGCAGTCTTGCCATTGATACCTCTCGATAGGGAGGGGCATCGAAGCCTGTCCAATTCCACACCTATCGATACACATCGATATCCCTCGGAAGCAATAAGATTGCTACCGATGGATATCGATGGCTAGCGATAGGCAGCGGGAGCTGCCGATCTCGAGAGGCATGCAGAGCTTGCGGGCTGTGGGCCGTGTTGCTCCTGGGAGGCCCCGAGGCCTCTCGACATTGACCGTTTTGGGGATCGAGGGCCCTTCTGGAGCATTGATTTCCATAGGCATGGTGCGGGAACGACACGCAGAGAGAGCGAGCCCTCTCGCTCTGCCTCAGAAGCTGTTGAGCTCCACAGCTCCGTAGCCAGCGGGAGGCATCGAGAGCGAGAGGCGTGCCTAACTCTCAATGCCTAGTGATGGCTGTCGATCTCCACGGGCATTTTCGCTTTTGGCACGGGGCCGATCCTCTTCTTGTGAGGCATCCAAACGGTCTCACCATCAATACCTCTCGATAGGGAGGGGCATCGAAGCCTGTCCAATTCCACACCTATCGATACACATCGATATCCCTCGGAAGCGATAAGATCGCTACCGATGGATATCGATGGCTAGCGATAGGCAGCGGGAGCTGCCGATCTCGAGAGGCATGCAGAGCTTGCGGGCTGTGGGCCGTGTTGCTCCTGGGAGGCCCCGAGGCCTCTCGACATTGACCATTTTGGGGATCGAGGGCCCTTCTGGAGCATTGATTTCCATAGGCATGGTGCGGGAACGACACACAGAGAGAGCGAGCCCTCTCGCTCTGCCTCAGAAGCTGTCGATCTCCACAGCTCCGTAGCCAGCGGGAGGCATCGAGAGCGAGAGGCGTGCCTAACTCTCGATGCCTAGCGATGGCTGTCGATCTCCACGGGCATTTTCGCTTTTGGCACGGGGCCGATCCTCTTCTTGTGAGGCATCCAAGCAGTCTTGCCATCGATACCTCTCGATAGGGAGGGGCATCGAAGCCTGTCCAATTCCACACCTATCGATACACATCGATATCCCTCGGAAGCGAGAAGATTGCTACCGATGGATATCGATGGCTAGCGATAGGCAGCGGGAGCTGCCGATCTCGAGAGGCATGCAGAGCTTGCGGGCTGTGGGCCGTGTTGCTCCTGGGAGGCCCCAAGGCCTCTCGACATTGACCGTTTTGGGGATCGAGGGCCCTTCTGGAGCATTGATTTCCATAGGCATGGTGCGGGAACGACACGCAGAGAGAGCGAGCCCTCTCGCTCTGCCTCAGAAGCTGTTAATCTCCACAGCTCCGTAGCCAGCGGGAGGCATCGAGAGCGAGAGGCGTGCCTAACTCTCAATGCCTAGCGATGGCTGTCGATCTCCACGGGCATTTTCGCTTTTGGCACGGGGCCGATCCTCTTCTTGTGAGGCATCCAAGCAGTCTTGCCATCGATACCTCTCGATAGCGAGGGGCATCGAAGCCTGTCCAATTCCACACCTATCGATACACATCGATATCCCTCGGAAGCGATAAGATCGCTACCGATGGATATCGATGGCTAGCGATAGGCAGCGGGAGCTGCCGATCTCGAGAGGCATGCAGAGCTTGCGGGCTGTGGGCCGTGTTGCTCTTGGGAGGCCCCGAGACCTCTCGACATTGACCGTTTTGGGGATCGAGGGCCCTTCTGGAGCATTGATTTCCATAGGCATGGTGCGGGATCGACACGCAGAGAGAGTGAGCCCTCTCGCTCTGCCTCAGAAGCTGTTAATCTCCACAGCTCCGTAGCCAGCGGGAGGCATCGAGAGCGAGAGGCGTGCCTAACTCTCAATGCCTAGCGATGGCTGTCGATCTCCACGGGCATTTTCGCTTTTGGCACGGGGCCGATCCTCTTCTTGTGAGGCATCCAAACGGTCTCACCATCAATACCTCTCGATAGGGAGGGGCATCGAAGCCTGTCCAATTCCACACCTATCGATACACATCGATATCCCTCGGAAGCGAGAAGATCGCTACCGATGGATATCGATGGCTAGCGATAGGCAGCGGGAGCTGCCGATCTCGAGAGGCATGCAGAGCTTGCGGGCTGTGGGCCGTGTTGCTCCTGGGAGGCCCCGAGGCCTCTCGACATTGACCGTTTTGGGGATCGAGGGCCCTTCTGGAGCATTGATTTCCATAGGCATGGTGCGGGAACGACACGCAGAGAGAGCGAGCCCTCTCGCTCTGCCTCAGAAGCTGTTAATCTCCACAGCTCCGTAGCCAGCGGGAGGCATCGAGAGCGAGAGGCGTGCCTAACTCTCGATGCCTAGCGATGGCTGTCGATCTCCATGGGCATTTTCGCTTTTGGCACGGGGCCGATCCTCTTCTTGTGAGGCATCCAAGCAGTCTTGCCATTGATAGCTCTCGATAGGGAGGGGCATCGAAGCCTGTCCAATTCCACACCTATCGATACACATCGATATCCCTCGGAAGCGAGAAGATCGCTACCGATGGATATCGATGGCTAGCGATAGGCAGCGGGAGCTGCCGATCTCGAGAGGCATGCAGAGCTTGCGGGCTGTGGGCCGTGTTGCTCTTGGGAGGCCCCGAGGCCTCTCGACATTGACCATTTTGGGGATCGAGGGCCCTTCTGGAGCATTGATTTCCATAGGCATGGTGCGGGAACGACACGCAGAGAGAGCGAGCCCTCTCGCTCTGCCTCAGAAGCTGTTAATCTCCACAGCTCCGTAGCCAGCGGGAGGCATCGAGAGCGAGAGGCGTGCCTAACTCTCAATGCCTAGCGATGGCTGTCGATCTCCACGGGCATTTTCGCTTTTGGCACGGGGCCGATCCTCTTCTTGTGAGGCATCCAAACGGTCTCACCATCAATACCTCTCGATAGGGAGGGGCATCGAAGCCTGTCCAATTCCACACCTATCGATACACATCGATATCCCTCGGAAGCGAGAAGATCGCTACCGATGGATATCGATGGCTAGCGATAGGCAGCGGGAGCTGCCGATCTCGAGAGGCATGCAGAGCTTGCGGGCTGTGGGCCGTGTTGCTCCTGGGAGGCCCCGAGGCCTCTCGACATTGACCGTTTTGGGGATCGAGGGCCCTTCTGGAGCATTGATTTCCATAGGCATGGTGCGGGAACGACACGCAGAGAGAGCGAGCCCTCTCGCTCTGCCTCAGAAGCTGTTAATCTCCACAGCTCCGTAGCCAGCGGGAGGCATCGAGAGCGAGAGGCGTGCCTAACTCTCGATGCCTAGCGATGGCTGTCGATCTCCATGGGCATTTTCGCTTTTGGCACGGGGCCGATCCTCTTCTTGTGAGGCATCCAAGCAGTCTTGCCATTGATACCTCTCGATAGGGAGGGGCATCGAAGCCTGTCCAATTCCACACCTATCGATACACATCGATATCCCTCGGAAGCAATAAGATTGCTACCGATGGATATCGATGGCTAGCGATAGGCAGCGGGAGCTGCCGATCTCGAGAGGCATGCAGAGCTTGCGGGCTGTGGGCCATGTTGCTCCTGGGAGGCCCCAAGGCCTCTCGACATTGACCGTTTTGGGGATCGAGGGCCCTTCTGGAGCATTGATTTCCATAGGCATGGTGCGGGAACGACACGCAGAGAGAGCGAGCCCTCTCGCTCTGCCTCAGAAGCTGTTGAGCTCCACAGCTCCGTAGCCAGCGGGAGGCATCGAGAGCGAGAGGCGTGCCTAACTCTCAATGCCTAGCGATGGCTGTCGATCTCCACGGGCATTTTCGCTTTTGGCACGGGGCCGATCCTCTTCTTGTGAGGCATCCAAACGGTCTCACCATCAATACCTCTCGATAGGGAGGGGCATCGAAGCCTGTCCAATTCCACACCTATCGATACACATCGATATCCCTCGGAAGCGATAAGATCGCTACCGATGGATATCGATGGCTAGCGATAGGCAGTGGGAGCTGCCGATCTCGAGAGGCATGCAGAGCTTGCGGGCTGTGGGCCGTGTTGCTCCTGGGAGGCCCCGAGGCCTCTCGACATTGACCGTTTTGGGGATCGAGGGCCCTTCTGGAGCATTGATTTCCATAGGCATGGTGCGGGAACGACACGCAGAGAGAGCGAGCCCTCTCGCTCTGCCTCAGAAGCTGTTAATCTCCACAGCTCCGTAGCCAGCGGGAGGCATCGAGAGCGAGAGGCGTGCCTAACTCTCGATGCCTAGCGATGGCTGTCGATCTCCACGGGCATTTTCGCTTTTGGCACGGGGCCAATCCTCTTCTTGTGAGGCATCCAAACGGTCTCACCATCAATACCTCTCGATAGGGAGGGGCATCGAAGCCTGTCCAATTCCACACCTATCGATACACATCGATATCCCTCGGAAGCGAGAAGATCGCTACCGATGGATATCGATGGCTAGCGATAGGCAGCGGGAGCTGCCGATCTCGAGAGGCATGCAGAGCTTGCGGGCTGTGGGCCGTGTTGCTCTTGGGAGGCCCCGAGGCCTCTCGACCTTGACCATTTTGGGGATCGAGGGCCCTTCTGGAGCATTGATTTCCATAGGCATGGTGCGGGAACGACACGCAGAGAGAGCGAGCCCTCTCGCTCTGCCTCAGAAGCTGTCGATCTCCACAGCTCCGTAGCCAGCGGGAGGCATCAATAACGAGAGGCGTACCTAACTCTCGATGCCTAGCGATGGCTGTCAATCTCCATGGGCATTTTCGCTTTTGGCACGGGGCCGATCCTCTTCTTGTGAGGCATCCAAGCAGTCTTGCCATTGATAGCTCTCGATAGGGAGGGGCATCGAAGCCTGTCCAATTCCACACCTATCGATACACATCGATATCCCTCGGAAGCGATAAGATTGCTACCGATGGATATCGATGGCTAGCGATAGGCAGCGGGAGCTGCCGATCTCGAGAGGCATGCAGAGCTTGCGGGCTGTGGGCCGTGTTGCTCCTGGGAGGCCCCAAGGCCTCTCGACATTGACCATTTTGGGGATCGAGGGCCCTTCTGGAGCATTGATTTCCATAGGCATGGTGCGGGATCGACACGCAGAGAGAGTGAGCCCTCTCGCTGTGCCTCAGAAGCTGTTAATCTCCACAGCTCCGTAGCCAGCGGGAGGCATCGAGAGCGAGAGGCGTGCCTAACTCTCAATGCCTAGCGATGGCTGTCGATCTCCACGGGCATTTTCGCTTTTGGCACGGGGCCGATCCTCTTCTTGTGAGGCATCCAAACGGTCTCACCATCAATACCTCTCGATAGGGAGGGGCATCGAAGCCTGTCCAATTCCACACCTATCGATACACATCGATATCCCTCGGAAGCGAGAAGATCGCTACCGATGGATATCGATGGCTAGCGATAGGCAGCGGGAGCTGCCGATCTCGAGAGGCATGCAGAGCTTGCGGGCTGTGGGCCGTGTTGCTCCTGGGAGGCCCCGAGGCCTCTCGACATTGACCGTTTTGGGGATCGAGGGCCCTTCTGGAGCATTGATTTCCATAGGCATGGTGCGGGAACGACACGCAGAGAGAGCGAGCCCTCTCGCTCTGCCTCAGAAGCTGTTAATCTCCACAGCTCCGTAGCCAGCGGGAGGCATCGAGAGCGAGAGGCGTGCCTAACTCTCGATGCCTAGCGATGGCTGTCGATCTCCATGGGCATTTTCGCTTTTGGCACGGGGCCGATCCTCTTCTTGTGAGGCATCCAAGCAGTCTTGCCATTGATAGCTCTCGATAGGGAGGGGCATCGAAGCCTGTCCAATTCCACACCTATCGATACACATCGATATCCCTCGGAAGCGAGAAGATCGCTACCGATGGATATCGATGGCTAGCGATAGGCAGCGGGAGCTGCCGATCTCGAGAGGCATGCAGAGCTTGCGGGCTGTGGGCCGTGTTGCTCTTGGGAGGCCCCGAGGCCTCTCGACATTGACCATTTTGGGGATCGAGGGCCCTTCTGGAGCATTGATTTCCATAGGCATGGTGCGGGAACGACACGCAGAGAGAGCGAGCCCTCTCGCTCTGCCTCAGAAGCTGTTAATCTCCACAGCTCCGTAGCCAGCGGGAGGCATCGAGAGCGAGAGGCGTGCCTAACTCTCAATGCCTAGCGATGGCTGTCGATCTCCACGGGCATTTTCGCTTTTGGCACGGGGCCGATCCTCTTCTTGTGAGGCATCCAAACGGTCTCACCATCAATACCTCTCGATAGGGAGGGGCATCGAAGCCTGTCCAATTCCACACCTATCGATACACATCGATATCCCTCGGAAGCGAGAAGATCGCTACCGATGGATATCGATGGCTAGCGATAGGCAGCGGGAGCTGCCGATCTCGAGAGGCATGCAGAGCTTGCGGGCTGTGGGCCGTGTTGCTCCTGGGAGGCCCCGAGGCCTCTCGACATTGACCGTTTTGGGGATCGAGGGCCCTTCTGGAGCATTGATTTCCATAGGCATGGTGCGGGAACGACACGCAGAGAGAGCGAGCCCTCTCGCTCTGCCTCAGAAGCTGTTAATCTCCACAGCTCCGTAGCCAGCGGGAGGCATCGAGAGCGAGAGGCGTGCCTAACTCTCGATGCCTAGCGATGGCTGTCGATCTCCATGGGCATTTTCGCTTTTGGCACGGGGCCGATCCTCTTCTTGTGAGGCATCCAAGCAGTCTTGCCATTGATACCTCTCGATAGGGAGGGGCATCGAAGCCTGTCCAATTCCACACCTATCGATACACATCGATATCCCTCGGAAGCAATAAGATTGCTACCGATGGATATCGATGGCTAGCGATAGGCAGCGGGAGCTGCCGATCTCGAGAGGCATGCAGAGCTTGCGGGCTGTGGGCCATGTTGCTCCTGGGAGGCCCCAAGGCCTCTCGACATTGACCGTTTTGGGGATCGAGGGCCCTTCTGGAGCATTGATTTCCATAGGCATGGTGCGGGAACGACACGCAGAGAGAGCGAGCCCTCTCGCTCTGCCTCAGAAGCTGTTGAGCTCCACAGCTCCGTAGCCAGCGGGAGGCATCGAGAGCGAGAGGCGTGCCTAACTCTCAATGCCTAGCGATGGCTGTCGATCTCCACGGGCATTTTCGCTTTTGGCACGGGGCCGATCCTCTTCTTGTGAGGCATCCAAACGGTCTCACCATCAATACCTCTCGATAGGGAGGGGCATCGAAGCCTGTCCAATTCCACACCTATCGATACACATCGATATCCCTCGGAAGCGATAAGATCGCTACCGATGGATATCGATGGCTAGCGATAGGCAGTGGGAGCTGCCGATCTCGAGAGGCATGCAGAGCTTGCGGGCTGTGGGCCGTGTTGCTCCTGGGAGGCCCCGAGGCCTCTCGACATTGACCGTTTTGGGGATCGAGGGCCCTTCTGGAGCATTGATTTCCATAGGCATGGTGCGGGAACGACACGCAGAGAGAGCGAGCCCTCTCGCTCTGCCTCAGAAGCTGTTAATCTCCACAGCTCCGTAGCCAGCGGGAGGCATCGAGAGCGAGAGGCGTGCCTAACTCTCGATGCCTAGCGATGGCTGTCGATCTCCACGGGCATTTTCGCTTTTGGCACGGGGCCAATCCTCTTCTTGTGAGGCATCCAAACGGTCTCACCATCAATACCTCTCGATAGGGAGGGGCATCGAAGCCTGTCCAATTCCACACCTATCGATACACATCGATATCCCTCGGAAGCGAGAAGATCGCTACCGATGGATATCGATGGCTAGCGATAGGCAGCGGGAGCTGCCGATCTCGAGAGGCATGCAGAGCTTGCGGGCTGTGGGCCGTGTTGCTCTTGGGAGGCCCCGAGGCCTCTCGACCTTGACCATTTTGGGGATCGAGGGCCCTTCTGGAGCATTGATTTCCATAGGCATGGTGCGGGAACGACACGCAGAGAGAGCGAGCCCTCTCGCTCTGCCTCAGAAGCTGTCGATCTCCACAGCTCCGTAGCCAGCGGGAGGCATCAATAACGAGAGGCGTACCTAACTCTCGATGCCTAGCGATGGCTGTCAATCTCCATGGGCATTTTCGCTTTTGGCACGGGGCCGATCCTCTTCTTGTGAGGCATCCAAGCAGTCTTGCCATTGATAGCTCTCGATAGGGAGGGGCATCGAAGCCTGTCCAATTCCACACCTATCGATACACATCGATATCCCTCGGAAGCGATAAGATTGCTACCGATGGATATCGATGGCTAGCGATAGGCAGCGGGAGCTGCCGATCTCGAGAGGCATGCAGAGCTTGCGGGCTGTGGGCCGTGTTGCTCCTGGGAGGCCCCAAGGCCTCTCGACATTGACCATTTTGGGGATCGAGGGCCCTTCTGGAGCATTGATTTCCATAGGCATGGTGCGGGAACGACACGCAGAGAGAGCGAGCCCTCTCGCTCTGCCTCAGAAGCTGTCGATCTCCACAGCTCCGTAGCCAGCGGGAGGCATCGAGAGCGAGAGGCGTGCCTAACTCTCAATGCCTAGCGATGGCTGTCGATCTCCACGGGCATTTTCGCTTTTGGCACGGGGCCGATCCTCTTCTTGTGAGGCATCCAAACGGTCTCACCATCAATACCTCTCGATAGGGAGGGGCATCGAAGCCTGTCCAATTCCACACCTATCGATACACATCGATATCCCTCGGAAGCGATAAGATCGCTACCAATGGATATCGATGGCTAGCGATAGGCAGCGGGAGCTGCCGATCTCGAGAGGCATGCAGAGCTTGTGGGGTGTGGGCCGTGTTGCTCCTGGGAGGCCCCAAGGCCTCTCGACCTTGACCGTTTTGGGGATCGAGGGCCCTTCTGGAGCATTGATTTCCATAGGCATGGTGCGGGAACGACACGCAGAGAGAGCGAGCCCTCTCGCTCTGCCTCAGAAGCTGTCGATCGCCACAGCTCCGTAGCCAGCGGGAGGCATCGAGAGCGAGAGGCGTGCCTAACTCTCAATGCCTAGCGATGGCTGTCGATCTCCACGGGCATTTTCGCTTTTGGCACGGGGCCGATCCTCTTCTTGTGAGGCATCCAAGCAGTCTTGCCATCGATACCTCTCGATAGCGAGGGGCATCGAAGCCTGTCCAATTCCACACCTATCGATACACATCGATATCCCTCGGAAGCGAGAAGATCGCTACCGATGGATATCGATGGCTAGCGATAGGCAGCGGGAGCTGCCGATCTCGAGAGGCATGCAGAGCTTGCGGGCTGTGGGCCGTGTTGCTCTTGGGAGGCCCCGAGACCTCTCGACATTGACCATTTTGGGGATCGAGGGCCCTTCTGGAGCATTGATTTCCATAGGCATGGTGCGGGAACGACACGCAGAGAGAGCGAGCCCTCTCGCTCTGCCTCAGAAGCTGTTAATCTCCACAGCTCCGTAGCCAGCGGGAGGCATCGAGAGCGAGAGGCGTGCCTAACTCTCAATGCCTAGCGATGGCTGTCGATCTCCACGGGCATTTTCGCTTTTGGCACGGGGCCGATCCTCTTCTTGTGAGGCATCCAAACGGTCTCACCATCAATACCTCTCGATAGGGAGGGGCATCGAAGCCTGTCCAATTCCACACCTATCGATACACATCGATATCCCTCGGAAGCGAGAAGATCGCTACCGATGGATATCGATGGCTAGCGATAGGCAGCGGGAGCTGCCGATCTCGAGAGGCATGCAGAGCTTGCGGGCTGTGGGCCGTGTTGCTCCTGGGAGGCCCCGAGGCCTCTCGACATTGACCGTTTTGGGGATCGAGGGCCCTTCTGGAGCATTGATTTCCATAGGCATGGTGCGGGAACGACACGCAGAGAGAGCGAGCCCTCTCGCTCTGCCTCAGAAGCTGTTAATCTCCACAGCTCCGTAGCCAGCGGGAGGCATCGAGAGCGAGAGGCGTGCCTAACTCTCAATGCCTAGCGATGGCTGTCGATCTCCACGGGCATTTTCGCTTTTGGCACGGGGCCGATCCTCTTCTTGTGAGGCATCCAAACGGTCTCACCATCAATACCTCTCGATAGGGAGGGGCATCGAAGCCTGTCCAATTCCACACCTATCGATACACATCGATATCCCTCGGAAGAGAGAAGATCGCTACCGATGGATATCGATGGCTAGCGATAGGCAGCGGGAGCTGCCGATCTCGAGAGGCATGCAGAGCTTGCGGGCTGTGGGCCGTGTTGCTCTTGGGAGGCCCCGAGACCTCTCGACATTGACCATTTTGGGGATCGAGGGCCCTTCTGGAGCATTGATTTCCATAGGCATGGTGCGGGAACGACACGCAGAGAGAGCGAGCCCTCTCGCTCTGCCTCAGAAGCTGTTAATCTCCACAGCTCCGTAGCCAGCGGGAGGCATCGAGAGCGAGAGGCGTGCCTAACTCTCAATGCCTAGCGATGGCTGTCGATCTCCACGGGCATTTTCGCTTTTGGCACGGGGCCGATCCTCTTCTTGTGAGGCATCCAAACGGTCTCACCATCAATACCTCTCGATAGGGAGGGGCATCGAAGCCTGTCCAATTCCACACCTATCGATACACATCGATATCCCTCGGAAGCGAGAAGATCGCTACCGATGGATATCGATGGCTAGCGATAGGCAGCGGGAGCTGCCGATCTCGAGAGGCATGCAGAGCTTGCGGGCTGTGGGCCGTGTTGCTCCTGGGAGGCCCCGAGGCCTCTCGACATTGACCGTTTTGGGGATCGAGGGCCCTTCTGGAGCATTGATTTCCATAGGCATGGTGCGGGAACGACACGCAGAGAGAGCGAGCCCTCTCGCTCTGCCTCAGAAGCTGTCGATCTCCACAGCTCCGTAGCCAGCGGGAGGCATCGAGAGCGAGAGGCGTGCCTAACTCTCAATGCCTAGCGATGGCTGTCGATCTCCACGGGCATTTTCGCTTTTGGCACGGGGCCGATCCTCTTCTTGTGAGGCATCCAAACGGTCTCACCATCAATACCTCTCGATAGGGAGGGGCATCGAAGCCTGTCCAATTCCACACCTATCGATACACATCGATATCCCTCGGAAGCGAGAAGATCGCTACCGATGGATATCGATGGCTAGCGATAGGCAGCGGGAGCTGCCGATCTCGAGAGGCATGCAGAGTTTGCGGGCTGTGGGCCGTGTTGCTCCTGGGAGGCCCCGAGACCTCTCGACATTGACCGTTTTGGGGATCGAGGGCCCTTCTGGAGCATTGATTTCCATAGGCATGGTGCGGGAACGACACGCAGAGAGAGCGAGCCCTCTCGCTCTGCCTCAGAAGCTGTCGATCTCCACAGCTCCGTAGCCAGCGGGAGGCATCGAGAGCGAGAGGCGTGCCTAACTCTCGATGCCTAGCGATGGCTGTCGATCTCCACGGGCATTTTCGCTTTTGGCACGGGGCCAATCCTCTTCTTGTGAGGCATCCAAACGGTCTCACCATCAATACCTCTCGATAGGGAGGGGCATCGAAGCCTGTCCAATTCCACACCTATCGATACACATCGATATCCCTCGGAAGCGATAAGATTGCTACCGATGGATATCGATGGCTAGCGATAGGCAGCGGGAGCTGCCGATCTCGAGAGGCATGCAGAGCTTGCGGGCTGTGGGCCGTGTTGCTCTTGGGAGGCCCCGAGGCCTCTCGACATTGACCATTTTGGGGATCGAGGGCCCTTCTGGAGCATTGATTTCCATAGGCATGGTGCGGGAACGACACGCAGAGAGAGCGAGCCCTCTCGCTCTGCCTCAGAAGCTGTTAATCTCCACAGCTCCGTAGCCAGCGGGAGGCATCGAGAGCGAGAGGCGTGCCTAACTCTCAATGCCTAGCGATGGCTGTCGATCTCCACGGGCATTTTCGCTTTTGGCACGGGGCCGATCCTCTTCTTGTGAGGCATCCAAACGGTCTCACCATCAATACCTCTCGATAGGGAGGGGCATCGAAGCCTGTCCAATTCCACACCTATCGATACACATCGATATCCCTCGGAAGCGAGAAGATCGCTACCGATGGATATCGATGGCTAGCGATAGGCAGCGGGAGCTGCCGATCTCGAGAGGCATGCAGAGCTTGCGGGCTGTGGGCCGTGTTGCTCCTGGGAGGCCCCGAGGCCTCTCGACATTGACCGTTTTGGGGATCGAGGGCCCTTCTGGAGCATTGATTTCCATAGGCATGGTGCGGGAACGACACGCAGAGAGAGCGAGCCCTCTCGCTCTGCCTCAGAAGCTGTCGATCTCCACAGCTCCGTAGCCAGCGGGAGGCATCGAGAGCGAGAGGCGTGCCTAACTCTCGATGCCTAGCGATGGCTGTCGATCTCCACGGGCATTTTCGCTTTTGGCACGGGGCCAATCCTCTTCTTGTGAGGCATCCAAACGGTCTCACCATCAATACCTCTCGATAGGGAGGGGCATCGAAGCCTGTCCAATTCCACACCTATCGATACACATCGATATCCCTCGGAAGCGAGAAGATCGCTACCGATGGATATCGATGGCTAGCGATAGGCAGCGGGAGCTGCCGATCTCGAGAGGCATGCAGAGCTTGCGGGCTGTGGGCCGTGTTGCTCTTGGGAGGCCCCGAGACCTCTCGACATTGACCATTTTGGGGATCGAGGGCCCTTCTGGAGCATTGATTTCCATAGGCATGGTGCGGGAACGACACGCAGAGAGAGCGAGCCCTCTCGCTCTGCCTCAGAAGCTGTTAATCTCCACAGCTCCGTAGCCAGCGGGAGGCATCGAGAGCGAGAGGCGTGCCTAACTCTCAATGCCTAGCGATGGCTGTCGATCTCCACGGGCATTTTCGCTTTTGCAACGGGGCCGATCCTCTTCTTGTGAGGCATCCAAGCAATCCCGCTTTTGGAAACTTGCACGGGAGGAGCCGACGGAGGGAAGACCCAGACGCTCAATATGAGTGATCAGCGAACTTCACCATTATTAGGCGTTGTCTTTCTTTACTCTTGGGAGTTAGGCACGCCTCTCGCTCTCAATGCCTCCCGCTGGCTACGGAGCTGTGGAGATCGACAGCTTCTGAGGCAGAGCGAGAGGGCTCGCTCTCCCTGCGTGTCGTTCCCGCACCATGCCTATGGAAATCAATGCTCCAGAAGGGCCCTCGATCCCCCAAACGGTCAATATCGAGAGGCCTCGGGGCCTCCCAAGAGCAACACGCCCCACACCCCACAAGCTCTGCATGCCTCTCGAGATCGGCAGCTCCCGCTGCCTATCGCTAGCCATCGATATCCATCGGTAGCGATCTTCTCGCTTCCGAGGGATATCGATGTGTATCGATAGGTGTGGAATTGGACAGGCTTCGATGCCCCTCGCTGTCGAGAGGTATTGATGGCGACACTGCTTGGATGCCTCACAAGAAGAGGATCGGCCCCGTGCCAAAAGCGAAAATGCCCGTGGAGATCGACAGCCATCACTAGGCATTGAGAGTTAGGCACGCCTCTCGCTCTCAATGCCTCCCGCTGGCTACGGAGCTGTGGAGATCAACAGCTTCTGAGGCAGAGCGAGAGGGCTCGCTCGCTCTGCGTGTCGTTCCCGCACCATGCCTATGGAAATCAATGCTCCAGAAGGGCCCTCGATCCCCAAAACGGTCAATGTCGAGAGGTCTCGGGGCCTCCCAAGAGCAACACGGCCCACACCCCACAAGCTCTGCATGCCTCTTGAGATCGGCACGTCCTGCTGCCTATCGCTAGCCGTCAATATCCACTGGTAGCGATCTTCTCGTGTGGCCCTGGGACCCTGTTTGTGGCTGGTTCAAATCCGCGCCAGCCTGAGTGAGGTCCGGTCGAGATGCATGTGGGGGCCGATGTCAGGGCCCGTGGCAGTCCTGTTAGACTTGTTGGTCGGGGCAGGGCCACTCGCGATCGGGTCAGTCCGTTTTGAGGTCCCTTTTCAGGGAGGATAAGGTCGGCGCCAGCCCGAGAAGAGTTCTGCGCTGGGTCCAGTCGAGATGCATGTAGGCGGCCAGCCCGTGTCGAGGTCCATGGTGGTGCACGTTCATGCCGAGGGACCTCTTCAGGGCCGGATGGTGTCGCAGCTGCCCTGTGTGGCTCTGGGCCCCTGTTTGGGGCCGGTTCAAGTCGGCGTCAGCCTGACTGCAGGTCCGGTCAAGATGCATGTCAAGGCCCAGGTCGGGGTGGGTGGCAGTCCTGGTCGAGTTGATGGTCAGGGAAGGGCTAGTCACGGTCAGGGTATGTCTATGTCGGGGCCAGCCCATGTCGAGGTGCCCGTTCCTGTCGAGGGACCTCTTCAGGGCCGGATGGTGTCGCAGCCAACCCGTGTGGCTGGGAGTCCTTCTTTGGGGCCGGTTCAAGATGGCAACAGCATGAGTTGAGGTCCGGTCAAGATGCATGTCAGGGCCAGTGGCGCTGCTGGTCGAGGTTGTGGTCGGGGCAGGGCCTGTCACGGTCGAGGTCGGTCTATGTTTGCGCCAGCCCGTGTCGCGGCCTCCGACATTACCCGTTCCTGTCGAGGGACCTCTTCAGGGCCGGATGGTGTCGCAGCCACCGCGTGTGGCTCTGGGCCCCTCTTTGGGGCCGGTTCAAGTCGGCGCCAGCCTGAGTGCAGGTCCAGTTGAGATGCATGTCGGGGCCCAGGTCGGGGCCGGTGGCAGTCTTGGTCGGGGCAGTGCCCATCACGGTCGGGGTCGGTCCGTGTCTAGGTTTCTTTTCAGGGAGGTTTAGGTCGGCACCAGTCCGAGAGGATTTCTGCGTTGCCTCTGGTCAAGATGCATGTCAGGGTCGCGTTCGAGGCCGGTGCCAGTCCTGGTCGAGGTCTTGGTCGGGGCAGGGCCAGTCACGGTCGGGGTATGTCTATGTGGGGGCCGGCCCATGTCGAGGTCTCCGACAGTGCCCGTTCCTGTCGAGGGACCTCTTCAGGGCCGGATGGTGTTGGAGCCACCCCGTGTGGCTCTGGGCCCCTGTTTGGGGCCGGTTGAAGTCGGCGCCAGCCTGAGTGCAGGTGCGGTCGAGATGCATGTCGGGGCCCAGGTCAGGGCCGGTGGCAATCCTGGTCGAGGTTGTGGTCGGGACAGGGCCCGTCACTGTGGGGGTCGGTCAGTGTCGAAGTCCCCGACGGTGCCCGTTCCTGTCGAGGCACCTCTTCAGGGCCAGATGGTGTCGCAGTCACCCCGTGTGTTTCTGGGCCCCTGTTTGGGGCCGGTTCAAGTCGGCGCCAGCCTGAGTGCAGGTCCGGTGGAGGTGCATGTCGGGGCCAGTGCCGGTCTTGGTTGCGACAGGGCCCATCATGGTCGGGGTTGGTCCATGTGGAGGTTAGGGTCGGCGCCAGCCCGAGAGGATTTCTGTGTTGCCTCTGGTCGAGATGCATGTCGGGGCCGGGGCTGGTGCTGGTCGGGGCCGGGCCAATCACGGTCAGGGTCGGTCTATCTCGGCGCCAGCCCGAGAAGAGTTCCGCGCTGGCTCCAGTCGAGATGCAAGTAGGCGGCCAGCCCGTATCGAGGTCCCTGATGGTGCCCGTTTCTGTCGAGGGACCTCTTCAGGACCGGATGGTGTCGGAGCCACCCCGTGTGTGTCTGAGCCCCTGTTTGGGGCCGGTTCAAGTCGGCGCCAGCCTGAGTGCGGGTCCAATCAAAATGCATGTCGGGGCCGGTGCCGGTTGTGGTTGAAGTCTTGGTCAGGACAGGGCCCGTCACGGTCAGGGTTGATGCGTGTCGAGGTCCCTCTGCTGGGAGGTTAAGATCGGCGCCAGCCCAAGAGGAGTTCCGCGCTGGCTCCTATCAAAATGCATGTCGGGGCCAGTGACGGTCCTGGTCGAGGTCGTGGTCAGAGCCGGACCAATGACGGTCGGGGCCAGCCCATATCGAAGTCCCCGAAGGTGCACGTTCCTGTCGAGGGACCCATTCAGGGCCGGATGGTGTCGCAGCCACCCCGTGTGGCTCTGAGCCCCTGTTTGGGGCCGGTTGAAGTCGGCGCCAGCCTGACTGCAGGTCCGCTCGAGAGCATGTCGGGGCCAGTGCCGGTCTTGGTCGGGACAGGGCCCGTCACGGTCGGGGTCGGTCTATGTCGGGGCCGGCCCGTGTCGAGGTCTCCAACGTTACCCGTTCCTGTCGAGGGACCTCTTCAGGGCCGGATGGTGTCGCGGCCACCCCATTTGGGTCTGGGCCCCAGTTTGGGGCCGGTTCAAGTTGGCGCCAGCCTGGGTGGAGGTCCGGTCAAGATGCATGTCAGGGCCCAGCTCTGTGCCGGTGGCGCTGCTGGTGGAGGTCTTGGTCGGGACAGGGCCCGTCACGGTCGGGGTCGGTCCGTGTCGAGGTCCCTCTGCAGGGAAGTTAAGGTCGGCACCAGCCCGAGAGGATTTCTCTGTTGCCTCTGGTCGAGATGCATGTTGGGGCTGGGGCAGGTCTTGGTCAGGACAGGGCCCGTCACGGTCGGGGCCGGCCCGTGTTGAAGGCCCCGAGGGTGCATGTTCCTGCCGAGGGACCCCTTCAGGGCCGGATGGTGTCGGAGCCGCCCTGTGTGGCTCTGGCTCACTGTTTGGAGCCGGTTCAAGTCGGCTCCAGCCTGAGTGGATTTCTGGTCAAGATGCACGTCAGGGCAGGTGGCGGTCCTGGTGGAGGTCTTGGTCGGGGCAGTGCCCATCACGGTCGGGGTCAGTCCGTGTCGAGGTCCCTCTGCAGGGACGTTTAGGTCGGCGCCAGCCCGAGAAGAGTTCCGCGCTGGCTCCAGTCGAGATGCAAGTAAGCGGCCAGCCCGTATCGCGGTCCCTGATGGCGCCCGTTGCTGCTGAGGGACCTCTTCAGGCCTGGATGGTGTCGGAGCCGCCCCGTGTGGCTCTGGGCCCCTCTTTGGGGCCGGTTCAAGTCGATGCCAGCCTGAGTGGAGGTCCAGTCAAGATGCATGTCGGGGCCCAGGTCGGGGCTGGTGGCAGTCCTGGTCAAGGTCTTGGTCAGGACAGGGCCCGTCACAGTCGGGGTCGGTCCGTGTCGAGGTCCCTTTTCAGGGAGGATAAGGTGAGAGCCAGCCCGAGAAGAGTTCCGCACTGGCTCCAGTCGAGATGCATGTAGGCGGCCAGCCTGTGTCGAGGTCCCTGACGGTGCCCGTTCCTGCCGAGGGACCTCTACAGGCCTGGATGGTGTCGCAGCCACCCCGTGTGGCTCTGGGCCCCTCTTTGGGGCCGGTTCAAGTCGGCGCCAGGCTGAGTGGAGGTACGTTCGAGATGCATGTCAGGGCGCAGGTCGGGGCCGGCGGCAGTGCTGGTCGAGGTGGGGATCGGGGCAGGGCCCGTCACGGTCGGGGTCGGTCTATGTTGGGGCCGGCCCGTGTCGAGGTCTCCGACAGTGCCCGTTCCTGTCGAGGGACCTCTTCAGGGCCGGATGGTGTCGCAGCCACCCCATGTGGCTCTGAGCCCCTGCTTGGAGCCGGTTCAAGTCGGCGCCAGCCTGAGTGGAGGTACGTTCGAGATGCATGTCAGGGCCCAGGTCGGGGCCGGTGGCAGTGCTGGTCGAGGTGGGGATCGGGGCATGGCCAGTCACGGTCGGGGTCGGTCTATGTCGGGGCCGGACCGTGTCGAGGTGTCCGACGTTACCCGTTCCTGTCGAGGGACCTCTTCAGGGCCGGATGGTGTCGCAGCCACCCCATGTGGCTCTGGCTCACTGTTTGGGGCCGGTTCAAGTCGGCGCCAGCCTGAGTGCAGGTCCGGTCGATATGCATGTCCGGGCTTGTGCCGGTCCTGGTTGAGGTCTTGGTTGGGGCAGTGCCCGTCACGGTCGGGGTCGGTCCGTGTCGAGGTCCCTCTGCAGGGAGGTTTAGGTCGGCGCCAGGCCGAGAAGAGTTCCACGCTGGCTCCAGTCGAGATGCAAGTAGGCGGCCAGCCCATATCGAGGTCCCTGATGGCGCCCGTTGCTGCGGAGGGACCTCTTCAGGCCTGGATGGTGTCGGAGCCGCCCCGTGTGGCTCTGGGCCCCTCTTTGGGGCCGGTTCAAGTCGATGCCAGCCTGAGTGGAGGTCCAGTCGAGATGCATGTCGGGGCCCAGGTCGGGGCCGGTGGCAGTCCTGGTCAAGGTCTTGGTCGGGACAGGGCCCGTCACGGTCGGGGCCGGCCCGTGTCGAAGGCCCCGAGGGTGCATGTTCCTGCCGAGGGACCCCTTCAGGGCCGGATGGTGTCGGAGCCGCCCCATGTGGCTCTGGCTCACTGTTTGGGGCCGGTTCAAGTCGGCGCCAGCCTGAGTGGAGGTCCGGTTGAGGTGCATGTCGGGGCCAGTGCCCGTCTTGGTCGGGACAGGGCCCATCACGGTCGGGGTTGGTCCATGTGGAGGGCCCTCCGCAGGGAGGTTAAGGTCGGCGCCAGCCCGAGAGGATTTCTGTGTTGCCTCTGGTCGAGATGCATGTCGGGGCCGGGGCCGGTCCTGGTCGGGGCAGGGCCAATCACGGTCAGGCTCGGTCTATCTCGGGCCCGGCGCTTGTCGAGGTCTCCGACGGCAGCTGGTCCTGCCGAGGGACCTCTTCAGGGCCGGATGGTGTCGCAGCCACCGCGTGTGGCTCTGGGCCCCTGTTTGGGGCCGGCTCAAGTTGGCGCCAGCCTGAGTGCAGGTCCGGTCGAGATACATGTCGGGGCCAGTGCCGGTCTTGGTCTGGACAGGGCCCGTCACAGTCGGGGTCGGTCCGTGTCGAGGTCCCTTTTCAGGGAGGATAAGGTGAGAGCCAGCCCGAGAAGAGTTCCGCACTGGCTCCAGTCGAGATGCATGTAGGCGGCCAGCCTGTGTCGAGGTCCCTGACGGTGCCCGTTCCTGCCGAGGGACCTCTACAGACCTGGATGGTGTCGCAGCCACCCCGTGTGGCTCTGGGCCCCTGCTTGGAGCCGGTTCAAGTCGGCGCCAGCCTGAGTGGAGGTACGTTCGAGATGCATGTCAGGACCCAGGTCGGGGCCGGTGGCAGTGCTGGTCGAGGTGGGGATCGGGGCATGGCCAGTCACGGTCGGGGTCTGTCTATGTCGGGGCCGGCCCGTGTCGAGGTCTCCGACAGTGCCCGTTCCTGTCGAGGGACCTCTTCAGGGCCGGATGGTGTCGCAGCCACCGCGTGTGGCTCTGGGCCCCTGTTTGGGGCCGGTTCAAGTCGGCGCCAGCCTGAGTGCAGGTCCAGTTGAGATGCATGTCGGGGCCAGTGCCCGTCTTGGTCAGGACAGGGCCCATCACGGTCGGGGTCGGTCCATGTGGAAGTCCCTTTTAAGGGATGATAAGGTCGGCGCCACCCCGAGAGGAGTTCCGCGCTGGGTCCAGTGAAAATGCATATCGGGGCCAGTGCCGGTCGTGTTCAGGGCGGGCCAATCACGGTCGGGGTCGGCCCGTATCGCAGTCCCCGATGGTGCACGTTCCTGTCGAGGGACCTCTTCAGGGCCGGATGGTGTCGCAGCCACCGCGTGTGGCTCTGGGCCCCTCTTTGGGGCCGGTTCAAGTCGGCGCCAGCCTGAGTGCAGGTCCGGTCGAGATGCATGTCGGGGCCCAGGTCGGGGCCGGTGGCAGTCTTGGTCGGGGCAGTGCCCATCACGGTCGGGGTCCGTGTCTAGGTTTCTTTTCAGGGAGGTTTAGGTCGGCACCAGTCCGAGAGGATTTCTGCGTTGCCTCTGGTCAAGATGCATGTCGGGGTCGCGTTCGAGGCCGGTGCCAGTCCTGGTCGAGGTCTTGGTCGGGGCAGGGCCAGTCACGGTCGGGGTATGTCTATGTGGGGGCCGGCCCATGTCGAGGTCTCCGACAGTGCCCGTTCCTGTCGAGGGACCTCTTCAGGGCCGGATGGTGTTGGAGCCACCCCGTGTGGCTCTGGGCCCCTGTTTGGGGCCGGTTGAAGTCGGCGCCAGCCTGAGTGCAGGTGCGGTCGAGATGCATGTCGGGGCCCAGGTCAGGGCGGGTGGCAATCCTGGTCGAGTTGTTGGTCGGGGCAGTGCCCGTCACGGTCGGGGTCGGTCTATTTCGCGGCCGGCCCGTGCTGAGGTCTCCGACGTTACCCGTTCCTGTCGAGGGACCTCTTCAGGACCAGATGGTGTCGAAGCCGCCCCGTTTGACTCTGGGCCCCTGTTTGGGGCCGGTTCAAGTCGGCGCCAGCCTGAGTGCAGGTCCGGTCGAGATGCGTGTCGGGGCCGGGGCCGGTCGTGGTCGGGGCCGGGCCAATCACGGTCACGGTCGGTCTATCTCGGGCCCGGCCCTTGTCGAGGTCTCCAACGGTAGCTGGTCCTGTCGAGGGACCTCTTCAGTGCCGGATGGTGTCGCAGCCACCGCGTGTGGGTCTGAGCCCCTGTTTGGGGCCGGCTCAAGTCGGCGCCAGCCTGAGTGCAGGTCCGGTCGAGATGCATGTCAGGGGCCAAGTCGGGGCCGGTGGCAGTGCTGGTCGAGGTGGGATCAGGGCAGTGCCCGTCACGGTCGGGGTCGATCTATGTCGGGGCCGGCCGGTGCTGAGGTCTCCAACGTTACCCGTTCCTGCCGAGGGACCCCTTCAGGGCCGGATGGTGTCGGAGCTGCCTTGTGTGGCTCTGGGCCCCTGTTTGGGGCCGGTTCAAGTCGGCGCCAGCCTGAGTGGAGGTACGTTCGAGATGCATGTCAGGACCCAGGTCAGGGCCGGTGGCAGTGCTGGTCGAGGTGGGGATCGGGGCATGGCCAGTCACGGTCGGGGTCGCTCTATGTCGGGGCCGGCCCGTGTCGAGGTCTCCGACAGTGCCCGTTTCTGTCGAGGGACCTCTTCAGGACCGGATGGTGTCGGAGCCACCCCGTGTGTGTCTGAGCCCCTGTTTGGGGCCGGTTCAAGTCGGCGCCAGCCTGAGTGCGGGTCCAATCAAAATGCATGTCGGGGCCGGTGCCGGTTGTGGTTGAAGTCTTGGTCGGGACAGGGCCCGTCACGGTCGGGGTTGATGCGTGTCGAGGTCCCTCTGCTGGGAGGTTAAGATCGGCGCCAGCCCAAGAGGAGTTCCGCGCTGGCTCCTATCAAAATGCATGTCGGGGCCAGTGACGGTCCTGGTCGAGGTCGTGGTCAGAGCCGGACCAATGCCGGTCGGGGCCAGCCCATATCGAAGTCCCCGAAGGTGCACGTTCCTGTCGCGGGACCCATTCAGGGCCGGATGGTGTCGCAGCCGCCCCGTGTGGCTCTGAGCCCCTGTTTGGGGCCGGTTCAAGTCGGCGCCAGCCTGAGTGCGGGTCCGATCAAGATGCATGTCGGGGCCGGTGCCGGTCGTGTTTGAGGTCTTGGTCGGGGCAGTGCCCATCACGGTCGGGGTCAGTCCGTGTCGAGGTCCCTCTGCAGGTACGTTTAGGTCGGCGCCAGCCCGAGAAGAGTTCCGCGCTGGCTCCAGTCGAGATGCAAGTAAGCGGCCAGCCCGTATCGCGGTCCCTGATGGCGCCCGTTGCTGCCGAGGGACCTCTTCAGGCCTGGATGGTGTCGGAGCCGCCCCGTGTGGCTCTGGGCCCCTCTTTGGGGCCGGTTCACGTCGATGCCAGCCTGAGTGGAGGTCCAGTCAAGATGCATGTCGGGGCCCAGGTCGGGGCTGGTGGCAGTCCTGGTCGAGGTCTTGGTCAGGACAGGGCCCGTCACAGTCGGGGTCGGTCCGTGTCGAGGTCCCTTTTCAGGGAGGATAAGGTGAGAGCCAGCCCGAGAAGAGTTCCGCACTGGCTCCAGTCGAGATGCATGTAGGCGGCCAGCCTGTGTCGAGGTCCCTGACGGTGCCCGTTCCTGCCGAGGGACCTCTACAGGCCTGGATGGTGTCGCAGCCACCCCATGTGGCTCTGAGCCCCTGCTTGGAGCCGGTTCAAGTCGGCGCCAGCCTGAGTGGAGGTACGTTCGAGATGCATGTCAGGGCCCAGGTCGGGGCCGGTGGCAGTGCTGGTCGAGGTGGGGATCGGGGCATGGCCAGTCACGGTCGGGGTCCGTCTATGTCGGGGCCGGCCCGTGTCGAGGTGTCCGACGTTACCTGTTCCTGTCGAGGGACCTCTTCAGGGCCGGATGGTGTCGCAGCCACCCCATGTGGCTCTGGCTCACTGTTTGGGGCCGGTTCAAGTCGGCGCCAGCCTGAGTGCAGGTCCGGTCGATATGCATGTCCGGGCTTGTGCCGGTCCTGGTCGAGGTCTTGGTTGGGGCAGTGCCCGTCACGGTCGGGGTCGGTCCGTGTCGAGGTCCCTCTGCAGGGAGGTTTAGGTCGGCGCCAGCCCGAGAAGAGTTCCACGCTGGCTCCAGTCGAGATGCAAGTAGGCGGCCAGCCCATATCGAGGTCCCTGATGGCGCCCGTTGCTGCGGAGGGACCTCTTCAGGCCTGGATGGTGTCGGAGCCGCCCCGTGTGGCTCTGGGCCCCTCTTTGGGGCCGGTTCAAGTCGATGCCAGCCTGAGTGGAGGTCCAGTCGAGATGCATGTCGGGGCCCAGGTCGGGGCCGGTGGCAGTCCTGGTCAAGGTCTTGGTCGGGACAGGGCCCGTCACGGTCGGGGCCGGCCCGTGTCGAAGGCCCCGAGGGTGCATGTTCCTGCCGAGGGACCCCTTCAGGGCCGGATGGTGTCGGAGCCGCCCCATGTGGCTCTGGCTCACTGTTTGGAGCCGGTTCAAGTCGGCTCCAGCCTGAGTGGAGGTCCGGTCGAGGTGCATGTCGGGGCCAGTGCCCGTCTTGGTCGGGACAGGGCCCATCACGGTCGGGGTTGGTCCATGTGGAGGGCCCTCCGCAGGGAGGTTAAGGTCGGCGCCAGCCCGAGAGGATTTCTGTGTTGCCTCTGGTCGAGATGCATGTCGGGGCCGGGGCCGGTCCTGGTCGGGGCAGGGCCAATCACGGTCAGGCTCGGTCTATCTCGGGGCCGGCGCTTGTCGAGGTCTCCGACGGCAGCTGGTCCTGCCGAGGGACCTCTTCAGGGCCGGATGGTGTCGCAGCCACCGCGTGTGGCTCTGGGCCCCTGTTTGGGGCCGGTTCAAGTTGGCGCCAGCCTGAGTGCAGGTCCGGTCGAGATACATGTCGGGGCCAGTGCCGGTCTTGGTCTGGACAGGGCCCGTCACAGTCGGGGTCGGTCCGTGTCGAGGTCCCTTTTCAGGGAGGATAAGGTGAGAGCCAGCCCGAGAAGAGTTCCGCACTGGCTCCAGTCGAGATGCATGTAGGCGGCCAGCCTGTGTCGAGGTCCCTGACGGTGCCCGTTCCTGCCGAGGGACCTCTACAGACCTGGATGGTGTCGCAGCCACCCCGTGTGGCTCTGGGCCCCTGCTTGGAGCCGGTTCAAGTCGGCGCCAGCCTGAGTGGAGGTACGTTCGAGATGCATGTCAGGACCCAGGTCGGGGCCGGTGGCAGTGCTGGTCGAGGTGGGGATCGGGGCATGGCCAGTCACGGTCGGGGTCGGTCTATGTTGGGGCCGGCCCGTGTCGAGGTCTCCGACAGTGCCCGTTCCTGTCGAGGGACCTCTTCAGGGCCGGATGGTGTCGCAGCCACCGCGTGTGGCTCTGGGCCCCTGTTTGGGGCCGGTTCAAGTCGGCGCCAGCCTGAGTGCAGGTCCAGTTGAGATGCATGTCGGGGCCAGTGCCCGTCTTGGTCGGGACAGGGCCCATCACGGTCGGGGTCGGTCCATGTGGAAGTCCCTTTTAAGGGATGATAAGGTCGGCGCCACCCCGAGAGGAGTTCCGCGCTGGGTCCAGTGAAAATGCATATCGGGGCCAGTGCCGGTCGTGTTCAGGGCGGGCCAATCACGGTCGGGGTCGGCCCGTATCGCAGTCCCCGATGGTGCACGTTCCTGTCGAGGGACCTCTTCAGGGCCGGATGGTGTCGCAGCCACCGCGTGTGGCTCTGGGCCCCTCTTTGGGGCCGGTTCAAGTCGGCGCCAGCCTGAGTGCAGGTGCGGTCGAGATGCATGTCGGGGCCCAGGTCGGGGCCAGTGGCAGTCTTGGTCGGGGCAGTGCCCATCACGGTCGGGGTCGGTCCGTGCCTAGGTTTCTTTTCAGGGAGGTTTAGGTCGGCACCAGTCCGAGAGGATTTCTGCGTTGCCTCTGGTCAAGATGCATGTCGGGGTCGCGTTCGAGGCCGGTGCCAGTCCTGGTCGAGGTCTTGGTCGGGGCAGGGCCAGTCACGGTCGGGGTATGTCTATGTGGGGGCCGGCCCATGTCGAGGTCTCCGACAGTGCCCATTCCTGTCGAGGGACCTCTTCAGGGCCGGATGGTGTTGGAGCCACCCCGTGTGGCTCTGGGCCCCTGTTTGGGGCCGGTTGAAGTCGGCGCCAGCCTGAGTGCAGGTGCGGTCGAGATGCATGTCGGGGCCCAGGTCAGGGCGGGTGGCAATCCTGGTCGAGTTGTTGGTCGGGGCAGTGCCCGTCACGGTCGGGGTCGGTCTATTTCGCGGCCGGCCCGTGCTGAGGTCTCCGACGTTACCCGTTCCTGTCGAGGGACCTCTTCAGGACCAGATGGTGTCGGAGCCGCCCCGTTTGACTCTGGGCCCCTGTTTGGGGCCGGTTCAAGTCGGCGCCAGCCTGAGTGCAGGTCCGGTCGAGATGCGTGTCGGGGCCGGGGCCGGTCCTGGTCGGGGCCGGGCCAATCACGGTCACGGTCGGTCTATCTCGGGCCCGGCCCTTGTCGAGGTCTCCAACGGTAGCTGGTCCTGTCGAGGGACCTCTTCAGTGCCGGATGGTGTCGCAGCCACCGCGTGTGGGTCTGAGCCCCTGTTTGGGGCCGGCTCAAGTCGGCGCCAGCCTGAGTGCAGGTCCGGTCGAGATGCATGTCAGGGGCCAAGTCGGGGCCGGTGGCAGTGCTGGTCGAGGTGGGATCAGGGCAGTGCCCATCACGGTCGGGGTCGGTCTATGTCGGGGCCGGCCGGTGCTGAGGTCTCCAACGTTACCCGTTCCTGCCGAGGGACCCCTTCAGGGCCGGATGGTGTCGGAGCTGCCTTGTGTGGCTCTGGGCCCCTGTTTGGGGCCGGTTCAAGTCGGTGCCAGCCTGAGTGGAGGTACGTTCGAGATGCATGTCAGGGCCCAGGTCAGGGCCGGTGGCAGTGCTGGTTGAGGTGGGGATCGGGGCATGGCCAGTCACGGTCGGGGTCGCTCTATGTCGGGGCCGGCCGGTGCTGAGGTCTCCAACGTTACCCGTTCCTGCCGAGGGACCCCTTCAGGGCCGGATGGTGTCGGAGCTGCCTTGTGTGGCTCTGGGCCCCAGTTTGGGGCCGGTTGAAGTCGGCGCCAGCCTGAGTGCAGGTCCGCTCGAGATGCATGTCAGGGCCTGTGCCGGTCCTGGTGGAGGTCTTGGTCGGGGCAGTGCCCATCACGGTCAGGGTCGGTCCATGTCGAGGTCCCTCTGTAGGGAGGTTAAGGTCGGCACCAGCCCGAGAGGATTTCTATGTTGCCTCTGGTCGAGATGCATGTCGGGGCTGGGACAGGTCTTGGTCGGGAAAGGGCATGTCATGGTCGGGGCCGGCCCGTGTCGAAGGCCCCGACGGTGCCTGTTCCGGCCGAGGGACCCCTTCAGGGCCGGATGGTGTCGCAGCCGCCCCGTGTGGCTCTGGCTCACTGTTTGGGGCCGGTTCAAGTCGGCGCCAGCCTGAGTGCAGGTCCGGTCGATATGCATGTCCGGGCTTGTGCCGGTCCTGGTCGAGGTCTTGGTTGGGGCAGTGCCCGTCACGGTCGGGGTCGGTCCGTGTCGAGGTCCCTCTGCAGGGACGTTTAGGTCGGCGCCCGCCCGAGAAGAGTTCCACGCTGGCTCCAGTCGAGATGCAAGTAAGCGGCCAGCCCGTATCGCGGTCCCTGATGGCGCCCGTTGCTGCCGAGGGACCTCTTCAGGCCTGGATGGTGTCGGAGCCGCCCCGTGTGGCTCTGGGCCCCTCTTTGGGGCCGGTTCAAGTCGATGCCAGCCTGAGTGGAGGTCCAGTCGAGATGCATGTCGGGGCCCAGGTCGGGCCGGTGGCAGTCCTGGTCAAGGTCTTGGTCGGGACAGGGCCCGTCACGGTCGGGGCCGGCCCGTGTCGAAGGCCCCGAGGGTGCATGTTCCTGCCGAGGGACCCCTTCAGGGCCGGATGGTGTCGGAGCCGCCCCATGTGGCTCTGGCTCACTGGTTGGGGCCGGTTCAAGTCGGCGCCAGCCTGAGTGGAGGTCCGCTCGAGGTGCATGTCGGGCCAGTGCCCGTCTTGGTCGGGACAGGGCCCATCACGGTCGGGGTTGGTCCATGTGGAGGGCCCTCCGCAGGGAGGTTAAGGTCGGCGCCAGCCCGAGAGGATTTCTGTGTTGCCTCTGGTCGAGATGCATGTCGGGGCCGGGGCCGGTCCTGGTCGGGGCAGGGCCAATCACGGTCAGGCTCGGTCTATCTCGGGGCCGGCGCTTGTCGAGGTCTCCGACGGCAGCTGGTCCTGCCGAGGGACCTCTTCAGGGCCGGATGGTGTCGCAGCCACCGCGTGTGGCTCTGGGCCCCTGTTTGGGGCCGGTTCAAGTTGGCACCAGCCTGAGTGCAGGTCCGGTCGAGATACATGTCGGGGCCAGTGTCGGTCTTGGTCTGGACAGGGCCCGTCACAGTCGGGGTCGGTCCGTGTCGAGGTCCCTTTTCAGGGAGGATAAGGTGAGAGCCAGCCCGAGAAGAGTTCCGCACTGGCTCCAGTCGAGATGCATGTAGGCGGCCAGCCTGTGTCGAGGTCCCTGACGGTGCCCGTTCCTGCCGAGGGACCTCTACAGACCTGGATGGTGTCGCAGCCACCCCGTGTGGCTCTGGGCCCCTGCTTGGAGCCGGTTCAAGTCCGCGCCAGCCTGAGTGGAGGTACGTTCGAGATGCATGTCAGGACCCAGGTCGGGGCCGGTGGCAGTGCTGGTCGAGGTGGGGATCGGGGCATGGCCAGTCACGGTCGGGGTCGGTCTACGTCGGCGCCGGCCCGTCTCGAGGTCTCCGACAGTGCCCGTTTCTGTCGAGGGACCTCTTCAGGACCGGATGGTGTCGGAGCCACCCCGTGTGTGTCTGAGCCCCTGTTTGGGGCCGGTTCAAGTCGGCGCCAGCCTGAGTGCGGGTCCAATCAAAATGCATGTCGGGGCCGGTGCCGGTTGTGGTTGAAGTCTTGGTCGGGACAGGGCCCGTCACGGTCGGGGTTGATGCGTGTCGAGGTCCCTCTGCTGGGAGGTTAAGATCGGCGCCAGCCCAAGAGGAGTTCCGCGCTGGCTCCTATCAAAATGCATGTCGGGGCCAGTGACGGTCCTGGTCGAGGTCGTGGTCAGAGCCGGACCAATGACGGTCGGGGCCAGCCCATATCGAAGTCCCCGAAGGTGCACGTTCCTGTCGAGGGACCCATTCAGGGCTGGATGGTGTCGCAGCCACCCCGTGTGGCTCTGAGCCCCTGTTTGGGGCCGGTTGAAGTCGGCGCCAGCCTGACTGCAGGTCCGCTCGAGAGCATGTCGGGGCCAGTGCCGGTCTTGGTTGGGACAGGGCCCGTCACGGTCGGGGTCGGTCTATGTCGGGGCCGGCCCGTGTCGAGGTCTCCAACGTTACCCGTTCCTGTCGAGGGACCTCTTCAGGGCCGGATGGTGTCGCGGCCACCCCATTTGGGTCTGGGCCCCAGTTTGGGGCCGGTTCAAGTTGGCGCCAGCCTGGGTGGAGGTCCGGTCAAGATGCATGTCAGGGCCCAGCTCTGTGCCGGTGGCGCTGCTGGTGGAGGTCTTGGTTGGGACAGTGCCCATCACGGTCGGGGTCGGTCTATGTCGAGGTCCCTCTGCAGGGAAGTTAAGGTCGGCACCAGCACGAGAGGATTTCTCTGTTGCCTCTGGTCGAGATGCATGTCGGGGCTGGGGCAGGTCTTGGTCAGGACAGGGCCCGTCACGGTCGGGGCCGGCCCTTGTTGAAGGCCCCGAGGGTGCATGTTCCTGCCGAGGGACCCCTTCAGGGCCGGATGGTGTCGGAGCCGCCCCATGTGGCTCTGGCTCACTGTTTGGGGCCGGTTCAAGTCGGCGCCAGCCTGAGTGGAGGTCCGGTCGAGGTGCATGTCGGGGCCAGTGCCCGTCTTGGTCGGGACAGGGCCCATCACGGTCGGGGTCGGTCCATGTGGAAGTCCCTTTTAAGGGATGATAAGGTCGGCGCCACCCCGAGAGGAGTTCCGCGCTGGGTCCAGTGAAAATGCATATCGGGGCCAGTGCCGGTCGTGTTCAGGGCGGGCCAATCACGGTCGGGGTCGGCCCGTATCGCAGTCCCCGATGGTGCACGTTCCTGTCGAGGGACCTCTTCAGGGCCGGATGGTGTCGCAGCCACCGCGTGTGGCTCTGGGCCCCTGTTTGGGGCCGGTTCAAGTCGGCGCCAGCCTGAGTGCAGGTCCAGTTGAGATGCATGTCGGGGCCCAGGTCGGGGCCGGTGGCAGTCTTGGTCGGGGCAGTGCCCATCACGGTCGGGGTCGGTCCGTGTCTAGGTTTCTTTTCAGGGAGGTTTAGGTCGGCACCAGTCCGAGAGGATTTCTGCGTTGCCTCTGGTCAAGATGCATGTTGGGGTCGCGTTCGAGGCCGGTGCCAGTCCTGGTCGAGGTCTTGGTCGGGGCAGGGCCAGTCACGGTCGGGGTAGGTCTATGTGGGGGCCGGCCCATGTCGAGGTCTCCGACAGTGCCCGTTCCTGTCGAGGGACCTCTTCAGGGCCGGATGGTGTTGGAGCCACCCCGTGTGGCTCTGGGCCCCTGTTTGGGGCCGGTTGAAGTCGGCGCCAGCCTGAGTGCAGGTGCGGTCGAGATGCATGTCGGGGCCCAGGTCAGGGCGGGTGGCAATCCTGGTCGAGTTGTTGGTCGGGGCAGTGCCCGTCACGGTCGGGGTCGGTCTATGTCGGGGCCGGCCGGTGCTGAGGTCTCCGACGTTACCCGTTCCTGTCGAGGGACCTCTTCAGGACCAGATGGTGTCGAAGCCGCCCCGTTTGACTCTGGGCCCCTGTTTGGGGCCGGTTCAAATCGGCGCCAGCCTGAGTGCAGGTCCGGTCGATATGCGTGTCGGGGCCGGGGCCGGTCCTGGTCGGGGCCGGGCCAATCACGGTCACGGTCGGTCTATCTCGGGCCCGGCCCTTGTCGAGGTCTCCAACGGTAGCTGGTCCTGTCGAGGGACCTCTTCAGTGCCGGATGGTGTCGCAGCCACCACGTGTGGGTCTGAGCCCCTGTTTGGGGCCGGCTCAAGTCGGCGCCAGCCTGAGTGCAGGTCCGGTCGAGATGCATGTCAGGGGCCAAGTCGGGGCCGGTGGCAGTGCTGGTCGAGGTGGGATCAGGGCAGTGCCCGTCACGGTCGGGGTCGATCTATGTCGGGGCCGGCCGGTGCTGAGGTCTCCAACGTTACCCGTTCCTGCCGAGGGACCCCTTCAGGGCCGGATGGTGTCGGAGCTGCCTTGTGTGGCTCTGGGCCCCTGTTTGGGGCCGGTTCAAGTCGGCGCCAGCCTGAGTGGAGGTACGTTCGAGATGCATGTCAGGGCCCAGGTCAGGGCCGGTGGCAGTGCTGGTCGAGGTGGGGATCGGGGCATGGCCAGTCACGGTCGGGGTCGCTCTATGTCGGGGCCGGCCCGTGTCGAGGTCTCCGACAGTGCCCGTTTCTGTCGAGGGACCTCTTCAGGACCGGATGGTGTCGGAGGCACCCCGTGTGTGTCTGAGCCCCTGTTTGGGGCCGGTTCAAGTCGGCGCCAGCCTGAGTGCGGGTCCAATCAAAATGCATGTCGGGGCCGGTGCCGGTTGTGGTTGAAGTCTTGGTCGGGACAGGGCCCGTCACGGTCGGGGTTGATGCGTGTCGAGGTCCCTCTGCTGGGAGGTTAAGATCGGCGCCAGCCCAAGAGGAGTTCCGCGCTGGCTCCTATCAAAATGCATGTCGGGGCCAGTGACGGTCCTGGTCGAGGTCGTGGTCAGAGCCGGACCAATGACGGTCGGGGCCAGCCCATATCGAAGTCCCCGAAGGTGCACGTTCCTGTCGAGGGACCCATTCAGGGCCGGATGGTGTCGCAGCCACCCCGTGTGGCTCTGAGCCCCTGTTTGGGGCCGGTTCAAGTCGGCGCCAGCCTGACT
This sequence comes from Dromaius novaehollandiae, assembly GCF_036370855.1. NCBI lineage: Eukaryota > Metazoa > Chordata > Aves > Casuariiformes > Dromaiidae > Dromaius > Dromaius novaehollandiae. The sequence goes on along the minus strand of NC_088098.1, from coordinate 83,316,532 downwards.
GCAGGTCCGCTAGAGAGCATGTCGGGGCCAGTGCCGGTCTTGGTCGGGACAGGGCCCGTCACGGTCGGGGCCGGCCCGTGTTGAAGGCCCCGAGGGTGCATGTTCCTGCAGAGGGACCCCTTCAGGGCCGGATGGTGTCGGAGCCGCCCTGTGTGGCTCTGGCTCACTGTTTGGAGCCGGTTCAAGTCGGCTCCAGCCTGAGTGGATTTCTGGTCAAGATGCACGTCGGGGCAGGTGGCGGTCCTGGTGGAGGTCTTGGTTGGGGCAGTGCCCATCACGGTCGGGGTCGGTCCGTGTCGAGGTCCCTCTGCAGGGACGTTTAGGTCGGCGCCAGCCCGAGAAGAGTTCCACGCTGGTTCCAGTCGAGATGCAAGTAGGCGGCCAGCCCATATCGAGGTCCCTGATGGCGCCCGTTGCTGCGGAGGGACCTCTTCAGGCCTGGATGGTGTCGGAGCCGCCCCGTGTGGCTCTGGGCCCCTCTTTGGGGCCGGTTCAAGTCGATGCCAGCCTGAGTGGAGGTCCAGTCAAGATGCATATCGGGGCCCAGGTCGGGGCTGGTGGCAGTCCTGGTCGAGGTCTTGGTCAGGACAGGGCCCGTCACAGTCGGGGTCGGTCCGTGTCGAGGTCCCTTTTCAGGGAGGATAAGGTGAGAGCCAGCCCGAGAAGAGTTCCGCACTGGCTCCAGTCGAGATGCATGTAGGCGGCCAGCCTGTGTCGAGGTCCCTGACGGTGCCCGTTCCTGCCGAGGGACCTCTACAGGCCTGGATGGTGTCGGAGCCGCCCCGTGTGGCTCTGGGCCCCTCTTTGGGGCCGGTTCAAGTCGATGCCAGCCTGAGTGGAGGTCCAGTCGAGATGCATGTCGGGGCCCAGGTCGGGGCCGGTGGCAGTCCTGGTCAAGGTCTTGGTCGGGACAGGGCCCGTCACGGTCGGGGCCGGCCCGTGTCGAAGGCCCCGAGGGTGCATGTTCCTGCCGAGGGACCCCTTCAGGGCCGGATGGTGTCGGAGCCGCCCCATGTGGCTCTGGCTCACTGTTTGGAGCCGGTTCAAGTCGGCTCCAGCCTGAGTGGAGGTCCGCTCGAGGTGCATGTCGGGGCCAGTGCCCGTCTTGGTCGGGACAGGGCCCATCACGGTCGGGGTTGGTCCATGTGGAGGGCCCTCCGCAGGGAGGTTAAGGTCGGCGCCAGCCCGAGAGGATTTCTGTGTTGCCTCTGGTCGAGATGCATGTCGGGGCCGGGGCCGGTCCTGGTCGGGGCAGGGCCAATCACGGTCAGGCTCGGTCTATCTCGGGGCCGGCGCTTGTCGAGGTCTCCGACGGCAGCTGGTCCTGCCGAGGGACCTCTTCAGGGCCGGATGGTGTCGCAGCCACCGCGTGTGGCTCTGGGCCCCTGTTTGGGGCCGGTTCAAGTCGGCGCCAGCCTGAGTGCGGGTCCGATCAAGATGCATGTCGGGGCCGGTGCCGGTCGTGTTTGAGGTCTTGGTCGGGGCAGTGCCCATCACGGTCGGGGTCGGTCCGTGTCGAGGTCCCTCTGCAGGGAGGTTTAGGTCGGCGCCAGCCCGAGAAGAGTTCCACGCTGGCTCCAGTCGACATGCAAGTAAACGGCCAGCCCGTATCGCGGTCCCTGATGGCGCCCGTTGCTGCCGAGGGACCTCTTCAGGCCTGGATGGTGTCGGAGCCGCCCCGTGTGGCTCTGGGCCCCTCTTTGGGGCCGGTTCAAGTCGATGCCAGCCTGAGTGGAGGTCCAGTCAAGATGCATGTCGGGGCCCAGGTCGGGGCTGGTGGCAGTCCTGGTCGAGGTCTTGGTCAGGACAGGGCCCGTCACAGTCGGGGTCGGTCCGTGTCGAGGTCCCTTTTCAGGGAGGATAAGGTGAGAGCCAGCCCGAGAAGAGTTCCGCACTGGCTCCAGTCGAGACGCATGTAGGCGGCCAGCCTGTGTCGAGGTCCCTGACGGTGCCCGTTCCTGCCGAGAGACCTCTACAGGACCGGATGGTGTCGCAGCCACCCCGTGTGGTTCTGGGCCCCTGCTTGGAGCCGGTTCAAGTCGGCGCCAGCCTGAGTGGAGGTACGTTCGAGATGCATGTCAGGGCCCAGGTCGGGGCCGGTGGCAGTGCTGGTCGAGGTGGGGATCGGGGCATGGCCAGTCACGGTCGGGGTCCGTCTATGTCGGGGCCGGCCCGTGTCAAGGTGTCCGACGTCACCCGTTCCTGTCGAGGGACCTCTTCAGGGCCGGATGGTGTCGCAGCCACCCCATGTGGCTCTGGCTCACTGTTTGGGGCCGGTTCAAGTCGGCGCCAGCCTGAGTGCAGGTCCGGTCGATATGCATGTCCGGGCTTGTGCCGGTCCTGGTGGAGGTCTTGGTTGGGGCAGTGCCCGTCACGGTCGGGGTCGGTCCGTGTCGAGGTCCCTCTGCAGGGAGGTTTAGGTCGGCGCCAGGCCGAGAAGAGTTCCACGCTGGCTCCAGTCGAGATGCAAGTAGGCGGCCAGCCCATATCGAGGTCCCTGATGGCGCCCGTTGCTGCGGAGGGACCTCTTCAGGCCTGGATGGTGTCGGAGCCGCCCCGTGTGGCTCTGGGCCCCTCTTTGGGGCCGGTTCAAGTCGATGCCAGCCTGAGTGGAGGTCCAGTCGAGATGCATGTCGGGGCCCAGGTCGGGGCCGGTGGCAGTCCTGGTCAAGGTCTTGGTCGGGACAGGGCCCGTCACGGTCGGGGCCGGCCCGTGTCGAAGGCCCTGAGGGTGCATGTTCCTGCCGAGGGACCCCTTCAGGGCCGGATGGTGTCGGAGCCGCCCCATGTGGCTCTGGCTCACTGTTTGGAGCCGGTTCAAGTCGGCTCCAGCCTGAGTGGAGGTCCGCTCGAGGTGCATGTCGGGGCCAGTGCCCGTCTTGGTCGGGACAGGGCCCATCACGGTCGGGGTTGGTCCATGTGGAGGGCCCTCCGCAGGGAGGTTAAGGTCGGCGCCAGCCCGAGAGGATTTCTGTGTTGCCTCTGGTCGAGATGCATGTCGGGGCCGGGGCCGGTCCTGGTCGGGGCAGGGCCAATCACGGTCAGGCTCGGTCTATCTCGGGGCCGGCGCTTGTCGAGGTCTCCGACGGCAGCTGGTCCTGCCGAGGGACCTCTTCAGGGCCGGATGGTGTCGCAGCCACCGCGTGTGGCTCTGGGCCCCTGTTTGGGGCCGGTTCAAGTTGGCGCCAGCCTGAGTGCAGGTCCGGTCGAGATACATGTCGGGGCCAGTGCCGGTCTTGGTCTGGACAGGGCCCGTCACAGTCGGGGTCGGTCCGTGTCGAGGTCCCTTTTCAGGGAGGATAAGGTGAGAGCCAGCCCGAGAAGAGTTCCGCACTGGCTCCAGTCGAGACGCATGTAGGCGGCCAGCCTGTGTCGAGGTCCCTGACGGTGCCCGTTCCTGCCGAGGGACCTCTACAGGACCGGATGGTGTCGCAGCCACCCCGTGTGGTTCTGGGCCCCTGCTTGGAGCCGGTTCAAGTCGGCGCCAGCCTGAGTGGAGGTACGTTCGAGATGCATGTCAGGGCCCAGGTCAGGGCCAGTGGCAGTGCTGGTCGAGGTGGGGATCGGGGCATGGCCAGTCACGGTCGGGGTCGGTCTATGTCGGGGCCGGCCTGTGTCGAGGTCTCCGACCTCACCCGTTTCTGTCGAGGGACCTCTTCAGGACCGGATGGTGTCGGAGCCACCCCGTGTGTGTCTGAGCCCCTGTTTGGGGCCGGTTCAAGTCGGCGCCAGCCTGAGTGCGGGTCCAATCAAAATGCATGTCGGGGCCGGTGCCGGTTGTGGTTGAAGTCTTGGTCGGGACAGGGCCCGTCACGGTCGGGGTTGATGCGTGTCGAGGTCCCTCTGCTGGGAGGTTAAGATCGGCGCCAGCCCAAGAGGAGTTCCGCGCTGGCTCCTATCAAAATGCATGTCGGGGCCAGTGACGGTCCTGGTCGAGGTCGTGGTCAGAGCCGGACCAATGACGGTCGGGGCCAACCCATATCGAAGTCCCCGAAGGTGCACGTTCCTGTCGCGGGACCCATTCAGGGCCGGATGGTGTCGCAGCCACCCCGTGTGGCTCTGAGCCCCTGTTTGGGGCCGGTTCAAGTCGGCGCCAGCCTGACTGCAGGTCCGCTCGAGAGCATGTCGGGGCCAGTGCCGGTCTTGGTTGGGACAGGGCCCGTCACCGTCGGGGTCGGTCCGTGTCGAGGTCCCTCTGCAGGGAAGTTAAGGTCGGCACCAGCACGAGAGGATTTCTCTGTTGCCTCTGGTCGAGATGCATGTTGGGGCTGGGGCAGGTCTTGGTCAGGACAGGGGCCGTCACGGTCGGGGCCGGCCCGTGTTGAAGGCCCCGAGGGTGCATGTTCCTGCCGAGGGACCCCTTCAGGGCCGGATGGTGTCGGAGCCGCCCCATGTGGCTCTGGCTCACTGTTTGGGGCCGGTTCAAGTTGACGCCAGCCTGAGTGCAGGTCCGGTCGAGGTGCATGTCGGGGCCAGTGCCCGTCTTGGTCGGGACAGGTCCCATCACGGTCGGGGTTGGTCCGTGTGGAGGGCCCTCTGCAGGGAGGTTAAGGTCGGCGCCAGCCCGAGAGGATTTCTGTGTTGCCTCTGGTCGAGATGCATGCCGGGGCCGGGGCCGGACCTGGTCGGGGCCGGGGCAATCACGGTCAGGGTCGGTCTATCTCGGGCCCGGCGTTTGCCGAGGTCTCCGACGGCAGCTGGTCCTGCCGAGGGACTTCTTCAGGGCTGGATGGTGTCGCAGCCACCCAGTGTGGCTCTGGGCCCCTTTTTGGGGCCGGTTCAAGTCGGCGCCAGCCTGAGTGCGGGTCCGATCAAGATGCATGTCAGGGCCGGTGCCGGTCGTGTTTGAGGTCTTGCTCGGGGCAGTGCCCATCACGGTCGGGGTCGGTCCGTGTCGAGGTCCCTCTGCAGGGAGGTTTAGGTCGGCGCCCGCCCGAGAAGAGTTCCGCGCTGGCTCCAGTCGAGATGCAAGTTGGGGTATGTCTATGTGGGGGCCGGCCCATGTCGAGGGACCTCTTCAGGGCCGGATGGTGTTGGAGCCACCCCGTGTGGCTCTGGGCCCCTGTTTGGGGCCGGTTCAAGTCGGCGCCAGCCTGAGTGCAGGTGCGGTCGAGATGCATGTCGGGGCCCAGGTCAGGGCGGGTGGCAATCCTGGTCGAGTTGTTGGTCGGGGCAGTGCCCGTCACGGTCTGGGTCGGTCTATTTCGCGGCCGGCCCGTGCTGAGTTCTCCGACGTTACCCGTTCCTGTCGAGGGACCTCTTCAGGACCAGATGGTGTCGGAGCCGCCCCGTTTGACTCTGAGCCCCTGTTTGGGGCCGGTTCAAGTCGGCGCCAGCCTGAGTGTAGGTCCGGTCGAGATGCGTGTCGGGGCCGGGGCCGGTCCTGGTCGGGGCCGGGCCAATCACGGTCACGGTCGGTCTATCTCGGGCCCGGCCCTTGTCGAGGTCTCCAACGGTAGCTGGTCCTGTCGAGGGACCTCTTCAGTGCCGGATGGTGTAGCAGCCACCGCGTGTGTGTCTGAGCCCCTGTTTGGGGCCGGCTCAAGTCGGCGCCAGCCTGAGTGCAGGTCCGGTCGAGATGCATGTCAGGGGCCAAGTCGGGGCCGGTGGCAGTGCTGGTCAAGGTGGGGATCGGGGCATGGCCAGTCACGGTCGGGGTCGGTCTATGTCGGGGCCGGCCTGTGTCGAGGTCTCCGACGTCACCCGTTCCTGTCGAGGGACCTCTTCAGGGCCGGATGGTGTCGCAGCCACCCCATGTGGCTCTGGGCCCCAGTTTGGGGCCGGTTGAAGTCGGCGCCAGCCTGAGTGCAGGTCCGCTCGAGATGCATGTCAGGGCCTGTGCCGGTCCTGGTGGAGGTCTTGGTCGGGGCAGTGCCCATCACGGTCGGGGTCGGTCTATGTCGAGGTCCCTCTGTAGGGAGGTTAAGGTCGGCACCAGCCCGGGAGGATTTCTATGTTGCCTCTGGTCGAGATGCATGTCGGGGCTGGGACAGGTCTTGGTCGGGAAAGGGCATGTCACGGTCGGGGCCGGCCCGTGTCGAAGGCCCCGACGGTGCCTGTTCCGGCCGAGGGACCCCTTCAGGGCCGGATGGTGTCGGAGCCACCCCTTGTGGCTCTGGCTCACTGTTTGGGGCCGGTTGAAGTCGGCGCCAGCCTGAGTGCAGGTCCGCTCGAGGTGCATGTCGGGGCCAGTGCCCGTCTTGGTCGGGACAGGGCCCATCACGGTCGGGGTCGGCCCATGTGGAAGTCCCTTTTAAGGGATGATAAGGTCGGCGCCACCCCGAGAGGAGTTCTGCGCTGGGTCCAGTGAAAATGCATATCGGGGCCAGTGCCGGTCGTGTTCAGGGCGGGCCAATCACGGTCGGGGTCGGCCCGTATCGCAGTCCCCGATGGTGCACGTTCCTGTCGAGGGACCTCTTCAGGGCCGGATGGTGTCGCAGCCACCGCGTGTGGCTCTGGGCCCCTGTTTGGGGCCGGTTCAAGTCGGCGCCAGCCTGAGTGCAGGTCCGCTCGAGATGCATGTCAGGGCCTGTGCCGGTCCTGGTGGAGGTCTTGGTCGGGGCAGTGCCCATCACGGTCGGGGTCGGTCTATGTCGAGGTCCCTCTGTAGGAAGGTTAAGGTCGGCACCAGCCCGAGAGGATTTCTATGTTGCCTCTGGTCGAGATGCATGTCGGGGCTGGGACAGGTCTTGGTCGGGAAAGGGCATGTCACGGTCGGGGCCGGCCCGTGTCGAAGGCCCCGACGGTGCCTGTTCCGGCCGAGGGACCCCTTCAGGGCCGGATGGTGTCGGAGCCGCCCCGTGTGGCTCTGGCTCACTGTTTGGGGCCGGTTCAAGTCGGCGCCAGCCTGAGTGCAGGTCCGGTCGATATGCATGTCCGGGCTTGTGCCGGTCCTGGTGGAGGTCTTGGTTGGGGCAGTGCCCGTCACGGTCGGGGTCGGTCCGTGTCGAGGTCCCTCTGCAGGGAGGTTTAGGTCGGCGCCAGCCCGAGAAGAGTTCCACGCTGGCTCCAGTCGAGATGCAAGTAGGCGGCCAGCCCATATCGAGGTCCCTGATGGCGCCCGTTGCTGCGGAGGGACCTCTTCAGGCCTGGATGGTGTCGGAGCCGCCCCGTGTGGCTCTGGGCCCCTCTTTGGGGCCGGTTCAAGTCGATGCCAGCCTGAGTGGAGGTCCAGTCGAGATGCATGTCGGGGCCCAGGTCGGGGCCGGTGGCAGTCCTGGTCAAGGTCTTGGTCGGGACAGGGCCCGTCACGGTCGGGGCCGGCCCGTGTCGAAGGCCCCGAGGGTGCATGTTCCTGCCGAGGGACCCCTTCAGGGCCGGATGGTGTCGGAGCCGCCCCATGTGGCTCTGGCTCACTGTTTGGAGCCGGTTCAAGTCGGCTCCAGCCTGAGTGGAGGTCCGGTCGAGGTGCATGTCGGGGCCAGTGCCCGTCTTGGTCGGGACAGGGCCCATCACGGTCGGGGTTGGTCCATGTGGAGGGCCCTCCGCAGGGAGGTTAAGGTCGGCGCCAGCCCGAGAGGATTTCTGTGTTGCCTCTGGTCGAGATGCATGTCGGGGCCGGGGCCGGTCCTGGTCGGGGCAGGGCCAATCACGGTCAGGCTCGGTCTATCTCGGGGCCGGCGCTTGTCGAGGTCTCCGACGGCAGCTGGTCCTGCCGAGGGACCTCTTCAGGGCCGGATGGTGTCGCAGCCACCGCGTGTGGCTCTGGGCCCCTCTTTGGGGCCGGTTCAAGTTGGCGCCAGCCTGAGTGCAGGTCCGGTCGAGATACATGTCGGGGCCAGTGCCGGTCTTGGTCTGGACAGGGCCCGTCACAGTCGGGGTCGGTCCGTGTCGAGGTCCCTTTTCAGGGAGGATAAGGTGAGAGCCAGCCCGAGAAGAGTTCCGCACTGGCTCCAGTCGAGATGCATGTAGGCGGCCAGCCTGTGTCGAGGTCCCTGACGGTGCCCGTTCCTGCCGAGGGACCTCTACAGACCTGGATGGTGTCGCAGCCACCCCGTGTGGCTCTGGGCCCCTGCTTGGAGCCGGTTCAAGTCGGCGCCAGCCTGAGTGGAGGTACGTTCGAGATGCATGTCAGGACCCAGGTCGGGGCCGGTGGCAGTGCTGGTCGAGGTGGGGATCGGGGCATGGCCAGTCACGGTCGGGGTCGGTCTATGTCGGGGCCGGCCCGTGTCGAGGTCTCCGACAGTGCCCGTTCCTGTCGAGGGACCTCTTCAGGGCCGGATGGTGTCGCAGCCACCGCGTGTGGCTCTGGGCCCCTGTTTGGGGCCGGGTCAAGTCGGCGCCAGCCTGAGTGCAGGTCCAGTTGAGATGCATGTCGGGGCCAGTGCCCGTCTTGGTCGGGACAGGGCCCATCACGGTCGGGGTCGGTCCATGTGGAAGTCCCTTTTAAGGGATGATAAGGTCGGCGCCACCCCGAGAGGAGTTCCGCGCTGGGTCCAGTGAAAATGCATATCGGGGCCAGTGACGGTCGTGTTCAGGGCGGGCCAATCACGGTCGGGGTCGGCCCGTATCGCAGTCCCCGATGGTGCACGTTCCTGTCGAGGGACCTCTTCAGGGCCGGATGGTGTCGCAGCCACCGCGTGTGGCTCTGGGCCCCTGTTTGGGGCCGGTTGAAGTCGGCGCCAGCCTGAGTGCAGGTCCGGTTGAGATGCATGTCGGGGCCCAGGTCGGGGCCGGTGGCAGTCTTGGTCGGGGCAGTGCCCATCACGGTCGGGGTCGGTCCGTGTCTAGGTTTCTTTTCAGGGAGGTTTAGGTCGGCACCAGTCCGAGAGGATTTCTGCGTTGCCTCTGGTCAAGATGCATGTCGGGGTCGCGTTCGAGGCCGGTGCCAGTCCTGGTCGAGGTCTTGGTCGGGGCAGGGCCAGTCACGGTCGGGGTAGGTCTATGTGGGGGCCGGCCCATGTCGAGGTCTCCGACAGTGCCCGTTCCTGTCGAGGGACCTCTTCAGGGCCGGATGGTGTTGGAGCCACCCCGTGTGGCTCTGGGCCCCTGTTTGGGGCCGGTTGAAGTCGGCGCCAGCCTGAGTGCAGGTGCGGTCGAGATGCATGTCGGGGCCCAGGTCAGGGCGGGTGGCAATCCTGGTCGAGGTTGTGGTCGGGACAGGGCCCGTCACTGTGGGGGTCGGTCAGTGTTGAAGTCCCCGACGGTGCCCGTTCCTGTCGAGGCACCTCTTCAGGGCCAGATGGTGTCGCAGTCACCCCGTGTGTTTCTGGGCCCCTGTTTGGGGCCGGTCCAAGTCGGCGCCAGCCTGAGTGCAGGTCCGGTGGAGGTGCATGTCGGGGCCAGTGCCGGTCTTGGTTGCGACAGGGCCCATCATGGTCGGGGTTGGTCCATGTGGAGGTTAGGGTCGGCGCCAGCCCGAGAGGATTTCTGTGTTGCCTCTGGTCGAGATGCATGTCGGGGCCGGGGCTGGTGCTGGTCGGGGCCGGGCCAATCACGGTCAGGGTCGGTCTATCTCGGCGCCAGCCCGAGAAGAGTTCCGCGCTGGCTCCAGTCGAGATGCAAGTAGGCGGCCAGCCCGTATCGAGGTCCCTGATGGTGCCCGTTTCTGTCGAGGGACCTCTTCAGGACCGGATGGTGTCGGAGCCACCCCGTGTGTGTCTGAGCCCCTGTTTGGGGCCGGTTCAAGTCGGCGCCAGCCTGAGTGCGGGTCCAATCAAAATGCATGTCGGGGCCGGTGCCGGTTGTGGTTGAAGTCTTGGTCGGGACAGGGCCCGTCACGGTCGGGGTTGATGCGTGTCGAGGTCCCTCTGCTGGGAGGTTAAGATCGGCGCCAGCCCAAGAGGAGTTCCGCGCTGGCTCCTATCAAAATGCATGTCGGGGCCAGTGACGGTCCTGGTCGAGGTCGTGGTCAGAGCCGGACCAATGACGGTCGGGGCCAGCCCATATCAAAGTCCCCGAAGGTGCACGTTCCTGTCGCGGGACCCATTCAGGGCCGGATGGTGTCGCAGCCACCCCGTGTGGCTCTGAGCCCCTGTTTGGGGCCGGTTGAAGTCGGCGCCAGCCTGACTGCAGGTCCGCTCGAGAGCATGTCGGGGCCAGTGCCGGTCTTGGTCGGGACAGGGCCCGTCACGGTCGGGGTCGGTCTATGTCGGGGCCGGCCCGTGTCGAGGTCTCCAACGTTACCCGTTCCTGTCGAGGGACCTCTTCAGGGCCGGATGGTGTCGCGGCCACCCCATTTGGGTCTGGGCCCCAGTTTGGGGCCGGTTCAAGTTGGCGCCAGCCTGGGTGGAGGTCCGGTCAAGATGCATGTCAGGGCCCAGCTCTGTGCCGGTGGCGCTGCTGGTGGAGGTCTTGGTCGGGACAGGGCCCGTCACGGTCGGGGTCGGTCCGTGTCGAGGTCCCTCTGCAGGGAAGTTAAGGTCGGCACCAGCACGAGAGGATTTCTCTGTTGCCTCTGGTCGAGATGCATGTTGGGGCTGGGGCAGTTCTTGGTCAGGACAGGGCCCGTCACGGTCGGGGCCGGCCCGTGTTGAAGGCCCCGAGGGTGCATGTTCCTGCCGAGGGACCCCTTCAGGGCCGGATGGTGTCGGAGCCGCCCTGTGTGGCTCTGGCTCACTGTTTGGAGCCGGTTCAAGTCGGCTCCAGCCTGAGTGGATTTCTGGTCAAGATGCACGTCGGGGCAGGTGGCGGTCCTGGTGGAGGTCTTGGTCGGGGCAGTGCCCATCACGGTCGGGGTCGGTCCGTGTCGAGGTCCCTCTGCAGGGACGTTTAGGTCGGCGCCAGCCCGAGAAGAGTTCCGCGCTGGCTCCAGTCGAGATGCAAGTAAGCGGCCAGCCCGTATCGCGGTCCCTGATGGCGCCCGTTGCTGCTGAGGGACCTCTTCAGGCCTGGATGGTGTCGGAGCCGCCCCGTGTGGCTCTGGGCCCCTCTTTGGGGCCGGTTCAAGTCGATGCCAGCCTGAGTGGAGGTCCAGTCAAGATGCATGTCGGGGCCCAGGTCGGGGCTGGTGGCAGTCCTGGTCGAGGTCTTGGTCAGGACAGGGCCCGTCACAGTCGGGGTCGGTCCGTGTCGAGGTCCCTTTTCAGGGAGGATAAGGTGAGAGCCAGCCCGAGAAGAGTTCCGCACTGGCTCCAGTCGAGATGCATGTAGGCGGCCAGCCTGTGTCGAGGTCCCTGACGGTGCCCGTTCCTGCCGAGGGACCTCTACAGGCCTGGATGGTGTCGCAGCCACCCCGTGTGGCTCTGGGCCCCTGTTTGGGGCCGGTTGAAGTCGGCGCCAGGCTGAGTGGAGGTACGTTCGAGATGCATGTCAGGGCGCAGGTCGGGGATGGCGGCAGTGCTGGTCGAGGTGGGGATCGGGGCATGGCCAGTCACGGTCGGGGTCGGTCTATGTTGGGGCCGGCCCGTGTCGAGGTCTCCGACAGTGCCCGTTCCTGTCGAGGGACCTCTTCAGGGCCGGATGGTGTCGCAGCCACCCCATGTGGCTCTGAGCCCCTGCTTGGAGCCGGTTCAAGTCGGCGCCAGCCTGAGTGGAGGTACGTTCGAGATGCATGTCAGGGCCCAGGTCGGGGCCGGTGGCAGTGCTGGTCGAGGTGGGGATCGGGGCATGGCCAGTCACGGTCGGGGTCTGTCTATGTCGGGGCCGGCCCGTGTCGAGGTGTCCGACGTTACCCGTTCCTGTCGAGGGACCTCTTCAGGGCCGGATGGTGTCGCAGCCACCCCATGTGGCTCTGAGCCCCTGCTTGGAGCCGGTTCAAGTCGGCGCCAGCCTGAGTGCAGGTCCGGTCGATATGCATGTCCGGGCTTGTGCCGGTCCTGGTGGAGGTCTTGGTTGGGGCAGTGCCCGTCACGGTCAGGGTCGGTCCGTGTCGAGGTCCCTCTGCAGGGAGGTTTAGGTCGGCGACACCCCGAGAGGAGTTCCACGCTGGCTCCAGTCGAGATGCAAGTAGGCGGCCAGCCCATATCGAGGTCCCTGATGGCGCCCGTTGCTGCGGAGGGACCTCTTCAGGCCTGGATGGTGTCGGAGCCGCCCCGTGTGGCTCTGGGCCCCTCTTTGGGGCCGGTTCAAGTCGATGCCAGCCTGAGTGGAGGTCCAGTCGAGATGCATGTCGGGGCCCAGGTCGGGGCCGGTGGCAGTCCTGGTCAAGGTCTTGGTCGGGACAGGGCCCGTCACGGTCGGGGCCGGCCCGTGTCGAAGGCCCCGAGGGTGCATGTTCCTGCCGAGGGACCCCTTCAGGGCCGGATGGTGTCGGAGCCGCCCCATGTGGCTCTGGCTCACTGTTTGGGGCCGGTTCAAGTCGGCTCCAGCCTGAGTGGAGGTCCGCTCGAGGTGCATGTCGGGGCCAGTGCCCGTCTTGGTCGGGACAGGGCCCATCACGGTCGGGGTTGGTCCATGTGGAGGGCCCTCCGCAGGGAGGTTAAGGTCGGCGCCAGCCCGAGAGGATTTCTGTGTTGCCTCTGGTCGAGATGCATGTCGGGGCCGGGGCCGGTCCTGGTCGGGGCAGGGCCAATCACGGTCAGGCTCGGTCTATCTCGGGGCCGGCGCTTGTCGAGGTCTCCGACGGCAGCTGGTCCTGCCGAGGGACCTCTTCAGGGCCGGATGGTGTCGCAGCCACCGCGTGTGGCTCTGGGCCCCTGTTTGGGGCCGGTTCAAGTTGGCGCCAGCCTGAGTGCAGGTCCGGTCGAGATACATGTCGGGGCCAGTGCCGGTCTTGGTCTGGACAGGGCCCGTCACAGTCGGGGTCGGTCCGTGTCGAGGTCCCTTTTCAGGGAGGATAAGGTGAGAGCCAGCCCGAGAAGAGTTCCGCACTGGCTCCAGTCGAGATGCATGTAGGCGGCCAGCCTGTGTCGAGGTCCCTGACGGTGCCCGTTCCTGCCGAGGGACCTCTACAGGCCTGGATGGTGTCGCAGCCACCCCGTGTGGCTCTGGGCCCCTGCTTGGAGCCGGTTCAAGTCGGCGCCAGCCTGAGTGGAGGTCCGGTCGAGATGCATGTCAGGACCCAGGTCGGGGCCGGTGGCAGTGCTGGTCGAGGTGGGGATCGGGGCATGGCCAGTCACGGTCGGGGTCGGTCTATGTCGGGGCCGGCCCGTGTCGAGGTCTCCGACAGTGCCCGTTCCTGTCGAGGGACCTCTTCAGGGCCGGATGGTGTCGCAGCCACCCCATGTGGCTCTGAGCCCCTGCTTGGAGCCGGTTCAAGTCGGCGCCAGCCTGAGTGCAGGTCCGGTCGAGATGCGTGTCGGGGCCGGGGCCGGTCCTGGTCGGGGCCGGGCCAATCACGGTCACGGTCGGTCTATCTCGGGCCCGGCCCTTGTCGAGGTCTCCAACGGTAGCTGGTCCTGTCGAGGGACCTCTTCAGTGCCGGATGGTGTCGCAGCCACCGCGTGTGGGTCTGAGCCCCTGTTTGGGGCCGACTCAAGTCGGTGCCAGCCTGAGTGCAGGTCCGGTCGAGATGCATGTCAGGGCCTAGGTCAGGGCCGGTGGCAGTGCTGGTCGAGGTGGGGATCGGGGCATGGCCAGTCACGGTCGGGGTCGGTCTATGTCGGGGCCGGCCTGTGTCGAGGTCTCCGACGTCACCCGTTCCTGTCGAGGGACCTCTTCAGGGCCGGATGGTGTCGCAGCCACCCCATGTGGCTCTGGGCCCCAGTTTGGGGCCGGTTGAAGTCGGCGCCAGCCTGAGTGCAGGTCCGCTCGAGATGCATGTCAGGGCCTGTGCCGGTCCTGGTGGAGGTCTTGGTCGGGGCAGTGCCCATCACGGTCGGGGTCGGTCTATGTCGAGGTCCCTCTGTAGGGAGGTTAAGGTCGGCACCAGCCCGGGAGGATTTCTATGTTGCCTCTGGTCGAGATGCATGTCGGGGCTGGGACAGGTCTTGGTCGGGAAAGGGCATGTCACGGTCGGGGCCGGCCCGTGTCGAAGGCCCCGACGGTGCCTGTTCCGGCCGAGGGACCCCTTCAGGGCCGGATGGTGTCGGAGCCACCCCGTGTGGCTCTGGCTCACTGTTTGGGGCCGGTTCAAGTCGGCGCCAGCCTGAGTGCAGGTCCGCTCGAGGTGCATGTCGGGGCCAGTGCCCGTCTTGGTCGGGACAGGGCCCATCACGGTCGGGGTCGGTCCATGTGGAAGTCCCTTTTAAGGGATGATAAGGTCGGCGCCACCCCGAGAGGAGTTCTGCTCTGGGTCCAGTGAAAATGCATATCGGGGCCAGTGCCGGTCGTGTTCAGGGCGGGCCAATCACGGTCGGGGTCGGCCCGTATCGCAGTCCCCGATGGTGCACGTTCCTGTCGAGGGACCTCTTCAGGGCCGGATGGTGTCGCAGCCACCGCGTGTGGCTCTGGGCCCCTGTTTGGGGCCGGTTCAAGTCGGCGCCAGCCTGAGTGCAGGTCCGGTTGAGATGCATGTCGGGGCCCAGGTCGGGGCCGGTGGCAGTCTTGGTCGGGGCAGTGCCCATCACGGTCGGGGTCGGTCCGTGTCTAGGTTTCTTTTCAGGGAGGTTTAGGTCGGCACCAGTCCGAGAGGATTTCTGCGTTGCCTCTGGTCAAGATGCATGTCGGGGTCGCGTTCGAGGCCGGTGCCAGTCCTGGTCGAGGTCTTGGTCGGGGCAGGGCCAGTCACGGTCGGGGTAGGTCTATGTGGGGGCCGGCCCATGTCGAGGTCTCCGACAGTGCCCGTTCCTGTCGAGGGACCTCTTCAGGGCCGGATGGTGTTGGAGCCACCCCGTGTGGCTCTGGGCCCCTGTTTGGGGCCGGTTCAAGTTGGCGCCAGCCTGAGTGCAGGTGCGGTCAAGATGCATGTCGGGGCCCAGGTCAGGGCGGGTGGCAATCCTGGTCGAGGTTGTGGTCGGGACAGGGCCCGTCACTGTGGGGGTCGGTCAGTGTTGAAGTCCCCGACGGTGCCCGTTCCTGTCGAGGCACCTCTTCAGGGCCAGATGGTGTCGCAGTCACCCCGTGTGTTTCTGGGCCCCTGTTTGGGGCCGGTCCAAGTCGGCGCCAGCCTGAGTGCAGGTCCGGTGGAGGTGCATGTCGGGGCCAGTGCCGGTCCTGGTTGCGACAGGGCCCATCATGGTCGGGGTTGGTCCATGTGGAGGTTAGGGTCGGCGCCAGCCCGAGAGGATTTCTGTGTTGCCTCTGGTCGAGATGCATGTCGGGGCCGGGGCTGGTGCTAGTCGGGGCCGGGCCAATCACGGTCAGGGTCGGTCTATCTCGGCGCCAGCCCGAGAAGAGTTCCGCGCTGGCTCCAGTCGAGATGCAAGTAGGCGGCCAGCCCGTATCGAGGTCCCTGATGGTGCCCGTTTCTGTCGAGGGACCTCTTCAGGACCGGATGGTGTCGGAGCCACCCCGTGTGTGTCTGAGCCCCTGTTTGGGGCCGGTTCAAGTCGGCGCCAGCCTGAGTGCGGGTCCAATCAAAATGCATGTCGGGGCCGGTGCCGGTTGTGGTTGAAGTCTTGGTCGGGACAGGGCCCGTCACGGTCGGGGTTGATGCGTGTCGAGGTCCCTCTGCTGGGAGGTTAAGATCGGCGCCAGCCCAAGAGGAGTTCCGCGCTGGCTCCTATCAAAATGCATGTCGGGGCCAGTGACGGTCCTGGTCGAGGTCGTGGTCAGAGCCGGACCAATGACGGTCGGGGCCAGCCCATATCGAAGTCCCCGAAGGTGCACGTTCCTGTCGCGGGACCCATTCAGGGCCGGATGGTGTCGCAGCCACCCCGTGTGGCTCTGAGCCCCTGTTTGGGGCCGGTTCAAGTCGGCGCCAGCCTGACTGCAGGTCCGCTCGAGAGCATGTCGGGGCCAGTGCCGGTCTTGGTTGGGACAGGGCCCGTCACGGTCGGGGTCGGTCTATGTCGGGGCCGGCCCGTGTCGAGGTCTCCAACGTTACCCGTTCCTGTCGAGGGACCTCTTCAGGGCCGGATGGTGTCGCGGCCACCCCATTTGGGTCTGGGGCCGGTTCAAGTTGGCGCCAGCCTGGGTGGAGGTCCGGTCAAGATGCATGTCAGGGCCCAGCTCTGTGCCGGTGGCGCTGCTGGTGGAGGTCTTGGTCGGGACAGGGCCCGTCACCGTCGGGGTCGGTCCGTGTCGAGGTCCCTCTGCAGGGAAGTTAAGGTCGGCACCAGCACGAGAGGATTTCTCTGTTGCCTCTGGTCGAGATGCATGTTGGGGCTGGGGCAGGTCTTGGTCAGGACAGGGCCCGTCACGGTCGGGGCCGGCCCGTGTTGAAGGCCCCGAGAGTGCATGTTCCTGCCGAGGGACCCCTTCAGGGCCGGATGGTGTCGGAGCCGCCCTGTGTGGCTCTGGCTCACTGTTTGGAGCCGGTTCAAGTCGGCTCCAGCCTGAGTGGATTTCTGGTCAAGATGCACGTCGGGGCAGGTGGCGGTCCTGGTGGAGGTCTTGGTCGGGGCAGTGCCCATCACGGTCGGGGTCGGTCCGTGTCGAGGTCCCTCTGCAGGGACGTTTAGGTCGGCGCCAGCCCGAGAAGAGTTCCGCGCTGGCTCCAGTCGAGATGCAAGTAAGCGGCCAGCCCGTATCGCGGTCCCTGATGGCGCCCGTTGCTGCTGAGGGACCTCTTCAGGCCTGGATGGTGTCGGAGCCGCCCCGTGTGGCTCTGGGCCCCTCTTTGGGGCCGGTTCAAGTCGATGCCAGCCTGAGTGGAGGTCCAGTCAAGATGCATGTCGGGGCCCAGGTCGGGGCCGGTGGCAGTCCTGGTCGAGGTCTTGGTCAGGACAGGGCCCGTCACAGTCGGGGTCGGTCCGTGTCGAGGTCCCTTTTCAGGGAGGATAAGGTGAGAGCCAGCCCGAGAAGAGTTCCGCACTGGCTCCAGTCGAGATGCATGTAGGCGGCCAGCCTGTGTCGAGGTCCCTGACGGTGCCCGTTCCTGCCGAGGGACCTCTACAGGCCTGGATGGTGTCGCAGCCACCCCGTGTGGCTCTGGGCCCCTGTTTGGGGCCGGTTGAAGTCGGCGCCAGGCTGAGTGGAGGTACGTTCGAGATGCATGTCAGGGCGCAGGTCGGGGATGGCGGCAGTGCTGGTCGAGGTGGGGATCGGGGCATGGCCAGTCACGGTCGGGGTCGGTCTATGTTGGGGCCGGCCCGTGTCGAGGTCTCCGACAGTGCCCGTTCCTGTCGAGGGACCTCTTCAGGGCCGGATGGTGTCGCAGCCACCCCATGTGGCTCTGAGCCCCTGCTTGGAGCCGGTTCAAGTCGGCGCCAGCCTGAGTGGAGGTACGTTCGAGATGCATGTCAGGACCCAGGTCGGGGCAGGTGGCAGTGCTGGTCGAGGTGGGGATCGGGGCATGGCCAGTCACGGTCGGGGTCGGTCTATGTCGGGGCCGGCCCGTGTCGAGGTCTCCGACAGTGCCCGTTCCTGTCGAGGGACCTCTTCAGGGCCGGATGGTGTCGCAGCCACCGCGTGTGGCTCTGGGCCCCTGTTTGGGGCCGGTTCAAGTCGGCGCCAGCCTGAGTGCAGGTCCGGTCGAGATGCGTGTCGGGGCCGGGGCCGGTCCTGGTCGGGGCCGGGCCAATCACGGTCACGGTCGGTCTATCTCGGCCCGGCCCTTGTCGAGGTCTCCAACGGTAGCTGGTCCTGTCGAGGGACCTCTTCAGTGCCGGATGGTGTCGCAGCCACCGCGTGTGGGTCTGAGCCCCTGTTTGGGGCCGGCTCAAGTCGGCGCCAGCCTGAGTGCAGGTCCGGTCGAGATGCATGTCAGGGGCCAAGTCGGGGCCGGTGGCAGTGCTGGTCGAGGTGGGATCAGGGCAGTGCCCGTCACGGTCGGGGTCGGGCTATGTCGGGGCCGGCCGGTGCTGAGGTCTCCAACGTTACCCGTTTCTGTCGAGGGACCTCTTCAGGACCGGATGGTGTCGGAGCCACCCCGTGTGTGTCTGAGCCCCTGTTTGGGGCCGGTTCAAGTCGGCGCCATCCTGAGTGGCGGTACGTTCGAGATGCATGTCAGGGCCCAGGTCGGGGCCAGTGGCAGTGCTGGTCGAGGTGGGGATCGGGGCATGGCCAGTCACGTTCGGGGTCGCTCTATGTCGGGGCCGGCCCGTGTCGAGGTCTCCGACAGTGCCCGTTTCTGTCGAGGGACCTCTTCAGGGCCGGATGGTGTCGGAGCCACCCCATGTGGCTCTGGGCCCCAGTTTGGGGCCGGTTGAAGTCGGCGCCAGCCTGAGTGCAGGTCCGGTCGAGATGCATGTCAGGGCCTGTGCCGGTCCTGGTGGAGGTCTTGGTCGGGGCAGTGCCCATCACGGTCGGGGTCGGTCTATGTCGAGGTCCCTCTGTAGGGAGGTTAAGGTCGGCACCAGCCCGGGAGGATTTCTATGTTGCCTCTGGTCGAGATGCATGTCGGGGCTGGGACAGGTCTTGGTCGGGAAAGGGCATGTCACGGTCGGGGCCGGCCCGTGTCGAAGGCCCCGACGGTGCCTGTTCCGGCCGAGGGACCCCTTCAGGGCCGGATGGTGTCGGAGCCGCCCCGTGTGGCTCTGGCTCACTGTTTGGGGCCGGTTGAAGTCGGCGCCAGCCTGAGTGCAGGTCCGGTCGATATGCATGTCCGGGCTTGTGCCGGTCCTGGTCGAGGTCTTGGTTGGGGCAGTGCCCGTCACGGTCGGGGTCGGTCCGTGTCTAGGTTTCTTTTCAGGGAGGTTTAGGTCGGCACCAGTCCGAGAGGATTTCTGCGTTGCCTCTGGTCAAGATGCATGTCGGGGTCGCGTTCGAGGCCGGTGCCAGTCCTGGTCGAGGTCTTGGTCGGGGCAGGGCCAGTCACGGTCGGGGTAGGTCTATGTGGGGGCCGGCCCATGTCGAGGTCTCCGACAGTGCCCGTTCCTGTCGAGGGACCTCTTCAGGACCAGATGGTGTCGGAGCCGCCCCGTTTGACTCTGGGCCCCTGTTTGGGGCCGGTTCAAGTCGGCGCCAGCCTGAGTGCAGGTCCGGTCGAGATGCGTGTCGGGGCCGGGGCCGGTCCTGGTCGGGGCCGGGCCAATCACGGTCACGGTCGGTCTATCTCGGGCCCGGCCCTTGTCGAGGTCTCCAACGGTAGCTGGTCCTGTCGAGGGACCTCTTCAGTGCCGGATGGTGTCGCAGCCACCGCGTGTGGGTCTGAGCCCCTGTTTGGGGCCGGCTCAAGTCGGCGCCAGCCTGAGTGCAGGTCCGGTCGAGATGCATGTCAGGGGCCAAGTCGGGGCCGGTGGCAGTGCTGGTCGAGGTGGGATCAGGGCAGTGCCCGTCACGGTCGGGGTCGATCTATGTCGGGGCCGGCCGGTGCTGAGGTCTCCAACGTTACCCGTTCCTGCCGAGGGACCCCTTCAGGGCCGGATGGTGTCGGAGCTGCCTTGTGTGGCTCTGGGCCCCTGTTTGGGGCCGGTTCAAGTCGGCGCCAGCCTGAGTGGAGGTACGTTCGAGATGCATGTCAGGGCCCAGGTCGGGGCCGGTGGCAGTGCTGGTCGAGGTGGGGATCGGGGCATGGCCAGTCATGGTCGGGGTCGGTCTATGTCGGGGCCGGCCCGTGTCGAGGTCTCCGACAGTGCCCGTTTCTGTCGAGGGACCTCTTCAGGACCGGATGGTGTCGGAGCCACCCCGTGTGGCTCTGGGCCCCTGTTTGGGGCCGGTTCAAGTCGGCGCCATCCTGAGTGGCGGTACGTTCGAGATGCATGTCAGGACCCAGGTCGGGGCCAGTGGCAGTGCTGGTCGAGGTGGGGATCGGGGCATGGCCAGTCACGGTCGGGGTCGGTCTATGTCGGGGCCGGCCTGTGTCGAGGTCTCCGACGTCACCCGTTCCTGTCGAGGGACCTCTTCAGGGCCGGATGGTGTCGCAGCCACCCCATGTGGCTCTGGGCCCCTGTTTGGGGCCGGTTGAAGTCGGCGCCAGCCTGAGTGCAGGTCCGCTCGAGATGCATGTCAGGGCCTGTGCCGGTCCTGGTGGAGGTCTTGGTCGGGGCAGTGCCCATCACGGTCGGGGTCGGTCTATGTCGAGGTCCCTCTGTAGGAAGGTTAAGGTCGGCACAAGCCCGAGAGCATTTCTATGTTGCCTCTGGTCGAGATGCATGTCGGGGCTGGGACAGGTCTTGGTCGGGAAAGGGCATGTCACGGTCGGGGCCGGCCCGTGTCGAAGGCCCCGACGGTGCATGTTCCGGCCGAGGGACCCCTTCAGGGCCGGATGGTGTCGGAGCCGCCCCGCGTGGCTCTGGCTCACTGTTTGGGGCCGGTTCAAGTCGGCGCCAGCCTGAGTGCAGGTCCGGTCGATATGCATGTCCGGGCTTGTGCCGGTCCTGGTTGAGGTCTTGGTTGGGGCAGTGCCCGTCACGGTCGGGGTCGGTCCGTGTCGAGGTCCCTCTGCAGGGAGGTTTAGGTCGGCGCCAGCCCGAGAAGAGTTCCACGCTGGCTCCAGTCGAGATGCAAGTAGGCGGCCAGCCCATATCGAGGTCCCTGATGGCGCCCGTTGCTGCTGAGGGACCTCTTCAGGCCTGGATGGTGTCGGAGCCGCCCCGTGTGGCTCTGGGCCCCTCTTTGGGGCCGGTTCAAGTCGATGCCAGCCTGAGTGGAGGTCCAGTCAAGATGCATGTCGGGGCCCAGGTCGGGGCCGGTGGCAGTCCTGGTCAAGGTCTTGGTCGGGACAGGGCCCGTCACGGTCGGGGCCGGCCCGTGTCGAAGGCCCCGAGGGTGCATGTTCCTGCCGAGGGACCCCTTCAGGGCCAGATGGTGTCGGAGCCGCCCCATGTGGCTCTGGCTCACTGTTTGGAGCCGGTTCAAGTCGGCTCCAGCCTGAGTGGAGGTCCGGTCGAGGTGCATGTCGGGGCCAGTGCCCGTCTTGGTCGGGACAGGGCCCATCACGGTCGGGGTTGGTCCATGTGGAGGGCCCTCCGCAGGGAGGTTAAGGTCGGCGCCAGCCCGAGAGGATTTCTGTGTTGCCTCTGGTCGAGATGCATGTCGGGGCCGGGGCCGGTCCTGGTCGGGGCAGGGCCAATCACGGTCAGGCTCGGTCTATCTCGGGGCCGGCGCTTGTCGAGGTCTCCGACGGCAGCTGGTCCTGCCGAGGGACCTCTTCAGGGCCGGATGGTGTCGCAGCCACCGCGTGTGGCTCTGGGCCCCTGTTTGGGGCCGGTTCAAGTTGGCGCCAGCCTGAGTGCAGGTCCGGTCGAGATACATGTCGGGGCCAGTGCCGGTCTTGGTCTGGACAGGGCCCGTCACAGTCGGGGTCGGTCCGTGTCGAGGTCCCTTTTCAGGGAGGATAAGGTGAGAGCCAGCCCGAGAAGAGTTCCGCACTGGCTCCAGTCGAGATGCATGTAGGCGGCCAGCCTGTGTCGAGGTCCCTGACGGTGCCCGTTCCTGCCGAGGGACCTCTACAGACCTGGATGGTGTCGCAGCCACCCCGTGTGGCTCTGGGCCCCTGCTTGGAGCCGGTTCAAGTCGGCGCCAGCCTGAGTGGAGGTACGTTCGAGATGCATGTCAGGACCCAGGTCGGGGCCGGTGGCAGTGCTGGTCGAGGTGGGGATCGGGGCATGGCCAGTCACGGTCGGGGTCGGTCTATGTCGGGGCCGGCCCGTGTCGAGGTCTCCGACAGTGCCCGTTCCTGTCGAGGGACCTCTTCAGGGCCGGATGGTGTCGCAGCCACCGCGTGTGGCTCTGGGCCCCTGTTTGGGGCCGGTTGAAGTCGGCGCCAGCCTGAGTGCAGGTCCAGTTGAGATGCATGTCGGGGCCCAGGTCGGGGCCGGTGGCAGTCTTGGTCGGGGCAGTGCCCATCACGGTCGGGGTCGGTCCGTGTCTAGGTTTCTTTTCAGGGAGGTTTAGGTCGGCACCAGTCCGAGAGGATTTCTGCGTTGCCTCTGGTCAAGATGCATGTCGGGGTCGCGTTCGAGGCCGGTGCCAGTCCTGGTCGAGGTCTTGGTCGGGGCAGGGCCAGTCACGGTCGGGGTAGGTCTATGTGGGGGCCGGCCCATGTCGAGGTCTCCGACAGTGCCCGTTCCTGTCGAGGGACCTCTTCAGGGCCGGATGGTGTTGGAGCCACCCCGTGTGGCTCTGGGCCCCTGTTTGGGGCCGGTTGAAGTCGGCGCCAGCCTGAGTGCAGGTGCGGTCGAGATGCATGTCGGGGCCCAGGTCAGGGCGGGTGGCAATCCTGGTCGAGGTTGTGGTCGGGACAGGGCCCGTCACTGTGGGGGTCGGTCAGTGTTGAAGTCCCCGACGGTGCCCGTTCCTGTCGAGGCACCTCTTCAGGGCCAGATGGTGTCGCAGTCACCCCGTGTGTTTCTGGGCCCCTGTTTGGGGCCGGTCCAAGTCGGCGCCAGCCTGAGTGCAGGTCCGGTGGAGGTGCATGTCGGGGCCAGTGCCGGTCTTGGTTGCGACAGGGCCCATCATGGTCGGGGTTGGTCCATGTGGAGGTTAGGGTCGGCGCCAGCCCGAGAGGATTTCTGTGTTGCCTCTGGTCGAGATGCATGTCGGGGCCGGGGCTGGTGCTGGTCGGGGCCGGGCCAATCACGGTCAGGGTCGGTCTATCTCGGCGCCAGCCCGAGAAGAGTTCCGCGCTGGCTCCAGTCGAGATGCAAGTAGGCGGCCAGCCCGTATCGAGGTCCCTGATGGTGCCCGTTTCTGTCGAGGGACCTCTTCAGGACCGGATGGTGTCGGAGCCACCCCGTGTGTGTCTGAGCCCCTGTTTGGGGCCGGTTCAAGTCGGCGCCAGCCTGAGTGCGGGTCCAATCAAAATGCATGTCGGGGCCGGTGCCGGTTGTGGTTGAAGTCTTGGTCGGGACAGGGCCCGTCACGGTCGGGGTTGATCCGTGTCGAGGTCCCTCTGCTGGGAGGTTAAGATCGGCGCCAGCCCAAGAGGAGTTCCGCGCTGGCTCCTATCAAAATGCATGTTGGGGCCAGTGACGATCCTGGTCGAGGTCGTGGTCAGAGCCGGACCAATGACGGTCGGGGCCAGCCCATATCAAAGTCCCCGAAGGTGCACGTTCCTGTCGCGGGACCCATTCAGGGCCGGATGGTGTCGCAGCCACCCCGTGTGGCTCTGAGCCCCTCTTTGGGGCCGGTTCAAGTCGGCGCCAGCCTGACTGCAGGTCCGCTCGAGAGCATGTCGGGGCCAGTGCCGGTCTTGGTTGGGACAGGGCCCGTCACGGTCGGGGTCGGTCTATGTCGGGGCCGGCCCGTGTCGAGGTCTCCAACGTTACCCGTTCCTGTCGAGGGACCTCTTCAGGGCCGGATGGTGTCGCGGCCACCCCATTTGGGTCTGGGCCCCAGTTTGGGGCCGGTTCAAGTTGGCGCCAGCCTGGGTGGAGGTCCGGTCAAGATGCATGTCAGGGCCCAGCTCTGTGCCGGTGGCGCTGCTGGTGGAGGTCTTGGTCGGGACAGGGCCCGTCACGGTCGGGGTCGGTCCGTGTCGAGGTCCCTCTGCAGGGAAGTTAAGGTCGGCACCAGCACGAGAGGATTTCTCTGTTGCCTCTGGTCGAGATGCATGTTGGGGCTGGGGCAGTTCTTGGTCAGGACAGGGCCCGTCACGGTCGGGGCCGGCCCGTGTTGAAGGCCCCGAGGGTGCATGTTCCTGCCGAGGGACCCCTTCAGGGCCGGATGGTGTCGGAGCCGCCCTGTGTGGCTCTGGCTCACTGTTTGGAGCCGGTTCAAGTCGGCTCCAGCCTGAGTGGATTTCTGGTCAAGATGCACGTCGGGGCAGGTGGCGGTCCTGGTGGAGGTCTTGGTCGGGGCAGTGCCCATCACGGTCGGGGTCGGTCCGTGTCGAGGTCCCTCTGCAGGGACGTTTAGGTCGGCGCCAGCCCGAGAAGAGTTCCGCGCTGGCTCCAGTCGAGATGCAAGTAAGCGGCCAGCCCGTATCGCGGTCCCTGATGGCGCCCGTTGCTGCTGAGGGACCTCTTCAGGCCTGGATGGTGTCGGAGCCGCCCCGTGTGGCTCTGGGCCCCTCTTTGGGGCCGGTTCAAGTCGATGCCAGCCTGAGTGGAGGTCCAGTCAAGATGCATGTCGGGGCCCAGGTCGGGGCTGGTGGCAGTCCTGGTCGAGGTCTTGGTCAGGACAGGGCCCGTCACAGTCGGGGTCGGTCCGTGTCGAGGTCCCTTTTCAGGGAGGATAAGGTGAGAGCCAGCCCGAGAAGAGTTCCGCACTGGCTCCAGTCGAGATGCATGTAGGCGGCTAGCCTGTGTCGAGGTCCCTGACGGTGCCCGTTCCTGCCGAGGGACCTCTACAGGCCTGGATGGTGTCGCAGCCACCCCGTGTGGCTCTGGGCCCCTGTTTGGGGCCGGTTCAAGTCGGCGCCAGCCTGAGTGGAGGTACGTTCGAGATGCATGTCAGGGCCCAGGTCGGGGATGGCGGCAGTGCTGGTCGAGGTGGGGATCGGGGCAGGGCCAGTCACGGTCGGGGTCGGTCTATGTTGGGGCCGGCCCATGTCGAGGTCTCCGACAGTGCCCGTTCCTGTCGAGGGACCTCTTCAGGGCCGGATGGTGTCGCAGCCACCCCATGTGGCTCTGAGCCCCTGCTTGGAGCCGGTTCAAGTCGGCGCCAGCCTGAGTGGAGGTACGTTCGAGATGCATGTCAGGGCCCAGGTCGGGGCCGGTGGCAGTGCTGGTCGAGGTGGGGATCGGGGCATGGCCAGTCACGGTCGGGGTCTGTCTATGTCGGGGCCGGCCCGTGTCGAGGTGTCCGACGTTACCCGTTCCTGTCGAGGGACCTCTTCAGGGCCGGATGGTGTCGCAGCCACCCCATGTGGCTCTGGCTCACTGTTTGGGGCCGGTTCAAGTCGGCGCCAGCCTGAGTGCAGGTCCGGTCGATATGCATGTCCGGGCCTGGTCGAGGTCTTTGTTGGGGCAGTGCCCGTCATGGTCGGGGTCGGTCCGTGTCGAGGTCCCTCTGCAGGGACGTTTAGGTCGGCGCCAGCCTGAGAAGAGTTCCACGCTGGCTCCAGTCGAGATGCAAGTAGGCGGCCAGCCCATATCGAGGTCCCTGATGGCGCCCGTTGCTGCGGAGGGACCTCTTCAGGCCTGGATGGTGTCGGAGCCGCCCCGTGTGGCTCTGGGCCCCTCTTTGGGGCCGGTTCAAGTCGATGCCAGCCTGAGTGGAGGTCCAGTCGAGATGCATGTCGGGGCCCAGGTCGGGCCGGTGGCAGTCCTGGTCAAGGTCTTGGTCAGGACAGGGCCCGTCACGGTCGGGGCCGGCCCGTGTCGAGGTCCCTTTTCAGGGAGGATAAGGTGAGAGCCAGCCCGAGAAGAGTTCCGCACTGGCTCCAGTCGAGATGCATGTAGGCGGCCAGCCTGTGTCGAGGTCCCTGACGGTGCCCGTTCCTGCCGAGGGACCTCTACAGACCTGGATGGTGTCGCAGCCACCCCGTGTGGCTCTGGGCCCCTGCTTGGAGCCGGTTCAAGTCGGCGCCAGCCTGAGTGGAGGTACGTTCGAGATGCATGTCAGGGCCCAGGTCGGGGATGGCGGCAGTGCTGGTCGAGGTGGGGATCGGGGCAGGGCCAGTCACGGTCGGGGTCGGTCTATGTCGGGGCCGGCCCGTGTCGAGGTCTCCGACAGTGCCCGTTCCTGTCGAGGGACCTCTTCAGGGCCGGATGGTGTCGCAGCCACCGCGTGTGGCTCTGGGCCCCTGTTTGGGGCCGGTTGAAGTCGGCGCCAGCCTGAGTGCAGGTGCGGTCGAGATACATGTCGGGGCCCAGGTCGGGGCCAGTGGCAGTCTTGGTCGGGGCAGTGCCCATCACGGTCGGGGTCGGTCCGTGTCTAGGTTTCTTTTCAGGGAGGTTTAGGTCGGCACCAGTCCGAGAGGATTTCTGCGTTGCCTCTGGTCAAGATGCATGTCGGGGTCGCGTTCGAGGCCGGTGCCAGTCCTGGTCGAGGTCTTGGTCGGGGCAGGGCCAGTCACGGTCGGGGTATGTCTATGTGGGGGCCGGCCCATGTCGAGGTCTCCGACAGTGCCTGTTCCTGTCGAGGGACCTCTTCAGGACCAGATGGTGTCGGAGCCGCCCCGTGTGGCTCTGGGCCCCTGTTTGGGGCCGGTTCAAGTCGGCGCCAGCCTGAGTGCAGGTCCGGTCGAGATGCGTGTCGGGGCCGGGGCCGGTCCTGGTCGGGGCCGGGCCAATCACGGTCACGGTCGGTCTATCTCGGGCCCGGCCCTTGTCGAGGTCTCCAACGGTAGCTGGTCCTGTCGAGGGACCTCTTCAGTGCCGGATGGTGTCGCAGCCACCGCGTGTGGGTCTGAGCCCCTGTTTGGGGCCGGCTCAAGTCGGCGCCAGCCTGAGTGCAGGTCCGGTCGAGATGCATGTCAGGGGCCAAGTCGGGGCCGGTGGCAGTGCTGGTCGAGGTGGGATCAGGGCAGTGCCCGTCACGGTCGGTCTATGTCGGGGCCGGCCGGTGCTGAGGTCTCCAACGTTACCCGTTCCTGCCGAGGGACCCCTTCAGGGCCGGATGGTGTCGGAGCTGCCTTGTGTGGCTCTGGGCCCCTGTTTGGAGCCGGTTCAAGTCGGCGCCAGCCTGAGTGGAGGTACGTTCGAGATGCATGTCAGGGCCCAGGTCAGGGCTGGTGGAAGTGCTGGTCGAGGTGGGGATCGGGGCATGGCCAGTCACGGTCGGGGTCGGTCTATGTCGGGGCCAGCCCGTGTCGAGGTCTCCGACAGTGCCCGTTTCTGTCGAGGGACCTCTTCAGGACCGGATGGTGTCGGAGCCACCCCGTGTGGCTCTGGGCCCCTTTTTGGGGCCGGTTCAAGTCGGCGCCATCCTGAGTGGCGGTACGTTCGAGATGCATGTCAGGGCCCAGGTCGGGGCCAGTGGCAGTGCTGGTCGAGGTGGGGATCGGGGCATGGCCAGTCACGGTCGGGGTCGGTCTATGTCGGGGCCGGCCTGTGTCGAGGTCTCCGACGTCACCCGTTCCTGTCGAGGGACCTCTTCAGGGCCGGATGGTGTCGCAGCCACCCCATGTGGCTCTGGGCCCCAGTTTGGGGCCGGTTGAAGTCGGCGCCAGCCTGAGTGCAGGTCCGCTCAAGATGCATGTCAGGGCCTGTGCCGGTCCTGGTGGAGGTCTTGGTCGGGGCAGTGCCCATCACGGTCGGGGTCGGTCTATGTCGAGGTCCCTCTGTAGGGAGGTTAAGGTCGGCACCAGCCCGAGAGGATTTCTATGTTGCCTCTGGTCGAGATGCATGTCGGGGCTGGGACAGGTCTTGGTCGGGAAAGGGCATGTCACGGTCGGGGCCGGCCCGTGTCGAAGGCCCCGACGGTGCCTGTTCCGGCCGAGGGACCCCTTCAGGGCCGGATGGTGTCGGAGCCGCCCCGTGTGGCTCTGGCTCACTGTTTGGGGCCGGTTCAAGTCGGCGCCAGCCTGAGTGCAGGTCCGGTCGATATGCATGTCCGGGCTTGTGCCGGTCCTGGTCGAGGTCTTGGTTGGGGCAGTGCCCATCACGGTCGGGGTCGGTCCGTGTCGAGGTCCCTCTGCAGGGAGGTTTAGGTCGGCGCCAGCCCGAGAAGAGTTCCACGCTGGCTCCAGTCGAGATGCAAGTAGGCGGCCAGCCCATATCGAGGTCCCTGATGGCGCCCGTTGCTGCTGAGGGACCTCTTCAGGCCTGGATGGTGTCGGAGCCGCCTCGTGTGGCTCTGGGCCCCTCTTTGGGGCCGGTTCAAGTCGATGCCAGCCTGAGTGGAGGTCCAGTCAAGATGCATGTCGGGGCCCAGGTCGGGGCTGGTGGCAGTCCTGGTCGAGGTCTTGGTCAGGACAGGGCCCGTCACAGTCGGGGTCGGCCCGTGTCGAGGTCCCTTTTCAGGGAGGATAAGGTGAGAGCCAGCCCGAGAAGAGTTCCGCACTGGCTCCAGTCGAGATGCATGTAGGCGGCCAGCCTGTGTCGAGGTCCCTGACGGTGCCCGTTCCTGCCGAGGGACCTCTACAGACCTGGATGGTGTCGCAGCCACCCCGTGTGGCTCTGGGCCCCTGCTTGGAGCCGGTTCAAGTCGGCGCCAGCCTGAGTGGAGGTACGTTCGAGATGCATGTCAGGGCCCAGGTCGGGGATGGCGGCAGTGCTGGTCGAGGTGGGGATCGGGGCATGGCCAGTCACGGTCGGGGTCGGTCTATGTCGGGCCCGGCCCGTGTCGAGGTCTCCGACAGTGCCCGTTCCTGTCGAGGGACCTCTTCAGGGCCGGATGGTGTCGCAGCCACCGCGTGTGGCTCTGGGCCCCTCTTTGGGGCCGGTTCAAGTCGGCGCCAGCCTGACTGCAGGTCCAGTTGAGATGCATGTCGGGGCCAGTGCCCGTCTTGGTCGGGACAGGGCCCATCACGGTCGGGGTCGGTCCATGTGGAAGTCCCTTTTAAGGGATGATAAGGTCGGCGCCACCCCGAGAGGAGTTCTGCGCTGGGTCCAGTGAAAATGCATATCGGGGCCAGTGCCGGTCGTGTTCAGGGCGGGCCAATCACGGTCGGGGTCGGCCCGTATCGCAGTCCCCGATGGTGCACGTTCCTGTCGAGGGACCTCTTCAGGGCCGGATGGTGTCGCAGCCACCGCGTGTGGCTCTGGGCCCCTGTTTGGGGCCGGTTGAAGTCGGCGCCAGCCTGAGTGCAGGTGCGGTCGAGATGCATGTCGGGGCCCAGGTCAGGGCGGGTGGCAATCCTGGTCGAGGTTGTGGTCGGGACAGGGCCCGTCACTGTGGGGGTCGGTCAGTGTCGAAGTCCCCGATGGTGCCCGTTCCTGTCGAGGCACCTCTTCAGGGCCAGATGGTGTCGCAGTCACCCCGTGTGTTTCTGGGCCCCTGTTTGGGGCCGGTTCAAGTCGGCGCCAGCCTGAGTGCAGGTCCGGTCGAGATGCATGTCGGGGCCCAGGTCGGGGCCAGTGGCAGTCTTGGTCGGGGCAGTGCCCATCACGGTCGGGGTCGGTCCGTGTCTAGGTTTCTTTTCAGGGAGGTTTAGGTCGGCACCAGTCCGAGAGGATTTCTGCGTTGCCTCTGGTCAAGATGCATGTCGGGGTCGCGTTCGAGGCCGGTGCCAGTCCTGGTCGAGGTCTTGGTCGGGGCAGGGCCAGTCACGGTCGGGGTATGTCTATGTGGGGGCCGGCCCATGTCGAGGTCTCCGACAGTGCCCATTCCTGTCGAGGGACCTCTTCAGGGCCGGATGGTGTTGGAGCCACCCCGTGTGGCTCTGGGCCCCTGTTTGGGGCCGGTTCAAGTCGGCGCCAGCCTGAGTGCAGGTGCGGTCGAGATGCATGTCGGGGCCCAGGTCAGGGCGGGTGGCAATCCTGGTCGAGTTGTTGGTCGGGGCAGTGCCCGTCACGGTCAGGGTCGGTCTATGTCGGGGCCGGCCGGTGCTGAGGTCTCCGACGTTACCCGTTCCTGTCGAGGGACCTCTTCAGGGCCGGATGGTGTCGGAGCTGCCTTGTGTGGCTCTGGGCCCCTGTTTGGGGCCGGTTGAAGTCGGCGCCAGCCTGAGTGCAGGTCCGGTCGAGATGCATGTCCGGGCTTGTGCCGGTCCTGGTCGAGGTCTTGGTTGGGGCAGTGCCCATCACGGTCGGGGTCGGTCCGTGTCTAGGTTTCTTTTCAGGGAGGTTTAGGTCGGCACCAGTCCGAGAGGATTTCTGCGTTGCCTCTGGTCAAGATGCATGTCGGGGTCGCGTTCGAGGCCGGTGCCAGTCCTGGTCGAGGTCTTGGTCGGGCAGGGCCAGTCACGGTCGGTGTATGTCTATGTGGGGGCCGGCCCATGTCGAGGTCTCCGACGTTACCCGTTCCTGTCGAGGGACCTCTTCAGGACCAGATGGTGTCGGAGCCGCCCCGTTTGACTCTGGGCCCCTGTTCGGGGCCGGTTCAAGTCGGCGCCAGCCTGAGTGCAGGTCCGGTCGAGATGCGTGTCGGGGCCGGGGCCGGTCCTGGTCGGGGCCGGGCCAATCACGGTCACGGTCGGTCTATCTCGGGCCCGGCCCTTGTCGAGGTCTCCAACGGTAGCTGGTCCTGTCGAGGGACCTCTTCAGTGCCGGATGGTGTCGCAGCCACCGCGTGTGGGTCTGAGCCCCTGTTTGGGGCCGGCTCAAGTCGGCGCCAGCCTGAGTGCAGGTCCGGTCGAGATGCATGTCAGGGCCCAGGTCAGGGCCAGTGGCAGTGCTGGTCGAGGTGGGGATCGGGGCATGGCCAGTCACGGTCGGGGTCGGTCTATGTCGGGGCCGGCCTGTGTCGAGGTCTCCGACGTCACCCGTTCCTGTCGAGGGACCTCTTCAGGGCCGGATGGTGTCGCAGCCACCCCATGTGGCTCTGGGCCCCAGTTTGGGGCCGGTTGAAGTCGGCGCCAGCCTGAGTGCAGGTCCGCTAGATGCATGTCAGGGCCTGTGCCGGTCCTGGTGGAGGTCTTGGTCGGGGCAGTGCCCATCACGGTCGGGGTCGGTCCGTGTCGAGGTCCCTCTGCAGGGACGTTTAGGTCGGCGCCAGCCCGAGAAGAGTTCCGCGCTGGCTCCAGTCGAGATGCAAGTAAGCGGCCAGCCCGTATCGCGGTCCCTGATGGCGCCCGTTGCTGCTGAGGGACCTCTTCAGGCCTGGATGGTGTCGGAGCCGCCCCGTGTGGCTCTGGGCCCCTCTTTGGGGCCGGTTCAAGTCGATGCCAGCCTGAGTGGAGGTCCAGTCAAGATGCATGTCGGGGCCCAGGTCGGGGCTGGTGGCAGTCCTGGTCGAGGTCTTGGTCAGGACAGGGCCCGTCACAGTCGGGGTCGGTCCGTGTCGAGGTCCCTTTTCAGGGAGGATAAGGTGAGAGCCAGCCCGAGAAGAGTTCCGCACTGGCTCCAGTCGAGATGCATGTAGGCGGCTAGCCTGTGTCGAGGTCCCTGACGGTGCCCGTTCCTGCCGAGGGACCTCTACAGGCCTGGATGGTGTCGCAGCCACCCCGTGTGGCTCTGGGCCCCTGTTTGGGGCCGGTTCAAGTCGGCGCCAGCCTGAGTGGAGGTACGTTCGAGATGCATGTCAGGGCCCAGGTCGGGGATGGCGGCAGTGCTGGTCGAGGTGGGGATCGGGGCAGGGCCAGTCACGGTCGGGGTCGGTCTATGTTGGGGCCGGCCCATGTCGAGGTCTCCGACAGTGCCCGTTCCTGTCGAGGGACCTCTTCAGGGCCGGATGGTGTCGCAGCCACCCCATGTGGCTCTGAGCCCCTGCTTGGAGCCGGTTCAAGTCGGCGCCAGCCTGAGTGGAGGTACGTTCGAGATGCATGTCAGGGCCCAGGTCAGGGCCGGTGGCAGTGCTGGTCGAGGTGGGGATCGGGGCATGGCCAGTCACGGTCGGGGTCTGTCTATGTCGGGGCCGGCCCGTGTCGAGGTGTCCGACGTTACCCGTTCCTGTCGAGGGACCTCTTCAGGGCCGGATGGTGTCGCAGCCACCCCATGTGGCTCTGGCTCACTGTTTGGGGCCGGTTCAAGTCGGCGCCAGCCTGAGTGCAGGTCCGGTCGATATGCATGTCCGGGCCTGGTCGAGGTCTTTGTTGGGGCAGTGCCCGTCACGGTCGGGGTCGGTCCGTGTCGAGGTCCCTCTGCAGGGACGTTTAGGTCAGCGCCAGCCTGAGAAGAGTTCCACGCTGGCTCCAGTCGAGATGCAAGTAGGCGGCCAGCCCATATCGAGGTCCCTGATGGCGCCCGTTGCTGCGGAGGGACCTCTTCAGGCCTGGATGGTGTCGGAGCCGCCCCGTGTGGCTCTGGGCCCCTCTTTGGGGCCGGTTCAAGTCGATGCCAGCCTGAGTGGAGGTCCAGTCGAGATGCATGTCGGGGCCCAGGTCGGGCCGGTGGCAGTCCTGGTCAAGGTCTTGGTCGGGACAGGGCCCGTCACGGTCGGGGCCGGCCCGTGTCGAGGTCCCTTTTCAGGGAGGATAAGGTGAGAGCCAGCCCGAGAAGAGTTCCGCACTGGCTCCAGTCGAGATGCATGTAGGCGGCCAGCCTGTGTCGAGGTCCCTGACGGTGCCCGTTCCTGCCGAGGGACCTCTACAGACCTGGATGGTGTCGCAGCCACCCCGTGTGGCTCTGGGCCCCTGCTTGGAGCCGGTTCAAGTCGGCGCCAGCCTGAGTGGAGGTACGTTCGAGATGCATGTCAGGGCCCAGGTCGGGGATGGCGGCAGTGCTGGTCGAGGTGGGGATCGGGGCAGGGCCAGTCACGGTCGGGGTCGGTCTATGTCGGGGCCGGCCCGTGTCGAGGTCTCCGACAGTGCCCGTTCCTGTCGAGGGACCTCTTCAGGGCCGGATGGTGTCGCAGCCACCGCGTGTGGCTCTGGGCCCCTGTTTGGGGCCGGTTGAAGTCGGCGCCAGCCTGAGTGCAGGTGCGGTCGAGATACATGTCGGGGCCCAGGTCGGGGCCAGTGGCAGTCTTGGTCGGGGCAGTGCCCATCACGGTCGGGGTCGGTCCGTGTCTAGGTTTCTTTTCAGGGAGGTTTAGGTCGGCACCAGTCCGAGAGGATTTCTGCGTTGCCTCTGGTCAAGATGCATGTCGGGGTCGCGTTCGAGGCCGGTGCCAGTCCTGGTCGAGGTCTTGGTCGGGGCAGGGCCAGTCACGGTCGGGGTATGTCTATGTGGGGGCCGGCCCATGTCGAGGTCTCCGACAGTGCCTGTTCCTGTCGAGGGACCTCTTCAGGACCAGATGGTGTCGGAGCCGCCCCGTGTGGCTCTGGGCCCCTGTTTGGGGCCGGTTCAAGTCGGCGCCAGCCTGAGTGCAGGTCCGGTCGAGATGCGTGTCGGGGCCGGGGCCGGTCCTGGTCGGGGCCGGGCCAATCACGGTCACGGTCGGTCTATCTCGGGCCCGGCCCTTGTCGAGGTCTCCAACGGTAGCTGGTCCTGTCGAGGGACCTCTTCAGTGCCGGATGGTGTCGCAGCCACCGCGTGTGGGTCTGAGCCCCTGTTTGGGGCCGGCTCAAGTCGGCGCCAGCCTGAGTGCAGGTCCGGTCGAGATGCATGTCAGGGGCCAAGTCGGGGCCGGTGGCAGTGCTGGTCGAGGTGGGATCAGGGCAGTGCCCGTCACGGTCGGTCTATGTCGGGGCCGGCCGGTGCTGAGGTCTCCAACGTTACCCGTTCCTGCCGAGGGACCCCTTCAGGGCCGGATGGTGTCGGAGCTGCCTTGTGTGGCTCTGGGCCCCTGTTTGGGGCCGGTTCAAGTCGGCGCCAGCCTGACTGCAGGTCCAGTTGAGATGCATGTCGGGGCCAGTGCCCGTCTTGGTCGGGACAGGGCCCATCACGGTCGGGGTCGGTCCATGTGGAAGTCCCTTTTAAGGGATGATAAGGTCGGCGCCACCCCGAGAGGAGTTCTGCGCTGGGTCCAGTGAAAATGCATATCGGGGCCAGTGCCGGTCGTGTTCAGGGCGGGCCAATCACGGTCGGGGTCGGCCCGTATCGCAGTCCCCGATGGTGCACGTTCCTGTCGAGGGACCTCTTCAGGGCCGGATGGTGTTGGAGCCACCGCGTGTGGCTCTGGGCCCCTGTTTGGGGCCGGTTCAAGTCGGCGCCAGCCTGAGTGCAGGTGCGGTCGAGATGCATGTCGGGGCCCAGGTCAGGGCGGGTGGCAATCCTGGTCGAGTTGTTGGTCGGGGCCAGTGCCCGTCACGGTCAGGGTCGGTCTATGTCGGGGCCGGCCGGTGCTGAGGTCTCCGACGTTACCCGTTCCTGTCGAGGGACCTCTTCAGGGCCGGATGGTGTCGGAGCTGCCTTGTGTGGCTCTGGGCCCCTGTTTGGGGCCGGTTGAAGTCGGCGCCAGCCTGAGTGCAGGTCCGGTCGAGATGCATGTCCGGGCTTGTGCCGGTCCTGGTCGAGGTCTTGGTTGGGGCAGTGCCCATCACGGTCGGGGTCGGTCCGTGTCTAGGTTTCTTTTCAGGGAGGTTTAGGTCGGCACCAGTCCGAGAGGATTTCTGCGTTGCCTCTGGTCAAGATGCATGTCGGGGTCGCGTTCGAGGCCGGTGCCAGTCCTGGTCGAGGTCTTGGTCGGGCAGGGCCAGTCACGGTCGGTGTATGTCTATGTGGGGGCCGGCCCATGTCGAGGTCTCCGACGTTACCCGTTCCTGTCGAGGGACCTCTTCAGGACCAGATGGTGTCGGAGCCGCCCCGTTTGACTCTGGGCCCCTGTTCGGGGCCGGTTCAAGTCGGCGCCAGCCTGAGTGCAGGTCCGGTCGAGATGCGTGTCGGGGCCGGGGCCGGTCCTGGTCGGGGCCGGGCCAATCACGGTCACGGTCGGTCTATCTCGGGCCCGGCCCTTGTCGAGGTCTCCAACGGTAGCTGGTCCTGTCGAGGGACCTCTTCAGTGCCGGATGGTGTCGCAGCCACCGCGTGTGGGTCTGAGCCCCTGTTTGGGGCCGGCTCAAGTCGGCGCCAGCCTGAGTGCAGGTCCGGTCGAGATGCATGTCAGGGCCCAGGTCAGGGCCAGTGGCAGTGCTGGTCGAGGTGGGGATCGGGGCATGGCCAGTCACGGTCGGGGTCGGTCTATGTCGGGGCCGGCCTGTGTCGAGGTCTCCGACGTCACCCGTTCCTGTCGAGGGACCTCTTCAGGGCCGGATGGTGTCGCAGCCACCCCATGTGGCTCTGGGCCCCAGTTTGGGGCCGGTTGAAGTCGGCGCCAGCCTGAGTGCAGGTCCGGTCGAGATGCATGTCAGGGCCTGTGCCGGTCCTGGTGGAGGTCTTGGTCG
Organism: Dromaius novaehollandiae; assembly: GCF_036370855.1. Classification (NCBI taxonomy): domain Eukaryota; kingdom Metazoa; phylum Chordata; class Aves; order Casuariiformes; family Dromaiidae; genus Dromaius; species Dromaius novaehollandiae. The sequence continues at coordinate 83,282,037 of NC_088098.1, read as the reverse complement.
GGGCAGTGCCCATCACGGTCGGGGTCGGTCTATGTCGAGGTCCCTCTGTAGGGAGGTTAAGGTCGGCACCAGCCCGAGAGGATTTCTATGTTGCCTCTGGTCGAGATGCATGTCGGGGCTGGGACAGGTCTTGGTCGGGAAAGGGCATGTCACGGTCGGGGCCGGCCCATGTCAAAGGCCCCGACGGTGCCTGTTCCGGCCGAGGGACCCCTTCAGGGCCGGATGGCGTCGGAGCTGCCCCGTGTGGCTCTGGCTCACTGTTTGGGGCCGGTTCAAGTCGGCGCCAGCCTGAGTGCAGGTCCGGTCGATATGCATGTCCGGGCTTGTGCCGGTCCTGGTCGAGGTCTTGGTTGGGGCAGTGCCCGTCACGGTCGGGGTCGGTCCGTGTCGAGATCCCTCTGCAGGGACGTTTAGGTCGGCGCCAGCCCGAGAAGAGTTCCACGCTGGCTCCAGTCGAGATGCAAGTAGGCGGCCAGCCCATATCGAGGTCCCTGATGGCGCCCGTTGCTGCGGAGGGACCTCTTCAGGCCTGGATGGTGTCGGAGCCGCCCCGTGTGGCTCTGGGCCCCTCTTTGGGGCCGGTTCAAGTCGATGCCAGCCTGAGTGGAGGTCCAGTCGAGATGCATGTCGGGGCCCAGGTCGGGGCCGGTGGCAGTCCTGGTCAAGGTCTTGGTCGGGACAGGGCCCGTCACGGTCGGGGCCGGCCCGTGTCGAAGGCCCCGAGGGTGCATGTTCCTGCCGAGGGACCCCTTCAGGGCCGGATGGTGTCGGAGCCGCCCCATGTGGCTCTGGCTCACTGTTTGGAGCCGGTTCAAGTCGGCTCCAGCCTGAGTGGAGGTCCGGTCGAGGTGCATGTCGGGGCCAGTGCCCGTCTTGGTCGGGACAGGGCCCATCACGGTCGGGGTTGGTCCATGTGGAGGGCCCTCCGCAGGGAGGTTAAGGTCGGCGCCAGCCCGAGAGGATTTCTGTGTTGCCTCTGGTCGAGATGCATGTCGGGGCCGGGGCCGGTCCTGGTCGGGGCAGGGCCAATCACGGTCACGGTCGGTCTATCTCGGGCCCGGCGCTTGTCGAGGTCTCCGACGGCAGCTGGTCCTGCCGAGGGACCTCTTCAGGCCTGGATGGTGTCGCAGCCACCGCGTGTGGCTCTGGGCCCCTGTTTGGGGCCGGCTCAAGTCGGCGCCAGCCTGAGTGCAGGTCCGGTCGAGATACATGTCGGGGCCAGTGCCGGTCTTGGTCTGGACAGGGCCCGTCACAGTCGGGGTCGGTCCGTGTCGAGGTCCCTTTTCAGGGAGGATAAGGTGAGAGCCAGCCCGAGAAGAGTTCCGCACTGGCTCCAGTCGAGATGCATGTAGGCGGCCAGCCTGTGTCGAGGTCCCTGACGGTGCCCGTTCCTGCCGAGGGACCTCTACAGACCTGGATGGTGTCGCAGCCACCCCGTGTGGCTCTGGGCCCCTGCTTGGAGCCGGTTCAAGTCGGCGCCAGCCTGAGTGGAGGTACGTTCGAGATGCATGTCAGGACCCAGGTCAGGGCCGGTGGCAGTGCTGGTCGAGGTGGGGATCGGGGCATGGCCAGTCACGGTCGGGGTCGGTCTATGTCGGGGCCGGCCCGTGTCGAGGTCTCCGACAGTGCCCGTTCCTGTCGAGGGACCTCTTCAGGGCCGGATGGTGTCGCAGCCACCGCGTGTGGCTCTGAGCCCCTCTTTGGGGCCGGTTCAAGTCGGCGCCAGCCTGACTGCAGGTCCAGTTGAGATGCATGTCGGGGCCAGTGCCCGTCTTGGTCGGGACAGGGCCCATCACGGTCGGGGTCGGTCCATGTGGAAGTCCCTTTTAAGGGATGATAAGGTCGGCGCCACCCCGAGAGGAGTTCTGCGCTGGGTCCAGTGAAAATGCATATCGGGGCCAGTGCCGGTCGTGTTCAGGGCGGGCCAATCACGGTCGGGGTCGGCCCGTATCGCAGTCCCCGATGGTGCCCGTTCCTGTCGAGGGACCTCTTCAGGGCCGGATGGTGTTGGAGCCACCCCGTGTGGCTCTGGGCCCCTGTTTGGGGCCGGTTGAAGTCGGCGCCAGCCTGAGTGCAGGTGCGGTCGAGATGCATGTCGGGGCCCAGGTCAGGGCGGGTGGCAATCCTGGTCGAGGTTGTGGTCGGGACAGGGCCCGTCACTGTGGGGGTCGGTCAGGGTCGAAGTCCCCGATGGTGCCCGTTCCTGTCGAGGCACCTCTTCAGGGCCAGATGGTGTCGCAGTCACCCCGTGTGTTTCTGGGCCCCTGTTTGGGGCCGGTTCAAGTCGGCGCCAGCCTGAGTGCAGGTGCGGTCGAGATGCATGTCGGGGCCCAGGTCGGGGCCAGTGGCAGTCTTGGTCGGGGCAGTGCCCATCACGGTCGGGGTCGGTCCGTGTCTAGGTTTCTTTTCAGGGAGGTTTAGGTCGGCACCAGTCCGAGAGGATTTCTGCGTTGCCTCTGGTCAAGATGCATGTCGGGGTCGCGTTCGAGGCCGGTGCCAGTCCTGGTCGAGGTCTTGGTCGGGGCAGGGCCAGTCACGGTCGGGGTATGTCTATGTGGGGGCCGGCCCATGTCGAGGTCTCCGACAGTGCCCGTTCCTGTCGAGGGACCTCTTCAGGGCCGGATGGTGTTGGAGCCACCCCGTGTGGCTCTGGGCCCCTGTTTGGGGCCGGTTGAAGTCGGCGCCAGCCTGAGTGCAGGTGCGGTCGAGATGCATGTCGGGGCCCAGGTCAGGGCGGGTGGCAATCCTGGTCGAGTTGTTGGTCGGGGCAGTGCCCGTCACGGTCGGGGTCGGTCTATGTCGGGGCCGGCCGGTGCTGAGGTCTCCGACGTTACCCGTTCCTGTCGAGGGACCTCTTCAGGACCAGATGGTGTCGGAGCCGCCCCGTTTGACTCTGGGCCCCTGTTCGGGGCCGGTTCAAGTCGGCGCCAGCCTGAGTGCAGGTCCGGTCGAGATGCGTGTCGGGGCCGGGGCCGGTCCTGGTCGGGGCCGGGCCAATCACGGTCACGGTCGGTCTATCTCGGGCCCGGCCCTTGTCGAGGTCTCCAACGGTAGCTGGTCCTGTCGAGGGACCTCTTCAGTGCCGGATGGTGTCGCAGCCACCGCGTGTGGGTCTGAGCCCCTGTTTGGGGCCGGCTCAAGTCGGCGCCAGCCTGAGTGCAGGTCCGCTCGAGATGCATGTCAGCGGCCAAGTCGGGGCCGGTGGCAGTGCTGGTCGAGGTGGGATCAGGGCAGTGCCCGTCACGGTCGGGGTCGGGCTATGTCGGGGCCGGCCGGTGCTGAGGTCTCCGACGTTACCCGTTCCTGCCGAGGGACCCCTTCAGGGCCGGATGGTGTCGGAGCTGCCTTGTGTGGCTCTGGGCCCCTGCTTGGAGCCGGTTCAAGTCGGCGCCAGCCTGAGTGGAGGTACGTTCGAGATGCATGTCAGGGCCCAGGTCAGGGCCGGTGGCAGTGCTGGTCGAGGTGGGGATCGGGGCATGGCCAGGCACGGTCGGGGTCGCTCTATGTCGGGGCCGGCCCGTGTCGAGGTCTCCGACAGTGCCCGTTTCTGTCGAGGGACCTCTTCAGGACCGGATGGTGTCGGAGCCACCCCGTGTGTGTCTGAGCCCCTGTTTGGGGCCAGTTCAAGTCGGCGCCAGCCTGAGTGCGGGTCCAATCAAAATGCATGTCGGGGCCGGTGCCGGTTGTGGTTGAAGTCTTGGTCGGGACAGGGCCCGTCACGGTCGGGGTTGATGCGTGTCGAGGTCCCTCTGCTGGGAGGTTAAGATCGGCGCCAGCCCAAGAGGAGTTCCGCGCTGGCTCCTATCAAAATGCATGTCGGGGCCAGTGACGGTCCTGGTCGAGGTCGTGGTCAGAGCCGGACCAATGACGGTCGGGGCCAGCCCATATCGAAGTCCCCGAAGGTGCACGTTCCTGTCGCGGGACCCATTCAGGGCCGGATGGTGTCGCAGCCACCCCGTGTGGCTCTGAGCCCCTGTTTGGGGCCGGTTCAAGTCGGCGCCAGCCTGACTGCAGGTCCGCTCGAGAGCATGTCGGGGCCAGTGCCGGTCTTGGTTGGGACAGGGCCCGTCACGGTCGGGGTCGGTCTATGTCGGGGCCGGCCCGTGTCGAGGTCTCCAACGTTACCCGTTCCTGTCGAGGGACCTCTTCAGGGCCGGATGGTGTCGCGGCCACCCCATTTGGGTCTGGGCCCCAGTTTGGGGCCGGTTCAAGTTGGCGCCAGCCTGGGTGGAGGTCCGGTCAAGATGCATGTCAGGGCCCAGCTCTGTGCCGGTGGCGCTGCTGGTGGAGGTCTTGGTCGGGACAGGGCCCGTCACGGTCGGGGTCGGTCCGTGTCGAGGTCCCTCTGCAGGGACGTTTAGGTCGGCGCCAGCCCGAGAAGAGTTCCGCGCTGGCTCCAGTCGAGATGCAAGTAAGCGGCCAGCCCGTATCGCGGTCCCTGATGGCGCCCGTTGCTGCTGAGGGACCTCTTCAGGCCTGGATGGTGTCGGAGCCGCCCCGTGTGGCTCTGGGCCCCTCTTTGGGGCCGGTTCAAGTCGATGCCAGCCTGAGTGGAGGTCCAGTCAAGATGCATGTCGGGGCCCAGGTCGGGGCTGGTGGCAGTCCTGGTCGAGGTCTTGGTCAGGACAGGGCCCGTCACAGTCGGGGTCGGTCCGTGTCGAGGTCCCTTTTCAGGGAGGATAAGGTGAGAGCCAGCCCGAGAAGAGTTCCGCACTGGCTCCAGTCGAGATGCATGTAGGCGGCCAGCCTGTGTCGAGGTCCCTGACGGTGCCCGTTCCTGCCGAGGGACCTCTACAGGCCTGGATGGTGTCGCAGCCACCCCGTGTGGCTCTGGGCCCCTGTTTGGGGCCGGTTGAAGTCGGCGCCAGCCTGAGTGGAGGTACGTTCGAGATGCATGTCAGGGCCCAGGTCGGGGATGGCGGCAGTGCTGGTCGAGGTGGGGATCGGGGCAGGGCCAGTCACGGTCGGGGTCGGTCTATGTTGGGGCCGGCCCGTGTCGAGGTCTCCGACAGTTACCCGTTCCTGTCGAGGGACCTCTTCAGGGCCGGATGGTGTCGCAGCCACCCCATGTGGCTCTGAGCCCCTGCTTGGAGCCGGTTCAAGTCGGCGCCAGCCTGAGTGGAGGTACGTTCGAGATGCATGTCAGGGCCCAGGTCGGGGCCGGTGGCAGTGCTGGTCGAGGTGGGGATCGGGGCATGGCCAGTCACGGTCGGGGTCCGTCTATGTCGGGGCCGGCCCGTGTCGAGGTGTCCGACGTTACCCGTTCCTGTCGAGGGACCTCTTCAGGGCCGGATGGTGTCGCAGCCACCCCATGTGGCTCTGGCTCACTGTTTGGGGCCGGTTCAAGTCGGCGCCAGCCTGAGTGCAGGTCCGGTCGATATGCATGTCCGGGCTTGTGCCGGTCCTGGTCGAGGTCTTGGTTGGGGCAGTGCCCGTCACGGTCGGGGTCGGTCCGTGTCGAGGTCCCTCTGCAGGGAGGTTTAGGTCGGCGCCAGCCCGAGAAGAGTTCCACGCTGGCTCCAGTCGAGATGCAAGTAGGCGGCCAGCCCATATCGAGGTCCCTGATGGCGCCCGTTGCTGCGGAGGGACCTCTTCAGGCCTGGATGGTGTCGGAGCCGCCCCGTGTGGCTCTGGGCCCCTCTTTGGGGCCGGTTCAAGTCGATGCCAGCCTGAGTGGAGCCTGAGTGGAGGTCCAGTCGAGATGCATGTCGGGGCCCAGGTCGGGGCCGGTGGCAGTCCTGGTCAAGGTCTTGGTCGTGTCGTGTCGGGTCGGGCCGGCCCGTGTCGAAGGCCCCGAGGGTGCATGTTCCTGCCGAGGGACCCCTTCAGGGCCGGATGGTGTCGGAGCCGCCCCATGTGGCTCTGGCTCACTGTTTGGGGCCGGTTCAAGTCGGCGCCAGCCTGAGTGGAGGTCCGCTCGAGGTGCATGTCGGGGCCAGTGCCCGTCTTGGTCGGGACAGGGCCCATCACGGTCGGGGTTGGTCCATGTGGAGGGCCCTCCGCAGGGAGGTTAAGGTCGGCGCCAGCCCGAGAGGATTTCTGTGTTGCCTCTGGTCGAGATGCATGTCGGGGCCGGGGCCGGTCCTGGTCGGGGCAGGGCCAATCACGGTCAGGCTCGGTCTATCTCGGGGCCGGCGCTTGTCGAGGTCTCCGACGGCAGCTGGTCCTGCCGAGGGACCTCTTCAGGGCCGGATGGTGTCGCAGCCACCGCGTGTGGCTCTGGGCCCCTGTTTGGGGCCGGCTCAAGTTGGCGCCAGCCTGAGTGCAGGTCCGGTCGAGATACATGTCGGGGCCAGTGCCGGTCTTGGTCTGGACAGGGCCCGTCACAGTCGGGGTCGGTCCGTGTCGAGGTCCCTTTTCAGGGAGGATAAGGTGAGAGCCAGCCCGAGAAGAGTTCCGCACTGGCTCCAGTCGAGATGCATGTAGGCGGCCAGCCTGTGTCGAGGTCCCTGACGGTGCCCGTTCCTGCCGAGGGACCTCTACAGACCTGGATGGTGTCGCAGCCACCCCGTGTGGCTCTGGGCCCCTGCTTGGAGCCGGTTCAAGTCGGCGCCAGCCTGAGTGGAGGTACGTTCGAGATGCATGTCAGGACCCAGGTCGGGGCCGGTGGCAGTGCTGGTCGAGGTGGGGATCGGGGCATGGCCAGTCACGGTCGGGGTCGCTCTATGTCGGGGCCGGCCCGTGTCGAGGTCTCCGACAGTGCCCGTTCCTGTCGAGGGACCTCTTCAGGGCCGGATGGTGTCGCAGCCACCGCGTGTGGCTCTGGGCCCCTGTTTGGGGCCGGTTCAAGTCGGCGCCAGCCTGAGTGCAGGTCCGGTCGAGATGCATGTCGGGGCCGGGGCCGGTCCCGGTCGGGGCCGGGCCAATCACGGTCACGGTCGGTCTATCTCGGGCCCGGCCCTTGTCAAGGTCTCCAACGGTAGCTGGTCCTGTCGAGGGACCTCTTCAGTGCCGGATGGTGTCGCAGCCACCGCGTGTGGGTCTGAGCCCCTGTTTGGGGCCGGCTCAAGTCGGCGCCAGCCTGAGTGCAGGTCCGGTCGAGATGCATGTCAGGGGCCAAGTCGGGGCCGGTGGCAGTGCTGGTCGAGGTGGGATCAGGGCAGTGCCCGTCACGGTCGGGGTCGGTCTATGTCGGGGCCGGCCGGTGCTGAGGTCTCCAACGTTACCCGTTCCTGCCGAGGGACCCCTTCAGGGCCGGATGGTGTCGGAGCTGCCTTGTGTGGCTCTGGGCCCCTGTTTGGGGCCGGTTCAAGTCGGCGCCAGCCTGAGTGGAGGTACGTTCGAGATGCATGTCAGGGCCCAGGTCAGGGCCGGTGGCAGTGCTGGTCGAGGTGGGGATCGGGGCATGGCCAGGCACGGTCGGGGTCGCTCTATGTCGGGGCCGGCCCGTGTCGAGGTCTCCGACAGTGCCCGTTTCTGTCGAGGGACCTCTTCAGGACCGGATGGTGTCGGAGCCACCCCGTGTGTGTCTGAGCCCCTGTTTGGGGCCGGTTCAAGTCGGCGCCAGCCTGAGTGCAGGTCCAATCAAAATGCATGTCGGGGCCGGTGCCGGTTGTGGTTGAAGTCTTGGTCGGGACAGGGCCCGTCACGGTCGGGGTTGATGCGTGTCGAGGTCCCTCTGCTGGGAGGTTAAGATCGGCGCCAGCCCAAGAGGAGTTCCGCGCTGGCTCCTATCAAAATGCATGTCGGGGCCAGTGACGGTCCTGGTCGAGGTCGTGGTCAGAGCCGGACCAATGACGGTCGGGGCCAGCCCATATCGAAGTCCCCGAAGGTGCACGTTCCTGTCGCGGGACCCATTCAGGGCCGGATGGTGTCGCAGCCACCCCGTGTGGCTCTGAGCCCCTGTTTGGGGCCGGTTCAAGTCGGTGCCAGCCTGACTGCAGGTCCGCTCGAGAGCATGTCGGGGCCAGTGCCGGTCTTGGTTGGGACAGGGCCCGTCACGGTCGGGGTCGGTCTATGTCAGGGCCGGCCCGTGTCGAGGTCTCCAACGTTACCCGTTCCTGTCGAGGGACCTCTTCAGGGCCGGATGGTGTCGCGGCCACCCCATTTGGGTCTGGGCCCCAGTTTGGGGCCGGTTCAAGTTGGCGCCAGCCTGGGTGGAGGTCCGGTCAAGATGCATGTCAGGGCCCAGCTCTGTGCCGGTGGCGCTGCTGGTGGAGGTCTTGGTCGGGACAGGGCCCGTCACGGTCGGGGTCGGTCCGTGTCGAGGTCCCTCTGCAGGGACGTTTAGGTCGGCGCCAGCCCGAGAAGACTTCCGCGCTGGCTCCAGTTGAGATGCAAGTAAGCGGCCAGCCCGTATCGCGGTCCCTGATGGCGCCCGTTGCTGCTGAGGGACCTCTTCAGGCCTGGATGGTGTCGGAGCCGCCCCGTGTGGCTCTGGGCCCCTCTTTGGGGCCGGTTCAAGTCGATGCCAGCCTGAGTGGAGGTCCAGTCAAGATGCATGTCGGGGCCCAGGTCGGGGCTGGTGGCAGTCCTGGTCGAGGTCTTGGTCAGGACAGGGCCCGTCACAGTCGGGGTCGGTCCGTGTCGAGGTCCCTTTTCAGGGAGGATAAGGTGAGAGCCAGCCCGAGAAGAGTTCCGCACTGGCTCCAGTTGAGATGCATGTAGGCGGCCAGCCTGTGTCGAGGTCCCTGACGGTGCCCGTTCCTGCCGAGGGACCTCTACAGACCTGGATGGTGTCGCAGCCACCCCGTGTGGCTCTGGGCCCCTGTTTGGGGCCGGTTCAAGTCGGCGCCAGCCTGAGTGGAGGTACGTTCGAGATGCATGTCAGGGCCCAGGTCGGGGATGGCGGCAGTGCTGGTCGAGGTGGGGATCGGGGCAGGGCCAGTCACGGTCGGGGTCGGTCTATGTTGGGGCCGGCCCGTGTCGAGGTCTCCGACAGTGCCCGTTCCTGTCGAGGGACCTCTTCAGGGCCGGATGGTGTCGCAGCCACCCCATGTGGCTCTGGGCCCCTGCTTGGAGCCGGTTCAAGTCGGCGCCAGCCTGAGTGGAGGTACGTTCGAGATGCATGTCAGGGCCCAGGTCGGGGCCGGTGGCAGTGCTGGTCGAGGTGGGGATCGGGGCATGGCCAGTCACGGTCGGGGTCTGTCTATGTCGGGGCCGGCCCGTGTCGAGGTGTCCGACGTTACCCGTTCCTGTCGAGGGACCTCTTCAGGGCCGGATGGTGTCGCAGCCACCCCATGTGGCTCTGGCTCACTGTTTGGGGCCGGTTCAAGTCGGCGCCAGCCTGAGTGCAGGTCCGGTCGATTAGCATGTCCGGGCTTGTGCCGGTCCTGGTCGAGGTCTTGGTTGGGGCAGTGCCCGTCACGGTCGGGGTCGGTCCGTGTCGAGGTCCCTCTGCAGGGAGGTTTAGGTCGGCGCCAGCCCGAGAAGAGTTCCACGCTGGCTCCAGTCGAGATGCAAGTAGGCGGCCAGCCCATATCGAGGTCCCTGATGGCGCCCGTTGCTGCGGAGGGACCTCTTCAGGCCTGGATGGTGTCGGAGCCGCCCCGTGTGGCTCTGGGCCCCTCTTTGGGGCCGGTTCAAGTCGATGCCAGCCTGAGTGGAGGTCCAGTCGAGATGCATGTCGGGGCCCAGGTCGGGGCCGGTGGCAGTCCTGGTCAAGGTCTTGGTCGGGACAGGGCCCGTCACGGTCGGGGCCGGCCCGTGTCGAAGGCCCCGAGGGTGCATGTTCCTGCCGAGGGACCCCTTCAGGGCCGGATGGTGTCGGAGCCGCCCCATGTGGCTCTGGCTCACTGTTTGGAGCCGGTTCAAGTTGGCGCCAGCCTGAGTGGAGGTCCGGTCGAGGTGCATGTCGGGGCCAGTGCCCGTCTTGGTCGGGACAGGGCCCATCACGGTCGGGGTTGGTCCATGTGGAGGGCCCTCCGCAGGGAGGTTAAGGTCGGCGCCAGCCCGAGAGGATTTCTGTGTTGCCTCTGGTCGAGATGCATGTCGGGGCCGGGGCCGGTCCTGGTCGGGGCAGGGCCAATCACGGTCAGGCTCGGTCTATCTCGGGGCCGGCGCTTGTCGAGGTCTCCGACGGCAGCTGGTCCTGCCGAGGGACCTCTTCAGGGCCGGATGGTGTCGCAGCCACCGCGTGTGGCTCTGGGCCCCTGTTTGGGGCCGGTTCAAGTCGGCGCCAGCCTGAGTGCAGGTCCGGTCGAGATACATGTCGGGGCCAGTGCCGGTCTTGGTCTGGACAGGGCCCGTCACAGTCGGGGTCGGTCCGTGTCGAGGTCCCTTTTCAGGGAGGATAAGGTGAGAGCCAGCCCGAGAAGAGTTCCGCACTGGCTCCAGTCGAGATGCATGTAGGCGGCCAGCCTGTGTCGAGGTCCCTGACGGTGCCCGTTCCTGCCGAGGGACCTCTACAGACCTGGATGGTGTCGCAGCCACCCCGTGTGGCTCTGGGCCCCTGCTTGGAGCCGGTTCAAGTCGGCGCCAGCCTGAGTGGAGGTACGTTCGAGATGCATGTCAGGACCCAGGTCGGGGCCGGTGGCAGTGCTGGTCGAGGTGGGGATCGGGGCATGGCCAGTCACGGTCGGGGTCTGTCTATGTCGGGGCCGGCCCGTGTCGAGGTCTCCGACAGTGCCCGTTCCTGCCGAGGGACCTCTTCAGGGCTGGATGGTATCGCAGCCACCGCGTGTGGCTCTGGGCCCCTGTTTGGGGCCGGTTCAAGTCGGCTCCAGCCTGAGTGCAGGTCCGGTCGATATGCATGTCCGGGCTTGTGCCGGTCCTGGTCGAGGTCTTGGTCGGGGCAGTGCCCATCACGGTCGGGGTCGGTCCGTGTCGAGGTCCCTCTGCAGGGACGTTTAGGTCGGCGCCAGCCCGAGAAGAGTTCCGCGCTGGCTCCAGTTGAGATGCAAGTAAGCGGCCAGCCCGTATCGCGGTCCCTGATGGCGCCCGTTGCTGCTGAGGGACCTCTTCAGGCCTGGATGGTGTCGGAGCCGCCCCGTGTGGCTCTGGGCCCCTCTTTGGGGCCGGTTCAAGTCGATGCCAGCCTGAGTGGAGGTCCAGTCAAGATGCATGTCGGGGCCCAGGTCGGGGCTGGTGGCAGTCCTGGTCGAGGTCTTGGTCAGGACAGGGCCCGTCACAGTCGGGGTCGGTCCGTGTCGAGGTCCCTTTTCAGGGAGGATAAGGTGAGAGCCAGCCCGAGAAGAGTTCCGCATTGGCTCCAGTTGAGATGCATGTAGGCGGCCAGCCTGTGTCGAGGTCCCTGACGGTGCCCGTTCCTGCCGAGGGACCTCTACAGACCTGGATGGTGTCGCAGCCACCCCGTGTGGCTCTGGGCCCCTGTTTGGGGCCGGTTCAAGTCGGCGCCAGCCTGAGTGGAGGTACGTTCGAGATGCATGTCAGGGCCCAGGTCGGGGATGGCGGCAGTGCTGGTCGAGGTGGGGATCGGGGCAGGGCCAGTCACGGTCGGGGTCGGTCTATGTTGGGGCCGGCCCGTGTCGAGGTCTCCGACAGTGCCCGTTCCTGTCGAGGGACCTCTTCAGGGCCGGATGGTGTCGCAGCCACCCCATGTGGCTCTGGGCCCCTGCTTGGAGCCGGTTCAAGTCGGCGCCAGCCTGAGTGGAGGTACGTTCGAGATGCATGTCAGGGCCCAGGTCGGGGCCGGTGGCAGTGCTGGTCGAGGTGGGGATCGGGGCATGGCCAGTCACGGTCGGGGTCTGTCTATGTCGGGGCCGGCCCGTGTCGAGGTGTCCGACGTTACCCGTTCCTGTCGAGGGACCTCTTCAGGGCCGGATGGTGTCGCAGCCACCCCATGTGGCTCTGGCTCACTGTTTGGGGCCGGTTCAAGTCGGCGCCAGCCTGAGTGCAGGTCCGGTCGATTAGCATGTCCGGGCTTGTGCCGGTCCTGGTCGAGGTCTTGGTTGGGGCAGTGCCCGTCACGGTCGGGGTCGGTCCGTGTCGAGGTCCCTCTGCAGGGAGGTTTAGGTCGGCGCCAGCCCGAGAAGAGTTCCACGCTGGCTCCAGTCGAGATGCAAGTAGGCGGCCAGCCCATATCGAGGTCCCTGATGGCGCCCGTTGCTGCGGAGGGACCTCTTCAGGCCTGGATGGTGTCGGAGCCGCCCCGTGTGGCTCTGGGCCCCTCTTTGGGGCCGGTTCAAGTCGATGCCAGCCTGAGTGGAGGTCCAGTCGAGATGCATGTCGGGGCCCAGGTCGGGGCCGGTGGCAGTCCTGGTCAAGGTCTTGGTCGGGACAGGGCCCGTCACGGTCGGGGCCGGCCCGTGTCGAAGGCCCCGAGGGTGCATGTTCCTGCCGAGGGACCCCTTCAGGGCCGGATGGTGTCGGAGCCGCCCCATGTGGCTCTGGCTCACTGTTTGGAGCCGGTTCAAGTTGGCGCCAGCCTGAGTGGAGGTCCGGTCGAGGTGCATGTCGGGGCCAGTGCCCGTCTTGGTCGGGACAGGGCCCATCACGGTCGGGGTTGGTCCATGTGGAGGGCCCTCCGCAGGGAGGTTAAGGTCGGCGCCAGCCCGAGAGGATTTCTGTGTTGCCTCTGGTCGAGATGCATGTCGGGGCCGGGGCCGGTCCTGGTCGGGGCAGGGCCAATCACGGTCAGGCTCGGTCTATCTCGGGGCCGGCGCTTGTCGAGGTCTCCGACGGCAGCTGGTCCTGCCGAGGGACCTCTTCAGGGCCGGATGGTGTCGCAGCCACCGCGTGTGGCTCTGGGCCCCTGTTTGGGGCCGGTTCAAGTCGGCGCCAGCCTGAGTGCAGGTCCGGTCGAGATACATGTCGGGGCCAGTGCCGGTCTTGGTCTGGACAGGGCCCGTCACAGTCGGGGTCGGTCCGTGTCGAGGTCCCTTTTCAGGGAGGATAAGGTGAGAGCCAGCCCGAGAAGAGTTCCGCACTGGCTCCAGTCGAGATGCATGTAGGCGGCCAGCCTGTGTCGAGGTCCCTGACGGTGCCCGTTCCTGCCGAGGGACCTCTACAGACCTGGATGGTGTCGCAGCCACCCCGTGTGGCTCTGGGCCCCTGCTTGGAGCCGGTTCAAGTCGGCGCCAGCCTGAGTGGAGGTACGTTCGAGATGCATGTCAGGACCCAGGTCGGGGCCGGTGGCAGTGCTGGTCGAGGTGGGGATCGGGGCATGGCCAGTCACGGTCGGGGTCTGTCTATGTCGGGGCCGGCCCGTGTCGAGGTCTCCGACAGTGCCCGTTCCTGCCGAGGGACCTCTTCAGGGCTGGATGGTATCGCAGCCACCGCGTGTGGCTCTGGGCCCCTGTTTGGGGCCGGTTCAAGTCGGCGCCAGCCTGAGTGCAGGTCCAGTTGAGATGCATGTCGGGGCCAGTGCCCGTCTTGGTCGGGACACATGTAGGCGGCCAGCCTGTGTCGAGGTCCCTGACGGTGCCCGTTCCTGCCGAGGGACCTCTACAGACCTGGATGGTGTCGCAGCCACCCCGTGTGGCTCTGGGCCCCTGCTTGGAGCCGGTTCAAGTCGGCGCCAGCCTGAGTGGAGGTACGTTCGAGATGCATGTCAGGACCCAGGTCGGGGCCGGTGGCAGTGCTGGTCGAGGTGGGGATCGGGGCATGGCCAGTCACGGTCGGGGTCTGTCTATGTCGGGGCCGGCCCGTGTCGAGGTCTCCGACAGTGCCCGTTCCTGCCGAGGGACCTCTTCAGGGCTGGATGGTATCGCAGCCACCGCGTGTGGCTCTGGGCCCCTGTTTGGGGCCGGTTCAAGTCGGCGCCAGCCTGAGTGCAGGTCCAGTTGAGATGCATGTCGGGGCCAGCGCCCGTCTTGGTCGGGACAGGGCCCATCACGGTCGGGGTCGGTCCATGTGGAAGTCCCTTTTAAGGGATGATAAGGTCGGCGCCACCCCGAGAGGAGTTCCGCGCTGGGTCCAGTGAAAATGCATATCGGGGCCAGTGCCGGTCGTGTTCAGGGCGGGCCAATCACGGTCGGGGTCGGCCCGTATCGCAGTCCCCGATGGTGCACGTTCCTGTCGAGGGACCTCTTCAGGGCCGGATGGTGTCGCAGCCACCGCGTGTGGCTCTGGGCCCCTGTTTGGGGCCGGTTGAAGTCGGCGCCAGCCTGAGTGCAGGTGCGGTCGAGATGCATGTCGGGGCCCAGGTCGGGGCCAGTGGCAGTCTTGGTCGGGGCAGTGCCCATCACGGTCGGGGTCGGTCCGTGTCTAGGTTTCTTTTCAGGGAGGTTTAGGTCGGCACCAGTCCGAGAGGATTTCTGCGTTGCGTCTGGTCAAGATGCATGTCGGGGTCGCGTTCGAGGCCGGTGCCAGTCCTGGTCGAGGTCTTGGTCGGGGCAGGGCCAGTCACGGTCGGGGTATGTCTATGTGGGGGCCGGCCCATGTCGAGGTCTCCGACAGTGCCCGTTCCTGTCGAGGGACCTCTTCAGGACTGGATGGTGTCGGAGCCACCCCGTGTGGCTCTGGGCCCCTGTTTGGGGCCGGTTCAAGTCGGCGCCAGCCTGAGTGGAGGTACGTTCGAGATGCATGTCAGGGCCCAGGTCAGGGCCGGTGGCAGTGCTGGTCGAGGTGGGGATCGGGGCATGGCCAGTCACGGTCGGGGTCGGTCTATGTCGGGGCCGGCCCGTGTCGAGGTCTGCGACAGTGCCCGTTCCTGTCGAGGGACCTCTTCAGGGCCGGATGGTGTCGCAGCCACCGCGTGTGGCTCTGGGCCCCTGTTTGGGGCCGGTTGAAGTCGGCGCCAGCCTGAGTGCAGGTGCGGTCGAGATGCATGTCGGGGCCCAGGTCAGGGCGGGTGGCAATCCTGGTCGAGGTTGTGGTCGGGACAGGGCCCGTCACTGTGGGGGTCGGTCAGTGTCGAAGTCCCCGATGGTGCCCGTTCCTGTCGAGGCACCTCTTCAGGGCCAGATGGTGTCGCAGTCACCCCATGTGTTTCTGGGCCCCTGTTTGGGGCCGGTTCAAGTCGGCGCCAGCCTGAGTGCAGGTCCGGTCGAGATGCATGTCGGGGCCCAGGTCGGGGCCAGTGGCAGTCTTGGTCGGGGCAGTGCCCATCACGGTCGGGGTCGGTCCGTGTCTAGGTTTCTTTTCAGGGAGGTTTAGGTCGGCACCAGTCCGAGAGGATTTCTGCGTTGCCTCTGGTCAAGATGCATGTCGGGGTCGCGTTCGAGGCCGGTGCCAGTCCTGGTCGAGGTCTTTGTCGGGGCAGGGCCAGTCACCGTCGGGGTATGTCTATGTGGGGGCCGGCCCATGTCGAGGTCTCCGACAGTGCCCGTTCCTGTCGAGGGACCTCTTCAGGGCCGGATGGTGTTGGAGCCACCCCGTGTGGCTCTGGGCCCCTGTTTGGGGCCGGTTGAAGTCGGCGCCAGCCTGAGTGCAGGTGCGGTCGAGATGCATGTCGGGGCCCAGGTCAGGGCGGGTGGCAATCCTGGTCGAGTTGTTGGTCGGGGCAGTGCCCGTCACGGTCGGGGTCGGTCTATGTCGGGGCCGGCCCTTGTCGAGGTCTCCAACGGTAGCTGGTCCTGTCGAGGGACCTCTTCAGTGCCGGATGGTGTCGCAGCCACCCCGTGTGGCTCTGGGCCCCTCTTTGGGGCCGGCTCAAGTCGGCGCCAGCCTGAGTGCAGGTCCGGTCGAGATGCATGTCAGGGGCCAAGTCGGGGCCGGTGGCAGTGCTGGTCGAGGTGGGATCAGGGCAGTGCCCGTCACGGTCGGGGTCGCTCTATGTCGGGGCCGGCCGGTGCTGAGGTCTCCAACGTTACCCGTTCCTGCCGAGGGACCCCTTCAGGGCCGGATGGTGTCGGAGCTGCCTTGTGTGGCTCTGGGCCCCTGTTTGGGGCCGGTTCAAGTCGGCGCCAGCCTGAGTGGAGGTACGTTCGAGATGCATGTCAGGGCCCAGGTCAGGGCCGGTGGCAGTGCTGGTCGAGGTGGGGATCGGGGCATGGCCAGTCACGGTCGGGGTCGCTCTATGTCGGGGCCGGCCCGTGTCGAGGTCTCCGACAGTGCCCGTTTCTGTCGAGGGACCTCTTCAGGACCGGATGGTGTCGGAGCCACCCCGTGTGTGTCTGAGCCCCTGTTTGGGGCCGGTTCAAGTCGGCGCCAGCCTGAGTGCGGGTCCAATCAAAATGCATGTCGGGGCCGGTGCCGGTTGTGGTTGAAGTCTTGGTCGGGACAGGGCCCGTCACGGTCGGGGTTGATGCGTGTCGAGGTCCCTCTGCTGGGAGGTTAAGATCGGCGCCAGCCCAAGAGGAGTTCCGCGCTGGCTCCTATCAAAATGCATGTCGGGACCAGTGACGGTCCTGGTCGAGGTCGTGGTCAGAGCCGGACCAATGACGGTCGGGGCCAGACCATATCGAAGTCCCCGAAGGTGCACGTTCCTGTCGAGGGACCCATTCAGTGCTGGAGGGTGTCGCAGCCACCCCGTGTGGCTCTGAGCCCCTGTTTGGGGCCGGTTCAAGTCGGCGCCAGCCTGACTGCAGGTCCGCTCGAGAGCATGTCGGGGCCAGTGCCGGTCTTGGTCGGGGCAGTGCCCGTCACGGTCGGGGTCGGTCTATGTCGGGGCCGGCCCGTGTCGAGGTCTCCAACGTTACCCGTTCCTGTCGAGGGACCTCTTCAGGGCCGGATGGTGTCGCGGCCACCCCATTTGGGTCTGGGCCCCAGTTTGGGGCCGGTTCAAGTTGGCGCCAGCCTGAGTGGAGGTCCGGTCAAGATGCATGTCAGGGCCCAGCTCTGTGCCGGTGGCGCTGCTGGTGGAGGTCTTGGTCGGGACAGGGCCCGTCACGGTCGGGGTCGGTCCGTGTCGAGGTCCCTCTGCAGGGAAGTTAAGGTCGGCACCAGCACGAGAGGATTTCTCTGTTGCCTCTGGTCGAGATGCATGTTGGGGCTGGGGCAGGTCTTGGTCAGGACAGGGCCCGTCACGGTCGGGGCCGGCCCGTGTTGAAGGCCCCGAGGGTGCCTGTTCCTGCCGAGGAACCCCTTCAGGGCCGGATGGTGTCGGAGCCGCCCTGTGTGGCTCTGGTTCACTGTTTGGAGCCGGTTCAAGTCGGCTCCAGCCTGAGTGGATTTCTGGTCAAGATGCACGTCGGGGCAGGTGGCGGTCCTGGTGGAGGTCTTGGTCGGGGCAGTGCCCATCACGGTCGGGGTCGGTCCGTGTCGAGGTCCCTCTGCAGGGACGTTTAGGTCGGCGCCAGCCCGAGAAGAGTTCCGCGCTGGCTCCAGTCGAGATGCAAGTAAGCGGCCAGCCCGTATCGCGGTCCCTGATGGCGCCCGTTGCTGCTGAGGGACCTCTTCAGGCCTGGATGGTGTCGGAGCCGCCCCGTGTGGCTCTGGGCCCCTCTTTGGGGCCGGTTCAAGTCGATGCCAGCCTGAGTGGAGGTCCAGTCAAGATGCATGTCGGGGCCCAGGTCGGGGCTGGTGGCAGTCCTGGTCGAGGTCTTGGTCAGGACAGGGCCCGTCACAGTCGGGGTCGGTCCGTGTCGAGGTCCCTTTTCAGGGAGGATAAGGTGAGAGCCAGCCCGAGAAGAGTTCCGCACTGGCTCCAGTCGAGATGCATGTAGGCGGCCAGCCTGTGTCGAGGTCCCTGACGGTGCCCGTTCCTGCCGAGGGACCTCTACAGGCCTGGATGGTGTCGCAGCCACCCCGTGTGGCTCTGGGCCCCTGTTTGGGGCCGGTTCAAGTCGGCGCCAGCCTGAGTGGAGGTACGTTCGAGATGCATGTCAGGGCCCAGGTCGGGGATGGCGGCAGTGCTGGTCGAGGTGGGGATCGGGGCATGGCCAGTCACGGTCGGGGTCGGTCTATGTTGGGGCCGGCCCATGTCGAGGTCTCCGACAGTGCCCGTTTCTGTCGAGGGACCTCTTCAGGGCCGGATGGTGTCGCAGCCACCCCATGTGGCTCTGGCTCACTGTTTGGGGCCGGTTCAAGTCGGCGCCAGCCTGAGTGCAGGTCTGGTCGATATGCATGTCCGGTCCTGGTCGAGGTCTTGGTTGGGGCAGTGCCCGTCACGGTCGGGGTCGGTCCGTGTCGAGGTCCCTCTGCAGGGACGTTTAGGTCGGCGCCAGCCCGAGAAGAGTTCCACGCTGGCTCCAGTCGAGATGCAAGTAGGCGGCCAGCCCATATCGAGGTCCCTGATGGCGCCCGTTGCTGCGGAGGGACCTCTTCAGGCCTGGATGGTGTCGGAGCCGCCCCGTGTGGCTCTGGGCCCCTCTTTGGGGCCGGTTCAAGTCGATGCCAGCCTGAGTGGAGGTCCAGTCGAGATGCATGTCGGGGCCCAGGTCGGGGCCGGTGGCAGTCCTGGTCAAGGTCTTGGTCGGGACAGGGCCCGTCACGGTCGGGGCCGGCCCGTGTCGAGGTCCCTTTTCAGGGAGGATAAGGTGAGAGCCAGCCCGAGAAGAGTTCCGCACTGGCTCCAGTCGAGATGCATGTAGGCGGCCAGCCTGTGTCGAGGTCCCTGACGGTGCCCGTTCCTGTCGAGGGACCTCTTCAGGACCAGATGGTGTCGGAGCCGCCCCGTTTGACTCTGGGCCCCTGTTCGGGGCCGGTTCAAGTCGGCGCCAGCCTGAGTGCAGGTCCGGTCGAGATGCGTGTCGGGGCCGGGGCCGGTCCTGGTCGGGGCCGGGCCAATCACGGTCACGGTCGGTCTATCTCGGGCCCGGCCCTTGTCGAGGTCTCCAACGGTAGCTGGTCCTGTCGAGGGACCTCTTCAGTGCCGGATGGTGTCGCAGCCACCGCGTGTGGGTCTGAGCCCCTGTTTGGGGCCGGCTCAAGTCGGCGCCAGCCTGAGTGCAGGTCCGGTCGAGATGCATGTCAGGGGCCAAGTCGGGGCCGGTGGCAGTGCTGGTCGAGGTGGGATCAGGGCAGTGCCCGTCACGGTCGGGGTCGGTCTATGTCGGGGCCGGCCGGTGCTGAGGTCTCCAACGTTACCCGTTCCTGCCGAGGGACCCCTTCAGGGCCGGATGGTGTCGGAGCTGCCTTGTGTGGCTCTGGGCCCCTGTTTGGGGCCGGTTCAAGTCGGCGCCAGCCTGAGTGGAGGTACGTTCGAGATGCATGTCAGGGCCCAGGTCAGGGCCGGTGGCAGTGCTGGTCGAGGTGGGGATCGGGGCATGGCCAGGCACGGTCGGGGTCGCTCTATGTCGGGGCCGGCCCGTGTCGAGGTCTCCGACAGTGCCCGTTTCTGTCGAGGGACCTCTTCAGGACCGGATGGTGTCGGAGCCACCCCGTGTGTGTCTGAGCCCCTGTTTGGGGCCGGTTCAAGTCGGCGCCAGCCTGAGTGCAGGTCCAATCAAAATGCATGTCGGGGCCGGTGCCGGTTGTGGTTGAAGTCTTGGTCGGGACAGGGCCCGTCACGGTCGGGGTTGATGCGTGTCGAGGTCCCTCTGCTGGGAGGTTAAGATCGGCGCCAGCCCAAGAGGAGTTCCGCGCTGGCTCCTATCAAAATGCATGTCGGGGCCAGTGACGGTCCTGGTCGAGGTCGTGGTCAGAGCCGGACCAATGACGGTCGGGGCCAGCCCATATCGAAGTCCCCGAAGGTGCACGTTCCTGTCGCGGGACCCATTCAGGGCCGGATGGTGTCGCAGCCACCCCGTGTGGCTCTGAGCCCCTGTTTGGGGCCGGTTCAAGTCGGTGCCAGCCTGACTGCAGGTCCGCTCGAGAGCATGTCGGGGCCAGTGCCGGTCTTGGTTGGGACAGGGCCCGTCACGGTCGGGGTCGGTCTATGTCAGGGCCGGCCCGTGTCGAGGTCTCCAACGTTACCCGTTCCTGTCGAGGGACCTCTTCAGGGCCGGATGGTGTCGCGGCCACCCCATTTGGGTCTGGGCCCCAGTTTGGGGCCGGTTCAAGTTGGCGCCAGCCTGGGTGGAGGTCCGGTCAAGATGCATGTCAGGGCCCAGCTCTGTGCCGGTGGCGCTGCTGGTGGAGGTCTTGGTCGGGACAGGGCCCGTCACGGTCGGGGTCGGTCCGTGTCGAGGTCCCTCTGCAGGGACGTTTAGGTCGGCGCCAGCCCGAGAAGACTTCCGCGCTGGCTCCAGTTGAGATGCAAGTAAGCGGCCAGCCCGTATCGCGGTCCCTGATGGCGCCCGTTGCTGCTGAGGGACCTCTTCAGGCCTGGATGGTGTCGGAGCCGCCCCGTGTGGCTCTGGGCCCCTCTTTGGGGCCGGTTCAAGTCGATGCCAGCCTGAGTGGAGGTCCAGTCAAGATGCATGTCGGGGCCCAGGTCGGGGCTGGTGGCAGTCCTGGTCGAGGTCTTGGTCAGGACAGGGCCCGTCACAGTCGGGGTCGGTCCGTGTCGAGGTCCCTTTTCAGGGAGGATAAGGTGAGAGCCAGCCCGAGAAGAGTTCCGCATTGGCTCCAGTTGAGATGCATGTAGGCGGCCAGCCTGTGTCGAGGTCCCTGACGGTGCCCGTTCCTGCCGAGGGACCTCTACAGACCTGGATGGTGTCGCAGCCACCCCGTGTGGCTCTGGGCCCCTGTTTGGGGCCGGTTCAAGTCGGCGCCAGCCTGAGTGGAGGTACGTTCGAGATGCATGTCAGGGCCCAGGTCGGGGATGGCGGCAGTGCTGGTCGAGGTGGGGATCGGGGCAGGGCCAGTCACGGTCGGGGTCGGTCTATGTTGGGGCCGGCCCGTGTCGAGGTCTCCGACAGTGCCCGTTCCTGTCGAGGGACCTCTTCAGGGCCGGATGGTGTCGCAGCCACCCCATGTGGCTCTGGGCCCCTGCTTGGAGCCGGTTCAAGTCGGCGCCAGCCTGAGTGGAGGTACGTTCGAGATGCATGTCAGGGCCCAGGTCGGGGCCGGTGGCAGTGCTGGTCGAGGTGGGGATCGGGGCATGGCCAGTCACGGTCGGGGTCTGTCTATGTCGGGGCCGGCCCGTGTCGAGGTGTCCGACGTTACCCGTTCCTGTCGAGGGACCTCTTCAGGGCCGGATGGTGTCGCAGCCACCCCATGTGGCTCTGGCTCACTGTTTGGGGCCGGTTCAAGTCGGCGCCAGCCTGAGTGCAGGTCCGGTCGATTAGCATGTCCGGGCTTGTGCCGGTCCTGGTCGAGGTCTTGGTTGGGGCAGTGCCCGTCACGGTCGGGGTCGGTCCGTGTCGAGGTCCCTCTGCAGGGAGGTTTAGGTCGGCGCCAGCCCGAGAAGAGTTCCACGCTGGCTCCAGTCGAGATGCAAGTAGGCGGCCAGCCCATATCGAGGTCCCTGATGGCGCCCGTTGCTGCGGAGGGACCTCTTCAGGCCTGGATGGTGTCGGAGCCGCCCCGTGTGGCTCTGGGCCCCTCTTTGGGGCCGGTTCAAGTCGATGCCAGCCTGAGTGGAGGTCCAGTCGAGATGCATGTCGGGGCCCAGGTCGGGGCCGGTGGCAGTCCTGGTCAAGGTCTTGGTCGGGACAGGGCCCGTCACGGTCGGGGCCGGCCCGTGTCGAAGGCCCCGAGGGTGCATGTTCCTGCCGAGGGACCCCTTCAGGGCCGGATGGTGTCGGAGCCGCCCCATGTGGCTCTGGCTCACTGTTTGGAGCCGGTTCAAGTTGGCGCCAGCCTGAGTGGAGGTCCGGTCGAGGTGCATGTCGGGGCCAGTGCCCGTCTTGGTCGGGACAGGGCCCATCACGGTCGGGGTTGGTCCATGTGGAGGGCCCTCCGCAGGGAGGTTAAGGTCGGCGCCAGCCCGAGAGGATTTCTGTGTTGCCTCTGGTCGAGATGCATGTCGGGGCCGGGGCCGGTCCTGGTCGGGGCAGGGCCAATCACGGTCAGGCTCGGTCTATCTCGGGGCCGGCGCTTGTCGAGGTCTCCGACGGCAGCTGGTCCTGCCGAGGGACCTCTTCAGGGCCGGATGGTGTCGCAGCCACCGCGTGTGGCTCTGGGCCCCTGTTTGGGGCCGGTTCAAGTCGGCGCCAGCCTGAGTGCAGGTCCGGTCGAGATACATGTCGGGGCCAGTGCCGGTCTTGGTCTGGACAGGGCCCGTCACAGTCGGGGTCGGTCCGTGTCGAGGTCCCTTTTCAGGGAGGATAAGGTGAGAGCCAGCCCGAGAAGAGTTCCGCACTGGCTCCAGTCGAGATGCATGTAGGCGGCCAGCCTGTGTCGAGGTCCCTGACGGTGCCCGTTCCTGCCGAGGGACCTCTACAGACCTGGATGGTGTCGCAGCCACCCCGTGTGGCTCTGGGCCCCTGCTTGGAGCCGGTTCAAGTCGGCGCCAGCCTGAGTGGAGGTACGTTCGAGATGCATGTCAGGACCCAGGTCGGGGCCGGTGGCAGTGCTGGTCGAGGTGGGGATCGGGGCATGGCCAGTCACGGTCGGGGTCTGTCTATGTCGGGGCCGGCCCGTGTCGAGGTCTCCGACAGTGCCCGTTCCTGCCGAGGGACCTCTTCAGGGCTGGATGGTATCGCAGCCACCGCGTGTGGCTCTGGGCCCCTGTTTGGGGCCGGTTCAAGTCGGCTCCAGCCTGAGTGCAGGTCCGGTCGATATGCATGTCCGGGCTTGTGCCGGTCCTGGTCGAGGTCTTGGTCGGGGCAGTGCCCATCACGGTCGGGGTCGGTCCGTGTCGAGGTCCCTCTGCAGGGACGTTTAGGTCGGCGCCAGCCCGAGAAGAGTTCCGCGCTGGCTCCAGTTGAGATGCAAGTAAGCGGCCAGCCCGTATCGCGGTCCCTGATGGCGCCCGTTGCTGCTGAGGGACCTCTTCAGGCCTGGATGGTGTCGGAGCCGCCCCGTGTGGCTCTGGGCCCCTCTTTGGGGCCGGTTCAAGTCGATGCCAGCCTGAGTGGAGGTCCAGTCAAGATGCATGTCGGGGCCCAGGTCGGGGCTGGTGGCAGTCCTGGTCGAGGTCTTGGTCAGGACAGGGCCCGTCACAGTCGGGGTCGGTCCGTGTCGAGGTCCCTTTTCAGGGAGGATAAGGTGAGAGCCAGCCCGAGAAGAGTTCCGCATTGGCTCCAGTTGAGATGCATGTAGGCGGCCAGCCTGTGTCGAGGTCCCTGACGGTGCCCGTTCCTGCCGAGGGACCTCTACAGACCTGGATGGTGTCGCAGCCACCCCGTGTGGCTCTGGGCCCCTGTTTGGGGCCGGTTCAAGTCGGCGCCAGCCTGAGTGGAGGTACGTTCGAGATGCATGTCAGGGCCCAGGTCGGGGATGGCGGCAGTGCTGGTCGAGGTGGGGATCGGGGCAGGGCCAGTCACGGTCGGGGTCGGTCTATGTTGGGGCCGGCCCGTGTCGAGGTCTCCGACAGTGCCCGTTCCTGTCGAGGGACCTCTTCAGGGCCGGATGGTGTCGCAGCCACCCCATGTGGCTCTGGGCCCCTGCTTGGAGCCGGTTCAAGTCGGCGCCAGCCTGAGTGGAGGTACGTTCGAGATGCATGTCAGGGCCCAGGTCGGGGCCGGTGGCAGTGCTGGTCGAGGTGGGGATCGGGGCATGGCCAGTCACGGTCGGGGTCTGTCTATGTCGGGGCCGGCCCGTGTCGAGGTGTCCGACGTTACCCGTTCCTGTCGAGGGACCTCTTCAGGGCCGGATGGTGTCGCAGCCACCCCATGTGGCTCTGGCTCACTGTTTGGGGCCGGTTCAAGTCGGCGCCAGCCTGAGTGCAGGTCCGGTCGATTAGCATGTCCGGGCTTGTGCCGGTCCTGGTCGAGGTCTTGGTTGGGGCAGTGCCCGTCACGGTCGGGGTCGGTCCGTGTCGAGGTCCCTCTGCAGGGAGGTTTAGGTCGGCGCCAGCCCGAGAAGAGTTCCACGCTGGCTCCAGTCGAGATGCAAGTAGGCGGCCAGCCCATATCGAGGTCCCTGATGGCGCCCGTTGCTGCGGAGGGACCTCTTCAGGCCTGGATGGTGTCGGAGCCGCCCCGTGTGGCTCTGGGCCCCTCTTTGGGGCCGGTTCAAGTCGATGCCAGCCTGAGTGGAGGTCCAGTCGAGATGCATGTCGGGGCCCAGGTCGGGGCCGGTGGCAGTCCTGGTCAAGGTCTTGGTCGGGACAGGGCCCGTCACGGTCGGGGCCGGCCCGTGTCGAAGGCCCCGAGGGTGCATGTTCCTGCCGAGGGACCCCTTCAGGGCCGGATGGTGTCGGAGCCGCCCCATGTGGCTCTGGCTCACTGTTTGGAGCCGGTTCAAGTTGGCGCCAGCCTGAGTGGAGGTCCGGTCGAGGTGCATGTCGGGGCCAGTGCCCGTCTTGGTCGGGACAGGGCCCATCACGGTCGGGGTTGGTCCATGTGGAGGGCCCTCCGCAGGGAGGTTAAGGTCGGCGCCAGCCCGAGAGGATTTCTGTGTTGCCTCTGGTCGAGATGCATGTCGGGGCCGGGGCCGGTCCTGGTCGGGGCAGGGCCAATCACGGTCAGGCTCGGTCTATCTCGGGGCCGGCGCTTGTCGAGGTCTCCGACGGCAGCTGGTCCTGCCGAGGGACCTCTTCAGGGCCGGATGGTGTCGCAGCCACCGCGTGTGGCTCTGGGCCCCTGTTTGGGGCCGGTTCAAGTCGGCGCCAGCCTGAGTGCAGGTCCGGTCGAGATACATGTCGGGGCCAGTGCCGGTCTTGGTCTGGACAGGGCCCGTCACAGTCGGGGTCGGTCCGTGTCGAGGTCCCTTTTCAGGGAGGATAAGGTGAGAGCCAGCCCGAGAAGAGTTCCGCACTGGCTCCAGTCGAGATGCATGTAGGCGGCCAGCCTGTGTCGAGGTCCCTGACGGTGCCCGTTCCTGCCGAGGGACCTCTACAGACCTGGATGGTGTCGCAGCCACCCCGTGTGGCTCTGGGCCCCTGCTTGGAGCCGGTTCAAGTCGGCGCCAGCCTGAGTGGAGGTACGTTCGAGATGCATGTCAGGACCCAGGTCGGGGCCGGTGGCAGTGCTGGTCGAGGTGGGGATCGGGGCATGGCCAGTCACGGTCGGGGTCTGTCTATGTCGGGGCCGGCCCGTGTCGAGGTCTCCGACAGTGCCCGTTCCTGCCGAGGGACCTCTTCAGGGCTGGATGGTATCGCAGCCACCGCGTGTGGCTCTGGGCCCCTGTTTGGGGCCGGTTCAAGTCGGCGCCAGCCTGAGTGCAGGTCCAGTTGAGATGCATGTCGGGGCCAGTGCCCGTCTTGGTCGGGACACATGTAGGCGGCCAGCCTGTGTCGAGGTCCCTGACGGTGCCCGTTCCTGCCGAGGGACCTCTACAGACCTGGATGGTGTCGCAGCCACCCCGTGTGGCTCTGGGCCCCTGCTTGGAGCCGGTTCAAGTCGGCGCCAGCCTGAGTGGAGGTACGTTCGAGATGCATGTCAGGACCCAGGTCGGGGCCGGTGGCAGTGCTGGTCGAGGTGGGGATCGGGGCATGGCCAGTCACGGTCGGGGTCTGTCTATGTCGGGGCCGGCCCGTGTCGAGGTCTCCGACAGTGCCCGTTCCTGCCGAGGGACCTCTTCAGGGCTGGATGGTATCGCAGCCACCGCGTGTGGCTCTGGGCCCCTGTTTGGGGCCGGTTCAAGTCGGCGCCAGCCTGAGTGCAGGTCCAGTTGAGATGCATGTCGGGGCCAGCGCCCGTCTTGGTCGGGACAGGGCCCATCACGGTCGGGGTCGGTCCATGTGGAAGTCCCTTTTAAGGGATGATAAGGTCGGCGCCACCCCGAGAGGAGTTCCGCGCTGGGTCCAGTGAAAATGCATATCGGGGCCAGTGCCGGTCGTGTTCAGGGCGGGCCAATCACGGTCGGGGTCGGCCCGTATCGCAGTCCCCGATGGTGCACGTTCCTGTCGAGGGACCTCTTCAGGGCCGGATGGTGTCGCAGCCACCGCGTGTGGCTCTGGGCCCCTGTTTGGGGCGGGTTCAAGTCGGCGCCAGCCTGAGTGGAGGTACGTTCGAGATGCATGTCGGGGCCCAGGTCAGGGCGGGTGGCAATCCTGGTCGAGGTTGTGGTCGGGACAGGGCCCGTCACTGTGGGGGTCGGTCAGTGTCGAAGTCCCCGATGGTGCCCGTTCCTGTCGAGGCACCTCTTCAGGGCCAGATGGTGTCGCAGTCACCCCATGTGTTTCTGGGCCCCTGTTTGGGGCCGGTTCAAGTCGGCGCCAGCCTGAGTGCAGGTCCGGTCGAGATGCATGTCGGGGCCCAGGTCGGGGCCAGTGGCAGTCTTGGTCGGGGCAGTGCCCATCACGGTCGGGGTCGGTCCGTGTCTAGGTTTCTTTTCAGGGAGGTTTAGGTCGGCACCAGTCCGAGAGGATTTCTGCGTTGCCTCTGGTCAAGATGCATGTCGGGGTCGCGTTCGAGGCCGGTGCCAGTCCTGGTCGAGGTCTTTGTCGGGGCAGGGCCAGTCACCGTCGGGGTATGTCTATGTGGGGGCCGGCCCATGTCGAGGTCTCCGACAGTGCCCGTTCCTGTCGAGGGACCTCTTCAGGGCCGGATGGTGTTGGAGCCACCCCGTGTGGCTCTGGGCCCCTGTTTGGGGCCGGTTGAAGTCGGCGCCAGCCTGAGTGCAGGTGCGGTCGAGATGCATGTCGGGGCCCAGGTCAGGGCGGGTGGCAATCCTGGTCGAGTTGTTGGTCGGGGCAGTGCCCGTCACGGTCGGGGTCGGTCTATGTCGGGGCCGGCCCTTGTCGAGGTCTCCAACGGTAGCTGGTCCTGTCGAGGGACCTCTTCAGTGCCGGATGGTGTCGCAGCCACCCCGTGTGGCTCTGGGCCCCTCTTTGGGGCCGGCTCAAGTCGGCGCCAGCCTGAGTGCAGGTCCGGTCGAGATGCATGTCAGGGGCCAAGTCGGGGCCGGTGGCAGTGCTGGTCGAGGTGGGATCAGGGCAGTGCCCGTCACGGTCGGGGTCGCTCTATGTCGGGGCCGGCCGGTGCTGAGGTCTCCAACGTTACCCGTTCCTGCCGAGGGACCCCTTCAGGGCCGGATGGTGTCGGAGCTGCCTTGTGTGGCTCTGGGCCCCTGTTTGGGGCCGGTTCAAGTCGGCGCCAGCCTGAGTGGAGGTACGTTCGAGATGCATGTCAGGGCCCAGGTCAGGGCCGGTGGCAGTGCTGGTCGAGGTGGGGATCGGGGCATGGCCAGTCACGGTCGGGGTCGCTCTATGTCGGGGCCGGCCCGTGTCGAGGTCTCCGACAGTGCCCGTTTCTGTCGAGGGACCTCTTCAGGACCGGATGGTGTCGGAGCCACCCCGTGTGTGTCTGAGCCCCTGTTTGGGGCCGGTTCAAGTCGGCGCCAGCCTGAGTGCGGGTCCAATCAAAATGCATGTCGGGGCCGGTGCCGGTTGTGGTTGAAGTCTTGGTCGGGACAGGGCCCGTCACGGTCGGGGTTGATGCGTGTCGAGGTCCCTCTGCTGGGAGGTTAAGATCGGCGCCAGCCCAAGAGGAGTTCCGCGCTGGCTCCTATCAAAATGCATGTCGGGACCAGTGACGGTCCTGGTCGAGGTCGTGGTCAGAGCCGGACCAATGACGGTCGGGGCCAGACCATATCGAAGTCCCCGAAGGTGCACGTTCCTGTCGAGGGACCCATTCAGTGCTGGAGGGTGTCGCAGCCACCCCGTGTGGCTCTGAGCCCCTGTTTGGGGCCGGTTCAAGTCGGCGCCAGCCTGACTGCAGGTCCGCTCGAGAGCATGTCGGGGCCAGTGCCGGTCTTGGTCGGGGCAGTGCCCGTCACGGTCGGGGTCGGTCTATGTCGGGGCCGGCCCGTGTCGAGGTCTCCAACGTTACCCGTTCCTGTCGAGGGACCTCTTCAGGGCCGGATGGTGTCGCGGCCACCCCATTTGGGTCTGGGCCCCAGTTTGGGGCCGGTTCAAGTTGGCGCCAGCCTGAGTGGAGGTCCGGTCAAGATGCATGTCAGGGCCCAGCTCTGTGCCGGTGGCGCTGCTGGTGGAGGTCTTGGTCGGGACAGGGCCCGTCACGGTCGGGGTCGGTCCGTGTCGAGGTCCCTCTGCAGGGAAGTTAAGGTCGGCACCAGCACGAGAGGATTTCTCTGTTGCCTCTGGTCGAGATGCATGTTGGGGCTGGGGCAGGTCTTGGTCAGGACAGGGCCCGTCACGGTCGGGGCCGGCCCGTGTTGAAGGCCCCGAGGGTGCCTGTTCCTGCCGAGGAACCCCTTCAGGGCCGGATGGTGTCGGAGCCGCCCTGTGTGGCTCTGGTTCACTGTTTGGAGCCGGTTCAAGTCGGCTCCAGCCTGAGTGGATTTCTGGTCAAGATGCACGTCGGGGCAGGTGGCGGTCCTGGTGGAGGTCTTGGTCGGGGCAGTGCCCATCACGGTCGGGGTCGGTCCGTGTCGAGGTCCCTCTGCAGGGACGTTTAGGTCGGCGCCAGCCCGAGAAGAGTTCCGCGCTGGCTCCAGTCGAGATGCAAGTAAGCGGCCAGCCCGTATCGCGGTCCCTGATGGCGCCCGTTGCTGCTGAGGGACCTCTTCAGGCCTGGATGGTGTCGGAGCCGCCCCGTGTGGCTCTGGGCCCCTCTTTGGGGCCGGTTCAAGTCGATGCCAGCCTGAGTGGAGGTCCAGTCAAGATGCATGTCGGGGCCCAGGTCGGGGCTGGTGGCAGTCCTGGTCGAGGTCTTGGTCAGGACAGGGCCCGTCACAGTCGGGGTCGGTCCGTGTCGAGGTCCCTTTTCAGGGAGGATAAGGTGAGAGCCAGCCCGAGAAGAGTTCCGCACTGGCTCCAGTCGAGATGCATGTAGGCGGCCAGCCTGTGTCGAGGTCCCTGACGGTGCCCGTTCCTGCCGAGGGACCTCTACAGGCCTGGATGGTGTCGCAGCCACCCCGTGTGGCTCTGGGCCCCTGTTTGGGGCCGGTTCAAGTCGGCGCCAGCCTGAGTGGAGGTACGTTCGAGATGCATGTCAGGGCCCAGGTCGGGGATGGCGGCAGTGCTGGTCGAGGTGGGGATCGGGGCATGGCCAGTCACGGTCGGGGTCGGTCTATGTTGGGGCCGGCCCATGTCGAGGTCTCCGACAGTGCCCGTTTCTGTCGAGGGACCTCTTCAGGGCCGGATGGTGTCGCAGCCACCCCATGTGGCTCTGGCTCACTGTTTGGGGCCGGTTCAAGTCGGCGCCAGCCTGAGTGCAGGTCTGGTCGATATGCATGTCCGGTCCTGGTCGAGGTCTTGGTTGGGGCAGTGCCCGTCACGGTCGGGGTCGGTCCGTGTCGAGGTCCCTCTGCAGGGACGTTTAGGTCGGCGCCAGCCCGAGAAGAGTTCCACGCTGGCTCCAGTCGAGATGCAAGTAGGCGGCCAGCCCATATCGAGGTCCCTGATGGCGCCCGTTGCTGCGGAGGGACCTCTTCAGGCCTGGATGGTGTCGGAGCCGCCCCGTGTGGCTCTGGGCCCCTCTTTGGGGCCGGTTCAAGTCGATGCCAGCCTGAGTGGAGGTCCAGTCGAGATGCATGTCGGGGCCCAGGTCGGGGCCGGTGGCAGTCCTGGTCAAGGTCTTGGTCGGGACAGGGCCCGTCACGGTCGGGGCCGGCCCGTGTCGAGGTCCCTTTTCAGGGAGGATAAGGTGAGAGCCAGCCCGAGAAGAGTTCCGCACTGGCTCCAGTCGAGATGCATGTAGGCGGCCAGCCTGTGTCGAGGTCCCTGACGGTGCCCGTTCCTGTCGAGGGACCTCTTCAGGACCAGATGGTGTCGGAGCCGCCCCGTTTGACTCTGGGCCCCTGTTCGGGGCCGGTTCAAGTCGGCGCCAGCCTGAGTGCAGGTCCGGTCGAGATGCGTGTCGGGGCCGGGGCCGGTCCTGGTCGGGGCCGGGCCAATCACGGTCACGGTCGGTCTATCTCGGGCCCGGCCCTTGTCGAGGTCTCCAACGGTAGCTGGTCCTGTCGAGGGACCTCTTCAGTGCCGGATGGTGTCGCAGCCACCGCGTGTGGGTCTGAGCCCCTGTTTGGGGCCGGCTCAAGTCGGCGCCAGCCTGAGTGCAGGTCCGGTCGAGATGCATGTCAGGGGCCAAGTCGGGGCCGGTGGCAGTGCTGGTCGAGGTGGGATCAGGGCAGTGCCCGTCACGGTCGGGGTCGGTCTATGTCGGGGCCGGCCGGTGCTGAGGTCTCCAACGTTACCCGTTCCTGCCGAGGGACCCCTTCAGGGCCGGATGGTGTCGGAGCTGCCTTGTGTGGCTCTGGGCCCCTGTTTGGGGCCGGTTCAAGTCGGCGCCAGCCTGAGTGGAGGTACGTTCGAGATGCATGTCAGGGCCCAGGTCAGGGCCGGTGGCAGTGCTGGTCGAGGTGGGGATCGGGGCATGGCCAGTCACGGTCGGGGTCACTCTATGTCGGGGCCGGCCCGTGTCGAGGTCTCCGACAGTGCCCGTTTCTGTCGAGGGACCTCTTCAGCACCGGATGGTGTCGGAGCCACCCCGTGTGGCTCTGGGCCCCTGTTTGGGGCCGGTTCAAGTCGGCGCCATCCTGAGTGGCGGTACGTTCGAGATGCATGTCAGGGCCCAGGTCGGGGCCAGTGGCAGTGCTGGTCGAGGTGGGGATCGGGGCATGGCCAGTCACGGTCGGGGTCGGTCTATGTCGGGGCCGGCCTGTGTCGAGGTCTCCGACGTCACCCGTTCCTGTCGAGGGACCTCTTCAGGGCCGGATGGTGTCGCAGCCACCCCATGTGGCTCTGGGCCCCAGTTTGGGGCCGGTTGAAGTCGGCGCCAGCCTGAGTGCAGGTCCGCTCGAGATGCATGTCAGGGCCTGTGCCGGTCCTGGTGGAGGTCTTGGTCGGGGCAGTGCCCATCACGGTCGGGGTCGGTCTATGTCGAGGTCCCTCTGTAGGGAGGTTAAGGTCGGCACCAGCCCGAGAGGATTTCTATGTTGCCTCTGGTCGAGATGCGTGTCGGGGCTGGGACAGGTCTTGGTCGGGAAAGGGCATGTCACGGTCGGGGCCGGCCCGTGTCGAAGGCCCCGACGGTGCCTGTTCCTGTCGAGGGACCCCTTCAGGGCCGGATGGTGTCGGAGCCGCCCCGTGTGGCTCTGGCTCACTGTTTGGGGCCAGTTCAAGTCGGCGCCAGCCTGAGTGCAGGTCCGGTCGATATGCATGTCCGGGCTTGTGCCGGTCCTGGTCGAGGTCTTGGTTGGGGCAGTGCCCGTCACAGTCGGGGTCGGTCCGTGTCTAGGTTTCTTTTCAGGGAGGTTTAGGTCGGCACCAGTCCGAGAGGATTTCTGCGTTGCCTCTGGTCAAGATGCATGTCGGGGTCGCGTTCGAGGCCGGTGCCAGTCCTGGTCGAGGTCTTGGTCGGGGCAGGGCCAGTCACGGTCGGGGTATGTCTATGTGGGGGCCGGCCCATGTCGAGGTCTCCGACAGTGCCCGTTCCTGTCGAGGGACCTCTTCAGGGCCGGATGGTGTTGGAGCCACCCCGTGTGGCTCTGGGCCCCTGTTTGGGGCCGGTTGAAGTCGGCGCCAGCCTGAGTGCAGGTGCGGTCGAGATGCATGTCGGGGCCCAGGTCAGGGCGGGTGGCAATCCTGGTCGAGTTGTTGGTCGGGGCAGTGCCCGTCACGGTCGGGGTCGGTCTATGTCGGGGCCGGCCGGTGCTGAGGTCTCCGACGTTACCCGTTCCTGTCGAGGGACCTCTTCAGGACCAGATGGTGTCGGAGCCGCCCCGTTTGACTCTGGGCCCCTGTTTGGGGCCGGTTCAAGTCGGCGCCAGCCTGAGTGCAGGTCCGGTCGAGATGCGTGTCGGGGCCGGGGCCGGTCCTGGTCGGGGCCGGGCCAATCACGGTCACGGTCGGTCTATCTCGGGCCCGGCCCTTGTCGAGGTCTCCAACGGTAGCTGGTCCTGTCGAGGGACCTCTTCAGTGCCGGATGGTGTCGCAGCCACCCCGTGTGGCTCTGGGCCCCTCTTTGGGGCCGGCTCAAGTCGGCGCCAGCCTGAGTGCAGGTCCGGTCGAGATGCATGTCAGGGGCCAAGTCGGGGCCAGTGGCAGTGCTGGTCGAGGTGGGATCAGGGCAGTGCCCATCACGGTCGGGGTCGGTCTATGTCGGGGCCGGCCGGTGCTGAGGTCTCCAACGTTACCCGTTCCTGCCGAGGGACCCCTTCAGGGCCGGATGGTGTCGGAGCTGCCTTGTGTGGCTCTGGGCCCCTGTTTGGGGCCGGCTCAGGTCGGCGCCAGCCTGAGTGGAGGTACGTTCGAGATGCATGTCAGGGCCCAGGTCAGGGCCGGTGGCAGTGCTGGTCGAGGTGGGGATCGGGGCATGGCCAGTCACGGTCGGGGTCGCTCTATGTCGGGGCCGGCCCGTGTCGAGGTCTCCGACAGTGCCCGTTTCTGTCGAGGGACCTCTTCAGGACCGGATGGTGTCGGAGCCACCCCGTGTGTGTCTGAGCCCCTGTTTGGGGCCGGTTCAAGTCGGCGCCAGCCTGAGTGCGGGTCCAATCAAAATGCATGTCGGGGCCGGTGCCGGTTGTGGTTGAAGTCTTGGTCGGGACAGGGCCCGTCACGGTCGGGGTTGATCCGTGTCGAGGTCCCTCTGCTGGGAGGTTAAGATCGGCGCCAGCCCAAGAGGAGTTCCGCGCTGGCTCCTATCAAAATGCATGTCGGGGCCAGTGACGGTCCTGGTCGAGGTCGTGGTCAGAGCCGGACCAATGACTGTCGGGGCCAGCCCATATCGAAGTCCCCGAAGGTGCACGATCCTGTCGAGGGACCCATTCAGGGCCGGATGGTGTCGCAGCCACCCCGTGTGGCTCTGAGCCCCTGTTTGGGGCCGGTTGAAGTCGGCGCCAGCCTGAGTGCAGGTCCGGTCGAGATGCATGTCAGGGCCTGTACCGGTCCTGGTGGAGGTCTTGGTCGGGGCAGTGCCCATCACGGTCGGGGTCGGTCTATGTCGAGGTCCCTCTGTAGGGAGGTTAAGGTCGGCACCAGCCCGAGAGGATTTCTATGTTGCCTCTGGTCGAGATGCATGTCGGGGCTGGGACAGGTCTTGGTCGGGAAAGGGCATGTCACGGTCGGGGCCGGCCCGTGTCGAAGGCCCCGACGGTGCCTGTTCCGGCCGAGGGACCCCTTCAGGGCCGGATGGTGTCGGAGCCGCCCTGTGTGGCTCTGGCTCACTGTTTGGGGCCAGTTCAAGTCGGCTCCAGCCTGAGTGGATTTCTGGTCAAGATGCACGTCGGGGCAGGTGGCGGTCCTGGTGGAGGTCTTGGTCGGGGCAGTGCCCATCACGGTCGGGGTCGGTCCGTGTCGAGGTCCCTCTGCAGGGACGTTTAGGTCGGCGCCAACCCGAGAAGAGTTCCGCGCTGGCTCCAGTCGAGATGCAAGTAAGCGGCCAGCCCGTATCGCGGTCCCTGATGGCGCCCGTTGCTGCTGAGGGACCTCTTCAGGCCTGGATGGTGTCGGAGCCGCCCCGTGTGGCTCTGGGCCCCTCTTTGGGGCCGGTTCAAGTCGATGCCAGCCTGAGTGGAGGTCCAGTCAAGATGCATGTCGGGGCCCAGGTCGGGGCTGGTGGCAGTCCTGGTCGAGGTCTTGGTCAGGACAGGGCCCGTCACAGTCGGGGTCGGTCCGTGTCGAGGTCCCTTTTCAGGGAGGATAAGGTGAGAGCCAGCCCGAGAAGAGTTCCGCACTGGCTCCAGTCGAGATGCATGTAGGCGGCCAGCCTGTGTCGAGGTCCCTGACGGTGCCCGTTCCTGCCGAGGGACCTCTACAGGCCTGGATGGTGTCGGAGCCGCCCCGTGTGGCTCTGGGCCCCTCTTTGGGGCCGGTTCAAGTCGATGCCAGCCTGAGTGGAGGTCCATTTGAGATGCATGTCGGGGCCCAGGTCGGGGCCGGTGGCAGTCCTGGTCAAGGTCTTGGTCGGGACAGGGCCCGTCACGGTCGGGGTCGGTCCATGTGGAAGTCCCTTTTAAGGGATGATAAGGTCGGCGCCACCCCGAGAGGATTTCCGCGCTGGGTCCAGTGAAAATGCATATCGGGGCCAGTGCCGGTCGTGTTCAGGGCGGGCCAATCATGGTCGGGGTCGGCCCGTATCGCAGTCCCCGATGGTGCACGTTCCTGTCGAGGGACCTCTTCAGGGCCGGATGGTGTCGCAGCCACCGCGTGTGGCTCTGGGCCCCTGTTTGGGGCCGGTTCAAGTCGGCGCCAGCCTGAGTGCAGGTCCGGTCGAGATGCATGTCGGGGCCCAGGTCGGGGCCAGTGGCAGTCTTGGTCGGGGCAGTGCCCATCACGGTCGGGGTCGGTCCGTGTCTAGGTTTCTTTTCAGGGAGGTTTAGGTCGGCACCAGTCCGAGAGGATTTCTGCGTTGCCTCTGGTCAAGATGCATGTCGGGGTCGCGTTCGAGGCCGGTGCCAGTCCTGGTCGAGGTCTTGGTCGGGGCAGGGCCAGTCACGGTCGGGGTAGGTCTATGTGGGGGCCGGCCCATGTCGAGGTCTCCGACAGTGCCCGTTCCTGTCGAGGGACCTCTTCAGGGCCGGATGGTGTTGGAGCCACACCGTGTGGCTCTGGGCCCCTGTTTGGGGCCGGTTGAAGTCGGCGCCAGCCTGAGTGCAGGTGCGGTCGAGATGCATGTCGGGGCCCAGGTCAGGGCGGGTGGCAATCCTGGTCGAGTTGTTGGTCGGGGCAGTGCCCGTCACGGTCGGGGTCGGTCTATGTCGGGGCCGGCCGGTGCTGAGGTCTCCGACGTTACCCGTTCCTGCCGAGGGACCCCTTCAGGGCCGGATGGTGTCGGAGCTGCCTTGTGTGGCTCTGGGCCCCTGTTTGGGGCCGGTTCAAGTCGGCGCCAGCCTGAGTGGAGGTACGTTCGAGATGCATGTCAGGGCCCAGGTCAGGGCCGGTGGCAGTGCTGGTCGAGGTGGGGGTCGGGGCATGGCCAGTCACGGTCGGGGTCGGTCTATGTCGGGGCCGGCCCGTGTCGAGGTCTCCGACAGTGCCCGTTTCTGTCGAGGGACCTCTTCAGGACCGGATGGTGTCGGAGCCACCCCGTGTGTGTCTGAGCCCCTGTTTGGGGCCGGTTCAAGTCGGCGCCAGCCTGAGTGCGGGTCCAATCAAAATGCATGTCGGGGCCGGTGCCGGTTGTGGTTGAAGTCTTGGTCGGGACAGGGCCCGTCACGGTCGGGGTTGATCCGTGTCGAGGTCCCTCTGCTGGGAGGTTAAGATCGGCGCCAGCCCAAGAGGAGTTCTGCGCTGGCTCCTATCAAAATGCATGTCGGGGCCAGTGACGATCCTGGTCGAGGTCGTGGTCAGAGCCGGACCAATGACGGTCGGGGCCAGACCATATCGAAGTCCCCGACGGTGCACGTTCCTGTCGAGGGACCTCTTCAGGACCGGATGGTGTCGGAGCCACCCCGTGTGTGTCTGAGCCCCTGTTTGGGGCCGGTTCAAGTCGGCGCCAGCCTGAGTGCGGGTCCAATCAAAATGCATGTCGGGGCCGGTGCCGGTTGTGGTTGAAGTCTTGGTCGGGACAGGGCCCGTCACGGTCGGGGTTGATCCGTGTCGAGGTCCCTCTGCTGGGAGGTTAAGATCGGCGCCAGCCCAAGAGGAGTTCTGCGCTGGCTCCTATCAAAATGCATGTTGGGGCCAGTGACGATCCTGGTCGAGGTCGTGGTCAGAGCCGGACCAATGACGGTCGGGGCCAGACCATATCGAAGTCCCCGACGGTGCACGTTCCTGTCGAGGGACCTCTTCAGGACCGGATGGTGTCGCAGCCACCCCGTGTGGCTCTGAGCCCCTGTTTGGGGCCGGTTCAAGTCGGCGCCAGCCTGACTGCAGGTCCGCTCGAGAGCATGTCGGGGCCAGTGCCGGTCTTGGTTGGGACAGGGCCCGTCACGGTCGGGGTCGGTCTATGTCGGGGCCGGCCCGTGTCGAGGTCTCCAACGTTACCCGTTCCTGTCGAGGGACCTCTTCAGGGCCGGATGGTGTCGCGGCCACCCCATTTGGGTCTGGGCCCCAGTTTGGGGCCGGTTCAAGTTGGCGCCAGCCTGGGTGGAGGTCCGGTCAAGATGCATGTCAGGGCCCAGCTCTGTGCCGGTGGCGCTGCTGGTGGAGGTCTTGGTCGGGACAGGGCCCATCACGGTCGGGGTCGGTCCGTGTCGAGGTCCCTCTGCAGGGACGTTTAGGTCGGCGCCAGCCCGAGAAGAGTTCCGCGCTGGCTCCAGTCGAGATGCAAGTAAGCGGCCAGCCCGTATCGCGGTCCCTGATGGCGCCCGTTGCTGCTGAGGGACCTCTTCAGGCCTGGATGGTGTCGGAGCCGCCCCGTGTGGCTCTGGGCCCCTCTTTGGGGCCGGTTCAAGTCGATGCCAGCCTGAGTGGAGGTCCAGTCAAGATGCATGTCGGGGCCCAGGTCGGGGCTGGTGGCAGTCCTGGTCGAGGTCTTGGTCAGGACAGGGCCCGTCACAGTCGGGGTCGGTCCGTGTCGAGGTCCCTTTTCAGGGAGGATAAGGTGAGAGCCAGCCCGAGAAGAGTTCCGCACTGGCTCCAGTCGAGATGCATGTAGGCGGCCAGCCTGTGTCGAGGTCCCTGACGGTGCCCGTTCCTGCCGAGGGACCTCTACAGGCCTGGATGGTGTCGCAGCCACCCCGTGTGGCTCTGGGCCCCTGTTTGGGGCCGGTTCAAGTCGGCGCCAGCCTGAGTGGAGGTACGTTCAAGATGCATGTCAGGGCCCAGGTCGGGGATGGCGGCAGTGCTGGTCGAGGTGGGGATCAGGGCAGGGCCAGTCACGGTCGGGGTCGGTCTATG
The DNA here is from genome assembly GCF_036370855.1 of Dromaius novaehollandiae. NCBI lineage: Eukaryota > Metazoa > Chordata > Aves > Casuariiformes > Dromaiidae > Dromaius > Dromaius novaehollandiae. Next base: position 83,245,634 of record NC_088098.1, on the reverse strand, counting down.
TTGGGGCCGGCCCGTGTCGAGGTCTCCGACAGTGCCCGTTCCTGTCGAGGGACCTCTTCAGGGCCGGATGGTGTCGCAGCCACCCCATGTGGCTCTGAGCCCCTGCTTGGAGCCGGTTCAAGTCGGCGCCAGCCTGAGTGGAGGTCCGGTCGAGGTGCATGTCGGGGCCAGTGCCCGTCTTGGTCGGGACAGGGCCCATCACGGTCGGGGTTGGTCCATGTGGAGGGCCCTCCGCAGGGAGGTTAAGGTCGGCGCCAGCCCGAGAGGATTTCTGTGTTGCCTCTGGTCGAGATGCATGTCGGGGCCGGGGCCGGTCCTGGTCGGGGCAGGGCCAATCACGGTCAGGCTCGGTCTATCTCGGGGCCGGCGCTTGTCGAGGTCTCCGACGGCAGCTGGTCCTGCCGAGGGACCTCTTCAGGGCCGGATGGTGTCGCAGCCACCGCGTGTGGCTCTGGGCCCCTGTTTGGGGCCGGCTCAAGTCGGCGCCAGCCTGAGTGCAGGTCCGGTCGAGATACATGTCGGGGCCAGTGCCGGTCTTGGTCTGGACAGGGCCCGTCACAGTCGGGGTCGGTCCGTGTCGAGGTCCCTTTTCAGGGAGGATAAGGTGAGAGCCAGCCCAAGAAGAGTTCCGCACTGGCTCCAGTCGAGATGCATGTAGGCGGCCAGCCTGTGTCGAGGTCCCTGACGGTGCCCATTCCTGCCGAGGGACCTCTACAGACCTGGATGGTGTCGCAGCCACCCCGTGTGGCTCTGGGCCCCTGCTTGGAGCCGGTTCAAGTCGGCGCCAGCCTGAGTGGAGGTACGTTCGAGATGCATGTCAGGACCCAGGTCGGGGCCGGTGGCAGTGCTGGTCGAGGTGGGGATCGGGGCATGGCCAGTCACGGTCGGGGTCGGTCTATGTCGGGGCCGGCCCGTGTCGAGGTCTGCGACAGTGCCCGTTCCTGTCGAGGGACCTCTTCAGGGCCGGATGGTGTCGCAGCCACCGCGTGTGGCTCTGGGCCCCTGTTTGGGGCCGGTTCAAGTCGGCACCAGCCTGAGTGCAGGTCCGGTCGAGATGCGTGTCGGGGCCGGGGCCGGTCCTGGTCGGGGCCGGGCCAATCACGGTCACGGTCGGTCTATCTCGGGCCCGGCCCTTGTCGAGGTCTCCAACGGTAGCTGGTCCTGTCGAGGGACCTCTTCAGTGCTGGATGGTGTCGCAGCCACCGCGTGTGGGTCTGAGCCCCTGTTTGGGGCCGGCTCAAGTCGGCGCCAGCCTGAGTGCAGGTCCGGTCGAGATGCATGTCAGCGGCCAAGTCGGGGCCGGTGGCAGTGCTGGTCGAGGTGGGATCAGGGCAGTGCCCGTCACGGTCGGGGTCGGGCTATGTCGGGGCCGGCCGGTGCTGAGGTCTCCAACGTTACCCGTTCCTGCCGAGGGACCCCTTCAGGGCCGGATGGTGTCGGAGCTGCCTTGTGTGGCTCTGGGCCCCTGTTTGGGGCCGGTTCAAGTCGGCGCCAGCCTGAGTGGAGGTACGTTCGAGATGCATGTCAGGGCCCAGGTCAGGGCCGGTGGCAGTGCTGGTCGAGGTGGGGATCGGGGCATGGCCAGTCACGGTCGGGGTCGCTCTATGTCGGGGCCGGCCCGTGTCGAGGTCTCCGACAGTGCCCGTTTCTGTCGAGGGACCTCTTCAGGACCGGATGGTGTCGGAGCCACCCCGTGTGTGTCTGAGCCCCTGTTTGGGGCCGGTTCAAGTCGGCGCCATCCTGAGTGGCGGTACGTTCGAGATGCATGTCAGGGCCCAGGTCGGGGCCAGTGGCAGTGCTGGTCGAGGTGGGGATCGGGGCATGGCCAGTCACGGTCGGGGTCGGTCTATGTCGGGGCCGGCCTGTGTCGAGGTCTCCGACGTTACCCGTTCCTGTCGAGGGACCTCTTCAGGGCCGGATGGTGTCGCAGCCACCCCATGTGGCTCTGGGCCCCAGTTTGGGGCCGGTTGAAGTCGGCGCCAGCCTGAGTGCAGGTCCGGTCGAGATGCATGTCAGGGCCTGTGCCGGTCCTGGTGGAGGTCTTGGTCGGGGCAGTGCCCATCACGGTCGGGGTCGGTCTATGTCGAGGTCCCTCTGTAGGGAGGTTAAGGTCGGCACCAGCCCGAGAGGATTTCTATGTTGCCTCTGGTCGAGATGCATGTCGGGGCTGGGACAGGTCTTGGTCGGGAAAGGGCATGTCACGGTCGGGGCCGGCCCGTGTCGAAGGCCCCGACGGTGCCTGTTCCGGCCGAGGGACCCCTTCAGGGCCGGATGGTGTCGGAGCCGCCCCGTGTGGCTCTGGCTCACTGTTTGGGGCCGGTTCAAGTCGGCGCCAGCCTGAGTGCAGGTCCGGTCGATATGCATGTCCGGGCTTGTGCCGGTCCTGGTCGAGGTCTTGGTTGGGGCAGTGCCCATCACGGTCGGGGTCGGTCCGTGTCGAGGTCCCTCTGCAGGGAGGTTTAGGTCGGCGCCAGCCCGAGAAGAGTTCCACGCTGGCTCCAGTCGAGATGCAAGTAGGCGGCCAGCCCATATCGAGGTCCCTGATGGCGCCCGTTGCTGCTGAGGGACCTCTTCAGGCCTGGATGGTGTCGGAGCCGCCCCGTGTGGCTCTGGGCCCCTCTTTGGGGCCGGTTCAAGTCGATGCCAGCCTGAGTGGAGGTCCAGTCGAGATGCATGTCGGGGCCCAGGTCGGGGCCGGTGGCAGTCCTGGTCAAGGTCTTGGTCGGGACAGGGCCCGTCACGGTCGGGGCCGGCCCGTGTCGAAGGCCCCGAGGGTGCATGTTCCTGCCGAGGGACCCCTTCAGGGCCGGATGGTGTCGGAGCCGCCCCATGTGGCTCTGGCTCACTGTTTGGAGCCGGTTCAAGTCGGCTCCAGCCTGAGTGCAGGTCCGGTCGAGATGCATGTCGGGGCCCAGGTCGGGGCCAGTGGCAGTCTTGGTCGGGGCAGTGCCCATCACGGTCGGGGTCGGTCCGTGTCTAGGTTTCTTTTCAGGGAGGTTTAGGTCGGCACCAGTCCGAGAGGATTTCTGCGTTGCGTCTGGTCAAGATGCATGTCGGGGTCGCGTTCGAGGCCGGTGCCAGTCCTGGTCGAGGTCTTGGTCGGGGCAGGGCCAGTCACGGTCGGGGTAGGTCTATGTGGGGGCCGGCCCATGTCGAGGTCTCCGACAGTGCCCGTTCCTGTCGAGGGACCTCTTCAGGGCCGGATGGTGTTGGAGCCACCCCGTGTGGCTCTGGGCCCCTGTTTGGGGCCGGTTGAAGTCGGCGCCAGCCTGAGTGCAGGTGCGGTCGAGATGCATGTCGGGGCCCAGGTCAGGGCGGGTGGCAATCCTGGTCGAGTTGTTGGTCGGGGCAGTGCCCGTCACGGTCGGGGTCGGTCTATGTCGGGGCCGGCCGGTGCTGAGGTCTCCGACGTTACCCGTTCCTGTCGAGGGACCTCTTCAGGACCAGATGGTGTCGGAGCCGCCCCGTTTGACTCTGGGCCCCTCTTTGGGGCCGGCTCAAGTCGGCGCCAGCCTGAGTGCAGGTCCGGTCGAGATGCGTGTCGGGGCCGGGGCCGGTCCTGGTCGGGGCCGGGCCAATCACGGTCACGGTCGGTCTATCTCGGGCCCGGCCCTTGTCGAGGTCTCCAACGGTAGCTGGTCCTGTCGAGGGACCTCTTCAGTGCCGGATGGTGTCGCAGCCACCCCGTGTGGCTCTGGGCCCCTCTTTGGGGCCGGCTCAAGTCGGCGCCAGCCTGAGTGCAGGTCCGGTCGAGATGCATGTCAGGGGCCAAGTCGGGGCCAGTGGCAGTGCTGGTCGAGGTGGGATCAGGGCAGTGCCCATCACGGTCGGGGTCGGTCTATGTCGGGGCCGGCCGGTGCTGAGGTCTCCGACAGTGCCCGTTTCTGTCGAGGGACCTCTTCAGGACCGGATGGTGTCGGAGCCACCCCGTGTGTGTCTGAGCCCCTGTTTGGGGCCGGTTCAAGTCGGCGCCATCCTGAGTGGCGGTACGTTCGAGATGCATGTCAGGGCCCAGGTCGGGGCCAGTGGCAGTGCTGGTCGAGGTGGGGATCGGGGCATGGCCAGTCACGGTCGGGGTCGGTCTATGTCGGGGCCGGCCTGTGTCGAGGTCTCCGACGTTACCCGTTCCTGTCGAGGGACCTCTTCAGGGCCGGATGGTGTCGCAGCCACCCCATGTGGCTCTGGGCCCCAGTTTGGGGCCGGTTGAAGTCGGCGCCAGCCTGAGTGCAGGTCCGGTCGAGATGCATGTCAGGGCCTGTGCCGGTCCTGGTGGAGGTCTTGGTCGGGGCAGTGCCCATCACGGTCGGGGTCGGTCTATGTCGAGGTCCCTCTGTAGGGAGGTTAAGGTCGGCGCCAGCCCGAGAGGATTTCTATGTTGCCTCTGGTCGAGATGCATGTCGGGGCTGGGACAGGTCTTGGTCGGGAAAGGGCATGTCACGGTCGGGGCCGGCCCGTGTCGAAGGCCCCGACGGTGCCTGTTCCTGTCGAGGGACCCCTTCAGGGCCGGATGGTGTCGGAGCCGCCCCGTGTGGCTCTGGCTCACTGTTTGGGGCCGGTTCAAGTCGGCGCCAGCCTGAGTGCAGGTCCGGTCGATATGCATGTCCGGGCTTGTGCCGGTCCTGGTCGAGGTCTTGGTTGGGGCAGTGCCCATCACGGTCGGGGTCGGTCCGTGTCGAGGTCCCTCTGCAGGGAGGTTTAGGTCGGCGCCAGCCCGAGAAGAGTTCCACGCTGGCTCCAGTCGAGATGCAAGTAGGCGGCCAGCCCATATCGAGGTCCCTGATGGCGCCCGTTGCTGCTGAGGGACCTCTTCAGGCCTGGATGGTGTCGGAGCCGCCCCGTGTGGCTCTGGGCCCCTCTTTGGGGCCGGTTCAAGTCGATGCCAGCCTGAGTGGAGGTCCAGTCGAGATGCATGTCGGGGCCCAGGTCGGGGCCGGTGGCAGTCCTGGTCAAGGTCTTGGTCGGGACAGGGCCCGTCACGGTCGGGGCCGGCCCGTGTCGAAGGCCCCGAGGGTGCATGTTCCTGCCGAGGGACCCCTTCAGGGCCGGATGGTGTCGGAGCCGCCCCATGTGGCTCTGGCTCACTGTTTGGAGCCGGTTCAAGTCGGGTCCAGCCTGAGTGCAGGTCCGGTCGAGATGCATGTCGGGGCCCAGGTCGGGGCCAGTGGCAGTCTTGGTCGGGGCAGTGCCCATCACGGTCGGGGTCGGTCCGTGTCTAGGTTTCTTTTCAGGGAGGTTAAGGTCGGCGCCAGCCCGAGAGGATTTCTGCGTTGCGTCTGGTCAAGATGCATGTCGGGGTCGCGTTCGAGGCCGGTGCCAGTCCTGGTCGAGGTCTTGGTCGGGGCAGGGCCAGTCACGGTCGGGGTAGGTCTATGTGGGGGCCGGCCCATGTCGAGGTCTCCGACAGTGCCCGTTCCTGTCGAGGGACCTCTTCAGGGCCGGATGGTGTTGGAGCCACCCCGTGTGGCTCTGGGCCCCTGTTTGGGGCCGGTTGAAGTCGGCGCCAGCCTGAGTGCAGGTGCGGTCGAGATGCATGTCGGGGCCCAGGTCAGGGCGGGTGGCAATCCTGGTCGAGTTGTTGGTCGGGGCAGTGCCCGTCACGGTCGGGGTCGGTCTATGTCGGGGCCGGCCGGTGCTGAGGTCTCCGACGTTACCCGTTCCTGTCGAGGGACCTCTTCAGGACCAGATGGTGTCGGAGCCGCCCCGTTTGACTCTGGGCCCCTGTTTGGGGCCGGTTCAAGTCGGCACCAGCCTGAGTGCAGGTCCGGTCGAGATGCATGTCGGGGTCGGGGCCGGTCCTGGTCGGGGCAGGGCCAATCACGGTCACGGTCGGTCTATCTCGGGCCCGGCCCTTGTCGAGGTCTCCAACGGTAGCTGGTCCTGTCGAGGGACCTCTTCAGTGCCGGATGGTGTCGCAGCCACCCCGTGTGGCTCTGGGCCCCTGTTTGGGGCCGGCTCAAGTCGGCGCCAGCCTGAGTGCAGGTCCGGTCGAGATGCATGTCAGGGGCCAAGTCGGGGCCAGTGGCAGTGCTGGTCGAGGTGGGATCAGGGCAGTGCCCATCACGGTCGGGGTCGGTCTATGTCGGGGCCGGCCGGTGCTGAGGTCTCCAACGTTACCCGTTCCTGCCGAGGGACCCCTTCAGGGCCGGATGGTGTCGGAGCTGCCTTGTGTGGCTCTGGGCCCCTGTTTGGGGCCGGCTCAGGTCGGCGCCAGCCTGAGTGGAGGTACGTTCGAGATGCATGTCAGGGCCCAGGTCAGGGCCGGTGGCAGTGCTGGTCGAGGTGGGGATCGGGGCATGGCCAGTCACGGTCGGGGTCGCTCTATGTCGGGGCCGGCCCGTGTCGAGGTCTCCGACAGTGCCCGTTTCTGTCGAGGGACCTCTTCAGGACCGGATGGTGTCGGAGCCACCCCGTGTGTGTCTGAGCCCCTGTTTGGGGCCGGTTCAAGTTGGCGCCATCCTGAGTGGCGGTACGTTCGAGATGCATGTCAGGGCCCAGGTCGGGGCCAGTGGCAGTGCTGGTCGAGGTGGGGATCGGGGCATGGCCAGTCACGGTCGGGGTCGGTCTATGTCGGGGCCGGCCTGTGTCGAGGTCTCCGACGTTACCCGTTCCTGTCGAGGGACCTCTTCAGGGCCGGATGGTGTCGCAGCCACCCCATGTGGCTCTGGGCCCCAGTTTGGGGCCGGTTGAAGTCGGCGCCAGCCTGAGTGCAGGTCCGGTCGAGATGCATGTCAGGGCCTGTGCCGGTCCTGGTGGACGTCTTGGTCGGGGCAGTGCCCATCACGGTCGGGGTCGGTCTATGTCGAGGTCCCTCTGTAGGGAGGTTAAGGTCGGCACCAGCCCGAGAGGATTTCTATGTTGCCTCTGGTCGAGATGCATGTCGGGGCTGGGACAGGTCTTGGTCGGGAAAGGGCATGTCACGGTCGGGGCCGGCCCGTGTCGAAGGCCCCGACGGTGCCTGTTCCGGCCGAGGGACCCCTTCAGGGCCGGATGGTGTCGGAGCCGCCCCGTGTGGCTCTGGCTCACTGTTTGGGGCCGGTTCAAGTCGGCGCCAGCCTGAGTGCAGGTCCGGTCGATATGCATGTCCGGGCTTGTGCCGGTCCTGGTCGAGGTCTTGGTCGGGGCAGTGCCCATCACGGTCGGGGTCGGTCCGTGTCGAGGTCCCTCTGCAGGGACGTTTAGGTCGGCGCCAACCCGAGAAGAGTTCCGCGCTGGCTCCAGTCGAGATGCAAGTAAGCGGCCAGCCCGTATCGCGGTCCCTGATGGCGCCCGTTGCTGCTGAGGGACCTCTTCAGGCCTGGATGGTGTCGGAGCCGCCCCGTGTGGCTCTGGGCCCCTCTTTGGGGCCGGTTCAAGTCGATGCCAGCCTGAGTGGAGGTCCAGTCAAGATGCATGTCGGGGCCCAGGTCGGGGCTGGTGGCAGTCCTGGTCGAGGTCTTGGTCAGGACAGGGCCCGTCACAGTCGGGGTCAGTCCGTGTCGAGGTCCCTTTTCAGGGAGGATAAGGTGAGAGCCAGCCCGAGAAGAGTTCCGCACTGGCTCCAGTCGAGATGCATGTAGGCGGCCAGCCTGTGTCGAGGTCCCTGACGGTGCCCGTTCCTGCCGAGGGACCTCTACAGGCCTGGATGGTGTCGGAGCCGTCCCGTGTGGCTCTGGGCCCCTCTTTGGGGCCGGTTCAAGTCGATGCCAGCCTGAGTGGAGGTCCATTCGAGATGCATGTCGGGGCCCAGGTCGGGGCCGGTGGCAGTCCTGGTCAAGGTCTTGGTCGGGACAGGGCCCGTCACGGTCGGGGTCGGTCCATGTGGAAGTCCCTTTTAAGGGATGATAAGGTCGGCGCCACCCCGAGAGGATTTCCGCGCTGGGTCCAGTGAAAATGCATATCGGGGCCAGTGCCGGTCGTGTTCAGGGCGGGCCAATCATGGTCGGCGTCGGCCCGTATCGCAGTCCCCGATGGTGCCCGTTCCTGTCGAGGGACCTCTTCAGGGCCGGATGGTGTTGGAGCCACCGCGTGTGGCTCTGGGCCCCTGTTTGGGGCCGGTTCAAGTCGGCGCCAGCCTGAGTGCAGGTCCGGTCGAGATGCATGTCGGGGCCCAGGTCGGGGCCAGTGGCAGTCTTGGTCGGGGCAGTGCCCATCACGGTCGGGGTCGGTCCGTGTCTAGGTTTCTTTTCAGGGAGGTTTAGGTCGGCACCAGTCCGAGAGGATTTCTGCGTTGCCTCTGGTCAAGATGCATGTCGGGGTCGCGTTCGAGGCCGGTGCCAGTCCTGGTCGAGGTCTTGGTCGGGGCAGGGCCAGTCACGGTCGGGGTAGGTCTATGTGGGGGCCGGCCCATGTCGAGGTCTCCGACAGTGCCCGTTCCTGTCGAGGGACCTCTTCAGGGCCGGATGGTGTTGGAGCCACACCGTGTGGCTCTGGGCCCCTGTTTGGGGCCGGTTGAAGTCGGCGCCAGCCTGAGTGCAGGTGCGGTCGAGATGCATGTCGGGGCCCAGGTCAGGGCGGGTGGCAATCCTGGTCGAGTTGTTGGTCGGGGCAGTGCCCGTCACGGTCGGGGTCGGTCTATGTCGGGGCCGGCCGGTGCTGAGGTCTCCGACGTTACCCGTTCCTGCCGAGGGACCCCTTCAGGGCCGGATGGTGTCGGAGCTGCCTTGTGTGGCTCTGGGCCCCTGTTTGGGGCCGGTTCAAGTCGGCGCCAGCCTGAGTGGAGGTACGTTCGAGATGCATGTCAGGGCCCAGGTCAGGGCCGGTGGCAGTGCTGGTCGAGGTGGGGGTCGGGGCATGGCCAGTCACGGTCGGGGTCGGTCTATGTCGGGGCCGGCCCGTGTCGAGGTCTCCGACAGTGCCCGTTTCTGTCGAGGGACCTCTTCAGGACCGGATGGTGTCGGAGCCACCCCGTGTGTGTCTGAGCCCCTGTTTGGGGCCGGTTCAAGTCGGCGCCAGCCTGAGTGCGGGTCCAATCAAAATGCATGTCGGGGCCGGTGCCGGTTGTGGTTGAAGTCTTGGTCGGGACAGGGCCCGTCACGGTCGGGGTTGATCCGTGTCGAGGTCCCTCTGCTGGGAGGTTAAGATCGGCGCCAGCCCAAGAGGAGTTCTGCGCTGGCTCCTATCAAAATGCATGTCGGGGCCAGTGACGATCCTGGTCGAGGTCGTGGTCAGAGCCGGACCAATGACGGTCGGGGCCAGACCATATCGAAGTCCCCGACGGTGCACGTTCCTGTCGAGGGACCTCTTCAGGACCGGATGGTGTCGGAGCCACCCCGTGTGTGTCTGAGCCCCTGTTTGGGGCCGGTTCAAGTCGGCGCCAGCCTGAGTGCGGGTCCAATCAAAATGCATGTCGGGGCCGGTGCCGGTTGTGGTTGAAGTCTTGGTCGGGACAGGGCCCGTCACGGTCGGGGTTGATCCGTGTCGAGGTCCCTCTGCTGGGAGGTTAAGATCGGCGCCAGCCCAAGAGGAGTTCTGCGCTGGCTCCTATCAAAATGCATGTTGGGGCCAGTGACGATCCTGGTCGAGGTCGTGGTCAGAGCCGGACCAATGACGGTCGGGGCCAGACCATATCGAAGTCCCCGACGGTGCACGTTCCTGTCGAGGGACCTCTTCAGGACCGGATGGTGTCGCAGCCACCCCGTGTGGCTCTGAGCCCCTGTTTGGGGCCGGTTCAAGTCGGCGCCAGCCTGACTGCAGGTCCGCTCGAGAGCATGTCGGGGCCAGTGCCGGTCTTGGTTGGGACAGGGCCCGTCACGGTCGGGGTCGGTCTATGTCGGGGCCGGCCCGTGTCGAGGTCTCCAACGTTACCCGTTCCTGTCGAGGGACCTCTTCAGGGCCGGATGGTGTCGCGGCCACCCCATTTGGGTCTGGGCCCCAGTTTGGGGCCGGTTCAAGTTGGCGCCAGCCTGGGTGGAGGTCCGGTCAAGATGCATGTCAGGGCCCAGCTCTGTGCCGGTGGCGCTGCTGGTGGAGGTCTTGGTCGGGACAGGGCCCGTCACGGTCGGGGTCGGTCCGTGTCGAGGTCCCTCTGCAGGGACGTTTAGGTCGGCGCCAGCCCGAGAAGAGTTCCGCGCTGGCTCCAGTCGAGATGCAAGTAAGCGGCCAGCCCGTATCGCGGTCCCTGATGGCGCCCGTTGCTGCTGAGGGACCTCTTCAGGCCTGGATGGTGTCGGAGCCGCCCCGTGTGGCTCTGGGCCCTTCTTTGGGGCCGGTTCAAGTCGATGCCAGCCTGAGTGGAGGTCCAGTCAAGATGCATGTCGGGGCCCAGGTCGGGGCCGGTGGCAGTCCTGGTCGAGGTCTTGGTCAGGACAGGGCCCGTCACAGTCGGGGTCGGTCCGTGTCGAGGTCCCTTTTCAGGGAGGATAAGGTGAGAGCCAGCCCGAGAAGAGTTCCGCACTGGCTCCAGTCGAGATGCATGTAGGCGGCCAGCCTGTGTCGAGGTCCCTGACGGTGCCCGTTCCTGCCGAGGGACCTCTACAGGCCTGGATGGTGTCGCAGCCACCCCGTGTGGCTCTGGGCCCCTGTTTGGGGCCGGTTCAAGTCGGCGCCAGCCTGAGTGGAGGTACGTTCGAGATGCATGTCAGGGCCCAGGTCGGGGATGGCGGCAGTGCTGGTCGAGGTGGGGATCAGGGCAGGGCCAGTCACGGTCGGGGTCGGTCTATGTTGGGGCCGGCCCGTGTCGAGGTCTCCGACAGTGCCCGTTCCTGTCGAGGGACCTCTTCAGGGCCGGATGGTGTCGCAGCCACCCCATGTGGCTCTGAGCCCCTGCTTGGAGCCGGTAAAGTCGGCGCCAGCCTGAGTGGAGGTACGTTCGAGATGCATGTCAGGGCCCAGGTCGGGGCCGGTGGCAGTGCTGGTCGAGGTGGGGATCGGGGCATGGCCAGTCACGGTCGGGGTCGGTCTATGTCGGGGCCGGCCCGTGTCGAGGTGTCCGACGTTACCCGTTCCTGTCGAGGGACCTCTTCAGGGCCGGATGGTGTCGCAGCCACCCCATGTGGCTCTGGCTCACTGTTTGGGGCCGGTTCAAGTCGGCGCCAGCCTGAGTGCAGGTCCAGTCGATATGCATGTCCGGGCTTGTGCCGGTCCTGGTCGAGGTCTTGGTTGGGGCAGTGCCCGTCACGGTCGGGGTCGGTCCGTGTCGAGGTCCCTCTGCAGGGACGTTTAGGTCGGCGCCAGCCCGAGAAGAGTTCCACGCTGGCTCCAGTCGAGATGCAAGTAGGCGGCCAGCCCATATCGAGGTCCCTGATGGCGCCCGTTGCTGCTGAGGGACCTCTTCAGGCCTGGATGGTGTCGGAGCCGCCCCGTGTGGCTCTGGGCCCCTCTTTGGGGCCGGTTCAAGTCGATGCCAGCCTGAGTGGAGGTCCAGTCGAGATGCATGTCGGGGCCCAGGTCGGGGCCGGTGGCAGTCCTGGTCAAGGTCTTGGTCGGGACAGGGCCCGTCACGGTCGGGGCCGGCCCGTGTCGAAGGCCCCGAGGGTGCATGTTCCTGCCGAGGGACCCCTTCAGGGCCGGATGGTGTCGGAGCCGCCCCATGTGGCTCTGGCTCACTGTTTGGGGCCGGTTCAAGTCGGCGCCAGCCTGAGTGGAGGTCCGCTCGAGGTGCATGTCGGGGCCAGTGCCCGTCTTGGTCGGGACAGGGCCCATCACGGTCGGGGTTGGTCCATGTGGAGGGCCCTCCGCAGGGAGGTTAAGGTCGGCGCCAGCCCGAGAGGATTTCTGTGTTGCCTCTGGTCGAGATGCATGTCGGGGCCGGGGCCGGTCCTGGTCGGGGCAGGGCCAATCACGGTCAGGCTCGGTCTATCTCGGGGCCGGCGCTTGTCGAGGTCTCCGACGGCAGCTGGTCCTGCCGAGGGACCTCTTCAGGGCCGGATGGTGTCGCAGCCACCGCGTGTGGCTCTGGGCCCCTGTTTGGGGCCGGCTCAAGTCGATGCCAGCCTGAGTGCAGGTCCGGTCGAGATACATGTCGGGGCCAGTGCCGGTCTTGGTCTGGACAGGGCCCGTCACAGTCGGGGTCGGTCCGTGTCGAGGTCCCTTTTCAGGGAGGATAAGGTGAGAGCCAGCCCAAGAAGAGTTCCGCACTGGCTCCAGTCGAGATGCATGTAGGCGGCCAGCCTGTGTCGAGGTCCCTGACGGTGCCCGTTCCTGCCGAGGGACCTCTACAGACCTGGATGGTGTCGCAGCCACCCCGTGTGGCTCTGGGCCCCTGCTTGGAGCCGGTTCAAGTCGGCGCCAGCCTGAGTGGAGGTACGTTCGAGATGCATGTCAGGACCCAGGTCGGGGCCGGTGGCAGTGCTGGTCGAGGTGGGGATCGGGGCATGGCCAGTCACGGTCGGGGTCGGTCTATGTCGGGGCCGGCCCGTGTCGAGGTCTGCGACAGTGCCCGTTCCTGTCGAGGGACCTCTTCAGGGCCGGATGGTGTCGCAGCCACCGCGTGTGGCTCTGGGCCGCTGTTTGGGGCCGGTTCAAGTCGGCACCAGCCTGAGTGCAGGTCCGGTCGAGATGCGTGTCGGGGCCGGGGCCGGTCCTGGTCGGGGCCGGGCCAATCACGGTCACGGTCGGTCTATCTCGGGCCCAGCCCTTGTCGAGGTCTCCAACGGTAGCTGGTCCTGTCGAGGGACCTCTTCAGTGCCGGATGGTGTCGCAGCCACCGCGTGTGGGTCTGAGCCCCTGTTTGGGGCCGGCTCAAGTCGGCGCCAGCCTGAGTGCAGGTCCGGTCGAGATGCATGTCAGCGGCCAAGTCGGGGCCGGTGGCAGTGCTGGTCGAGGTGGGATCAGGGCAGTGCCCGTCACGGTCGGGGTCGGGCTATGTCGGGGCCGGCCGGTGCTGAGGTCTCCAACGTTACCCGTTCCTGCCGAGGGACCCAGACAGGGCCGGATGGTGTCGGAGCTGCCTTGTGTGGCTCTGGGCCCCTGTTTGGGGCCGGCTCAAGTCGGCGCCAGCCTGAGTGGAGGTACGTTCGAGATGCATGTCAGGGCCCAGGTCAGGGCCGGTGGCAGTGCTGGTCGAGGTGGGGATCGGGGCATGGCCAGTCACGGTCGGGGTCGGTCTATGTCGGGGCCGGCCCGTGTCGAGGTCTCCGACAGTGCCCGTTTCTGTCGAGGGACCTCTTCAGGACCGGATGGTGTCGGAGCCACCCCGTGTGTGTCTGAGCCCCTGTTTGGGGCCGGTTCAAGTCGGCGCCATCCTGAGTGGCGGTACGTTCGAGATGCATGTCAGGGCCCAGGTCGGGGCCAGTGGCAGTGCTGGTCGAGGTGGGGATCGGGGCATGGCCAGTCACGGTCGGGGTCGGTCTATGTCGGGGCCGGCCTGTGTCGAGGTCTCCGACGTTACCCGTTCCTGTCGAGGGACCTCTTCAGGGCCGGATGGTGTCGCAGCCACCCCATGTGGCTCTGGGCCCCAGTTTGGGGCCGGTTGAAGTCGGCGCCAGCCTGAGTGCAGGTCCGGTCGAGATGCATGTCAGGGCCTGTGCCGGTCCTTGTGGAGGTCTTGGTCGGGGCAGTGCCCATCACGGTCGGGGTCGGTCTATGTCGAGGTCCCTCTGTAGGGAGGTTAAGGTCGGCACCAGCCCGAGAGGATTTCTATGTTGCCTCTGGTCGAGATGCATGTCGGGGCTGGGACAGGTCTTGGTCGGGAAAGGGCATGTCACGGTCGGGGCCGGCCCGTGTCGAAGGCCCCGACGGTGCCTGTTCCGGCCGAGGGACCCCTTCAGGGCCGGATGGTGTCGGAGCCGCCCCGTGTGGCTCTGGCTCACTGTTTGGGGCCGGTTCAAGTCGGCGCCAGCCTGAGTGCAGGTCCGGTCGATATGCATGTCCGGGCTTGTGCCGGTCCTGGTCGAGGTCTTGGTTGGGGCAGTGCCCATCACGGTCGGGGTCGGTCCGTGTCGAGGTCCCTCTGCAGGGAGGTTTAGGTCGGCGCCAGCCCGAGAAGAGTTCCACGCTGGCTCCAGTCGAGATGCAAGTAGGCGGCCAGCCCATATCGAGGTCCCTGATGGCGCCCGTTGCTGCTGAGGGACCTCTTCAGGCCTGGATGGTGTCGGAGCCGCCCCGTGTGGCTCTGGGCCCCTCTTTGGGGCCGGTTCAAGTCGATGCCAGCCTGAGTGGAGGTCCAGTCGAGATGCATGTCGGGGCCCAGGTCGGGGCCGGTGGCAGTCCTGGTCAAGGTCTTGGTCGGGACAGGGCCCGTCACGGTCGGGGCCGGCCCGTGTCGAAGGCCCCGAGGGTGCATGTTCCTGCCGAGGGACCCCTTCAGGGCCGGATGGTGTCGGAGCCGCCCCATGTGGCTCTGGCTCACTGTTTGGAGCCGGTTCAAGTCGGGTCCAGCCTGAGTGCAGGTCCGGTCGAGATGCATGTCGGGGCCCAGGTCGGGGCCAGTGGCAGTCTTGGTCGGGGCAGTGCCCATCACGGTCGGGGTCGGTCCGTGTCTAGGTTTCTTTTCAGGGAGGTTTAGGTCGGCACCAGTCCGAGAGGATTTCTGCGTTGCGTCTGGTCAAGATGCATGTCGGGGTCGCGTTCGAGGCCGGTGCCAGTCCTGGTCGAGGTCTTGGTCGGGGCAGGGCCAGTCACGGTCGGGGTAGGTCTATGTGGGGGCCGGCCCATGTCGAGGTCTCCGACAGTGCCCGTTCCTGTCGAGGGACCTCTTCAGGGCCGGATGGTGTTGGAGCCACCCCGTGTGGCTCTGGGCCCCTGTTTGGGGCCGGTTGAAGTCGGCGCCAGCCTGAGTGCAGGTGCGGTCGAGATGCATGTCGGGGCCCAGGTCAGGGCGGGTGGCAATCCTGGTCGAGTTGTTGGTCGGGGCAGTGCCCGTCACGGTCGGGGTCGGTCTATGTCGGGGCCGGCCGGTGCTGAGGTCTCCGACGTTACCCGTTCCTGCCGAGGGACCCCTTCAGGGCCGGATGGTGTCGGAGCTGCCTTGTGTGGCTCTGGGCCCCTGTTTGGGGCCGGTTCAAGTCGGCGCCAGCCTGAGTGGAGGTACGTTCGAGATGCATGTCAGGGCCCAGGTCAGGGCCGGTGGCAGTGCTGGTCGAGGTGGGGGTCGGGGCATGGCCAGTCACGGTCGGGGTCGCTCCATGTCGGGGCCGGCCCGTGTCGAGGTCTCCGACAGTGCCCGTTTCTGTCGAGGGACCTCTTCAGGACCGGATGGTGTCGGAGCCACCCCGTGTGTGTCTGAGCCCCTGTTTGGGGCCGGTTCAAGTCGGCGCCAGCCTGAGTGCGGGTCCAAATAAAATGCATGTCGGGTCCGGTGCCGGTTGTGGTTGAAGTCTTGGTCGGGACAGGGCCCGTCACGGTCGGGGTTGATCCGTGTCGAGGTCCCTCTGCTGGGAGGTTAAGATCGGCGCCAGCCCAAGAGGAGTTCTGCGCTGGCTCCTATCAAAATGCATGTCGGGGCCAGTGACGATCCTGGTCGAGGTCGTGGTCAGAGCCGGACCAATGACGGTCGGGGCCAGACCATATCGAAGTCCCCGACGGTGCACGTTCCTGTCGAGGGACCTCTTCAGGACCGGATGGTGTCGGAGCCACCCCGTGTGTGTCTGAGCCCCTGTTTGGGGCCGGTTCAAGTCGGCGCCAGCCTGAGTGCGGGTCCAATCAAAATGCATGTCGGGGCCGGTGCCGGTTGTGGTTGAAGTCTTGGTCGGGACAGGGCCCGTCACGGTCGGGGTTGATCCGTGTCGAGGTCCCTCTGCTGGGAGGTTAAGATCGGCGCCAGCCCAAGAGGAGTTCTGCGCTGGCTCCTATCAAAATGCATGTTGGGGCCAGTGACGATCCTGGTCGAGGTCGTGGTCAGAGCCGGACCAATGACGGTCGGGGCCAGACCATATCGAAGTCCCCGACGGTGCACGTTCCTGTCGAGGGACCTCTTCAGGACCGGATGGTGTCGCAGCCACCCCGTGTGGCTCTGAGCCCCTGTTTGGGGCCGGTTCAAGTCGGCGCCAGCCTGACTGCAGGTCCGCTCGAGAGCATGTCGGGGCCAGTGCCGGTCTTGGTTGGGACAGGGCCCGTCACGGTCGGGGTCGGTCTATGTCGGGGCCGGCCCGTGTCGAGGTCTCCAACGTTACCCGTTCCTGTCGAGGGACCTCTTCAGGGCCGGATGGTGTCGCGGCCACCCCATTTGGGTCTGGGCCCCAGTTTGGGGCCGGTTCAAGTTGGCGCCAGCCTGGGTGGAGGTCCGGTCAAGATGCATGTCAGGGCCCAGCTCTGTGCCGGTGGCGCTGCTGGTGGAGGTCTTGGTCGGGACAGGGCCCGTCACGGTCGGGGTCGGTCCGTGTCGAGGTCCCTCTGCAGGGACGTTTAGGTCGGCGCCAGCCCGAGAAGAGTTCCGCGCTGGCTCCAGTCGAGATGCAAGTAAGCGGCCAGCCCGTATCGCGGTCCCTGATGGCGCCCGTTGCTGCTGAGGGACCTCT
The DNA here is from genome assembly GCF_036370855.1 of Dromaius novaehollandiae. Lineage (NCBI taxonomy): Eukaryota > Metazoa > Chordata > Aves > Casuariiformes > Dromaiidae > Dromaius > Dromaius novaehollandiae. Next base: position 83,229,261 of record NC_088098.1, on the reverse strand, counting down.
TCAGGCCTGGATGGTGTCGGAGCCGCCCCGTGTGGCTCTGGGCCCCTCTTTGGGGCCGGTTCAAGTCGATGCCAGCCTGAGTGGAGGTCCAGTCAAGATGCATGTCGGGGCCCAGGTCGGGGCTGGTGGCAGTCCTGGTCGAGGTCTTGGTCAGGACAGGGCCCGTCACAGTCGGGGTCAGTCCGTGTCGAGGTCCCTTTTCAGGGAGGATAAGGTGAGAGCCAGCCCGAGAAGAGTTCCGCACTGGCTCCAGTCGAGATGCATGTAGGCGGCCAGCCTGTGTCGAGGTCCCTGACGGTGCCCGTTCCTGCCGAGGGACCTCTACAGGCCTGGATGGTGTCGCAGCCACCCCGTGTGGCTCTGGGCCCCTGTTTGGGGCCGGTTCAAGTCGGCGCCAGCCTGAGTGGAGGTACGTTCGAGATGCATGTCAGGGCCCAGGTCGGGCATGGCGGCAGTGCTGGTCGAGGTGGGGATCGGGGCAGGGCCAGTCACGGTCGGGGTCGGTCTATGTTGGGGCCGGCCCGTGTCGAGGTGTCCGACGTTACCCGTTCCTGTCGAGGGACCTCTTCAGGGCCGGATGGTGTCGCAGCCACCCCATGTGGCTCTGGCTCACTGTTTGGGGCCGGTTCAAGTCGGCGCCAGCCTGAGTGCAGGTCCAGTCGATATGCATGTCCGGGCTTGTGCCGGTCCTGGTCGAGATCTTGGTTGGGGCAGTGCCCGTCACGGTCGGGGTCGGTCCGTGTCGAGGTCCCTCTGCAGGGACGTTTAGGTCGGCGCCAGCCCGAGAAGAGTTCCACGCTGGCTCCAGTCAAGATGCAAGTAGGCGGCCAGCCCATATCGAGGTCCCTGATGGCGCCCGTTGCTGCTGAGGGACCTCTTCAGGCCTGGATGGTGTCGGAGCCGCCCCGTGTGGCTCTGAGCCCCTCTTTGGGGCCGGTTCAAGTCGATGCCAGCCTGAGTGGAGGTCCAGTCGAGATGCATGTCGGGGCCCAGGTCGGGGCCGGTGGCAGTCCTGGTCAAGGTCTTGGTCGGGACAGGGCCCGTCACGGTCGGGGCCGGCCCGTGTCGAAGGCCCCGAGGGTGCATGTTCCTGCCGAGGGACCCCTTCAGGGCCGGATGGTGTCGGAGCCGCCCCATGTGGCTCTGGCTCACTGTTTGGGGCCGGTTCAAGTCGGCGCCAGCCTGAGTGGAGGTCCGCTCGAGGTGCATGTCGGGGCCAGTGCCCGTCTTGGTCGGGACAGGGCCCATCACGGTCGGGGTTGGTCCATGTGGAGGGCCCTCCGCAGGGAGGTTAAGGTCGGCGCCAGCCCGAGAGGATTTCTGTGTTGCCTCTGGTCGAGATGCATGTCGGGGCCGGGGCCGGTCCTGGTCGGGGCAGGGCCAATCACGGTCAGGCTCAGTCTATCTCGGGGCCGGCGCTTGTCGAGGTCTCCGACGGCAGCTGGTCCTGCCGAGGGACCTCTTCAGGGCCGGATGGTGTCGCAGCCACCGCGTGTGGCTCTGGGCCCCTGTTTGGGGCCGGCTCAAGTCGGCGCCAGCCTGAGTGCAGGTCCGGTCGAGATACATGTCGGGGCCAGTGCCGGTCTTGGTCTGGACAGGGCCCGTCACAGTCGGGGTCGGTCCGTGTCGAGGTCCCTTTTCAGGGAGGATAAGGTGAGAGCCAGCCCGAGAAGAGTTCCGCACTGGCTCCAGTCGAGATGCATGTAGGCGGCCAGCCTGTGTCGAGGTCCCTGACGGTGCCCGTTCCTGCCGAGGGACCTCTACAGACCTGGATGGTGTCGCAGCCACCCCGTGTGGCTCTGGGCCCCTGCTTGGAGCCGGTTCAAGTCGGCGCCAGCCTGAGTGGAGGTACGTTCGAGATGCATGTCAGGACCCAGGTCGGGGCCGGTGGCAGTGCTGGTCGAGGTGGGGATCGGGGCATGGCCAGTCACGGTCGGGGTCGGTCTATGTCGGGGCCGGCCCGTGTCGAGGTCTGCGACAGTGCCCGTTCCTGTCGAGGGACCTCTTCAGGGCCGGATGGTGTCGCAGCCACCGCGTGTGGCTCTGGGCCCCTGTTTGGGGCCGGTTCAAGTCGGCACCAGCCTGAGTGCAGGTCCGGTCGAGATGCGTGTCGGGGCCGGGGCCGGTCCTGGTCGGGGCCGGGCCAATCACGGTCACGGTCGGTCTATCTCGGGCCCGGCCCTTGTCGAGGTCTCCAACGGTAGCTGGTCCTGTCGAGGGACCTCTTCAGTGCCGGATGGTGTCGCAGCCACCGCGTGTGGGTCTGAGCCCCTGTTTGGGGCCGGCTCAAGTCGGCGCCAGCCTGAGTGCAGGTCCGGTCGAGATGCATGTCAGGGGCCAAGTCGGGGCCGGTGGCAGTGCTGGTCGAGGTGGGATCAGGGCAGTGCCCGTCACGGTCGGGGTCGGGCTATGTCGGGGCCGGCCGGTGCTGAGGTCTCCAACGTTACCCGTTCCTGCCGAGGGACCCCTTCAGGGCCGGATGGTGTCGGAGCTGCCTTGTGTGGCTCTGGGCCCCTGTTTGGGGCCGGTTCAAGTCGGCGCCAGCCTGAGTGGCGGTACGTTCGAGATGCATGTCAGGGCCCAGGTCGGGGCCAGTGGCAGTGCTGGTCGAGGTGGGGATCGGGGCATGGCCAGTCACGGTCGGGGTCGGTCTATGTCGGGGCCGGCCTGTGTCGAGGTCTCCGACGTTACCCGTTCCTGTCGAGGGACCCCTTCAGGGCCGGATGGTGTCGCAGCCACCCCATGTGGCTCTGGGCCCCAGTTTGGGGCCGGTTGAAGTCGGCACCAGCCTGAGTGCAGGTCCGGTCGAGATGCATGTCAGGGCCTGTGCCGGTCCTGGTGGAGGTCTTGGTCAGGGCAGTGCCCATCACGGTCGGGGTCGGTCTATGTCGAGGTCCCTCTGTAGGGAGGTTAAGGTCGGCACCAGCCCGAGAGGATTTCTATGTTGCCTCTGGTCGAGATGCATGTCGGGGCTGGGACAGGTCTTGGTCGGGAAAGGGCATGTCACGGTCGGGGCCGGCCCGTGTCGAAGGCCCCGACGGTGCCTGTTCCGGCCGAGGGACCCCTTCAGGGCCGGATGGTGTCGGAGCCGCCCCGTGTGGCTCTGGCTCACTGTTTGGGGCCGGTTCAAGTCGGCGCCAGCCTGAGTGCAGGTCCGGTCGATATGCATGTCCGGGCTTGTGCCGGTCCTGGTCGAGGTCTTGGTTGGGGCAGTGCCCGTCACGGTCGGGGTCGCTCTATGTCGGGGCCGGCCCGTGTCGAGGTCTCCGACAGTGCCCGTTCCTGTCGAGGGACCTCTTCAGGGCTGGATGGTGTCGCAGCCACCGCGTGTGGCTCTGGGCCCCTCTTTGGGGCCGGTTCAAGTCGATGCCAGCCTGAGTGCAGGTCCAGTTGAGATGCATGTCGGGGCCAGTGCCCGTCTTGGTCGGGACAGGGCCCATCACGGTCGGGGTCGGTCCATGTGGAAGTCCCTTTTAAGGGATGATAAGGTCGGCGCCACCCCGAGAGGAGTTCCGCGCTGGGTCCAGTGAAAATGCATATCGGGGCCAGTGCCGGTCGTGTTCAGGGCGGGCCAATCACGGTCGGGGTCGGCCCGTATCGCAGTCCCCGATGGTGCACGTTCCTGTCGAGGGACCTCTTCAGGGCCGGATGGTGTCGCAGCCACCGCGTGTGGCTCTGGGCCCCTGTTTGGGGCCGGTTCAAGTCGGCGCCAGCCTGACTGCAGGTCCAGTTGAGATGCATGTTGGGGCCCAGGTCGGGGCCAGTGGCAGTCTTGGTCGGGGCAGTGCCCATCACGGTCGGGGTCGGTCCGTGTCTAGGTTTCTTTTCAGGGAGGTTTAGGTCGGCACCAGTCCGAGAGGATTTCTGCGTTGCCTCTGGTCAAGATGCATGTCGGGGTCGCGTTCGAGGCCGGTGCCAGTCCTGGTCGAGGTCTTGGTCGGGGCAGGGCCAGTCACGGTCGGGGTAGGTCTATGTGGGGGCCGGCCCATGTCGAGGTCTCCGACAGTGCCCGTTCCTGTCGAGGGACCTCTTCAGGGCCGGATGGTGTTGGAGCCACCCCGTGTGGCTCTGGGCCCCTGTTTGGGGCCGGTTGAAGTCGGCGCCAGCCTGAGTGCAGGTGCGGTCGAGATGCATGTCGGGGCCCAGGTCAGGGCGGGTGGCAATCCTGGTCGAGGTTGTGGTCGGGACAGGGCCCGTCACTGTGGGGGTCGGTCAGGGTCGAAGTCCCCGATGGTGCCCGTTCCTGTCGAGGCACCTCTTCAGGGCCAGATGGTGTCGCAGTCACCCCGTGTGTTTCTGGGCCCCTGTTTGGGGCCGGTTCAAGTCGGCGCCAGCCTGAGTGCAGGTCCGGTCGAGATGCATGTCGGGGCCCAGGTCGGGGCCAGTGGCAGTCTTGGTCGGGGCAGTGCCCATCACGGTCGGGGTCGGTCCGTGTCTAGGTTTCTTTTCAGGGAGGTTTAGGTCGGCACCAGTCCGAGAGGATTTCTGCGTTGCCTCTGGTCAAGATGCATGTCGGGGTCGCGTTCGAGGCCGGTGCCAGTCCTGGTCGAGGTCTTGGTCGGGGCAGGGCCAGTCACGGTCGGGGTATGTCTATGTGGGGGCCGGCCCATGTCGAGGTCTCCGACAGTGCCCGTTCCTGTCGAGGGACCTCTTCAGGACTGGATGGTGTCGGAGCCACCCCGTGTGGCTCTGGGCCCCTGTTTGGGGCCGGTTCAAGTCGGCGCCAGCCTGAGTGGAGGTACGTTCGAGATGCATGTCAGGGCCCAGGTCAGGGCCGGTGGCAGTGCTGGTCGAGGTGGGGATCGGGGCATGGCCAGTCACGGTCGGGGTCGGTCTATGTCGGGGCCGGCCCGTGTCGAGGTCTCCGACAGTGCCCGTTTCTGTCGAGGGACCTCTTCAGGACCGGATGGTGTCGGAGCCACCCCGTGTGTGTCTGAGCCCCTGTTTGGGGCCGGTTCAAGTCGGTGCCAGCCTGAGTGCGGGTCCAATCAAAATGCATGTCGGGGCCGGTGCCGGTTGTGGTTGAAGTCTTGGTCGGGACAGGGCCCGTCACGGTCGGGGTTGATGCGTGTCGAGGTCCCTCTGCTGGGAGGTTAAGATCGGCGCCAGCCCAAGAGGAGTTCCGCGCTGGCTCCTATCAAAATGCATGTCGGGGCCAGTGACGATCCTGGTCGAGGTCGTGGTCAGAGCCGGACCAATGACGGTCGGGGCCAGACCATATCGAAGTCCCCGACGGTGCACGTTCCTGTCGAGGGACCCATTCAGGGCTGGAGGGTGTCGCAGCCACCCCGTGTGGCTCTGAGCCCCTTTTTGGGGCCGGTTCAAGTCGGCGCCAGCCTGACTGCAGGTCCGCTCGAGAGCATGTCGGGGCCAGTGCCGGTCTTGGTTGGGACAGGGCCCGTCACGGTCGGGGTCGGTCTATGTCGGGGCCGGCCCGTGTCGAGGTCTCCAACGTTACCCGTTCCTGTCGAGGGACCTCTTCAGGGCCGGATGGTGTCGCGGCCACCCCATTTGGGTCTGGGCCCCAGTTTGGGGCCGGTTCAAGTTGGCGCCAGCCTGGGTGGAGGTCCGGTCAAGATGCATGTCAGGGCCCAGCTCTGTGCCGGTGGCGCTGCTGGTGGAGGTCTTGGTCGGGACAGGGCCCGTCACGGTCGGGGTCGGTCCGTGTCGAGGTCCCTCTGCAGGGAAGTTAAGGTCGGCACCAGCACGAGAGGATTTCTCTGTTGCCTCTGGTCGAGATGCATGTTGGGGCTGGGGCAGGTCTTGGTCAGGACAGGGCCCGTCACGGTCGGGGTCGGCCCGTGTTGAAGGCCCCGAGGGTGCATGTTCCTGCCGAGGAACCCCTTCAGGGCCGGATGGTGTCGGAGCCGCCCTGTGTGGCTCTAGCTCACTGTTTGGAGCCGGTTCAAGTCGGCTCCAGCCTGAGTGGATTTCTGGTCAAGATGCACGTCGGGGCAGGTGGCGGTCCTGGTGGAGGTCTTGGTCGGGGCAGTGCCCATCACGGTCGGGGTCGGTCCGTGTCAAGGTCCCTCTGCAGGGACGTTTAGGTCGGCGCCAGCCCGAGAAGAGTTCCGCGCTGGCTCCAGTCGAGATGCAAGTAAGCGGCCAGCCCGTATCGCGGTCCCTGATGGCGCCCGTTGCTGCTGAGGGACCTCTTCAGGCCTGGATGGTGTCGGAGCCGCCCCGTGTGGCTCTGGGCCCCTCTTTGGGGCCGGTTCAAGTCGATGCCAGCCTGAGTGGAGGTCCAGTCAAGATGCATGTCGGGGCCCAGGTCGGGGCTGGTGGCAGTCCTGGTCGAGGTCTTGGTCAGGACAGGGCCCGTCACAGTCGGGGTCGGTCCGTGTCGAGGTCCCTTTTCAGGGAGGATAAGGTGAGAGCCAGCCCGAGAAGAGTTCCGCACTGGCTCCAGTCGAGATGCATGTAGGCGGCCAGCCTGTGTCGAGGTCCCTGACGGTGCCCGTTCCTGCCGAGGGACCTCTACAGGCCTGGATGGTGTCGCAGCCACCCCGTGTGGCTCTGGGCCCCTGTTTGGGGCCGGTTCAAGTCGGCGCCAGCCTGAGTGGAGGTACGTTCGAGATGCATGTCAGGGCCCAGGTCGGGGATGGCGGCAGTGCTGGTCGAGGTGGGGATCGGGGCAGGGCCAGTCACGGTCGGGGTCGGTCTATGTTGGGGCCGGCCCATGTCGAGGTCTCCGACAGTGCCCGTTCCTGTCGAGGGACCTCTTCAGGGCCGGATGGTGTCGCAGCCACCCCATGTGGCTCTGAGCCCCTGCTTGGAGCCGGTTCAAGTCGGAGCCAGCCTGAGTGGAGGTACGTTCGAGATGCATGTCAGGGCCCAGGTCGGGGCCGGTGGCAGTGCTGGTCGAGGTGGGGATCGGGGCATGGCCAGTCACGGTCGGGGTCGGTCTATGTCGGGGCCGGCCCGTGTCGAGGTGTCCGACGTTACCCGTTCCTGTCGAGGGACCTCTTCAGGGCCGGATGGTGTCGCAGCCACCCCATGTGGCTCTGGCTCACTGTTTGGGGCCGGTTCAAGTCGGCGCCAGCCTGAGTGCAGGTCCGGTCGATATGCATGTCCGGGCCTGGTCGAGGTCTTGGTTGGGGCAGTGCCCGTCACGGTCGGGGTCGGTCCGTGTCGAGGTCCCTCTGCAGGGACGTTTAGGTCGGCGCCAGCCCGAGAAGAGTTCCACGCTGGCTCCAGTCGAGATGCAAGTAGGCGGCCAGCCCATATCGAGGTCCCTGATGGCGCCCGTTGCTGCTGAGGGACCTCTTCAGGCCTGGATGGTGTCGGAGCCGCCCCGTGTGGCTCTGGGCCCCTCTTTGGGGCCGGTTCAAGTCGATGCCAGCCTGAGTGGAGGTCCAGTCGAGATGCATGTCGGGGCCCAGGTCGGGCCGGTGGCAGTCCTGGTCAAGGTCTTGGTCGGGACAGGGCCCGTCACGGTCGGGGCCGGCCCGTGTCGAAGGCCCCGAGGGTGCATGTTCCTGCCGAGGGACCCCTTCAGGGCCGGATGGTGTCGGAGCCGCCCCATGTGGCTCTGGCTCACTGTTTGGGGCCGGTTCAAGTCGGCGCCAGCCTGAGTGGAGGTCCGGTCGAGGTGCATGTCGGGGCCAGTGCCGGTCTTGGTCTGGACAGGGCCCGTCACAGTCGGGGTCGGTCCGTGTCGAGGTCCCTTTTCAGGGAGGATAAGGTGAGAGCCAACCCGAGAAGAGTTCCGCACTGGCTCCAGTCGAGATGCATGTAGGCGGCCAGCCTGTGTCAAGGACCCTGACGGTGCCCGTTCCTGCCGAGGGACCTCTACAGACCTGGATGGTGTCGCAGCCACCCCGTGTGGCTCTGGGCCCCTGCTTGGAGCCGGTTCAAGTCGGCGCCAGCCTGAGTGGAGGTACGTTCGAGATGCATGTCAGGGCCCAGGTCGGGGCCGGTGGCAGTGCTGGTCGAGGTGGGGATCGGGGCATGGCCAGTCACGGTCGGGGTCTGTCCATGTCGGGGCCGGCCCATGTCGAGGTCTCCGACAGTGCCCGTTCCTGTCGAGGGACCTCTTCAGGGCCGGATGGTGTCGCAGCCACCGCGTGTGGCTCTGGGCCCCTGTTTGGGGCCGGTTCAAGTCGGCGCCAGCCTGAGTGCAGGTGCGGTCGAGATACATGTCGGGGCCCAGGTCGGGGCCAGTGGCAGTCTTGGTCGGGGCAGTGCCCATCACGGTCGGGGTCGGTCCGTGTCTAGGTTTCTTTTCAGGGAGGTTTAGGTCGGCACCAGTCCGAGAGGATTTCTATGTTGCCTCTGGTCAAGATGCATGTCGGGGTCGCGTTCGAGGCCGGTGCCAGTCCTGGTCGAGGTCTTGGTCGGGGCAGGGCCAGTCACGGTCGGGGTATGTCTATGTGGGGGCCGGCCCATGTCGAGGTCTCCGACAGTGCCCGTTCCTGTCGAGGGACCTCTTCAGGACCAGATGGTGTCGGAGCCGCCCCGTTTGACTCTGGGCCCCTGTTTGGGGCCGGTTCAAGTCGGCGCCAGCCTGAGTGCAGGTCCGGTCGAGATGCGTGTCGGGGCCGGGGCCGGTCCTGGTCGGGGCCGGGCCAATCACGGTCACGGTCGGTCTATCTCGGGCCCGGCCCTTGTCGAGGTCTCCAACGGTAGCTGGTCCTGTCGAGGGACCTCTTCAGTGCCGGATGGTGTCGCAGCCACCGCGTGTGGGTCTGAGCCCCTGTTTGGGGCCGGCTCAAGTCGGCGCCAGCCTGAGTGCAGGTCCGGTCGAGATGCATGTCAGCGGCCAAGTCGGGGCCGGTGGCAGTGCTGGTCGAGGTGGGATCAGGGCAGTGCCCGTCACGGTCGGGGTCGGTCTATGTCGGGGCCGGCCGGTGCTGAGGTCTCCAACGTTACCCGTTCCTGCCGAGGGACCCCTTCAGGGCCGGATGGTGTCGGAGCTGCCTTGTGTGGCTCTGGGCCCCTGTTTGGGGCCGGTTCAAGTCGGCGCCAGCCTGAGTGGAGGTACGTTCGAGATGCATGTCAGGGCCCAGGTCAGGGCCGGTGGCAGTGCTGGTCGAGGTGGGGATCGGGGCATGGCCAGTCACGGTCGGGGTCGCTCTATGTCGGGGCCGGCCCGTGTCGAGGTCTCCGACAGTGCCCGTTTCTGTCGAGGGACCTCTTCAGGACCGGATGGTGTCGGAGCCACCCCGTGTGGCTCTGGGCCCCTGTTTGGGGCCGGTTCAAGTCGGCGCCATCCTGAGTGGCGGTACGTTCGAGATGCATGTCAGGGCCCAGGTCGGGGCCAGTGGCAGTGCTGGTCGAGGTGGGGATCGGGGCATGGCCAGTCACGGTCGGGGTCGGTCTATGTCGGGGCCGGCCTGTGTCGAGGTCTCCGACGTCACCCGTTCCTGTCGAGGGACCTCTTCAGGGCCGGATGGTGTCGCAGCCACCCCATGTGGCTCTGGGCCCCAGTTTGGGGCCGGTTGAAGTCGGCGCCAGCCTGAGTGCAGGTCCGGTCGAGATGCATGTCAGGGCCTGTGCCGGTCCTGGTGGAGGTCTTGGTCGGGGCAGTGCCCATCACGGTCGGGGTCGGTCTATGTCGAGGTCCCTCTGTAGGGAGGTTAAGGTCGGCACCAGCCCGAGAGGATTTCTATGTTGCCTCTGGTCGAGATGCATGTCGGGGCTGGGACAGGTCTTGGTCGGGAAAGGGCATGTCACGGTCGGGGCCGGCCCGTGTCGAAGGCCCCGACGGTGCCTGTTCCGGCCGAGGGACCCCTTCAGGGCCGGATGGTGTCGGAGCCGCCCCGTGTGGCTCTGGCTCACTGTTTGGGGCCAGTTCAAGTCGGCGCCAGCCTGAGTGCAGGTCCGGTCGATATGCATGTCCGGGCTTGTGCCGGTCCTGGTCGAGGTCTTGGTTGGGGCAGTGCCCGTCACGGTCGGGGTCGGTCCGTGTCTAGGTTTCTTTTCAGGGAGGTTTAGGTCGGCACCAGTCCGAGAGGATTTCTGCGTTGCCTCTGGTCAAGATGCATGTCGGGGTCGCGTTCGAGGCCGGTGCCAGTCTTGGTCGAGGTCTTGGTCGGGGCAGGGCCAGTCACGGTCGGGGTATGTCTATGTGGGGGCCGGCCCATGTCGAGGTCTCCGACAGTGCCCGTTCCTGTCGAGGGACCTCTTCAGGGCCAGATGGTGTTGGAGCCACCCCGTGTGGCTCTGGGCCCCTGTTTGGGGCCGGTTGAAGTCGGCGCCAGCCTGAGTGCAGGTGCGGTCGAGATGCATGTCGGGGCCCAGGTCAGGGCGGGTGGCAATCCTGGTCGAGTTGTTGGTCGGGGCAGTGCCCGTCACGGTCGGGGTCGGTCTATGTCGGGGCCGGCCGGTGCTGAGGTCTCCGACGTTACCCGTTCCTGTCGAGGGACCTCTTCAGGACCAGATGGTGTCGGAGCCGCCCCGTTTGACTCTGGGCCCCTGTTTGGGGCCGGTTCAAGTCGGCGCCAGCCTGAGTGCAGGTCCGGTCGAGATGCGTGTCGGGGCCGGGGCCGGTCCTGGTCGGGGCAGGGCCAATCACGGTCACGGTCGGTCTATCTCGGGCCCGGCCCTTGTCGAGGTCTCCAACGGTAGCTGGTACTGTCGAGGGACCTCTTCAGTGCCGGATGGTGTCGCAGCCACCGCGTGTGGGTCTGAGCCCCTGTTTGGGGCCGGCTCAAGTCGGCGCCAGCCTGAGTGCTGGTCCGGTCGAGATGCATGTCAGCGGCCAAGTCGGGGCCGGTGGCAGTGCTGGTCGAGGTGGGATCAGGGCAGTGCCCATCACGGTCGGGGTCGGTCTATGTCGGGGCCGGCCGGTGCTGAGGTCTCCAACGTTACCCGTTCCTGCCGAGGGACCCCTTCAGGGCCGGATGGTGTCGGAGCTGCCTTGTGTGGCTCTGGGCCCCTGTTTGGGGCCGGTTCAAGTCGGCGCCAGCCTGAGTGGAGGTACGTTCGAGATGCATGTCAGGGCCCAGGTCAGGGCCGGTGGCAGTGCTGGTCGAGGTGGGGATCGGGGCATGGCCAGTCACAGTCGGGGTCGGTCTATGTCGGGGCCAGCCCGTGTCGAGGTCTCCGACAGTGCCCGTTTCTGTCGAGGGACCTCTTCAGGACCGGATGGTGTCGGAGCCACCCCGTGTGTGTCTGAGCCCCAGTTTGGGGCCGGTTCAAGTTGGCGCCAGCCTGAGTGCGGGTCCAATCAAAATGCATGTCGGGGCCGGTGCCGGTTGTGGTTGAAGTCTTGGTCGGGACAGGGCCCGTCACGGTCGGGGTTGATGCGTGTCGAGGTCCCTCTGCTGGGAGGTTAAGATCGGCGCCAGCCCAAGAGGAGTTCCGCGCTGGCTCCTATCAAAATGCATGTCGGGGCCAGTGACGGTCCTGGTCGAGGTCGTGGTCAGAGCCGGACCAATGACTGTCGGGGCCAGCCCATATCGAAGTCCCCGAAGGTGCACGTTCCTGTCGAGGGACCCATTCAGGGCCGGATGGTGTCGCAGCCACCCCATGTGGCTCTGAGCCCCTGTTTGGGGCCGGTTGAAGTCGGCGCCAGCCTGAGTGCAGGTCCGGTCGAGATGCATGTCAGGGCCTGTACCGGTCCTGGTGGAGGTCTTGGTCGGGGCAGTGCCCATCACGGTCGGGGTCGGTCTATGTCGAGGTCCCTCTGTAGGGAGATTAAGGTCGGCACCAGCCCGAGAGGATTTCTATGTTGCCTCTGGTCGAGATGCATGTCGGGGCTGGGACAGGTCTTGGTCGGGAAAGGGCATGTCACGGTCCGGGCCGGCCCGTGTCGAAGGCCCCGACAGTGCCTGTTCCGGCCGAGGGACCCCTTCAGGGCCGGATGGTGTCGGAGCCGCCCTGTGTGGCTCTGGCTCACTGTTTGGGGCCGGTTCAAGTCGGCTCCAGCCTGAGTGGATTTCTGGTCAAGATGCACGTCGGGGCAGGTGGCGGTCCTGGTGGAGGTCTTGGTCGGGGCAGTGCCCATCACGGTCGGGGTCGGTCCGTGTCGAGGTCCCTCTGCAGGGACGTTTAGGTCGGCGCCAGCCCGAGAAGAGTTCCGCGCTGGCTCCAGTCGAGATGCAAGTAAGCGGCCAGCCCGTATCGCGGTCCCTGATGGCGCCCGTTGCTGCTGAGGGACCTCTTCAGGCCTGGATGGTGTCGGAGCCGCCCCGTGTGGCTCTGGGCCCCTCTTTGGGGCCGGTTCAAGTCGATGCCAGCCTGAGTGGAGGTCCAGTCAAGATGCATGTCGGGGCCCAGGTCGGGGCTGGTGGCAGTCCTGGTCGAGGTCTTGGTCAGGACAGGGCCCGTCACAGTCGGGGTCGGTCCGTGTCGAGGTCCCTTTTCAGGGAGGATAAGGTGAGAGCCAGCCCGAGAAGAGTTCCGCACTGGCTCCAGTCGAGATGCATGTAGGCGGCCAGCCTGTGTCGAGGTCCCTGACGGTGCCCGTTCCTGCCGAGGGACCTCTACAGGCCTGGATGGTGTTGGAGCCACCCCGTGTGGCTCTGGGCCCCTCTTTGGGGCCGGTTCAAGTCGATGCCAGTCTGAGTGGAGGTCCATTTGAGATGCATGTCGGGGCCCAGGTCGGGGCCGGTGGCAGTCCTGGTCAAGGTCTTGGTCGGGACAGGGCCCGTCACGGTCGGGGTCGGTCCATGTGGAAGTCCCTTTTAAGGGATGATAAGGTCGGCGCCACCCCGAGAGGAGTTCCGCGCTGGGTCCAGTGAAAATGCATATCGGGGCCAGTGCCGGTCGTGTTCAGGGCGGGCCAATCACGGTCTGGGTCGGCCCGTATCGCAGTCCCCGATGGTGCATGTTCCTGTCGAGGGACCTCTTCAGGGCCGGATGGTGTCGCAGCCACCGCGTGTGGCTCTGGGCCCCTGTTTGGGGCCGGTTCAAGTCGGCGCCAGCCTGAGTGCAGGTCCGGTCGAGATGCATGTCGGGGCCCAGGTCGGGGCCAGTGGCAGTCTTGGTCGGGGCAGTGCCCATCACGGTCGGGGTCGGTCCGTGTCTAGGTTTCTTTTCAGGGAGGTTTAGGTCGGCACCAGTCCGAGAGGATTTCTGCGTTGCCTCTGGTCAAGATGCATGTCGGGGTCGCGTTCGAGGCCGGTGCCAGTCCTGGTCGAGGTCTTGGTCGGGGCAGGGCCAGTCACGGTCGGGGTAGGTCTATGTGGGGGCCGGCCCATGTCGAGGTCTCCGACAGTGCCCGTTCCTGTCGAGGGACCTCTTCAGGGCCGGATGGTGTTGGAGCCACCCCATGTGGCTCTGGGCCCCTGTTTGGGGCCGGTTGAAGTCGGCGCCAGCCTGAGTGCAGGTGCGGTCGAGATGCATGTCGGGGCCCAGGTCAGGGCGGGTGGCAATCCTGGTCGAGTTGTTGGTCGGGGCAGTGCCCGTCACGGTCGGGGTCGGTCTATGTCGGGGCCGGCCGGTGCTGAGGTCTCCGACGTTACCCGTTCCTGTCGAGGGACCTCTTCAGGACCAGATGGTGTCGGAGCCGCCCCGTTTGACTCTGGGCCCCTGTTTGGGGCCGGTTCAAGTCGGCGCCAGCCTGAGTGCAGGTCCGGTCGAGATGCGTGTCGGGGCCGGGGCCGGTCCTGGTCGGGGCCGGGCCAATCACGGTCACGGTCGGTCTATCTCGGGCCCGGCCCGTGTCGAGGTCTCCAACGGTAGCTGGTCCTGTCGAGGGACCTCTTCAGTGCCGGATGGTGTCGCAGCCACCGCGTGTGGGTCTGAGCCCCTGTTTGGGGCCGGCTCAAGTCGGCGCCAGCCTGAGTGCAGGTCCGGTCGAGATGCATGTCAGGGGCCAAGTCGGGGCCGGTGGCAGTGCTGGTCGAGGTGGGATCAGGGCAGTGCCCGTCACGGTCGGGGTCGGTCTATGTCGGGGCCGGCCGGTGCTGAGGTCTCCAACGTTACCCGTTCCTGCCGAGGGACCCCTTCAGGGCCGGATGGTGTCGGAGCTGCCTTGTGTGGCTCTGGGCCCCTGTTTGGGGCCGGCTCAAGTCGGCGCCAGCCTGAGTGGAGGTACGTTCGAGATGCATGTCAGGGCCCAGGTCGGGGCCGGTGGCAGTGCTGGTCGAGGTGGGGATCGGGGCATGGCCAGTCACGGTCGGGGTCGCTCTATGTCGGGGCCGGCCCGTGTCGAGGTCTCCGACAGTGCCCGTTTCTGTCGAGGGACCTCTTCAGGACCGGATGGTGTCGGAGCCACCCCGTGTGTGTCTGAGCCCCTGTTTGGGGCCGGTTCAAGTCGGCGCCAGCCTGAGTGCGGGTCCAATCAAAATGCATGTCGGGGCCGGTGCCGGTTGTGGTTGAAGTCTTGGTCGGGACAGGGCCCGTCACGGTCGGGGTTGATCCGTGTCGAGGTCCCTCTGCTGGGAGGTTAAGATCGGCGCCAGCCCAAGAGGAGTTCTGCGCTGGCTCCTATCAAAATGCATGTCGGGGCCAGTGACAATCCTGGTCGAGGTCGTGGTCAGAGCCGGACCAATGACGGTCGGGGCCTGTGGCGGACAGATGCGTGAACTTTTGCCTTGAACATTTCTTGGTACATAAGATGCAAGCGAACCATAACCCCGAACAAGCCATCTGTTCCCAGCGGAAACAGGACTGAGCTGCTGCGACCCCTGAAATGGTCTCCCTGCGACCATTCGGGACACACCGAGCCTGCGCTGAACCAGACCACGATCGGGCAGAGACTTTGGGACCTGGACTGCAAATTACTGCCGCTTAGCACAACTTTTATAAAAGTTGCTTAGCATGAGTAGCTAAATTTGCTGAAGCCTTAGGCCACACTCCCTAGTTCAGTGAGAAGGGGCCCCAGAGCTGGTGCAGACTGGAAAGATAAGGGAGTTACCAGCAGTTTGCATTCCTATGCGTCACACTCCGGGAGGGAGGATGTCAAGGCTTTGAAATAAGGCCTGCTTGGGCGCCAGGACCCTGAGAAACAAAGCCTCCCCTCACTGCTGAAACAGTGTTAATTAGGGGGGTCTGGATTGTATCCTCTTCATCAGGACCTTGGAAGATAACACTGTAAGTGTTAATTGCTGGAACAACACCTGTTTGTCAAGGCCCTGAGAAAGAAGGGCAGAGTAAAGATAACAATGATGAGACCCAATAAGGGAGCAGGAGACCCCAGACCCAAAGATCGCTATTGGTCTGAACTGCCGCATGAGGGGAGGGAAACTTAATTTGAAAAGCTATAATTGCCCAGGGTTGTTTCCTTTTGGGGGGGGGAAACTT
The DNA here is from genome assembly GCF_036370855.1 of Dromaius novaehollandiae. Lineage (NCBI taxonomy): Eukaryota > Metazoa > Chordata > Aves > Casuariiformes > Dromaiidae > Dromaius > Dromaius novaehollandiae. The sequence continues at coordinate 83,214,069 of NC_088098.1, read as the reverse complement.
GCTCTCTTGTTCTCTCGTCCCTCGTTGGAGGCACCCAGCTTGAGCTGTGATTCGAGCGGAGTCAGCGGAACATCATCGGCCTCGGAGTGGTAGTAGCTAGCTTTTTCTCTCCTTTTCCAACTTTTCTCTATCTTTTCCCCTTACCCTTGTTCCCCGCTTCCCTTCGCCTCCCCTTTGCTTTTCCCCCCACCTTTTCTCTCCACTCTGTGGAAAATAAAGCTAAAAGGTTGTACGATATCTGACCGGTTTTAGCGTCTTAATCTCGTCCTTGGGATCGTAACGAAACCCTCCCGATATTGGATCGGGACATCTAATTGGCGTCACGGACAGGATCCCTTGAGACGAGAGTGTCGTACAACCTTGTGGTGTGCTGAGCGAGTGTGTGTGAACGAGACGTACGAACAAGTACGAAGCGAGTGCGGAGTTCCGATCCGCGGTTCCGCTCTCCCGCGAGGGAAGCGGCCGGAGACGAACGAAGCGTAAGGAAGGAGTGAATGCTGAGATCTTTAGTATACTAGTTGGTGGTTTGGCTCCTGAGGGTGTATAGGGGAAACTTGGATTTTAAGGTGTGACCCCCTCAGGATGAAATCCCCTTTGTAGGACATTTTTTGAACTAGTTTATGGTTTGGCTCCTGAGGGTGTATAGGGGAAACTTGGACTTTAAGGTGTGACCCCCTCAGGATGAAATCCCCTTTGTAGGACATTTTTTGTAGTAGCTTACGGTTTGGCCTCCCGGGAGCGTATAGGGGAAACTTGGACTCATTTAAGGTTTGGCCCTCCCGGGACGAAATCCCCTTTGTAGGATATGGCCGCCCAGAAGGCAGGCGACTTTTGTGGAGAAATCGAGAAACTATATGACCTTTTGGAAATACACTGTTCTCGCCCCTCGCCCTCAGGACGAGACTGGGCACGGGACCATTGGTCCCAATTGCAAAGTGTAGTGGACCGGATAGCGGTCTTGCAAAAAGAAGCTAAAGTTAAGAGAGGAAAAGGGAAAGCTATTGTTTGTGCTGTGTTAGGAGCGTGCCTAGCAGCTGCGGTGGAGGAGAAGAAGGGGGCACCTTGTCAGGCGGAGGCTGCGAATGCCGCGCTGCAAGCGGCGGTAACAGCCCTGCAAGAACAATTACGGGAAACCAAGCGGGCGCTAGAGGAGGAGAAACACCAGGGTCTGATATTGAAAGAGGAGCTAAGAAATCAGCTCCTGAGGGAGACAGACACCCTTGCCGAAGGTGAGGTGCTGCCTGAAGGAAAAAGGGTACGCCAAATTTACCCCCAAAGGGACCTAAAAAGACTAAAGGAGGCCGTAGACAACCCCCCCCATATGTGCCCACTAGTCAAAACAGAATATATATATGAGGATGATAGCGACAACCGCCCCCAGGTTGTTACCAAAGAAATCCCTTTCACAGCTACCGAATTGGCCAAGCTGCGAAAGGATTTTGCCAGAACGGCTAGGGAATCCGAAACCGAATACGTGTGGAGGGTATCCCTGTCGGGGGGGGACGGAATCCTGCTATCTGAAAAGGAGGCAGAGGGATATTGGGGCCCAGGCGTGTTCCTGACAACCGGCGATCGCCGAGCCCCGTGGTCCCTGACTCAGAGGGCCGCATATTGGGCGGGGGGGCTGAACCCTTTGGAAAGGGGGGATCCCCTAGCTATAATAGGTTCCGTTGATCAGTTGCTGGAAAGTGTACAAAAGGCAGCTTGTCTGCAAATGATGTATGATCGGGAACTCAAGCCAAACCTGAGCTCTCCGATGTTATTGCCAGTAGATCCCGAGAGGATGACACCCCTAATACGGGGACTTCCTGATTCCCTGAAACCTATTGGGATTCAATTGCAGGGGAGAATCCAAAATGTGCCCCGCGAGGAGAGAATTGCGGCTGCCCTGGAGGGGATGGTAACCCCCGAGCATCAGCGGCTGGGAAAAAAGGTGTGGACCTGGGGGGAGGTAGCCCAGGAACTGATCAATTATGGGAGGAAATATGGGCCAGTCGGCCGGACTTACCAAAAAGCAGAAACTAGGGCCGTGTGGGCGGCAGAGCCAGCAAACAAGCCGCTGGCATTCTCTGGGAGGAGCCCAGACTTGGCCAGAAGAGAAAGATCCCTGACCCGGCAGGGACTATGGCAACTGGGGCTGCAAAAGGGTGTGCCCCGAGACTTGATGGACGGGCTCTCAACCAAAAAACTAGAGCTTCTGGTGCGAAGGTGGTCCGGACAGGGACTCCCGCCCAGACCGAAACTACCTTCCGCACCGGTGTTAAACATGGGAGAGGGGCTTGAGGGGGATGAAAGGGAGGCGGAAAACTAGCTCCTCCGTCCCCTCAGGGTGAGGGGGGAGGCGGAGGGTGGATGTTTATAAGACAGCTCACCTGCAATAACAAAGGGGATTTGTTAATCACTGTAGCGGTGGGGCCGAAGAGAAGGCCTGTAACCTTTTTAATTGACACAGGGGCCCAAATTACAGCACTAAAACGGAGTGAGGCAGAACGGTGTGGTATCTCGGCCCCCTCCAAACACCTAATAGTTTTAAATGCTCTGGGGAAGACCCAGACTGTGCCCATGACCCCGGTAACATTGTGGTTACCAGGGGAAGAGAGTCCTGTGGACACCATGGTGGCTGTGGGGCCTTTTCAAATGAACCTTTTAGGGATAGATGTCCTGAAGGGGAAACAGTGGCGAGATACCCAGGGAAATTCCTGGTCTTTCGGTGTTCCCCAAGTTAGAAGACTAACCAGAGATTTCGGGGTGGCAGTGCGCTTGCTGCAAGCGGCACCTCCCCTCCCCCCTTCCCGGCTGACTAATGTAAAACCCTACCCGTTACCTTTGGGAGCCAGGGAGGGTATTACCCCAGTATTGGAGGACCTGAAAAAACAGGGAGTTGTGATCCCGGCACAGTCCCCCTTCAATTCCCCTGTATGGCCAGTTCGAAAACCAAACGGTAAGTGGAGACTAACCATAGACTATCGGCGACTAAATAACAATACAGGCCCATTGACGGCAGCTGTGCCAAATATTGCTGAGCTGATAACGACTATCCAGGAGCAGTCCCACCCTGTGATGGCAACAATCGATGTCAAAGACATGTTTTTTATGGTCCCTTTGCAGCCTGAGGACCAAGAGCGTTTTGCCTTCACGTGGGAGGGACAGCAATACACGTTCACCCGACTACCTCAGGGGTACAAGCACTCCCCTACGCTAGCCCATCATGCGCTAGCACAAGAGCTTGAAACTGTCCCCATACAGGCGGGAGTCAAAATTTATCAATACATAGATGATGTGCTCGTGGGAGGGAGCCGGGTAGAGGACGTTGAGAAAACGCAGTGCGACATTATTGCCCACCTAGAGCAGATAGGGCTGACAATTCCGCCCGAAAAGATCCAAACTCCCTCCAGCGAGGTAAAATTTCTGGGAATTTGGTGGAGGGGAGGGATGACATGCATTCCCCCGGATACCCTATCCTCATTGGACTCAATTAAAATGCCGGAGTCCAAGAAGGACTTGCAACATGCTTTAGGGCTGCTTGTGTTTTGGAGGAAGCACATTCCCGATTTTTCAATTATTGCTAGGCCATTATATGACTTACTACGGAAAAGGGCTCACTGGGAGTGGACCTCGGTCCACGATGAGGCGTTGCAGCTGCTGGTCTTTGAGGCAAATGCTTACCAGGCCTTGGGGCCAATCCACCCCACCGACCCTATCCAGATTGAATGGGGGTTTGCCCGGACCGGACTCTCTATCCACCTGTGGCAGAAGGGACCAGAGGGGCCTACACGGCCCATCGGGTTTTATTCACGTAGCTTCAAAGACGCTGAAAAGCGGTATACTACATGGGAGAAGGGGCTGTTTGTAGTCAGCCTTGCTCTAAGGGAGGCTGAACGAACTATTCGAAAACAACCCCTAGTTCTCCGAGGGCCATTTAAGGTAACCAAAGCAATCCTGGCAGGGACCCCGCCACCTGACGGGGTGGCTCAGAGAGCCTCTGTGCGAAAATGGTACGCACAAATAGAGCATTATTGTGAAATTTTTTCTGTAACGGAAGGAGCCACTAAAATATTAAATATACAAGACGAAGTAAACTTGAATAAAGAAAACCCCCAACTCCCCCCTGTAATTCAAGTAGCTCCCCCATTTTCCGATCAGATCCTAAATGCATGGTTCACAGACGCTTCCTCAAAGCGGGAAGGGAAAACCTGGAGATACCGGGCTGTGGCGCTCCAGGTGGGGACTAAAGAACAGATCATTACAGAGGGAGAGGGCAGTGCACAGGTGGGAGAGCTAGTTGCAGTGTGGAGCGTATTCCAACGCGAAAGCCAGGCTACTTCCCCAGTACACATCTACACAGACTCTTATGCGGTGTTTAAAGGCTGCACGGAATGGCTTCCTTTTTGGGAACAAAACGGTTGGGAGGTTAATAGAATACCAATCTGGCAAAAGGAGAGGTGGCAGGATATCCTTGCAATTGCAAAACGGGGGAAGTTTGCAGTGGCATGGGTGGCTTCCCACCAACAAAACAATACCCCGACAGGCCGCTGGAATGCTGAAGTAGACGAATTAGCTCGGTTAGCTCCATTACAAAGTGCCCAGATACAAGAAAACTGGGAGTACTTATTAGAGTGGCTGCATGTAAAAAGGAGGCACTCAGGGATCAACGATCTCTTCCGTGAGGCACAAGCTCGGGGATGGCCGGTCACTAGAGAGGAGTGCAAAACTTGCATATCTGCCTGCGAGCAATGCCGTGTCCGTTTGGACAGGCACCCCCTAGAAAACGAGCCCCTGCACCTCAGGGAAGGAAAAGGCTTGTGGGAGGCCTGGCAGATCGACTACATCGGACCTTTCCGAAAATCAGCAGGGAAATGTTATGTGTTGGTGGGAGTCGAAATAGTATCCGGACTTGCACAAGCTCGGGCCTGCACCAAGGCGACCGGAGAGAACACGGTGAGGGCCCTCAAAGAATGGTTCGGAACCTTTCCCAAACCACAGGCTATTCAATCTGATAACGGCTCACATTTCACTGCGAAAATAGTCCAGGAGTGGGCAGCTCGGGAAGGAATTTCGTGGGTGTTCCACACCCCATACTACCCACAAGCGAATGGGATTGTGGAGCGAACCAATGGGTTGCTCAAGCGTTTTTTAAAACCTCACAAACCAGGGTGGGATGAGCGAGTGGGGGAGGCAGTGACCAACGTCAACAGCCGCTGGGGGACAAATGGATGCCCCAAAATTGCGGCATTTTGTCCCCAAGCCCCAACACTCATACCTGCCTCCCAGAGCTCTGATTCCCCTGATATCCCATCCCGTTCCCCTGGCCAACCTGTTTTGGTCGAACTTCCCACAGTGGGAGCCGTACCGCTCGTATTAGACACTCCGATAAATAAATATACTTGGACAGCAAAAGATGCTAGTGGGAAAACCCACAAGATTCACACAAAATGGATTATTCCCTCCTTCTGACCCGAGGAGCGAGTTTGTTTTTATTTCTGTTTTCAAGGGCGGCGATCTGACCAAGATGCACCTACTGCTCTGGACCATCCTGATTCAAGGATGCATCCACAGAGGCGACGAACGACCACTCCCTCTACCTTCCCCCAACTCATTTAATCCCTTCGAGAACAACGAGTTTGTGTTGCTGGCGAAAGCAGTAAGCCAAACTTTCAATTTAAGCCACTGCTGGGTTTGTGGAGGACCGCTAGGGTTATCAAGTTGGCCGTGGATGTCCACACCCCTCACCCCAGACCAGATCGTAAGCAATTATAGCGAAACCGTGGAAGACACGTGGGACGACAGTGGGACCTGGCCAATTCAGTTCCCAGCCATGGGGCAGTATTGTTTAAATCGTACCCAGGAGGGAGGAATTGAGGTGGGGGAAAGTAAATGTCGATGGACATTCACTCGTAGGACACTCGATAAAGACAAGAATCTCCACCTATGGACTTGGCTCGATGAAACGGGGCGCGGTCGGGGATTTGAGGGATACTGGTCAAACAAAAATGAAACTTTAATTCTCCAACGACCCAATTATCCCCCTTACAAGCAAATCTGCAAATGGAGAGGTACTTTTGGGGCTTGGTATTGTACCGGCCAAATAGGTGATGGGGCAACCACATTTTTCAGCCCTCTGGGTGACAGAGACACAACTTACTTTCAATTTCCACCTGGAATAAATGGGCCATTTGCTCAGGGCATTGGAGCTAAGAAGGGGCATTATTGGATCTGCGGACACACAGCATATAAATTTTTACCTGCTGGATGGTCAGGAATTTGTTATATAGGGATTATCAGACCTTTGTTTTTCCTTTTACCAGAAACAGGCGGACCTCGGCTAGGCGTAAAGGTATATGATAACCTCGGAGACAGAAGGGTTGCCCGTAAGACGCGGTCCATTAAGGTAGATTTGGGTGGGACGCAAAAATGGGGAAATAATGAGTGGCCTCCTGAACGAATAATTCAACATTACGGGCCGGCAACCTGGAACCCTAATGAACCAATATCGGGGGCGAGGGAACCAATTTATAACCTAAATCGAATAATCAGACTACAAGCGGCTCTAGAAATTATTACCAACAAAACCGCTGATGCAATAGATCTTTTATCTCTGCAATCTCAACAGATGCGCACGGCAATCCTTCAGCACCGCATGGTTTTAGACTATCTATTAGCTGAAGAGGGAGGGGTGTGTGGGAAATTAAATATTTCCAACTGTTGTTTAGAAATAGATGATGTAGGCGAAGTAGTTCTCCAGTTAACCAAAGATATCAGAAAAATAGCCCACGTCCCTGTCCAAACCTGGAACAGCTGGAGTGGCGATTTGTGGTCCTGGTTACCGGGGGCACTGTGGGTGAAACAGTTAATATTGTATTTGTCATGCGTGGTTGCCGCTTTGATGTTCTTACCTTGTATAATTCCTTGCTTTGTTCAATTAATCCGACATGTTGTGTCAAATATGCAATTTGTTCCGACCACCTCACCTGACGGCATAAAGAAAATCCGTGCCATCCATCGGCCACGGCCAACCACAGTACCCATCATTTAAAACCCACTCCCAGTTTATCCTGAAGGAGGCAACTGCATATTAACATCCACAACGCATTTGCTAACTGTTTTATACTTGTTGTAACAATCACTTACCTTGTTATCTCAGTTTTGATTTTTGTTCTATGAAGTTAAAGAATTAGCTTGCATTGAGCAAGACCTCTGTTTAATCGCTGTTAAGTACCTTTCCTTTTACTCTTCCCACAACTTGTTCCCTGCGTGCTTCTATCTTTTCTATATTTCCTACTGGTCTCTCTCTCTCTCTCTGTCTTATATTATCACGATGGACGAAGGCTATGAAGACTTCAGGAAGGAGACGTACCAATCAATGTTTAAGTCACGGGGGGTGTGGCGGACAGATGCGTGAACTTTTGCCTTGAACATTTCTTGGTACATAAGATGCAAGCGAACCATAACCCCGAACAAGCCATCTGTTCCCAGCGGAAACAGGACTGAGCTGCTGCGACCCCTGAAATGGTCTCCCTGCGACCATTCGGGACACACCGAGCCTGCGCTGAACCAGACCACGATCGGGCAGAGACTTTGGGACCTGGACTGCAAATTACTGCCGCTTAGCACAACTTTTATAAAAGTTGCTTAGCATGAGTAGCTAAATTTGCTGAAGCCTTAGGCCACACTCCCTAGTTCAGTGAGAAGGGGCCCCAGAGCTGGTGCAGACTGGAAAGATAAGGGAGTTACCAGCAGTTTGCATTCCTATGCGTCACACTCCGGGAGGGAGGATGTCAAGGCTTTGAAATAAGGCCTGCTTGGGCGCCAGGACCCTGAGAAACAAAGCCTCCCCTCACTGCTGAAACAGTGTTAATTAGGGGGGTCTGGATTGTATCCTCTTCATCAGGACCTTGGAAGATAACACTGTAAGTGTTAATTGCTGGAACAACACCTGTTTGTCAAGGCCCTGAGAAAGAAGGGCAGAGTAAAGATAACAATGATGAGACCCAATAAGGGAGCAGGAGACCCCAGACCCAAAGATCGCTATTGGTCTGAACTGCCGCATGAGGGGAGGGAAACTTAATTTGAAAAGCTATAATTGCCCAGGGTTGTTTCCTTTTGGGGGGGGGAAACTTGCTCTCTTGTTCTCTCGTCCCTCATTGGAGGCACCCAGCTTGAGCTGTGATTCGAGCGGAGTCAGCGGAACATCATCGGCCTCGGAGTGGTAGTAGCTAGCTTTTTCTCTCCTTTTCCAACTTTTCTCTATCTTTTCCCCTTACCCTTGTTCCCCGCTTCCCTTCGCCTCCCCTTTGCTTTTCCCCCCACCTTTTCTCTCCACTCTGTGGAAAATAAAGCTAAAAGGTTGTACGATATCTGACCGGTTTTAGCGTCTTAATCTCGTCCTTGGGATCGTAACGAAACCCTCCCGATATTGGATCGGGACAGGGCCAGACCATATCGAAGTCCCCGACGGTGCACGTTCCTGTCGAGGGACCTCTTCAGGACCGGATGGTGTCGGAGCCACCCCGTGTGTGTCTGAGCCCCTGTTTGGGGCCGGTTCAAGTCGGCGCCAGCCTGAGTGCGGGTCCAATCAAAATGCATGTCGGGGCCTGTACCGGTCCTGGTGGAGGTCTTGGTCGGGGCAGTGCCCGTCACGGTCGGGGTTGATCCGTGTCGAGGTCCCTCTGCTGGGAGGTTAAGATCGGCGCCAGCCCAAGAGGAGTTCCGCGCTGGCTCCTATCAAAATGCATGTCGGGGCCAGTGACGGTCCTGGTCGAGGTCGTGGTCAGAGCCGGACCAATGACGGTCGGGGCCAGCCCATATCGAAGTCCCCGAAGGTGCACGTTCCTGTCGCGGGACCCATTCAGGGCCGGATGGTGTCGCAGCCACCCCGTGTGGCTCTGAGCCCCTTTTTGGGGCCGGTTCAAGTCGGCGCCAGCCTGACTGCAGGTCCGCTCGAGAGCATGTCGGGGCCAGTGCCGGTCTTGGTTGGGACAGGGCCCGTCACGGTCGGGGTCGGTCTATGTCGGGGCCGGCCCGTGTCGAGGTCTCCGACGTTACCCGTTCCTGTCGAGGGACCTCTTCAGGGCCGGATGGTGTCGCGGCCACCCCATTTGGGTTTGGGCCCCAGTTTGGGGCCGGTTCAAGTTGGCGCCAGCCTGGGTGGAGGTCCGGTCAAGATGCATGTCAGGGCCCAGCTCTGTGCCGGTGGCGCTGCTGGTGGAGGTCTTGGTCGGGACAGGGCCCGTCACGGTCGGGGTCGGTCCGTGTCGAGGTCCCTCTGCAGGGACGTTTAGGTCGGCGCCAGCCCGAGAAGAGTTCCGCGCTGGCTCCAGTCGAGATGCAAGTAAGCGGCCAGCCCGTATCGCGGTCCCTGATGGCGCCCGTTGCTGCTGAGGGACCTCTTCAGGCCTGGATGGTGTCGGAGCCGCCCCGTGTGGCTCTGGGCCCCTCTTTGGGGCCGGTTCAAGTCGATGCCAGCCTGAGTGGAGGTCCAGTCAAGATGCATGTCGGGGCCCAGGTCGGGGCTGGTGGCAGTCCTGGTCGAGGTCTTGGTCAGGACAGGGCCCGTCACAGTCGGGGTCGGTCCGTGTCGAGGTCCCTTTTCAGGGAGGATAAGGTGAGAGCCAGCCCGAGAAGAGTTCCGCACTGGCTCCAGTCGAGATGCATGTACGCGGCCAGCCTGTGTCGAGGTCCCTGACGGTGCCCGTTCCTGCCGAGGGACCTCTACAGGCCGGGATGGTGTCGCAGCCACCCTGTGTGGCTCTGGGCCCCTGTTTGGGGCCGGTTGAAGTCGGCGCCAGCCTGAGTGGAGGTACGTTCGAGATGCATGTCAGGGCCCAGGTCGGGGCCGGTGGCAGTGCTGGTCGAGGTGGGGATCGGGGCATGGCCAGTCACGGTCGGGGTCGGTCTATGTCGGGGCCGGCCCGTGTCGAGGTGTCCGACGTTACCCGTTCCTGTCGAGGGACCTCTTCAGGGCCGGATGGTGTCGCAGCCACCCCATGTGGCTCTAGCTCACTGTTTGGGGCCGGTTCAAGTCGGCGCCAGCCTGAGTGCAGGTCCGGTCGAGATACATGTCGGGGCCAGTGCCGGTCTTGGTCTGGACAGGGCCCGTCACAGTCGGGGTCGGTCCGTGTCGAGGTCCCTTTTCAGGGAGGATAAGGTGAGAGCCAGCCCGAGAAGAGTTCCGCACTGGCTCCAGTCGAGATGCATGTAGGCGGCCAGCCTGTGTCGAGGTCCCTGACGGTGCCCGTTCCTGCCGAGGGACCTCTACAGACCTGGATGGTGTCGCAGCCACCCTGTGTCGCTCTGGGCCCCTGCTTGGAGCCGGTTCAAGTCGGCGCCAGCCTGAGTGGAGGTACGTTCGAGATGCATGTCAGGACCCAGGTCGGGGCCGGTGGCAGTGCTGGTCGAGGTGGGGATCGGGGCATGGCCAGTCACGGTCGGGGTCGCTCTATGTCGGGGCCGGCCCGTGTCGAGGTCTCCGACAGTGCCCGTTCCTGTCGAGGGACCTCTTCAGGGCCGGATGGTGTCGCAGCCACCGCGTGTGGCTCTGGGCCCTGTTTGGGGCCGGTTCAAGTCGGCGCCAGCCTGAGTGCAGGTCCGGTCGAGATGCGTGTCGGGGCCGGGGCCGGTCCTGGTCGGGGCCGGGCCAATCACGGTCACGGTCGGTCTATCTCGGGCCCGGCCCTTGTCGAGGTCTCCAACGGTAGCTGGTCCTGTCGAGGGACCTCTTCAGTGCCGGATGGTGTCGCAGCCACCGCGTGTGGGTCTGAGCCCCTGTTTGGGGCCGGCTCAAGTCGGCGCCAGCCTGAGTGCAGGTCCGGTCGAGATGCATGTCAGGGGCCAAGTCGGGGCCGGTGGCAGTGCTGGTCGAGGTGGGATCAGGGCAGTGCCCGTCACGGTCGGGGTCGGTCTATGTCGGGGCCGGCCTGTGTCGAGGTCTCCGACGTCACCCGTTCCTGTCGAGGGACCTCTTCAGGGCCGGATGGTGTCGCAGCCACCCCATGTGGCTCTGGGCCCCAGTTTGGGGCCGGTTGAAGTCGGCGCCAGCCTGAGTGCAGGTCCGGTCGAGATGCATGTCAGGGCCTGTGCCGGTCCTGGTGGAGGTCTTGGTCGGGGCAGTGCCCATCACGGTCGGGGTCGGTCTATGTCGAGGTCCCTCTGTAGGGAGGTTAAGGTCGGCACCAGCCCGAGAGGATTTCTATGTTGCCTCTGGTCGAGATGCATGTCGGGGCTGGGACAGGTCTTGGTCGGGAAAGGGCATGTCACGGTCGGGGCCGGCCTGTGTCGAAGGCCCCGACGGTGCCTGTTCCGGCCGAGGGACCCCTTCAGGGCCGGATGGTGTCGGAGCCGCCCCGTGTGGCTCTGGCTCACTGTTTGGGGCCGGTTCAAGTCGGCTCCAGCCTGAGTGCAGGTCCGGTCGATATGCATGTCCGGGCTTGTGCCGGTCCTGGTCGAGGTCTTGGTTGGGGCAGTGCCCGTCACGGTCGGGGTCGGTCCGTGTCGAGGTCCCTCTGCAGGGAGGTTTAGGTCGGCGCCAGCCCGAGAAGAGTTCCACGCTGGCTCCAGTCGAGATGCAAGTAGGCGGCCAGCCCATATCGAGGTCCCTGATGGCGCCCGTTCCTGCTGAGGGACCTCTTCAGGCCTGGATGGTGTCGGAGCCGCCCCGTGTGGCTCTGGGCCCCTCTTTGGGGCCGGTTCAAGTCGATGCCAGCCTGAGTGGAGGTCCAGTCGAGATGCATGTCGGGGCCCAGGTCGGGGCTGGTGGCAGTCCTGGTCAAGGTCTTGGTCGGGACAGGGCCCGTCACGGTCGGGGCCGGCCCGTGTCGAAGGCCCCGAGGGTGCATGTTCCTGCCGAGGGACCCCTTCAGGGCCGGATGGTGTCGGAGCCGCCCCATGTGGCTCTGGCTCACTGTTTGGGGCCGGTTCAAGTCGGCTCCAGCCTGAGTGGAGGTCCGCTCGAGGTGCATGTCGGGGCCAGTGCCCGTCTTGGTCGGGACAGGGCCCATCACGGTCGGGGTTGGTCCATGTGGAGGGCCCTCCGCAGGGAGGTTAAGGTCGGCGCCAGCCCGAGAGGATTTCTGTGTTGCCTCTGGTCGAGATGCATGTCGGGGCCGGGGCCGGTCCTGGTCGGGGCAGGGCCAATCACGGTCAGGCTCGGTCTATCTCGGGGCCGGCGCTTGTCGAGGTCTCCGACGGCAGCTGGTCCTGCCGAGGGACCTCTTCAGGGCCGGATGGTGTCGCAGCCACCCCGTGTGGCTCTGAGCCCCTCTTTGGGGCCGGTTCAAGTTGGCGCCAGCCTGAGTGCAGGTCCGGTCGAGATACATGTCGGGGCCAGTGCCGGTCTTGGTCTGGACAGGGCCCGTCACGGTCGGGGTCGGTCCGTGTCGAGGTCCCTTTTCAGGGAGGATAAGGTGAGAGCCAGCCCGAGAAGAGTTCTGCACTGGCTCCAGTCGAGATGCATGTAGGCGGCCAGCCTGTGTCGAGGTCCCTGACGGTGCCCGTTCCTGCCGAGGGACCTCTACAGACCTGGATGGTGTCGCAGCCACCCCGTGTGGCTCTGGGCCCCTGCTTGGAGCCGGTTCAAGTCGGCGCCAGCCTGAGTGGAGGTACGTTCGAGATGCATGTCAGGACCCAGGTCGGGGCCGGTGGCAGTGCTGGTCGAGGTGGGGATCGGGGCATGGCCAGTCACGGTCAGGGTCGGTCTATGTCGGGGCCGGCCCGTGTCGAGGTCTCCGACAGTGCCCGTTCCTGTCGAGGGACCTCTTCAGGGCCGGATGGTGTTGGAGCCACCCCGTGTGGCTCTGGGCCCCTGTTTGGGGCCGGTTGAAGTCGGCGCCAGCCTGAGTGCAGGTGCGGTCGAGATGCATGTCGGGGCCCAGGTCAGGGCGGGTGGCAATCCTGGTCAAGTTGTTGGTCGGGGCAGTGCCCGTCACGGTCGGGGTCGGTCTATTTCGCGGCCGGCCCGTGCTGAGGTCTCCGACGTTACCCGTTCCTGTCGAGGGACCTCTTCAGGACCAGATGGTGTCGGAGCCGCCCCGTTTGACTCTGGGCCCCTGTTTGGGGCCGGTTCAAGTCGGCGCCAGCCTGAGTGCAGGTCCGGTCGAGATGCATGTCAGGGGCCAAGTCGGGGCCGGTGGCAGTGCTGGTCGAGGTGGGATCAGGGCAGTGCCCGTCACGGTCGGGGTCGGTCTATGTCGGGGCCGGCCTGTGTCGAGGTCTCCGACGTCACCCGTTCCTGCTGAGGGACCCCTTCAGGGCCGGATGGTGTCGGAGCTGCCTTGTGTGGCTCTGGGCCCCTGTTTGGGGCCGGTTCAAGTCGGCGCCAGCCTGAGTGGAGGTACGTGCGAGATGCATGTCAGGGCCCAGGTCAGGGCCGGTGGCAGTGCTGGTCGAGGTGGGGATCGGGGCATGGCCAGTCACGGTCGGGGTCGGTCTATGTCGGGGCCGGCCCGTGTCGAGGTCTCCGACAGTGCCCGTTTCTGTCGAGGGACCTCTTCAGGACCGGATGGTGTCGGAGCCACCCCGTGTGGCTCTGGGCCCCTGTTTGGGGCCGGTTCAAGTCGGCGCCATCCTGAGTGGCGGTACGTTCGAGATGCATGTCAGGGCCCAGGTCGGGGCCAGTGGCAGTGCTGGTCGAGGTGGGGATCGGGGCATGGCCAGTCACGGTCGGGGTCGGTCTATGTCGGGGCCGGCCTGTGTCGAGGTCTCCGACGTCACCCGTTCCTGTCGAGGGACCTCTTCAGGGCCGGATGGTGTCGCAGCCACCCCATGTGGCTCTGGGCCCCAGTTTGGGGCCGGTTGAAGTCGGCGCCAGCCTGAGTGCAGGTCCGGTCGAGATGCTTGTCAGGGCCTGTGCCGGTCCTGGTGGAGGTCTTGGTCGGGGCAGTGCCCATCACGGTCGGGGTCGGTCTATGTCGAGGTCCCTCTGTAGGGAGGTTAAGGTCGGCACCAGCCCGAGAGGATTTCTATGTTGCCTCTGGTCGAGATGCGTGTCGGGGCTGGGACAGGTCTTGGTCGGGAAAGGGCATGTCACGGTCGGGGCCGGCCCGTGTCGAAGGCCCCGACGGTGCCTGTTCCGGCCGAGGGACCCCTTCAGGGCCGGATGGTGTCGGAGCCGCCCCGTGTGGCTCTGGCTCACTGTTTGGGGCCGGTTCAAGTCGGCGCCAGCCTGAGTGCAGGTCCGGTCGATATGCATGTCCGGGCTTGTGCCGGTCCTGGTCGAGGTCTTGGTTGGGGCAGTGCCCATCACGGTCGGGGTCGGTCCGTGTCGAGGTCCCTCTGCAGGGAGGTTTAGGTCGGCGCCAGCCCGAGAAGAGTTCCACGCTGGCTCCAGTCGAGATGCAAGTAGGCGGCCAGCCCATATCGAGGTCCCTGATGGCGCCCGTTGCTGCTGAGGGACCTCTTCAGGCCTGGATGGTGTCGGAGCCGCCCCGTGTGGCTCTGGGCCCCTCTTTGGGGCCGGTTCAAGTCGATGCCAGCCTGAGTGGAGGTCCAGTCGAGATGCATGTCGGGGCCCAGGTCGGGGCCGGTGGCAGTCCTGGTCAAGGTCTTGGTCGGGACAGGCCCCGTCACGGTCGGGGCCGGCCCGTGTCGAAGGCCCCGAGGGTGCATGTTCCTGCCGAGGGACCCCTTCAGGGCCGGATGGTGTCGGAGCCGCCCCATGTGGCTCTGGCTCACTGTTTGGGGCCGGTTCAAGTTGGCGCCAGCCGGAGTGGAGGTCCGGTCGAGATGCATATCGGAAAGTGCAACGTCGGGGAGTTCGATAAGGGCCGGTCCCAACCGTGATTTGCAGACATCCTCTCGGGCTGGTGCCGACCTTAACCTCCCTGAAAAGGAACCTAGACACGGACCGACCCAGACCGTGACGGGCCCTGTCCCGACCAAGACCGGCACTGGCCCCGACATGCTCTCGAGCGGACCTGCATTCAGGCTGGCGCCAACTTGAACCGGCCGCAAACAGGGGCCCAGACCCTCACGGGGTGGCTCTGACAGCATCTGGCCCTGAAGAGGTGCCTCGACAGGAAGGTGCACCGTCGGAGACTTCGATATGGGCTGGCCCCCAACATATATCTCGACTGGACCCAGTGCGGAAGTCCTCTCGGGCTGACCTTAACCTCCCTGCAGAGGGACCTTGACACGAACTGACCCCGACTGTGACGGGCACTGCCCCGACCAACAACTCGACCAGGATTGCCACCCGCCCTGACCTGGGCCCCGACATGCATCTCGACCGGACCTCCACTCAGGCTGGCGGCGACTTCAACCGGCCCCAAACAGCGGCTCAGACCCACACTGGCGGCTGCGACACCATCCGGCCCTGAAGAGGTCCCTCGACAGGAACGGGTAACGTCGGAGACCTCGACACGGGCCGGCCCCGACATAGACCGACCCCGACCGCGACGGGCCCGGCCCCGACCAGGACCGGCCCCAGCCCCGACATGCATCTCGACCAGAGGCAACACAGAAATCCTCTCGAGCTGGCGCCGACCCTAACCTCCACATGGACCGATCCCGACCGTGATGGGCCCTGTCCCGACCAAGAGCGGCACTGGCCCCGACATGCTCTCGAGCGGACCTGCACTCAGGCTGGCGCCGACTTGAACCGGCCCCAAACAGGGGCTCAGAGTCACAAGGGGTGGCTGCGACACCATCCGGCCCTGAAGAGGTCCCTCGACAGGACCGGGTAACGTCGGAGACCTCGACACGGGCCGGCCCCGACATAGAGAGACCCCGACCGTGACGGGCCCTGTCCCGACCAAGACCTGCCCCAGCCCCGACATGCATCTCGACCAGAGGCAACATAGAAATCCTCTCGGACTGGTGCCGACCTTAACCTCCCTGCAGAGGGACCTCGACACGGACCGACCCAGACCGTGACGGGCACTGTCCCGACCAAGACCGGCACTGGCCCCGACATGCTCTCGACCGGACCTGCACTCAGGCTGGCGCCGACTTGAACCGGCCCCAAACTGGGGCCCAGACCCAAATGGGGTGGAAGCGACACCATCCGGCCCTGAAGAGGTCCCTCGACAGGAACGGGTAACGTCGGAGACCTCGACACGGCCGTCCCCGACATAGACTGACCCCGACCGTGACTGGCCATGCCCCGATCCCCACCTCGACCAGCACTGCCACCGGCCCCGACCTGGGCCCTGACATGCATCTCGAACGCACCACCACTCAGGCTGGCGCTGACGTGAACCGGCCCCAAACAGGGGCCCAGAGCCACACGGGGTGGCCACGACACCATCCGACCCTGAAGAGGACCTCTTCAGGGCCGGATGGTGTCGCTTCCACCCCATTTGGGTCTGGGACCAGTTTGGGGCCGGTTCAAGTCGGCGCCAGCCTGAGTGGAGTTCCGGTCGAGATGCATGTCAGGGCCCAGGTCGGTGCCGGTGGCGCTGCTGGTGGATGTCTTGGTCAGGACAGGGCTCGTCACGGTCGGGGTCGGTCCGTGTCGAGGTCCCTCTGCAGGGAGGTTAAGGTCGGCACCAGCCCGAGAGGTTTTCTATTTTGCCTCTGGTCGAGATGCATGTTGGGGCTGGTGCCGGTCTTGGTTGGGACAGGGCCCGTCATGGTCGGGGTTGGTCCATGTGGAGGTTAGGGTCGGCGCCAGCCCGAGAGGATTTCTGTGTTGCCTCTGGTCGAGATGCATGTCGGGGCCGGGGCTGGTGCTGGTCGGGGCCGGGCCAATCACGGTCAGGGTCGGTCTATCTCGGGGCCGGCCCGTGTCGAGGTTTCCGACGTTACCCGTTCCTGTCGAGGGACCTCTTCAGGGCCGGATGGTGTCGCTTCCACCCCATTTGGGTCTGGGCCCCAGTTTGGGGCCGGTTGAAGTTGGCGCCAGCCTGAGTGGAGGTCCGGTCGAGATGCAGAGGCAACATAGAAATCCTCTCGGGCTGGTGCCGACCTTAACCTCCCTGCAGAGGGACCTCGACACGGACCGACCCCGACCGTGACGGGCCCTGTCCCGACCAAGACCGGCACTGGCCCCGACATGCTCTCGAGCGGACCTCCACTCAGGCTGGCGCCAACTTGAACCGGCCCCAAACTGGGGCTCAGACACACACGGGGTGGCTGCGACACCATCCGGCCCTGAAGAGGTCCCTCGACGGGAACGGGCACCGTCGGGGCCTTCGATAATGGGCGGCCCCAATCCTGATTGGCCCGGCCCTGACCATGGCCTCGACCAGGGCCGGCACGGGCTCCGACATGCATTTTGATTGGAGCCAGCGTGGAACTCCTCTCGGGCTGGTGCCGACCTTAACCTCCCTGCAGAGGGACCTCGACACGGACTGACCCCAACCTGACGGGCCCTGTCCCGACCAAGACCGGCACTGGCCCCGACATGTTCTCGACAGGACCTGTACTCAGGCTGGCGCCGACTTGGACGGGCCACAAACATGGGCTCAGACACACACGGGGTGGCTGCGACACCATCCGGCCCTGAATGGGTCCCTCGACAGGAACGGGCACCGTCGGGGACTTCGACACTGACCGATCCCGAGAGTGACGGGCCCTGTCCCGACCACAACCTCGACCAGGACCGGCACCGGCCACGACATGCATCTCGACCAGAAGCAACGCAGAAGCCCTCTCGGGCTGGCGCTGACCTTAACCTCCCTGCAGAGGACCTCGACTCGGGCCGGCCCCGAAATAGACTGACCCCCGACCGTGACTGGCCATGCCCCGATCCCCACCTGGACCAGCACTGCCACCGGCCCCGACCTGAGCCCTGACATGCATCTCGAACGCACCACCACTCAGGCTGGCGCCGACTTGAACCGGCCCCAAACAGGGGCTCAGACCCACACTGGCGCCTGCGACACCATCCGGCCCTGAAGAGGTGCTTTGACAGGACCGGGTAACGTCGGAGACCTCGACACGGGCCGGCCCCGACATAGAGAGACCCCGACCGTGACGGGCCCTGTCCCGACCAAGACCTGCCCCGGCCCCGACATGCATCTTGACCAGAGGCAACATAGAAATCCTCTCGGGCTGGTGCCGACCTTAACCTCCCTGCAGAGGGACCTCGACACGGACCGACCCCGACCGTGACGGGCCCTGTCCCGACCAAGACCGGCACTGGCCCCGACATGCTCTCGAGCGGACCTGCACTCAGGCTGGCGCCGACTTGAACCGGCCCCAAACAGGGGCTCAGACCCACACTGGCGCCTGCGACACCATCCGGCCCTGAAGAGGTGCTTCGACAGGACCGGGTAACGTCGGAGACCTCGACACGGGCCGGCCCCGACATAGACCGACCCCGACCGTGACGGGCCCTGTCCCGACCAAGACCTGCCCCGGCCCCGACATGCATCTCGACCAGAGGCAACATAGAAATCCTCTCGGGCTGGTGCCGACCTTAACCTCCCTGCAGAGGGACCTCGACACGGACCGACCCCGACCGTGACGGCCACTGCCCCGACCAAGACCTCGACCAGGACTGCCACCCGCCCCGACATGGGCCCCGACATGCATCATGGTCGGACCTGCACTCAGGCTGGCGCAGACTTCAACCGGCCCCAAACAGGGGCCCAGACCCACACGGGGTGGCTGCGACACCATCTGGCCCTGAAGAGGTGCCTCGACAGGAACGGGCACCGTCGGGGACTTCGACACTGACCGACCCCGAAATAGACCGACCCCGACCGTGACGGGCACTGTCCCGACCAAGACCGGCATCGGCCCCGACATGTTCTCGACAGCACCTGTACTCAGGCTGGCGCCGACTTGGATGGGCCACAAACATGGGCTCAGACACACACGGGGTGGCTGCGACACCATCCGGCCCTGAATGGGTCCCTCGACAGGAACGGGTAACATCGGAAACCTCGACACGGGCCGGCCCCGACATAGACTGACCCCGACCGTGACTGGCCATTCCCGATCCCCACCTGGACCAGCACTGCCACCGGCCCCGACCTGAGCCCTGACATGCATCTCGAACGCACCACCACTCAGGCTGGCGCCGACTTGAACCGGCCCCAAAGAGTGAGCCAGAACCACACGGGGCGGCTCCGACACCATCCGGCCCTGAAGGGGTCCCTCGGCAGGAACAGGCACCGTCGGGGCCTTCGACACGGGCCCTGCCCCGACCAACAACTCGACCAGGATTGCCACCCGCCCTGACCTGGCCCCGACATGCATCTCGACCGGACCTGCACTCAGGCTGGCGCCGACTTGGACCGGCCCCAAACAGGGGCCCAGAGCCATACTGGGTGACTCCGACACCATCCGGCCCTGAAGCGGTCTCTCGACAGGAACGTGCAATGTCGGGGAGTTCGATAAGGGCCGGTCCCAACCGTGATTGGCAATGCAGAAATCCTCTCGGGCTGGTGCCGACCTAAACCTCCCTGAAAAGGAACCTAGACACGGACCGACCCAGACCGTGACGGGCCCTGTCCCGACCAAGACCTCCACCAGCAGCGCCACCGGCACCGAGCTGGGCCCTGACATGCATCTCGACCGGACCTCCACTCAGGCTGGCGCCAACTTGAACCGGCCCCAAACTGGGGCCCAAACCCAAATGGGGTGGCCACGACACCATCCGGCCCTGAAGAGGTCCCTCGATAGGAACGGGTAACGTCGGAGACCTCGACACGGGCCGGCCCCGACATAGACCGACCCCGACCGCGACGGGCCCGGCCCCGACCAGGACCGGCCCCAGCCCCGACATGCATCTCGACCAGAGGCAACACAGAAATCCTCTCGAGCTGGCGCCGACCCTAACCTCCACATGGACCGATCCCGACCGTGATGGGCCCTGTCCCGACCAAGAGCGGCACTGGCCCCGACATGCTCTCGAGCGGACCTGCACTCAGGCTGGCGCCGACTTGAACCGGCCCCAAACAGGGGCTCAGACCCACAAGGGGTGGCTGCGACACCATCCGGCCCTGAAGAGGTCCCTCGACAGGAATGGGTAACGTTGGAGACCTTGACACGGGCCGGCCCCGACATAGACCGACCCCGACCGTGACGGGCCCTGTCCCGACCAAGACCTGCCCCAGCCCCGACATGCATCTCGACCAGAGGCAACATAGAAATCCTCTCGGGCTGGTGCCGACCTTAACCTCCCTACAGAGGGACCTCGACACGGACCGACCCCGACCGTGACGGGCCCTGTCCCGACCAAGACCGGCACTGGCCCCGACATGCTCTCGAGCGGACCTCCAGTCAGGCTGGCGCCAACTTGAACCAGCCCCAAACTGGGGCTCAGACACACACGGGGTGGCTGCGACACCATCCGGCCCTGAAGAGGTCCCTCGACGGGAACGGGCACCGTCGGGGCCTTCGATAATGGGCGGCCCCAATCCTGATTGGCCCGGCCCTGACCATGGCCTCGACCAGGGCCGGCACGGGCTCCGACATGCATTTTGATTGGAGCCAGCGTGGAACTCCTCTCGGGCTGGTGCCGACCTTAACCTCCCTGCAGAGGGACCTCGACACGGACTGACCCCGACCTGACGGGCCCTGTCCCGACCAAGACGGGCACTGGCCCCGACATGCTCTCGACCGGACCTGCACTCAGGCTGGCGCCGACTTGAACCGGCCCCAAACAGGGACCCAGAGCCACACGGGGTGACTGCGACACCATCTGGCCCTGAAGAGGTGCCTCGACAGGAACGGGCACCGTCGGGGACTTCGACACTGACCGACCCCCACAGTGACGGGCCCTGTCCCGACCACAACCTCGACCAGGACCGGCACCGGCCACGACATGCATCTCGACCAGAAGAAACGCAGAAGCCCTCTCGGGCTGGCGCTGACCTTAACCTCCCTGCAGAGGGACCTCGACACGGGCCTGCCCCGAGATAGACCGATCCCGACCGTGATGGGCCCTGTCCCGACCAAGACCGGCACTGGCCCCGACATGTTCTCGACAGGACCTGTACTCAGGCTGGCGCCGACTTGGACGGGCCACAAACATGGGCTCAGACACACACGGGGTGGCTGCGACACCATCCGGCCCTGAATGGGTCCCTCGACAGGAACGGGCACCGTCGGGGACTTCGACACTGACCGATCCCGAGAGTGACGGGCCCTGTCCCGACCACAACCTCGACCAGGACCGGCACCGGCCACGACATGCATCTCGACCAGAAGCAACGCAGAAGCCCTCTCGGGCTGGCGCTGACCTTAACCTCCCTGCAGAGGACCTCGACTCGGGCCGGCCCCGACATAGACTGACCCCCGACCGTGACTGGCCATGCCCCGATCCCCACCTGGACCAGCACTGCCACCGGCCCCGACCTGAGCCCTGACATGCATCTCGAACGCACCACCACTCAGGCTGGCGCCGACTTGAACTGGCCCCAAAGAGTGAGCCAGAACCACACGGGGCGGCTCCGACACCATCCGGCCCTGAAGAGGTGCTTCGACAGGACCGGGTAACGTCGGAGACCTCGACACGGGCCGGCCGCGACATAGAGAGACCCCGACCGCGACGGGCCCTGTCCCGACCAAGACCGGCACTGGCCCCGACATGCTCTCGAGCGGACCTCCACTCAGGCTGGCGGCGACTTGAACCGGCCCCAAAGAGGGGCTCAGACCCACACTGGCGGCTGCGACACCATCCGGCCCTGAAGAGGTGCTTCGACAGGAACGGGTAACGTCGGAGACCTCGACACGGGCCGGCCCCGACATAGACCGACCCCGACCGCGACGGGCCCGGCCCCGACCAGGACCGGCCCCAGCCCCGACATGCATCTCGACCAGAGGCAACACAGAAATCCTCTCGAGCTGGCGCCGACCCTAACCTCCACATGGACCAATCCCGACCGTGATGGGCCCTGTCCCGACCAAGAGCGGCACTGGCCCCGACATGCTCTCGAGCGGACCTGCACTCAGGCTGGCGCCGACTTGAACCGGCCCCAAAGAGGGGCTCAGAGCCACAAGGGGTGGCTGCGACACCATCCGGCCCTGAAGAGGTCCCTCGACAGGAATGGGTAACGTTGGAGACCTCGACACGGGCCGGCCCCGACATAGACCGACCCCGACCGTGACGGGCCCTGTCCCGACCAAGACCTGCCCCAGCCCCGACATGCATCTCGACCAGAGGCAACATAGAAATCCTCTCGGGCTGGTGCCGACCTTAACCTCCCTACAGAGGGACCTCGACACGGACCGACCCCGACCGTGACGGGCCCTGTCCCGACCAAGACCGGCACTGGCCCCGACATGCTCTCGAGCGGACCTCCAGTCAGGCTGGCGCCAACTTGAACCGGCCCCAAACTGGGGCTCAGACACACACGGGGTGGCTGCGACACCATCCGGCCCTGAAGAGGTCCCTCGACGGGAACGGGCACCGTCGGGGCCTTCGATAATGGGCAGCCCCAATCCTGATTGGCCCGGCCCCGACCATGGCCTCGACCAGGGCCGGCACGGGCTCCGACATGCATTTTGATTGGAGCCAGCGTGGAACTCCTCTCGGGCTGGTGCCGACCTTAACCTCCCTGCAGAGGGACCTCGACACGGACTGACCCCGACCTGACGGGCCCTGTCCCGACCAAGACCGGCACTGGCCCCGACATGCTCTCGACCGGACCTGCACTCAGGCTGGCGCCGACATGAACCGGCCCCAAACAGGGACCCAGAGCCACACGGGGTGACTGCGACACCATCTGGCCCTGAAGAGGTGCCTCGACAGGAACGGGCACCGTCGGGGACTTCGACACTGACCGACCCCCACAGTGACGGGCCCTGTCCCGACCACAACCTCGACCAGGACCGGCACCGGCCACGACATGCATCTCGACCAGAAGAAACGCAGAAGCCCTCTCGGGCTGGCGCTGACCTTAACCTCCCTGCAGAGGGACCTCGACACGGGCCTGCCCCGAGATAGACCGATCCCGACCGTGATGGGCCCTGTCCCGACCAAGACCGGCACTGGCCCCGACATGTTCTCGACAGGACCTGTACTCAGGCTGGCGCCGACTTGGACGGGCCACAAACAGGGGCCCAGAGCCACACGGGGTGGCTGCGACACCATCTGGCCCTGAATGGGTCCCTCGACAGGAACGGGCACCGTCGGGGACTTCGACACTGACCGACCCCCACAGTGACGGGCCCTGTCCCGACCACAACCTCGACCAGGACCGGCACCGGCCACGACATGCATCTCGACCAGAAGCAACGCAGAAGCCCTCTCGGGCTGGCGCTGACCTTAACCTCCCTGCAGAGGACCTCGACTCGGGCCGGCCCCGACATAGACTGACCCCCGACCGTGACTGGCCATGCCCCGATCCCCACCTGGACCAGCACTGCCAACGGCCCCGACCTGAGCCCTGACATGCATCTCGAACGCACCACCACTCAGGCTGGCGCCGACTTGAACCGGCCCCAAAGAGTGAGCCAGAACCACACGGGGCGGCTCCGACACCATCCGGCCCTGAAGAGGCGCTTCGACAGGACCGGGTAACGTCGGAGACCTCGACACGGGCCGGCCCCGACATAGAGAGACCCCGACCGTGACGGGCCCTGTCCCGACCAAGACCGGCACTGGCCCCGACATGCTCTCGAGCGGACCTGCACTCAGGCTGGCGCCGACTTGGACCGGCCCCAAACAGGGGCCCAGAGCCATACTGGGTGACTCCGACACCATCCGGCCCTGAAGCGGTCTCTCGACAGGAACGTGCAATGTCGGGGAGTTCGATAAGGGCCGGTCCCAACCGTGATTGGCAATGCAGAAATCCTCTCGGGCTGGTGCCGACCTAAACCTCCCTGAAAAGGAACCTAGACACGGACTGACCCAGACCGTGACGGGCCCTGTCCCGACCAAGACCTCCACCAGCAACGCCACCGGCACCGAGCTGGGCCCTGACATGCATCTCGACCGGACCTCCACTCAGGCTGGCGCCAACTTGAACCGGCCCCAAACTGGGGCCCAAACCCAAATGGGGTGGCCACGACACCATCCGGCCCTGAAGAGGTCCCTCGACAGGAACGGGTAACGTCGGAGACCTCGACACGGGCCGGCCCCGACATGCATCTCGACCAGAGGCAACACAGAAATCCTCTCGAGCTGGCGCCGACCCTAACCTCCACATGGACCGATCCCGACCGTGATGGGCCCTGTCCCGACCAAGAGCGGCACTGGCCCCGACATGCTCTCGAGCGGACCTGCACTCAGGCTGGCGCCGACTTGAACCGGCCCCAAAGAGGGGCTCAGAGCCACAAGGGGTGGCTGCGACACCATCCGGCCCTGAAGAGGTCCCTCGACAGGAATGGGTAACGTTGGAGACCTCGACACGGGCCGGCCCCGACATAGACCGACCCCGACCGTGACGGGCCCTGTCCCGACCAAGACCTGCCCCAGCCCCGACATGCATCTCGACCAGAGGCAACATAGAAATCCTCTCGGGCTGGTGCCGACCTTAACCTCCCTACAGAGGGACCTCGACACGGACCGACCCCGACCGTGACGGGCCCTGTCCCGACCAAGACCGGCACTGGCCCCGACATGCTCTCGAGCGGACCTCCAGTCAGGCTGGCGCCAACTTGAACCGGCCCCAAACTGGGGCTCAGACACACACGGGGTGGCTGCGACACCATCCGGCCCTGAAGAGGTCCCTCGACGGGAACGGGCACCGTCGGGGCCTTCGATAATGGGCAGCCCCAATCCTGATTGGCCCGGCCCCGACCATGGCCTCGACCAGGGCCGGCACGGGCTCCGACATGCATTTTGATTGGAGCCAGCGTGGAACTCCTCTCGGGCTGGTGCCGACCTTAACCTCCCTGCAGAGGGACCTCGACACGGACTGACCCCGACCTGACGGGCCCTGTCCCGACCAAGACCGGCACTGGCCCCGACATGCTCTCGACCGGACCTGCACTCAGGCTGGCGCAGACTTGAACCGGCCCCAAACAGGGACCCAGAGCCACACGGGGTGACTGCGACACCATCTGGCCCTGAAGAGGTGCCTCGACAGGAACGGGCACCGTCGGGGACTTCGACACTGACCGACCCCCACAGTGACGGGCCCTGTCCCGACCACAACCTCGACCAGGACCGGCACCGGCCACGACATGCATCTCGACCAGAAGAAACGCAGAAGCCCTCTCGGGCTGGCGCTGACCTTAACCTCCCTGCAGAGGGACCTCGACACGGGCCTGCCCCGAGATAGACCGATCCCGACCGTGATGGGCCCTGTCCCGACCAAGACCGGCACTGGCCCCGACATGTTCTCGACAGGACCTGTACTCAGGCTGGCGCCGACTTGGACGGGCCACAAACATGGGCTCAGACACACACGGGGTGGCTGCGACACCATCCGGCCCTGAATGGGTCCCTCGACAGGAACGGGCACCGTCGGGGACTTCGACACTGACCGAGCCCGAGAGTGACGGGCCCTGTCCCGACCACAACCTCGACCAGGACCGGCACCGGCCACGACATGCATCTCGACCAGAAGCAACGCAGAAGCCCTCTCGGGCTGGCGCTGACCTTAACCTCCCTGCAGAGGACCTCGACTCGGGCCGGCCCCGACATAGACTGACCCCCGACCGTGACTGGCCATGCCCCGATCCCCACCTGGACCAGCACTGCCACCGGCCCCGACCTGAGCCCTGACATGCATCTCGAACGCACCACCACTCAGGCTGGCGCCGACTTGAACCGGCCCCAAAGAGTGAGCCAGAACCACACGGGGCGGCTCCGACACCATCCGGCCCTGAAGAGGTGCTTCGACAGGACCGGGTAACGTCGGAGACCTCGACACGGGCCGGCCCCGACATAGAGAGACCCCGACCGTGACGGGCCCTGTCCCGACCAAGACCGGCACTGGCCCCGACATGCTCTCGAGCGGACCTGCACTCAGGCTGGCGCCGACTTGAACCGGCCCCAAACAGGGGCTCAGACCCACACTGGCGGCTGCGACACCATCCGGCCCTGAAGAGGTGCTTCGACAGGACCGGGTAACGTCGGAGACCTCGACACGGGCCGGCCCCGACATAGACCGACCCCGACCGTGACGGGCCCTGTCCCGACCAAGACCGGCACTGGCCCCGACATGCATCTTGACCAGAGGCAACATAGAAATCCTCTCGGGCTGGTGCCGACCTTAACCTCCCTGCAGAGGGACCTCGACACGGACCGACCCCGACCGTGACGGGCCCTGTCCCGACCAAGACCGGCACTGGCCCCGACATGCTCTCGAGCGGACCTGCACTCAGGCTGGCGCCGACTTGAACCGGCCCCAAACAGGGGCTCAGACCCACACTGGCGCCTGCGACACCACCCGGCCCTGAAGAGGTCCCTAGACAGGACCGGGTAACGTCGGAGACCTCGACACGGGCCGGCCCCGACATAGAGAGACCCCGACCGTGACGGGCCCTGTCCCGACCAAGACCTGCCCCGGCCCCGACATGCATCTCGACCAGAGGCAACATAGAAATCCTCTCGGGCTGGTGCCGACCTTAACCTCCCTGCAGAGGGACCTCGACACGGACCGACCCCGACCGTGACGGCCACTGCCCCGACCAAGACCTCGACCAGGACTGCCACCCGCCCCGACATGGGCCCCGACATGCATCATGGTCGGACCTGCACTCAGGCTGGCGCAGACTTCAACCGGCCCCAAACAGGGACCCAGACCCACACGGCGTGGCTGCGACACCATCTGGCCCTGAAGAGGTGCCTCGACAGGAACGGGCACCGTCGGGGACTTCGACACTGACCGACCCCGAAATAGACCGACCCCGACCGTGACGGGCACTGTCCCAACCAAGACCGGCATCGGCCCCGACATGTTCTCGACAGCACCTGTACTCAGGCTGGCGCCGACTTGGATGGGCCACAAACATGGGCTCAGACACACACGGGGTGGCTGCGACACCATCCGGCACTGAAGAGGTCCCTCGACAGGACCAGCTACCGTTGGAGACCTCGACAAGGGCTGGGCCCGAGATAGACCGACCGTGACCGTGATTGGCCCGGCCCCGACCAGGACCGGCCCCGGCCCCGACACACATCTCGACCGGACCTGCACTCAGGCTGGCGCCGACTTGAACCGGCCCCAAACAGGGGCCCAGAGTCAAACGGGGCGGCTCCGACACCATCTGGTCCTGAAGAGGTCCCTCGACAGGAACGGGTAACATCGGAAACCTCGACACGGGCCGGCCCCGACATAGACTGACCCCGACCGTGACTGGCCATTCCCGATCCCCACCTGGACCAGCACTGCCACCGGCCCCGACCTGAGCCCTGACATGCATCTCGAACGCACCACCACTCAGGCTGGCGCCGACTTGAACCGGCCCCAAAGAGTGAGCCAGAACCACACGGGGCGGCTCCGACACCATCCGGCCCTGAAGGGGTCCCTCGGCAGGAATAGGCACCGTCGGGGCCTTCGACACGGGCCCTGCCCCGACCAACAACTCGACCAGGATTGCCACCCGCCCTGACCTGGCCCCGACATGCTCTCGAGCGGACCTGCACTCAGGCTGGCGCCGACTTGGACCGGCCCCAAACAGGGGCCCAGAGCCATACTGGGTGACTCCGACACCATCCGGCCCTGAAGCGGTCTCTCGACAGGAACGTGCAATGTCGGGGAGTTCGATAAGGGCCGGTCCCAACCGTGATTGGCAATGCAGAAATCCTCTCGGGCTGGTGCCGACCTTAACCTCCCTGAAAAGGAACCTAGACACGGACCGACCCAGACCGTGACGGGCCCTGTCCCGACCAAGACCTCCACCAGCAACGCCACCGGCACCGAGCTGGGCCCTGACATGCATCTCGACCGGACCTCCACTCAGGCTGGCGCCAACTTGAACCGGCCCCAAACTGGGGCCCAAACCCAAATGGGGTGGCCACGACACCATCCGGCCCTGAAGAGGTCCCTCGACAGGAACGGGTAACGTCGGAGACCTCGACACGGGCCGGCCCCGACATGCATCTCGACCAGAGGCAACACAGAAATCCTCTCGAGCTGGCGCCGACCCTAACCTCCACATGGACCGATCCCGACCGTGATGGGCCCTGTCCCGACCAAGAGCGGCACTGGCCCCGACATGCTCTCGAGCGGACCTGCACTCAGGCTGGCGCCGACTTGAACCGGCCCCAAAGAGGGGCTCAGAGCCACACGGGGTGGCTGCGACACCATCCGGCCCTGAAGAGGTCCCTCGACAGGAATGGGTAACGTTGGAGACCTCGACACGGGCCGGCCCCGACATAGACCGACCCCGACCGTGACGGGCCCTGTCCCGACCAAGACCTGCCCCAGCCCCGACATGCATCTCGACCAGAGGCAACATAGAAATCCTCTCGGGCTGGTGCCGACCTTAACCTCCCTACAGAGGGACCTCGACACGGACCGACCCCGACCGTGACGGGCCTTGTCCCGACCAAGACCGGCACTGGCCCCGACATGCTCTCGAGCGGACCTCCAGTCAGGCTGGCGCCAACTTGAACCGGCCCCAAACAGGGGCTCAGACACACACGGGGTGGCTGCGACACCATCCGGCCCTGAAGAGGTCCCTCGACGGGAACGGGCACCGTCGGGGCCTTCGATAATGGGCGGCCCCAATCCTGATTGGCCCGGCCCCGACCATGGCCTCGACCAGGGCCGGCACGGGCTCCGACATGCATTTTGATTGGAGCCAGCGTGGAACTCCTCTCGGGCTGGTGCCGACCTTAACCTCCCTGCAGAGGGACCTCGACACGGACTGACCCCGACCTGACGGGCCCTGTCCCGACCAAGACCGGCACTGGCCCCGACATGCTCTCGACCGGACCTGCACTCAGGCTGGCGCCGACTTGAACCGGCCCCAAACAGGGACCCAGAGCCACACGGGGTGACTGCGACACCATCTGGCCCTGAAGAGGTGCCTCGACAGGAACGGGCACCGTCGGGGACTTCGACACTGACCGACCCCCACAGTGACGGGCCCTGTCCCGACCACAACCTCGACCAGGACCGGCACCGGCCACGACATGCATCTCGACCAGAAGAAACGCAGAAGCCCTCTCGTGCTGGCGCTGACCTTAACCTCCCTGCAGAGGGACCTCGACACGGGCCTGCCCCGAGATAGACCGATCCCGACCGTGATGGGCCCTGTCCCGACCAAGACCGGCACTGGCCCCGACATGTTCTCGACAGGACCTGTACTCAGGCTGGCGCCGACTTGGACGGGCCACAAACATGGGCTCAGACACACACGGGGTGGCTGCGACACCATCCGGCCCTGAATGGGTCCCTCGACAGGAACGGGCACCGTCGGGGACTTCGACACTGACCGATCCCGAGAGTGACGGGCCCTGTCCCGACCACAACCTCGACCGGGACCGGCACCGGCCACGACATGCATCTCGACCAGAAGCAACGCAGAAGCCCTCTCGGGCTGGCGCTGACCTTAACCTCCCTGCAGAGGACCTCGACTCGGGCCGGCCCCGACATAGACTGACCCCCGACCGTGACTGGCCATGCCCCGATCCCCACCTGGACCAGCACTGCCACCGGCCCCGACCTGAGCCCTGACATGCATCTCGAACGCACCACCACTCAGGCTGGCGCCGACTTGAACCGGCCCCAAAGAGTGAGCCAGAACCACACGGGGCGGCTCCGACACCATCCGGCCCTGAAGAGGTGCTTCGACAGGACCGGGTAACGTCGGAGACCTCGACACGGGCCGGCCCCGACATAGAGAGACCCCGACCGTGACGGGCCCTGTCCCGACCAAGACCGGCACTGGCCCCGACATGCTCTCGAGCGGACCTGCACTCAGGCTGGCGCCGACTTGAACCGGCCCCAAACAGGGGCTCAGACCCACACTGGCGCCTGCGACACCATCCGGCCCTGAAGAGGTGCTTCGACAGGACCGGGTAACGTCGGAGACCTCGACATGGGCCGGCCCCGACATAGAGAGACCCCGACCGTGACGGGCCCTGTCCCGACCAAGACCTGCCCCGGCCCCGACATGCATCTCGACCAGAGGCAACATAGAAATCCTCTCGGGCTGGTGCCGACCTTAACCTCCCTGCAGAGGGACCTCGACACGGACCGACCCCGACCGTGACGGCCACTGCCCCGACCAAGACCTCGACCAGGACTGCCACCCGCCCCGACATGGGCCCCGACATGCATCATGGTCGGACCTGCACTCAGGCTGGCGCAGACTTCAACCGGCCCCAAACAGGGGCCCAGACCCACACGGGGTGGCTGCGACACCATCTGGCCCTGAAGAGGTGCCTCGACAGGAACGGGCACCGTCGGGGACTTCGACACTGACCGACCCCGAAATAGACCGACCCCGACCGTGACGGGCACTGTCCCGACCAAGACCGGCATCGGCCCCGACATGTTCTCGACAGCACCTGTACTCAGGCTGGCGCCGACTTGGATGGGCCACAAACATGGGCTCAGACACACACGGGGTGGCTGCGACACCATCCGGCCCTGAATGGGTCCCTCGACAGGAACGGGTAACATCGGAAACCTCGACACGGGCCGGCCCCGACATAGACTGACCCCGACCGTGACTGGCCATTCCCGATCCCCACCTGGACCAGCACTGCCACCGGCCCCGACCTGAGCCCTGACATGCATCTCGAACGCACCACCACTCAGGCTGGCGCCGACTTGAACCGGCCCCAAAGAGTGAGCCAGAACCACACGGGGCGGCTCCGACACCATCCGGCCCTGAAGGGGTCCCTCGGCAGGAACAGGCACCGTCGGTGCCTTCGACACGGGCCCTGCCCCGACCAACAACTCGACCAGGATTGCCACCCGCCCTGACCTGGCCCCGACATGCATCTCGACCGGACCTGCACTCAGGCTGGCGCCGACTTGGACCGGCCCCAAACAGGGGCCCAGAGCCATACTGGGTGACTCCGACACCATCCGGCCCTGAAGCGGTCTCTCGACAGGAACGTGCAATGTTGGGGAGTTCGATAAGGGCCGGTCCCAACCGTGATTGGCAATGCAGAAATCCTCTCGGGCTGGTGCCGACCTAAACCTCCCTGAAAAGGAACCTAGACACGGACCGACCCAGACCGTGACGGGCCCTGTCCCGACCAAGACCTCCACCAGCAACGCCACCGGCACCGAGCTGGGCCCTGACATGCATCTCGACCGGACCTCCACTCAGGCTGGCTCCGACTTGAACCGGCCCCAAACTGGGGCCCAAACCCAAATGGGGTGGCCACGACACCATCCGGCCCTGAAGAGGTCCCTCGACAGGAACGGGTAACGTCGGAGACCTCGACACGGGCCGGCCCCGACATAGACCGACCCCGACCGCGACGGGCCCGGCCCCGACCAGGACCGGCCCCAGCCCCGACATGCATCTCGACCAGAGGCAACACAGAAATCCTCTCGAGCTGGCGCCGACCCTAACCTCCACATGGACCGATCCCGACCGTGATGGGCCCTGTCCCGACCAAGAGCGGCACTGGCCCCGACATGCTCTCGAGCGGACCTGCACTCAGGCTGGCGCCGACTTGAACCGGCCCCAAAGAGGGGCTCAGAGCCACAAGGGGTGGCTGCGACACCATCCGGCCCTGAAGAGGTCCCTCGACAGGAATGGGTAACGTTGGAGACCTCGACACGGGCCGGCCCCGACATAGACCGACCCCGACCGTGACGGGCCCTGTCCCGACCAAGACCTGCCCCAGCCCCGACATGCATCTCGACCAGAGGCAACATAGAAATCCTCTCGGGCTGGTGCCGACCTTAACCTCCCTACAGAGGGACCTCGACACGGACCGACCCCGACCGTGACGGGCCCTGTCCCGACCAAGACCGGCACTGGCCCCGACATGCTCTCGAGCGGACCTCCAGTCAGGCTGGCGCCAACTTGAACCGGCCCCAAACTGGGGCTCAGACACACATGGGGTGGCTGCGACACCATCCGGCCCTGAAGAGGTCCCTCGACGGGAACGGGCACCGTCGGGGCCTTCGATAATGGGCGGCCCCAATCCTGATTGGCCCGGCCCTGACCATGGCCTCGACCAGGGCCGGCACGGGCTCCGACATGCATTTTGATTGGAGCCAGCGTGGAACTCCTCTCGGGCTGGTGCCGACCTTAACCTCCCTGCAGAGGGACCTCGACACGGACTGACCCCGACCTGACGGGCCCTGTCCCGACCAAGACCGGCACTGGCCCCGACATGCTCTCGACCGGACCTGCACTCAGGCTGGCGCCGACTTGAACCGGCCCCAAACAGGGACCCAGAGCCACACGGGGTGACTGCGACACCATCTGGCCCTGAAGAGGTGCCTCGACAGGAACGGGCACCGTCGGGGACTTCGACACTGACCGACCCCCACAGTGACGGGCCCTGTCCCGACCACAACCTCGACCAGGACCGGCACCGGCCACGACATGCATCTCGACCAGAAGAAACGCAGAAGCCCTCTCGGGCTGGCGCTGACCTTAACCTCCCTGCAGAGGGACCTCGACACGGGCCTGCCCCGAGATAGACCGATCCCGACCGTGATGGGCCCTGTCCCGACCAAGACCGGCACTGGCCCCGACATGTTCTCGACAGGACCTGTACTCAGGCTGGCGCCGACTTGGACGGGCCACAAACATGGGCTCAGACACACACGGGGTGGCTGCGACACCATCCGGCCCTGAATGGGTCCCTCGACAGGAACGGGCACCGTCGGGGACTTCGACACTGACCGAGCCCGAGAGTGACGGGCCCTGTCCCGACCACAACCTCGACCAGGACCGGCACCGGCCACGACATGCATCTCGACCAGAAGCAACGCAGAAGCCCTCTCGGGCTGGCGCTGACCTTAACCTCCCTGCAGAGGACCTCGACTCGGGCCGGCCCCGACATAGACTGACCCCCGACCGTGACTGGCCATGCCCCGATCCCCACCTGGACCAGCACTGCCACCGGCCCCGACCTGAGCCCTGACATGCATCTCGAACGCACCACCACTCAGGCTGGCGCCGACTTGAACCGGCCCCAAAGAGTGAGCCAGAACCACACGGGGCGGCTCCGACACCATCCGGCCCTGAAGAGGTGCTTCGACAGGACCGGGTAACGTCGGAGACCTCGACACGGGCCGGCCCCGACATAGAGAGACCCCGACCGTGACGGGCCCTGTCCCGACCAAGACCGGCACTGGCCCCGACATGCTCTCGAGCGGACCTGCACTCAGGCTGGCGCCGACTTGAACCGGCCCCAAACAGGGGCTCAGACCCACACTGGCGGCTGCGACACCATCCGGCCCTGAAGAGGTCCCTCGACAGGAACGGGTAACGTCGGAGACCTCGACACGGGCCGGCCCCGACATAGACCGACCCCGACCGTGACGGGCCCTGTCCTGACCAAGACCTGCCCCGGCCCCGACATGCATCTCGACCAGAGGCAACATAGAAATCCTCTCGGGCTGGTGCCGACCTTAACCTCCCTGCAGAGGGACCTCGACACGGACCGAACCCGACCGTGACGGCCACTGCCCCGACCAAGACCTCGACCAGGACTGCCACCCGCCCCGACATGGGCCCCGACATGCATCATGGTCGGACCTGCACTCAGGCTGGCGCAGACTTCAACCGGCCCCAAACAGGGGCCCAGACCCACACGGGGTGGCTGCGACACCATCTGGCCCTGAAGAGGTGCCTCGACAGGAACGGGCACCGTCGGGGACTTCGACACTGACCGACCCCGAAATAGACCGACCCCGACCGTGACGGGCACTGTCCCGACCAAGACCGGCATCGGCCCCGACATGTTCTCGACAGCACCTGTACTCAGGCTGGCGCCGACTTGGATGGGCCACAAACATGGGCTCAGACACACACGGGGTGGCTGCGACACCATCCGGCCCTGAATGGGTCCCTCGACAGGAACGGGTAACATCGGAAACCTCGACACGGGCCGGCCCCGACATAGACTGACCCCGACCGTGACTGGCCATTCCCGATCCCCACCTGGACCAGCACTGCCACCGGCCCCGACCTGAGCCCTGACATGCATCTCGAACGCACCACCACTCAGGCTGGCGCCGACTTGAACCGGCCCCAAAGAGTGAGCCAGAACCACACGGGGCGGCTCCGACACCATCCGGCCCTGAAGGGGTCCCTCGGCAGGAACAGGCACCGTCGGGGCCTTCGACACGGGCCCTGCCCCGACCAACAACTCGACCAGGATTGCCACCCGCCCTGACCTGGCCCCGACATGCATCTCGACCGGACCTGCACTCAGGCTGGCGCCGACTTGGACCGGCCCCAAACAGGGGCCCAGAGCCATACTGGGTGACTCCGACACCATCCGGCCCTGAAGCGGTCTCTCGACAGGAACGTGCAATGTCGGGGAGTTCGATAAGGGCCGGTCCCAACCGTGATTGGCAATGCAGAAATCCTCTCGGGCTGGTGCCGACCTAAACCTCCCTGAAAAGGAACCTAGACACGGACCGACCCAGACCGTGACGGGCCCTGTCCCGACCAAGACCTCCACCAGCAACGCCACCGGCACCGAGCTGGGCCCTGACATGCATCTCGACCGGACCTCCACTCAGGCTGGCGCCAACTTGAACCGGCCCCAAACTGGGGCCCAAACCCAAATGGGGTGGCCACGACACCATCCGGCCCTGAAGAGGTCCCTCGACAGGAACGGGTAACGTCGGAGACCTCGACACGGGCCGGCCCCGACATGCATCTCGACCAGAGGCAACACAGAAATGCTCTCGAGCTGGCGCCGACCCTAACCTCCACATGGACCGATCCCGACCGTGATGGGCCCTGTCCCGACCAAGAGCGGCACTGGCCCCGACATGCTCTCGAGCGGACCTGCACTCAGGCTGGCGCCGACTTGAACCGGCCCCAAACAGGGGCTCAGAGCCACAAGGGGTGGCTGCGACACCATCCGGCCCTGAAGAGGTCCCTCGACAGGAATGGGTAACGTTGGAGACCTCGACACGGGCCGGCCCCGACATAGACCGACCCCGACTGTGACGGGCCCTGTCCCGACCAAGACCTGCCCCAGCCCCGACATGCATCTCGACCAGAGGCAACATAGAAATCCTCTCGGGCTGGTGCCGACCTTAACCTCCCTACAGAGGGACCTCGACACGGACCGACCCCGACCGTGACGGGCCCTGTCCCGACCAAGACCGGCACTGGCCCCGACATGCTCTCGACCGGACCTGCACTCAGGCTGGCGCAGACTTGAACCGGCCCCAAACAGGGACCCAGAGCCACACGGGGTGACTGCGACACCATCTGGCCCTGAAGAGGTGCCTCGACAGGAACGGGCACCGTCGGGGACTTCGACACTGACCAACCCCCACAGTGACGGGCCCTGTCCCGACCACAACCTCGACCAGGACCGGCACCGGCCACGACATGCATCTCGACCAGAAGAAACGCAGAAGCCCTCTCGGGCTGGCGCTGACCTTAACCTCCCTGCAGAGGGACCTCGACACGGGCCTGCCCCGAGATAGACCGATCCCGACCGTGATGGGCCCTGTCCCGACCAAGACCGGCACTGGCCCCGACATGTTCTCGACAGGACCTGTACTCAGGCTGGCGCCGACTTGGACGGGCCACAAACATGGGCTCAGACACACACGGGGTGGCTGCGACACCATCCGGCCCTGAATGGGTCCCTCGACAGGAACGGGCACCGTCGGGGACTTCGACACTGACCGAGCCCGAGAGTGACGGGCCCTGTCCCGACCACAACCTCGACCAGGACCGGCACCGGCCACGACATGCATCTCGACCAGAAGCAACGCAGAAGCCCTCTCGGGCTGGCGCTGACCTTAACCTCCCTGCAGAGGACCTCGACTCGGGCCGGCCCCGAAATAGAC
Organism: Dromaius novaehollandiae; assembly: GCF_036370855.1. Classification (NCBI taxonomy): domain Eukaryota; kingdom Metazoa; phylum Chordata; class Aves; order Casuariiformes; family Dromaiidae; genus Dromaius; species Dromaius novaehollandiae. The sequence goes on along the minus strand of NC_088098.1, from coordinate 83,178,316 downwards.
TGACCCCCGACCGTGACTGGCCATGCCCCGATCCCCACCTGGACCAGCACTGCCACCGGCCCCGACCTGAGCCCTGACATGCATCTCGAACGCACCACCACTCAGGCTGGCGCCGACTTGAACCGGCCCCAAAGAGTGAGCCAGAACCACACGGGGCGGCTCCGACACCATCCGGCCCTGAAGAGGTGCTTCGACAGGACCGGGTAACGTCGGAGACCTCGACACGGGCCGGCCCCGACATAGAGAGACCCCGACCGTGACGGGCCCTGTCCCGACCAAGACCGGCACTGGCCCCGACATGCTCTCGAGCGGACCTGCACTCAGGCTGGCGCCGACTTGAACCGGCCCCAAACAGGGGCTCAGACCCACACTGGCGCCTGCGACACCATCCGGCCCTGAAGAGGTGCTTCGACAGGACCGGGTAACGTTGGAGACCTCGACACGGGCCGGCCCCGACATAGACCGACCCCGACCGTGACGGGCCCTGTCCCGACCAAGACCTGCCCCAGCCCCGACATGCATCTCGACCAGAGGCAACATAGAAATCCTCTCGGGCTGGTGCCGACCTTAACCTCCCTACAGAGGGACCTCGACACGGACCGACCCCGACCGTGACGGGCCCTGTCCCGACCAAGACCGGCACTGGCCCCGACATGCTCTCGAGCGGACCTGCACTCAGGCTGGCGCCGACTTGAACCGGCCCCAAACAGGGGCTCAGACCCACACTGGCGCCTGCGACACCACCCGGCCCTGAAGAGGTCCCTCGAAAGGACCGGGTAACGTCGGAGACCTCGACACGGGCCGGCCCCGACATAGAGAGACCCCGACCGTGACGGGCCCTGTCCCAACCAAGACCGGCATCGGCCCCGACATGTTCTCGACAGCACCTGTACTCAGGCTGGCGCCGACTTGGATGGGCCACAAACATGGGCTCAGACACACACGGGGTGGCTGCGACACCATCCGGCCCTGAATGGGTCCCTCGACAGGAACGGGTAACATCGGAAACCTCGACACGGGCCGGCCCCGACATAGACTGACCCCGACCGTGACTGGCCATGCCCCGATCCCCACCTGGACCAGCACTGCCACCGGCCCCGACCTGAGCCCTGACATGCATCTCGAACGCACCACCACTCAGGCTGGCGCCGACTTGAACCGGCCCCAAAGAGTGAGCCAGAACCACACGGGGCGGCTCCGACACCATCCGGCCCTGAAGGGGTCCCTCGGCAGGAATAGGCACCGTCGGGGCCTTCGACACGGGCCCTGCCCCGACCAACAACTCGACCAGGATTGCCACCCGCCCTGACCTGGCCCCGACATGCATCTCGACCGGACCTGCACTCAGGCTGGCGCCGACTTGGACCGGCCCCAAACAGGGGCCCAGAGCCATACTGGGTGACTCCGACACCATCCGGCCCTGAAGCGGTCTCTCGACAGGAACGTGCAATGTCGGGGAGTTCGATAAGGGCCGGTCCCAACCGTGATTGGCAATGCAGAAATCCTCTCGGGCTGGTGCCGACCTTAACCTCCCTGAAAAGGAACCTAGACACGGACCGACCCAGACCGTGACGGGCCCTGTCCCGACCAAGACCTCCACCAGCAACGCCACCGGCACCGAGCTGGGCCCTGACATGCATCTCGACCGGACCTCCACTCAGGCTGGCGCCAACTTGAACCGGCCCCAAACTGGGGCCCAAACCCAAATGGGGTGGCCACGACACCATCCGGCCCTGAAGAGGTCCCTCGACAGGAACGGGTAACGTCGGAGACCTCGACACGGGCCGGCCCCGACATGCATCTCGACCAGAGGCAACACAGAAATGCTCTCGAGCTGGCGCCGACCCTAACCTCCACATGGACCGATCCCGACCGTGATGGGCCCTGTCCCGACCAAGAGCGGCACTGGCCCCGACATGCTCTCGAGCGGACCTGCACTCAGGCTGGCGCCGACTTGAACCGGCCCCAAAGAGGGGCTCAGAGCCACAAGGGGTGGCTGCGACACCATCCGGCCCTGAAGAGGTCCCTCGACAGGAATGGGTAACGTTGGAGACCTCGACACGGGCCGGCCCCGACATAGACCGACCCCGACCGTGACGGGCCCTGTCCCGACCAAGACCTGCCCCAGCCCCGACATGCATCTCGACCAGAGGCAACATAGAAATCCTCTCGGGCTGGTGCCGACCTTAACCTCCCTACAGAGGGACCTCGACACGGACCGACCCCGACCGTGACGGGCCCTGTCCCGACCAAGACCGGCACTGGCCCCGACATGCTCTCGAGCGGACCTCCAGTCAGGCTGGCGCCAACTTGAACCGGCCCCAAACTGGGGCTCAGACACACACGGGGTGGCTGCGACACCATCCGGCCCTGAAGAGGTCCCTCGACGGGAACGGGCACCGTCGGGGCCTTCGATAATGGGCGGCCCCAATCCTGATTGGCCCGGCCCTGACCATGGCCTCGACCAGGGCCGGCACGGGCTCCGACATGCATTTTGATTGGAGCCAGCGTGGAACTCCTCTCGGGCTGGTGCCGACCTTAACCTCCCTGCAGAGGGACCTCGACACGGACTGACCCCGACCTGACGGGCCCTGTCCCGACCAAGACCGGCACTGGCCCCGACATGCTCTCGACCGGACCTGCACTCAGGCTGGCGCCGACTTGAACCGGCCCCAAACAGGGACCCAGAGCCACACGGGGTGACTGCGACACCATCTGGCCCTGAAGAGGTGCCTCGACAGGAACGGGCACCGTCGGGGACTTCGACACTGACCGACCCCCACAGTGACGGGCCCTGTCCCGACCACAACCTCGACCAGGACCGGCACCGGCCACGACATGCATCTCGACCAGAAGAAACGCAGAAGCCCTCTCGTGCTGGCGCTGACCTTAACCTCCCTGCAGAGGGACCTCGACACGGGCCTGCCCCGAGATAGACCGATCCCGACCGTGATGGGCCCTGTCCCGACCAAGACCGGCACTGGCCCCGACATGTTCTCGACAGGACCTGTACTCAGGCTGGCGCCGACTTGGACGGGCCACAAACATGGGCTCAGACACACACGGGGTGGCTGCGACACCATCCGGCCCTGAATGGGTCCCTCGACAGGAACGGGCACCGTCGGGGACTTCGACACTGACCGAGCCCGAGAGTGACGGGCCCTGTCCCGACCACAACCTCGACCGGGACCGGCACCGGCCACGACATGCATCTCGACCAGAAGCAACGCAGAAGCCCTCTCGGGCTGGCGCTGACCTTAACCTCCCTGCAGAGGACCTCGACTCGGGCCGGCCCCGACATAGACTGACCCCCGACCGTGACTGGCCATGCCCCGATCCCCACCTGGACCAGCACTGCCACCGGCCCCGACCTGAGCCCTGACATGCATCTCGAACGCACCACCACTCAGGCTGGCGCCGACTTGAACCGGCCCCAAAGAGTGAGCCAGAACCACACGGGGCGGCTCCGACACCATCCGGCCCTGAAGAGGTGCTTCGACAGGACCGGGTAACGTCGGAGACCTCGACACGGGCCGGCCCCGACATAGAGAGACCCCGACCGTGACGGGCCCTGTCCCGACCAAGACCGGCACTGGCCCCGACATGCTCTCGAGCGGACCTGCACTCAGGCTGGCGCCGACTTGAACCGGCCCCAAACAGGGGCTCAGACCCACACTGGCGCCTGCGACACCATCCGGCCCTGAAGAGGTGCTTCGACAGGACCGGGTAACGTCGGAGACCTCGACACGGGCCGGCCCCGACATAGAGAGACCCCCACCGTGACGGGCCCTGTCCCGACCAAGACCTGCCCCGGCCCCGACATGCATCTCGACCAGAGGCAACATAGAAATCCTCTCGGGCTGGTGCCGACCTTAACCTCCCTGCAGAGGGACCTCGACACGGACCGACCCCGACCGTGACGGCCACTGCCCCGACCAAGACCTCGACCAGGACTGCCACCCGCCCCGACATGGGCCCCGACATGCATCATGGTCGGACCTGCACTCAGGCTGGCGCAGACTTCAACCGGCCCCAAACAGGGGCCCAGACCCACACGGGGTGGCTGCGACACCATCTGGCCCTGAAGAGGTGCCTCGACAGGAACGGGCACCGTCGGGGACTTCGACACTGACCGACCCCGAAATAGACCGACCCCGACCGTGACGGGCACTGTCCCGACCAAGACCGGCATCGGCCCCGACATGTTCTCGACAGCACCTGTACTCAGGCTGGCGCCGACTTGGATGGGCCACAAACATGGGCTCAGACACACACGGGGTGGCTGCGACACCATCCGGCCCTGAATGGGTCCCTCGACAGGAACGGGTAACATCGGAAACCTCGACACGGGCCGGCCCCGACATAGACTGACCCCGACCGTGACTGGCCATTCCCGATCCCCACCTGGACCAGCACTGCCACCGGCCCCGACCTGAGCCCTGACATGCATCTCGAACGCACCACCACTCAGGCTGGCGCCGACTTGAACCGGCCCCAAAGAGTGAGCCAGAACCACACGGGGCGGCTCCGACACCATCCGGCCCTGAAGGGGTCCCTCGGCAGGAACAGGCACCGTCGGGGCCTTCGACACGGGCCCTGCCCCGACCAACAACTCGACCAGGATTGCCACCCGCCCTGACCTGGCCCCGACATGCATCTCGACCGGACCTGCACTCAGGCTGGCGCCGACTTGGACCGGCCCCAAACAGGGGCCCAGAGCCATACTGGGTGACTCCGACACCATCCGGCCCTGAAGCGGTCTCTCGACAGGAACGTGCAATGTCGGGGAGTTCGATAAGGGCCGGTCCCAACCGTGATTGGCAATGCAGAAATCCTCTCGGGCTGGTGCCGACCTAAACCTCCCTGAAAAGGAACCTAGACACGGACCGACCCAGACCGTGACGGGCCCTGTCCCGACCAAGACCTCCACCAGCAACGCCACCGGCACCGAGCTGGGCCCTGACATGCATCTCGACCGCACCTCCACTCAGGCTGGCTCCGACTTGAACCGGCCCCAAACTGGGGCCCAAACCCAAATGGGGTGGCCACGACACCATCCGGCCCTGAAGAGGTCCCTCGACAGGAACGGGTAACGTCGGAGACCTCGACACGGGCCGGCCCCGACATAGACCGACCCCGACCGCGACGGGCCCGGCCCCGACCAGGACCGGCCCCAGCCCCGACATGCATCTCGACCAGAGGCAACACAGAAATCCTCTCGAGCTGGCGCCGACCCTAACCTCCACATGGACCGATCCCGACCGTGATGGGCCCTGTCCCGACCAAGAGCGGCACTGGCCCCGACATGCTCTCGAGCGGACCTGCACTCAGGCTGGCGCCGACTTGAACCGGCCCCAAAGAGGGGCTCAGAGCCACAAGGGGTGGCTGCGACACCATCCAGCCCTGAAGAGGTCCCTCGACAGGAATGGGTAACGTTGGAGACCTCGACACGGGCCGGCCCCGACATAGACCGACCCCGACCGTGACGGGCCCTGTCCCGACCAAGACCTGCCCCAGCCCCGACATGCATCTCGACCAGAGGCAACATAGAAATCCTCTCGGGCTGGTGCCGACCTTAACCTCCCTACAGAGGGACCTCGACACGGACCGACCCCGACCGTGACGGGCCCTGTCCCGACCAAGACCGGCACTGGCCCCGACATGCTCTCGAGCGGACCTCCAGTCAGGCTGGCGCCAACTTGAACCGGCCCCAAACTGGGGCTCAGACACACATGGGGTGGCTGCGACACCATCCGGCCCTGAAGAGGTCCCTCGACGGGAACGGGCACCGTCGGGGCCTTCGATAATGGGCGGCCCCAATCCTGATTGGCCCGGCCCTGACCATGGCCTCGACCAGGGCCGGCACGGGCTCCGACATGCATTTTGATTGGAGCCAGCGTGGAACTCCTCTCGGGCTGGTGCCGACCTTAACCTCCCTGCAGAGGGACCTCGACACGGACTGACCCCGACCTGACGGGCCCTGTCCCGACCAAGACCGGCACTGGCCCCGACATGCTCTCGACCGGACCTGCACTCAGGCTGGCGCCGACTTGAACCGGCCCCAAACAGGGACCCAGAGCCACACGGGGTGACTGCGACACCATCTGGCCCTGAAGAGGTGCCTCGACAGGAACGGGCACCGTCGGGGACTTCGACACTGACCGCCCCCCACAGTGACGGGCCCTGTCCCGACCACAACCTCGACCAGGACCGGCACCGGCCACGACATGCATCTCGACCAGAAGAAACGCAGAAGCCCTCTCGGGCTGGCGCTGACCTTAACCTCCCTGCAGAGGGACCTCGACACGGGCCTGCCCCGAGATAGACCGATCCCGACCGTGATGGGCCCTGTCCCGACCAAGACCGGCACTGGCCCCGACATGTTCTCGACAGGACCTGTACTCAGGCTGGCGCCGACTTGGACGGGCCACAAACATGGGCTCAGACACACACGGGGTGGCTGCGACACCATCCGGCCCTGAATGGGTCCCTCGACAGGAACGGGCACCGTCGGGGACTTCGACACTGACCGATCCCGAGAGTGACGGGCCCTGTCCCGACCACAACCTCGACCAGGACCGGCACCGGCCACGACATGCATCTCGACCAGAAGCAACGCAGAAGCCCTCTCGGGCTGGCGCTGACCTTAACCTCCCTGCAGAGGACCTCGACTCGGGCCGGCCCCAACATAGACTGACCCCCGACCGTGACTGGCCATGCCCCGATCCCCACCTGGACCAGCACTGCCACCGGCCCCGACCTGAGCCCTGACATGCATCTCGAACGCACCACCACTCAGGCTGGCGCCGACTTGAACCGGCCCCAAAGAGTGAGCCAGAACCACACGGGGCGGCTCCGACACCATCCGGCCCTGAAGAGGTGCTTCGACAGGACCGGGTAACGTCGGAGACCTCGACACGGGCCGGCCCCGACATAGAGAGACCCCGACCGTGACGGGCCCTGTCCCGACCAAGACCGGCACTGGCCCCGACATGCTCTCGAGCGGACCTGCAGTCAGGCTGGCGCCGACTTGAACCGGCCCCAAACAGGGGCTCAGACCCACACTGGCGGCTGCGACACCATCCGGCCCTGAAGAGGTCCCTCGACAGGAACGGGTAACGTCGGAGACCTCGACACGGGCCGGCCCCGACATAGAGAGACCCCGACCGTGACGGGCCCTGTCCCGACCAAGACCTGCCCCGGCCCCGACATGCATCTCGACCAGAGGCAACATAGAAATCCTCTCGGGCTGGTGCCGACCTTAACCTCCCTGCAGAGGGACCTCGACACGGACCGACCCCGACCGTGACGGCCACTGCCCCGACCAAGACCTCGACCAGGACTGCCACCCGCCCCGACATGGGCCCCGACATGCATCATGGTCGGACCTGCACTCAGGCTGGCGCAGACTTCAACCGGCCCCAAACAGGGGCCCAGACCCACACGGGGTGGCTGCGACACCATCTGGCCCTGAAGAGGTGCCTCGACAGGAACGGGCACCGTCGGGGACTTCGACACTGACCGACCCCGAAATAGACCGACCCCGACCGTGACGGGCACTGTCCCGACCAAGACCGGCATCGGCCCCGACATGTTCTCGACAGCACCTGTACTCAGGCTGGCGCCGACTTGGATGGGCCACAAACATGGGCTCAGACACACACGGGGTGGCTGCGACACCATCCGGCCCTGAATGGGTCCCTCGACAGGAACGGGTAACATCGGAAACCTCGACACGGGCCGGCCCCGACATAGACTGACCCCGACCGTGACTGGCCATTCCCGATCCCCACCTGGACCAGCACTGCCACCGGCCCCGACCTGAGCCCTGACATGCATCTCGAACGCACCACCACTCAGGCTGGCGCCGACTTGAACCGGCCCCAAAGAGTGAGCCAGAACCACACGGGGCGGCTCCGACACCATCCGGCCCTGAAGGGGTCCCTCGGCAGGAACAGGCACCGTCGGGGCCTTCGACACGGGCCCTGCCCCGACCAACAACTCGACCAGGATTGCCACCCGCCCTGACCTGGCCCCGACATGCATCTCGACCGGACCTGCACTCAGGCTGGCGCCGACTTGGACCGGCCCCAAACAGGGGCCCAGAGCCATACTGGGTGACTCCGACACCATCCGGCCCTGAAGCGGTCTCTTGACAGGAACGTGCAATGTCGGGGAGTTCGATAAGGGCCGGTCCCAACCGTGATTGGCAATGCAGAAATCCTCTCGGGCTGGTGCCGACCTAAACCTCCCTGAAAAGGAACCTAGACACGGACCGACCCAGACCGTGACGGGCCCTGTCCCGACCAAGACCTCCACCAGCAACGCCACCGGCACCGAGCTGGGCCCTGACATGCATCTCGACCGGACCTCCACTCAGGCTGGCGCCAACTTGAACCGGCCCCAAACTGGGGCCCAAACCCAAATGGGGTGGCCACGACACCATCCGGCCCTGAAGAGGTCCCTCGACAGGAACGGGTAACGTCGGAGACCTCGACACGGGCCGGCCCCGACATAGACCGACCCCGACCGCGACGGGCCCGGCCCCGACCAGGACCGGCCCCAGCCCCGACATGCATCTCGACCAGAGGCAACACAGAAATCCTCTCGAGCTGGCGCCGACCCTAACCTCCACATGGACCGATCCCGACCGTGATGGGCCCTGTCCCGACCAAGACCGGCACTGGCCCCGACATGCTCTCGAGCGGACCTGCACTCAGGCTGGCGCCAACTTGAACCGGCCCCAAAGAGGGGCTCAGAGCCACAAGGGGTGGCTGCGACACCATCCGGCCCTGAAGAGGTCCCTCGACAGGAATGGGTAACGTTGGAGACCTCGACACGGGCCGGCCCCGACATAGACCGACCCCGACCGTGACGGGCCCTGTCCCGACCAAGACCTGCCCCAGCCCCGACATGCATCTCGACCAGAGGCAACATAGAAATCCTCTCGGGCTGGTGCCGACCTTAACCTCCCTACAGAGGGACCTCGACACGGACCGACCCCGACCGTGACGGGCCCTGTCCCGACCAAGACCGGCACTGGCCCCGACATGCTCTCGAGCGGACCTCCAGTCAGGCTGGCGCCAACTTGAACCGGCCCCAAACTGGGGCTCAGACACACACGGGGTGGCTGCGACACCATCCGGCCCTGAAGAGGTCCCTCGACAGGAACGGGTAACGTCGGAGACCTCGACACGGGCCGGCCCCGACATAGACCGACCCCGACCGCGACGGGCCCGGCCCCGACCAGGACCGGCCCCAGCCCCGACATGCATCTCGACCAGAGGCAACACAGAAATCCTCTCGAGCTGGCGCCGACCCTAACCTCCACATGGACCGATCCCGACCGTGATGGGCCCTGTCCCGACCAAGACCGGCACTGGCCCCGACATGCTCTCGAGCGGACCTGCACTCAGGCTGGCGCCGACTTGAACCGGCCCCAAACTGGGGCTCAGAGCCACAAGGGGTGGCTGCGACACCATCCGGCCCTGAAGAGGTCCCTCGACGGGAACGGGCACCGTCGGGGCCTTCGATAATGGGCGGCCCCAATCCTGATTGGCCCGGCCCTGACCATGGCCTCGACCAGGGCCGGCACGGGCTCCGACATGCATTTTGATTGGAGCCAGCGTGGAACTCCTCTCGGGCTGGTGCCGACCTTAACCTCCCTGCAGAGGGACCTCGACACGGACTGACCCCGACCTGACGGGCCCTGTCCCGACCAAGACCGGCACTGGCCCCGACATGCTCTCGACCGGACCTGCACTCAGGCTGGCGCCGACTTGAACCGGCCCCAAACAGGGACCCAGAGCCACACGGGGTGACTGCGACACCATCTGGCCCTGAAGAGGTGCCTCGACAGGAACGGGCACCGTCGGGGACTTCGACACTGACCGACCCCCACAGTGACGGGCCCTGTCCCGACCACAACCTCGACCAGGACCGGCACCGGCCACGACATGCATCTCGACCAGAAGAAACGCAGAAGCCCTCTCGGGCTGGCGCTGACCTTAACCTCCCTGCAGAGGGACCTCGACACGGGCCTGCCCCGAGATAGACCGATCCCGACCGTGATGGGCCCTGTCCCGACCAAGACCGGCACTGGCCCCGACATGTTCTCGACAGGACCTGTACTCAGGCTGGCGCCGACTTGGACGGGCCACAAACATGGGCTCAGACACACACGGGGTGGCTGCGACACCATCCGGCCCTGAATGGGTCCCTCGACAGGAACGGGCACCGTCGGGGACTTCGACACTGACCGAGCCCGAGAGTGACGGGCCCTGTCCCGACCACAACCTCGACCAGGACCGGCACCGGCCACGACATGCATCTCGACCAGAAGCAACGCAGAAGCCCTCTCGGGCTGGCGCTGACCTTAACCTCCCTGCAGAGGACCTCGACTCGGGCCGGCCCCGAAATAGACTGACCCCCGACCGTGACTGGCCATGCCCCGATCCCCACCTGGACCAGCACTGCCACCGGCCCCAACCTGAGCCCTGACATGCATCTCGAACGCACCACCACTCAGGCTGGCGCCGACTTGAACCGGCCCCAAAGAGTGAGCCAGAACCACACGGGGCGGCTCCGACACCATCCGGCCCTGAAGAGGTGCTTCGACAGGACCGGGTAACGTCGGAGACCTCGACACGGGCCGGCCCCGACATAGAGAGACCCCGACCGTGACGGGCCCTGTCCCGACCAAGACCGGCACTGGCCCCGACATGCTCTCGAGCGGACCTGCACTCAGGCTGGCGCCGACTTGAACCGGCCCCAAACAGGGGCTCAGACCCACACTGGCGCCTGCGACACCATCCGGCCCTGAAGAGGTGCTTCGACAGGACCGGGTAACGTCGGAGACCTCGACACGGGCCGGCCCCGACATAGAGAGACCCCCACCGTGACGGGCCCTGTCCCGACCAAGACCTGCCCCGGCCCCGACATGCATCTCGACCAGAGGCAACATAGAAATCCTCTCGGGCTGGTGCCGACCTTAACCTCCCTGCAGAGGGACCTCGACACGGACCGACCCCGACCGTGACGGCCACTGCCCCGACCAAGACCTCGACCAGGACTGCCACCCGCCCCGACATGGGCCCCGACATGCATCATGGTCGGACCTGCACTCAGGCTGGCGCAGACTTCAACCGGCCCCAAACAGGGGCCCAGACCCACACGGGGTGGCTGCGACACCATCTGGCCCTGAAGAGGTGCCTCGACAGGAACGGGCACCGTCGGGGACTTCGACACTGACCGACCCCGAAATAGACCGACCCCGACCGTGACGGGCACTGTCCCGACCAAGACCGGCATCGGCCCCGACATGTTCTCGACAGCACCTGTACTCAGGCTGGCGCCGACTTGGATGGGCCACAAACATGGGCTCAGACACACACGGGGTGGCTGCGACACCATCCGGCCCTGAATGGGTCCCTCGACAGGAACGGGTAACATCGGAAACCTCGACACGGGCCGGCCCCGACATAGACTGACCCCGACCGTGACTGGCCATTCCCGATCCCCACCTGGACCAGCACTGCCACCGGCCCCGACCTGAGCCCTGACATGCATCTCGAACGCACCACCACTCAGGCTGGCGCCGACTTGAACCGGCCCCAAAGAGTGAGCCAGAACCACACGGGGCGGCTCCGACACCATCCGGCCCTGAAGGGGTCCCTCGGCAGGAACAGGCACCGTCGGGGCCTTCGACACGGGCCCTGCCCCGACCAACAACTCGACCAGGATTGCCACCCGCCCTGACCTGGCCCCGACATGCATCTCGACCGGACCTGCACTCAGGCTGGCGCCGACTTGGACCGGCCCCAAACAGGGGCCCAGAGCCATACTGGGTGACTCCGACACCATCCGGCCCTGAAGCGGTCTCTCGACAGGAACGTGCAATGTTGGGGAGTTCGATAAGGGCCGGTCCCAACCGTGATTGGCAATGCAGAAATCCTCTCGGGCTGGTGCCGACCTAAACCTCCCTGAAAAGGAACCTAGACACGGACCGACCCAGACCGTGACGGGCCCTGTCCCGACCAAGACCTCCACCAGCAACGCCACCGGCACCGAGCTGGGCCCTGACATGCATCTCGACCGGACCTCCACTCAGGCTGGCGCCAACTTGAACCGGCCCCAAACTGGGGCCCAAACCCAAATGGGGTGGCCACGACACCATCCGGCCCTGAAGAGGTCCCTCGACAGGAACGGGTAACGTCGGAGACCTCGACACGGGCCGGCCCCGACATAGACCGACCCCGACCGCGACGGGCCCGGCCCCGACCAGGACCGGCCCCAGCCCCGACATGCATCTCGACCAGAGGCAACACAGAAATCCTCTCGAGCTGGCGCCGACCCTAACCTCCACATGGACCGATCCCGACCGTGATGGGCCCTGTCCCGACCAAGAGCGGCACTGGCCCCGACATGCTCTCGAGCGGACCTGCACTCAGGCTGGCGCCGACTTGAACCGGCCCCAAAGAGGGGCTCAGAGCCACAAGGGGTGGCTGCGACACCCTCCGGCCCTGAAGAGGTCCCTCGACAGGAATGGGTAACGTTGGAGACCTCAACACGGGCCGGCCCCGACATAGACCGACCCCGACCGTGACGGGCCCTGTCCCGACCAAGACCTGCCCCAGCCCCGACATGCATCTCGACCAGAGGCAACATAGAAATCCTCTCGGGCTGGTGCCGACCTTAACCTCCCTACAGAGGGACCTCGACACGGACCGACCCCGACCGTGACGGGCCCTGTCCCGACCAAGACCGGCACTGGCCCCGACATGCTCTCGAGCGGACCTCCAGTCAGGCTGGCGCCAACTTGAACCGGCCCCAAACTGGGGCTCAGACACACACGGGGTGGCTGCGACACCATCCGGCCCTGAAGAGGTCCCTCGACAGGACCGGGTAACGTCGGAGACCTCGACACGGGCCGGCCCCGACATAGACCGACCCCGACCGCGACGGGCCCGGCCCCGACCAGGACCGGCCCCAGCCCCGACATGCATCTCGACCAGAGGCAACACAGAAATCCTCTCGAGCTGGCGCCGACCCTAACCTCCACATGGACCGATCCCGACCGTGATGGGCCCTGTCCCGACCAAGACCGGCACTGGCCCCGACATGCTCTCGAGCGGACCTGCACTCAGGCTGGCGCCGACTTGAACCGGCCCCAAACTGGGGCTCAGAGCCACAAGGGGTGGCTGCGACACCATCCGGCCCTGAAGAGGTCCCTCGACGGGAACGGGCACCGTCGGGGCCTTCGATAATGGGCGGCCCCAATCCTGATTGGCCCGGCCCTGACCATGGCCTCGACCAGGGCCGGCACGGGCTCCGACATGCATTTTGATTGGAACCAGCGTGGAACTCCTCTCGGGCTGGTGCCGACCTTAACCTCCCTGCAGAGGGACCTCGACACGGACTGACCCCGACCTGACGGGCCCTGTCCCGACCAAGACCGGCACTGGCCCCGACATGCTCTCGACCGGACCTGCACTCAGGCTGGCGCCGACTTGAACCGGCCCCAAACAGGGACCCAGAGCCACACGGGGTGACTGCGACACCATCTGGCCCTGAAGAGGTGCCTCGACAGGAACGGGCACCGTCGGGGACTTCGACACTGACCGACCCCCACAGTGACGGGCCCTGTCCCGACCACAACCTCGACCAGGACCGGCACCGGCCACGACATGCATCTCGACCAGAAGAAACGCAGAAGCCCTCTCGGGCTGGCGCTGACCTTAACCTCCCTGCAGAGGGACCTCGACACGGGCCTGCCCCGAGATAGACCGATCCCGACCGTGATGGGCCCTGTCCCGACCAAGACCGGCACTGGCCCCGACATGTTCTCGACAGGACCTGTACTCAGGCTGGCGCCGACTTGGACGGGCCACAAACATGGGCTCAGACACACACGGGGTGGCTGCGACACCATCTGGCCCTGAATGGGTCCCTCGACAGGAACGGGCACTGTCGGGGACTTCGACACTGACCGACCCCGAAATAGACCGACCCCGACCGTGACGGGCACTGTCCCGACCAAGACCGGCATCGGCCCCGACATGTTCTCGACAGCACCTGTACTCAGGCTGGCGCCGACTTGGATGGGCCACAAACATGGGCTCAGACACACACGGGGTGGCTGCGACACCATCTGGCCCTGAAGAGGTGCCTCGACAGGAACGGGCACCGTCGGGGACTTCGACACTGACCGACCCCGAAATAGACCGACCCCGACCGTGACGGGCACTGTCCCGACCAAGACCGGCATCGGCCCCGACATGTTCTCGACAGCACCTGTACTCAGGCTGGCGCCGACTTGGATGGGCCACAAACATGGGCTCAGACACACACGGGGTGGCTGCGACACCATCCGGCCCTGAATGGGTCCCTCGACAGGAACGGGTAACATCGGAAACCTCGACACGGGCCGGCCCCGACATAGACTGACCCCGACCGTGACTGGCCATTCCCGATCCCCACCTGGACCAGCACTGCCACCGGCCCCGACCTGAGCCCTGACATGCATCTCGAACGCACCACCACTCAGGCTGGCGCCGACTTGAACCGGCCCCAAAGAGTGAGCCAGAACCACACGGGGCGGCTCCGACACCATCCGGCCCTGAAGGGGTCCCTCGGCAGGAACAGGCACCGTCGGGGCCTTCGACACGGGCCCTGCCCCGACCAACAACTCGACCAGGATTGCCACCCGCCCTGACCTGGCCCCGACATGCATCTCGACCGGACCTGCACTCAGGCTGGCGCCGACTTGGACCGGCCCCAAACAGGGGCCCAGAGCCATACTGGGTGACTCCGACACCATCCGGCCCTGAAGCGGTCTCTCGACAGGAACGTGCAATGTTGGGGAGTTCGATAAGGGCCGGTCCCAACCGTGATTGGCAATGCAGAAATCCTCTCGGGCTGGTGCCGACCTAAACCTCCCTGAAAAGGAACCTAGACACGGACCGACCCAGACCGTGACGGGCCCTGTCCCGACCAAGACCTCCACCAGCAACGCCACCGGCACCGAGCTGGGCCCTGACATGCATCTCGACCGGACCTCCACTCAGGCTGGCGCCAACTTGAACCGGCCCCAAACTGGGGCCCAAACCCAAATGGGGTGGCCACGACACCATCCGGCCCTGAAGAGGTCCCTCGACAGGAACGGGTAACGTCGGAGACCTCGACACGGGCCGGCCCCGACATAGACCGACCCCGACCGCGACGGGCCCGGCCCCGACCAGGACCGGCCCCAGCCCCGACATGCATCTCGACCAGAGGCAACACAGAAATGCTCTCGAGCTGGCGCCGACCCTAACCTCCACATGGACCGATCCCGACCGTGATGGGCCCTGTCCCGACCAAGAGCGGCACTGGCCCCGACATGCTCTCGACCGGACCTGCACTCAGGCTGGCGCCGACTTGAACCGGCCCCAAAGAGGGGCTCAGAGCCACAAGGGGTGGCTGCGACACCATCCGGCCCTGAAGAGGTCCCTCGACAGGAATGGGTAACGTTGGAGACCTCGACACGGGCCGGCCCCGACATAGACCGACCCCGACCGTGACGGGCCCTGTCCCGACCAAGACCTGCCCCAGCCCCGACATGCATCTCGACCAGAGGCAACATAGAAATCCTCTCGGGCTGGTGCCGACCTTAACCTCCCTACAGAGGGACCTCGACACGGACCGACCCCGACCGTGACGGGCCCTGTCCCGACCAAGACCGGCACTGGCCCCGACATGCTCTCGAGCGGACCTCCAGTCAGGCTGGCGCCAACTTGAACCGGCCCCAAACTGGGGCTCAGACACACACGGGGTGGCTGCGACACCATCCGGCCCTGAAGAGGTCCCTCGACGGGAACGGGCACCGTCGGGGCCTTCGATAATGGGCGGCCCCAATCCTGATTGGCCCGGCCCTGACCATGGCCTCGACCAGGGCCGGCACGGGCTCCGACATGCATTTTGATTGGAGCCAGCGTGGAACTCCTCTCGGGCTGGTGCCGACCTTAACCTCCCTGCAGAGGGACCTCGACACGGACTGACCCCGACCTGACGGGCCCTGTCCCGACCAAGACCGGCACTGGCCCCGACATGCTCTCGACCGGACCTGCACTCAGGCTTGCGCCGACTTGAACCGGCCCCAAACAGGGACCCAGAGCCACACGGGGTGACTGCAACACCATCTGGCCCTGAAGAGGTGCCTCGACAGGAACGGGCACCGTCGGGGACTTCGACACTGACCGACCCCCACAGTGACGGGCCCTGTCCCGACCACAACCTCGACCAGGACCGGCACCGGCCACGACATGCATCTCGACCAGAAGCAACGCAGAAGCCCTCTCGGGCTGGCGCTGACCTTAACCTCCCTGCAGAGGGACCTCGACACGGGCCTGCCCCGAGATAGACCGATCCCGACCGTGATGGGCCCTGTCCCGACCAAGACCGGCACTGGCCCCGACATGTTCTCGACAGGACCTGTACTCAGGCTGGCGCCGACTTGGACGGGCCACAAACATGGGCTCAGACACACACGGGGTGGCTGCGACACCATCCGGCCCTGAATGGGTCCCTCGACAGGAACGGGCACCGTCGGGGACTTCGACACTGACCGAGCCCGAGAGTGACGGGCCCTGTCCCGACCACAACCTCGACCAGGACCGGCACCGGCCACGACATGCATCTCGACCAGAAGCAACGCAGAAGCCCTCTCGGGCTGGCGCTGACCTTAACCTCCCTGCAGAGGACCTCGACTCGGGCCGGCCCCGACATAGACTGACCCCCGACCGTGACTGGCCATGCCCCGATCCCCACCTGGACCAGCACTGCCACCGGCCCCGACCTGAGCCCTGACATGCATCTCGAACGCACCACCACTCAGGCTGGCGCCGACTTGAACCGGCCCCAAAGAGTGAGCCAGAACCACACGGGGCGGCTCCGACACCATCCGGCCCTGAAGAGGTGCTTCGACAGGACCGGGTAACGTCGGAGACCTCGACACGGGCCGGCCCCGACATAGAGAGACCCCGACCGTGACGGGCCCTGTCCCGACCAAGACCGGCACTGGCCCCGACATGCTCTTGAGCGGACCTGCAGTCAGGCTGGCGCCGACTTGAACCGGCCCCAAACAGGGGCTCAGACCCACACTGGCGGCTGCGACACCATCCGGCCCTGAAGAGGTGCTTCGACAGGACCGGGTAACGTCGGAGACCTCGACACGGGCCGGCCCCGACATAGACCGACCCCGACCGTGACGGGCCCTGTCCCGACCAAGACCTGCCCCGGCCCCGACATGCATCTCGACCAGAGGCAACATAGAAATCCTCTCGGGCTGGTGCCGACCTTAACCTCCCTGCAGAGGGACCTCGACACGGACCGACCCCGACCGTGACGGCCACTGCCCCGACCAAGACCTCGACCAGGACTGCCACCCGCCCCGACATGGGCCCCGACATGCATCATGGTCGGACCTGCACTCAGGCTGGCGCAGACTTCAACCGGCCCCAAACAGGGGCCCAGACCCACACGGGGTGGCTGCGACACCATCTGGCCCTGAAGAGGTGCCTCGACAGGAACGGGCACCGTCGGGGACTTCGACACTGACCGACCCCGAAATAGACCGACCCCGACCGTGACGGGCACTGTCCCGACCAAGACCGGCATCGGCCCCGACATGTTCTCGACAGCACCTGTACTCAGGCTGGCGCCGACTTGGATGGGCCACAAACATGGGCTCAGACACACACGGGGTGGCTGCGACACCATCCGGCCCTGAATGGGTCCCTCGACAGGAACGGGTAACATCGAAAACCTCGACACGGGCCGGCCCCGACATAGACTGACCCCGACCGTGACTGGCCATTCCCGATCCCCACCTGGACCAGCACTGCCACCGGCCCCGACCTGAGCCCTGACATGCATCTCGAACGCACCACCACTCAGGCTGGCGCCGACTTGAACCGGCCCCAAAGAGTGAGCCAGAACCACACGGGGCAGCTCCGACACCATCCGGCCCTGAAGGGGTCCCTCGGCAGGAACAGGCACCGTCGGGGCCTTCGACACGGGCCCTGCCCCGACCAACAACTCGACCAGGATTGCCACCCGCCCTGACCTGGCCCCGACATGCATCTCGACCGGACCTGCACTCAGGCTGGCGCCGACTTGGACCGGCCCCAAACAGGGGCCCAGAGCCATACTGGGTGACTCCGACACCATCCGGCCCTGAAGCGGTCTCTCGACAGGAACGTGCAATGTTGGGGAGTTCGATAAGGGCCGGTCCCAACCGTGATTGGCAATGCAGAAATCCTCTCGGGCTGGTGCCGACCTAAACCTCCCTGAAAAGGAACCTAGACACGGACCGACCCAGACCGTGACGGGCCCTGTCCCGACCAAGACCTCCACCAGCAACGCCACCGGCACCGAGCTGGGCCCTGACATGCATCTCGACCGGACCTCCACTCAGGCTGGCGCCAACTTGAACCGGCCCCAAACTGGGGCCCAAACCCAAATGGGGTGGCCACGACACCATCCGGCCCTGAAGAGGTCCCTCGACAGGAACGGGTAACGTCGGAGACCTCGACACGGGCCGGCCCCGACATAGACCGACCCCGACCGCGACGGGCCCGGCCCCGACCAGGACCGGCCCCAGCCCCGACATGCATCTCGACCAGAGGCAACACAGAAATCCTCTCGAGCTGGCGCCGACCCTAACCTCCACATGGACCGATCCCGACCGTGATGGGCCCTGTCCCGACCAAGAGCGGCACTGGCCCCGACATGCTCTCGAGCGGACCTGCACTCAGGCTGGCGCCGACTTGAACCGGCCCCAAAGAGGGGCTCAGAGCCACAAGGGGTGGCTGCGACACCATCCGGCCCTGAAGAGGTCCCTCGACAGGAATGGGTAACGTTGGAGACCTCGACACGGGCCGGCCCCGACATAGACCGACCCCGACCGTGACGGGCCCTGTCCCGACCAAGACCTGCCCCAGCCCCGACATGCATCTCGACCAGAGGCAACATAGAAATCCTCTCGGGCTGGTGCCGACCTTAACCTCCCTACAGAGGGACCTCGACACGGACCGACCCCGACCGTGACGGGCCCTGTCCCGACCAAGACCGGCACTGGCCTCGACATGCTCTCGAGCGGACCTCCAGTCAGGCTGGCGCCAACTTGAACCGGCCCCAAACTGGGGCTCAGACACACACGGGGTGGCTGCGACACCATCCGGCCCTGAAGAGGTCCCTCGACAGGAACGGGTAACGTCGGAGACCTCGACACGGGCCGGCCCCGACATAGACCGACCCCGACCGCGACGGGCCCGGCCCCGACCAGGACCGGCCCCAGCCCCGACATGCATCTCGACCAGAGGCAACACAGAAATCCTCTCGAGCTGGCGCCGACCCTAACCTCCACATGGACCGATCCCGACCGTGATGGGCCCTGTCCCGACCAAGAGCGGCACTGGCCCCGACATGCTCTCGAGCGGACCTGCACTCAGGCTGGCGCCGACTTGAACCGGCCCCAAAGAGGGGCTCAGAGCCACAAGGGGTGGCTGCGACACCATCCGGCCCTGAAGAGGTCCCTCGACAGGAATGGGTAACGTTGGAGACCTCGACACGGGCCGGCCCCGACATAGACCGACCCCGACCGTGACGGGCCCTGTCCCGACCAAGACCTGCCCCAGCCCCGACATGCATCTCGACCAGAGGCAACATAGAAATCCTCTCGGGCTGGTGCCGACCTTAACCTCCCTACAGAGGGACCTCGACACGGACCAACCCCGACCGTGACGGGCCCTGTCCCGACCAAGACCGGCACTGGCCCCGACATGCTCTCGAGCGGACCTCCAGTCAGGCTGGCGCCAACTTGAACCGGCCCCAAACTGGGGTTCAGACACACACGGGGTGGCTGCGACACCATCCGGCCCTGAAGAGGTCCCTCGACGGGAACGGGCACCGTCGGGGCCTTCGATAATGGGCGGCCCCAATCCTGATTGGCCCGGCCCTGACCATGGCCTCGACCAGGGCCGGCACGGGCTCCGACATGCATTTTGATTGGAGCCAGCGTGGAACTCCTCTCGAGCTGGTGCCGACCTTAACCTCCCTGCAGAGGGACCTCGACACGGACTGACCCCGACCTGACGGGCCCTGTCCCGACCAAGACCGGCACTGGCCCCGACATGCTCTCGACCGGACCTGCACTCAGGCTGGCGCCGACATGAACCGGCCCCAAACAGGGACCCAGAGCCACACGGGGTGGCTGCGACACCATCCGGCCCTGAATGGGTCCCTCGACAGGAACGGGTAACATCGGAAACCTCGACACGGGCCGGCCCCGACATAGACTGACCCCGACCGTGACTGGCCATTCCCGATCCCCACCTGGACCAGCACTGCCACCGGCCCCGACCTGAGCCCTGACATGCATCTCGAACGCACCACCACTCAGGCTGGCGCCGACTTGAACCGGCCCCAAAGAGTGAGCCACAACCACACGGGGCGGCTCCGACACCATCCGGCCCTGAAGGGGTCCCTCGGCAGGAACAGGCACCGTCGGGGCCTTCGACACGGGCCCTGCCCCGACCAACAACTCGACCAGGATTGCCACCCGCCCTGACCTGGCCCCGACATGCATCTCGACCGGACCTGCACTCAGGCTGGCGCCGACTTGGACCGGCCCCAAACAGGGGCCCAGAGCCATACTGGGTGACTCCGACACCATCCGGCCCTGAAGCGGTCTCTCGACAGGAACGTGCAATGTCGGGGAGTTCGATAAGGGCCGGTCCCAACCGTGATTGGCAATGCAGAAATCCTCTCGGGCTGGTGCCGACCTAAACCTCCCTGAAAAGGAACCTAGACACGGACCGACCCAGACCGTGACGGGCCCTGTCCCGACCAAGACCTCCACCAGCAACGCCACCGGCACCGAGCTGGGCCCTGACATGCATCTCGACCGGACCTCCACTCAGGCTGGCGCCAACTTGAACCGGCCCCAAACTGGGGCCCAAACCCAAATGGGGTGGCCACGACACCATCCGGCCCTGAAGAGGTCCCTCGACAGGAACGGGTAACGTCGGAGACCTCGACACGGGCCGGCCCCGACATAGACCGACCCCGACCGCGACGGGCCCGGCCCCGACCAGGACCGGCCCCAGCCCCGACATGCATCTCGACCAGAGGCAACACAGAAATCCTCTCGAGCTGGCGCCGACCCTAACCTCCACATGGACCGATCCCGACCGTGATGGGCCCTGTCCCGACCAAGAGCGGCACTGGCCCCGACATGCTCTCGAGCGGACCTGCACTCAGGCTGGCGCCGACTTGAACCGGCCCCAAAGAGGGGCTCAGAGCCACAAGGGGTGGCTGCGACACCATCCGGCCCTGAAGAGGTCCCTCGACAGGAATGGGTAACGTTGGAGACCTCGACACGGGCCGGCCCCGACATAGACCGACCCCGACCGTGACGGGCCCTGTCCCGACCAAGACCTGCCCCAGCCCCGACATGCATCTCGACCAGAGGCAACATAGAAATCCTCTCGGGCTGGTGCCGACCTTAACCTCCCTACAGAGGGACCTCGACACGGACCGACCCCGACCGTGACGGGCCCTGTCCCGACCAAGACCGGCACTGGCCCCGACATGCTCTCGAGCGGACCTCCAGTCAGGCTGGCGCCAACTTGAACCGGCCCCAAACTGGGGCTCAGACACACACGGGGTGGCTGCGACACCATCCGGCCCTGAAGAGGTCCCTCGACGGGAACGGGCACCGTCGGGGCCTTCGATAATGGGCGGCCCCAATCCTGATTGGCCCGGCCCTGACCATGGCCTCGACCAGGGCCGGCACGGGCTCCGACATGCATTTTGATTGGAGCCAGCGTGGAACTCCTCTCGGGCTGGTGCCGACCTTAACCTCCCTGCAGAGGGACCTCGACACGGACTGACCCCGACCTGACGGGCCCTGTCCCGACCAAGACCGGCACTGGCCCCGACATGCTCTCGACCGGACCTGCACTCAGGCTGGCGCCGACATGAACCGGCCCCAAACAGGGACCCAGAGCCACACGGGGTGGCTGCGACACCATCCGGCCCTGAATGGGTCCCTCGACAGGAACGGGTAACATCGGAAACCTCGACACGGGCCGGCCCCGACATAGACTGACCCCGACCGTGACTGGCCATTCCCGATCCCCACCTGGACCAGCACTGCCACCGGCCCCGACCTGAGCCCTGACATGCATCTCGAACGCACCACCACTCAGGCTGGCGCCGACTTGAACCGGCCCCAAAGAGTGAGCCACAACCACACGGGGCGGCTCCGACACCATCCGGCCCTGAAGGGGTCCCTCGGCAGGAACAGGCACCGTCGGGGCCTTCGACACGGGCCCTGCCCCGACCAACAACTCGACCAGGATTGCCACCCGCCCTGACCTGGCCCCGACATGCATCTCGACCGGACCTGCACTCAGGCTGGCGCCGACTTGGACCGGCCCCAAACAGGGGCCCAGAGCCATACTGGGTGACTCCGACACCATCCGGCCCTGAAGCGGTCTCTCGACAGGAACGTGCAATGTCGGGGAGTTCGATAAGGGCCGGTCCCAACCGTGATTGGCAATGCAGAAATCCTCTCGGGCTGGTGCCGACCTAAACCTCCCTGAAAAGGAACCTAGACACGGACCGACCCAGACCGTGACGGGCCCTGTCCCGACCAAGACCTCCACCAGCAACGCCACCGGCACCGAGCTGGGCCCTGACATGCATCTCGACCGGACCTCCACTCAGGCTGGCGCCAACTTGAACCGGCCCCAAACTGGGGCCCAAACCCAAATGGGGTGGCCACGACACCATCCGGCCCTGAAGAGGTCCCTCGACAGGAACGGGTAACGTCGGAGACCTCGACACGGGCCGGCCCCGACATAGACCGACCCCGACCGCGACGGGCCCGGCCCCGACCAGGACCGGCCCCAGCCCCGACATGCATCTCGACCAGAGGCAACACAGAAATCCTCTCGAGCTGGCGCCGACCCTAACCTCCACATGGACCGATCCCGACCGTGATGGGCCCTGTCCCGACCAAGAGCGGCACTGGCCCCGACATGCTCTCGAGCGGACCTGCACTCAGGCTGGCGCCGACTTGAACCGGCCCCAAAGAGGGGCTCAGAGCCACAAGGGGTGGCTGCGACACCATCCGGCCCTGAAGAGGTCCCTCGACAGGAATGGGTAACGTTGGAGACCTCGACACGGGCCGGCCCCGACATAGACCGACCCCGACCGTGACGGGCCCTGTCCCGACCAAGACCTGCCCCAGCCCCGACATGCATCTCGACCAGAGGCAACATAGAAATCCTCTCGGGCTGGTGCCGACCTTAACCTCCCTACAGAGGGACCTCGACACGGACCGACCCCGACCGTGACGGGCCCTGTCCCGACCAAGACCGGCACTGGCCCCGACATGCTCTCGAGCGGACCTCCAGTCAGGCTGGCGCCAACTTGAACCGGCCCCAAACTGGGGCTCAGACACACACGGGGTGGCTGCGACACCATCCGGCCCTGAAGAGGTCCCTCGACAGGAACGGGTAACGTCGGAGACCTCGACACGGGCCGGCCCCGACATAGACCGACCCCGACCGCGACGGGCCCCGGCCCCGACCAGGACCGGCCCCAGCCCCGACATGCATCTCGACCAGAGGCAACACAGAAATCCTCTCGAGCTGGCGCCGACCCTAACCTCCACATGGACCGATCCCGACCGTGATGGGCCCTGTCCCGACCAAGAGCGGCACTGGCCCCGACATGCTCTCGAGCGGACCTGCACTCAGGCTGGCGCCGACTTGAACCGGCCCCAAAGAGGGGCTCAGAGCCACAAGGGGTGGCTGCGACACCATCCGGCCCTGAAGAGGTCCCTCGACAGGAATGGGTAACGTTGGAGACCTCGACACGGGCCGGCCCCGACATAGACCGACCCCGACCGTGACGGGCCCTGTCCCGACCAAGACCTGCCCCAGCCCCGACATGCATCTCGACCAGAGGCAACATAGAAATCCTCTCGGGCTGGTGCCGACCTTAACCTCCCTACAGAGGGACCTCGACACGGACCGACCCCGACCGTGACGGGCCCTGTCCCGACCAAGACCGGCACTGGCCCCGACATGCTCTCGAGCGGACCTCCAGTCAGGCTGGCGCCAACTTGAACCGGCCCCAAACTGGGGCTCAGACACACACGGGGTGGCTGCGACACCATCCGGCCCTGAAGAGGTCCCTCGACGGGAACGGGCACCGTCGGGGCCTTCGATAATGGGCGGCCCCAATCCTGATTGGCCCGGCCCTGACCATGGCCTCGACCAGGGCCGGCACGGGCTCCGACATGCATTTTGATTGGAGCCAGCGTGGAACTCCTCTCGGGCTGGTGCCGACCTTAACCTCCCTGCAGAGGGACCTCGACACGGACTGACCCCGACCTGACGGGCCCTGTCCCGACCAAGACCGGCACTGGCCCCGACATGCTCTCGACCGGACCTGCACTCAGGCTGGCGCCGACATGAACCGGCCCCAAACAGGGACCCAGAGCCACACGGGGTGGCTGCGACACCATCCGGCCCTGAATGGGTCCCTCGACAGGAACGGGTAACATCGGAAACCTCGACACGGGCCGGCCCCGACATAGACTGACCCCGACCGTGACTGGCCATTCCCGATCCCCACCTGGACCAGCACTGCCACCGGCCCCGACCTGAGCCCTGACATGCATCTCGAACGCACCACCACTCAGGCTGGCGCCGACTTGAACCGGCCCCAAAGAGTGAGCCAGAACCACACGGGGCGGCTCCGACACCATCCGGCCCTGAAGGGGTCCCTCGGCAGGAACAGGCACCGTCGGGGCCTTCGACACGGGCCCTGCCCCGACCAACAACTCGACCAGGATTGCCACCCGCCCTGACCTGGCCCCGACATGCATCTCGACCGGACCTGCACTCAGGCTGGCGCCGACTTGGACCGGCCCCAAACAGGGGCCCAGAGCCATACTGGGTGACTCCGACACCATCCGGCCCTGAAGCGGTCTCTCGACAGGAACGTGCAATGTCGGGGAGTTCGATAAGGGCCGGTCCCAACCGTGATTGGCAATGCAGAAATCCTCTCGGGCTGGTGCCGACCTAAACCTCCCTGAAAAGGAACCTAGACACGGACCGACCCAGACCGTGACGGGCCCTGTCCCGACCAAGACCTCCACCAGCAACGCCACCGGCACCGAGCTGGGCCCTGACATGCATCTCGACCGGACCTCCACTCAGGCTGGCGCCAACTTGAACCGGCCCCAAACTGGGGCCCAAACCCAAATGGGGTGGCCACGACACCATCCGGCCCTGAAGAGGTCCCTCGACAGGAACGGGTAACGTCGGAGACCTCGACACGGGCCGGCCCCGACATAGACCGACCCCGACCGCGACGGGCCCGGCCCCGACCAGGACCGGCCCCAGCCCCGACATGCATCTCGACCAGAGGCAACACAGAAATGCTCTCGAGCTGGCGCCGACCCTAACCTCCACATGGACCGATCCCGACCGTGATGGGCCCTGTCCCGACCAAGAGCGGCACTGGCCCCGACATGCTCTCGAGCGGACCTGCACTCAGGCTGGCGCCGACTTGAACCGGCCCCAAAGAGGGGCTCAGAGCCACAAGGGGTGGCTGCGACACCATCCGGCCCTGAAGAGGTCCCTCGACAGGAATGGGTAACGTTGGAGACCTCGACACGGGCCGGCCCCGACATAGACCGACCCCGACCGTGACGGGCCCTGTCCCGACCAAGACCTGCCCCAGCCCCGACATGCATCTCGACCAGAGGCAACATAGAAATCCTCTCGGGCTGGTGCCGACCTTAACCTCCCTACAGAGGGACCTCGACACGGACCGACCCCGACCGTGACGGGCCCTGTCCCGACCAAGACCGGCACTGGCCCCGACATGCTCTCGAGCGGACCTCCAGTCAGGCTGGCGCCAACTTGAACCGGCCCCAAACTGGGGCTCAGACACACACGGGGTGGCTGCGACACCATCCGGCCCTGAAGAGGTCCCTCGACAGGAACGGGTAACGTCGGAGACCTCGACACGGGCCGGCCCCGACATAGACCGACCCCGACCGCGACGGGCCCGGCCCCGACCAGGACCGGCCCCAGCCCCGACATGCATCTCGACCAGAGGCAACACAGAAATCCTCTCGAGCTGGCGCCGACCCTAACCTCCACATGGACCGATCCCGACCGTGATGGGCCCTGTCCCGACCAAGAGCGGCACTGGCCCCGACATGCTCTCGAGCGGACCTGCACTCAGGCTGGCGCCGACTTGAACCGGCCCCAAAGAGGGGCTCAGAGCCACAAGGGGTGGCTGCGACACCATCCGGCCCTGAAGAGGTCCCTCGACAGGAATGGGTAACGTTGGAGACCTCGACACGGGCCGGCCCCGACATAGACCGACCCCGACCGTGACGGGCCCTGTCCCGACCAAGACCTGCCCCAGCCCCGACATGCATCTCGACCAGAGGCAACATAGAAATCCTCTCGGGCTGGTGCCGACCTTAACCTCCCTACAGAGGGACCTCGACACGGACAGACCCCGACCGTGACGGGCCCTGTCCCGACCAAGACCGGCACTGGCCCCGACATGCTCTCGAGCGGACCTCCAGTCAGGCTGGCGCCAACTTGAACCGGCTCCAAACAGGGACCCAGAGCCACACGGGGTGACTGCGACACCATCTGGCCCTGAAGAGGTGCCTCGACAGGAACAGGCACCGTCGGGGACTTCGACACTGACCGCCCCCCACAGTGACGGGCCCTGTCCCGACCACAACCTCGACCAGGACCGGCACCGGCCACGACATGCATCTCGACCAGAAGAAACGCAGAAGCCCTCTCGGGCTGGCGCTGACCTTAACCTCCCTGCAGAGGGACCTCGACACGGGCCTGCCCCGAGATAGACCGATCCCGACCGTGATGGGCCCTGTCCCGACCAAGACCGGCACTGGCCCCGACATGTTCTCGACAGGACCTGTACTCAGGCTGGCGCCGACTTGGACGGGCCACAAACATGGGCTCAGACACACACGGGGTGGCTGCGACACCATCCGGCCCTGAATGGGTCCCTCGACAGGAACGGGCACCGTCGGGGACTTCGACACTGACCGATCCCGAGAGTGACGGGCCCTGTCCCGACCACAACCTCGACCAGGACCGGCACCGGCCACGACATGCATCTCGACCAGAAGCAACGCAGAAGCCCTCTCGGGCTGGCGCTGACCTTAACCTCCCTGCAGAGGACCTCGACTCGGGCCGGCCCCGACATAGACTGACCCCCGACCGTGACTGGCCATGCCCCGATCCCCACCTGGACCAGCACTGCCACCGGCCCCGACCTGAGCCCTGACATGCATCTCGAACGCACCACCACTCAGGCTGGCGCCGACTTGAACCGGCCCCAAAGAGTGAGCCAGAACCACACGGGGCGGCTCCGACACCATCCGGCCCTGAAGAGGTGCTTCGACAGGACCGGGTAACGTCGGAGACCTCGACACGGGCCGGCCCCGACATAGAGAGACCCCGACCGTGACGGGCCCTGTCCCGACCAAGACCGGCACTGGCCCCGACATGCTCTCGAGCGGACCTGCACTCAGGCTGGCGCCGACTTGAACCGGCCCCAAACAGGGGCTCAGACCCACACTGGCGCCTGCGACACCATCCGGCCCTGAAGAGGTGCTTCGACAGGACCGGGTAACGTCGGAGACCTCGACACGGGCCGGCCCCGACATAGAGAGACCCCGACCGTGACGGGCCCTGTCCCGACCAAGACCTGCCCCGGCCCCGACATGCATCTCGACCAGAGGCAACATAGAAATCCTCTCGGGCTGGTGCCGACCTTAACCTCCCTGCAGAGGGACCTCGACACGGACCGACCCCGACCGTGACGGCCACTGCCCCGACCAAGACCTCGACCAGGACTGCCACCCGCCCCGACATGGGCCCCGACATGCATCATGGTCGGACCTGCACTCAGGCTGGCGCAGACTTCAACCGGCCCCAAACAGGGGCCCAGACCCACACGGGGTGGCTGCGACACCATCTGGCCCTGAAGAGGTGCCTCGACAGGAACGGGCACCGTCGGGGACTTCGACACTGACCGACCCCGAAATAGACCGACCCCGACCGTGACGGGCACTGTCCCGACCAAGACCGGCATCGGCCCCGACATGTTCTCGACAGCACCTGTACTCAGGCTGGCGCCGACTTGGATGGGCCACAAACATGGGCTCAGACACACACGGGGTGGCTGCGACACCATCCGGCCCTGAATGGGTCCCTCGACAGGAACGGGTAACATCGGAAACCTCGACACGGGCCGGCCCCGACATAGACTGACCCCGACCGTGACTGGCCATTCCCGATCCCCACCTGGACCAGCACTGCCACCGGCCCCGACCTGAGCCCTGACATGCATCTCGAACGCACCACCACTCAGGCTGGCGCCGACTTGAACCGGCCCCAAAGAGTGAGCCAGAACCACACGGGGCGGCTCCGACACCATCCGGCCCTGAAGGGGTCCCTCGGCAGGAACAGGCACCGTCGGGGCCTTCGACACGGGCCCTGCCCCGACCAACAACTCGACCAGGATTGCCACCCGCCCTGACCTGGCCCCGACATGCATCTCGACCGGACCTGCACTCAGGCTGGCGCCGACTTGGACCGGCCCCAAACAGGGGCCCAGAGCCATACTGGGTGACTCCGACACCATCCGGCCCTGAAGCGGTCTCTCGACAGGAACGTGCAATGTTGGGGAGTTCGATAAGGGCCGGTCCCAACCGTGATTGGCAATGCAGAAATCCTCTCGGGCTGGTGCCGACCTAAACCTCCCTGAAAAGGAACCTAGACACGGACCGACCCAGACCGTGACGGGCCCTGTCCCGACCAAGACCTCCACCAGCAACGCCACCGGCACCGAGCTGGGCCCTGACATGCATCTCGACCGGACCTCCACTCAGGCTGGCGCCAACTTGAACCGGCCCCAAACTGGGGCCCAAACCCAAATGGGGTGGCCACGACACCATCCGGCCCTGAAGAGGTCCCTCGACAGGAACGGGTAACGTCGGAGACCTCGACACGGGCCGGCCCCGACATAGACCGACCCCGACCGCGACGGGCCCGGCCCCGACCAGGACCGGCCCCAGCCCCGACATGCATCTCGACCAGAGGCAACACAGAAATCCTCTCGAGCTGGCGCCGACCCTACCCTCCACATGGACCGATCCCGACCGTGATGGGCCCTGTCCCGACCAAGAGCGGCACTGGCCCCGACATGCTCTCGAGCGGACCTGCACACAGGCTGGCGCCGACTTGAACAGGCCCCAAAGAGGGGCTCAGAGCCACAAGGGGTGGCTGCGACACCATCCGGCCCTGAAGAGGTCCCTCGACAGGAATGGGTAACGTTGGAGACCTCGACACGGGCCGGCCCCGACATAGACCGACCCCGACCGTGACGGGCCCTGTCCCGACCAAGACCTGCCCCAGCCCCGACATGCATCTCGACCAGAGGCAACATAGAAATCCTCTCGGGCTGGTGCCGACCTTAACCTCCCTACAGAGGGACCTCGACACGGACCGACCCCGACCGTGACGGGCCCTGTCCCGACCAAGACCGGCACTGGCCCCGACATGCTCTCGAGCGGACCTCCAGTCAGGCTGGCGCCAACTTGAACCGGCCCCAAACTGGGGCTCAGACACACACGGGGTGGCTGCGACACCATCCGGCCCTGAAGAGGTCCCTCGACAGGACCGGGTAACGTCGGAGACCTCGACACGGGCCGGCCCCGACATAGACCGACCCCGACCGCGACGGGCCCGGCCCCGACCAGGACCGGCCCCAGCCCCGACATGCATCTCGACCAGAGGCAACACAGAAATCCTCTCGAGCTGGCGCCGACCCTAACCTCCACATGGACCGATCCCGACCGTGATGGGCCCTGTCCCGACCAAGAGCGGCACTGGCCCCGACATGCTCTCGAGCGGACCTGCACTCAGGCTGGCGCCGACTTGAACCGGCCCCAAAGAGGGGCTCAGAGCCACAAGGGGTGGCTGCGACACCATCCGGCCCTGAAGAGGTCCCTCGACAGGAATGGGTAACGTTGGAGACCTCGACACGGGCCGGCCCCGACATAGACCGACCCCGACCGTGACGGGCCCTGTCCCGACCAAGACCTGCCCCAGCCCCGACATGCATCTCGACCAGAGGCAACATAGAAATCCTCTCGGGCTGGTGCCGACCTTAACCTCCCTACAGAGGGACCTCGACACGGACCGACCCCGACCGTGACGGGCCCTGTCCCGACCAAGACCGGCACTGGCCCCGACATGCTCTCGAGCGGACCTCCAGTCAGGCTGGCGCCAACTTGAACCGGCCCCAAACTGGGGCTCAGACACACACGGGGTGGCTGCGACACCATCCGGCCCTGAAGAGGTCCCTCGACGGGAACGGGCACCGTCGGGGCCTTCGATAATGGGCGGCCCCAATCCTGATTGGCCCGGCCCTGACCATGGCCTCGACCAGGGCCGGCACGGGCTCCGACATGCATTTTGATTGGAGCCAGCGTGGAACTCCTCTCGGGCTGGTGCCGACCTTAACCTCCCTGCAGAGGGACCTCGACACGGACTGACCCCGACCTGACGGGCCCTGTCCCGACCAAGACCGGCACTGGCCCCGACATGCTCTCGACCGGACCTGCACTCAGGCTGGCGCCGACTTGAACCGGCCCCAAACAGGGACCCAGAGCCACACGGGGTGACTGCGACACCATCTGGCCCTGAAGAGGTGCCTCGACAGGAACGGGCACCGTCGGGGACTTCGACACTGACCGACCCCCACAGTGACGGGCCCTGTCCCGACCACAACCTCGACCAGGACCGGCACCGGCCACGACATGCATCTCGACCAGAAGAAACGCAGAAGCCCTCTCGGGCTGGCGCTGACCTTAACCTCCCTGCAGAGGGACCTCGACACGGGCCTGCCCCGAGATAGACCGATCCCGACCGTGATGGGCCCTGTCCCGACCAAGACCGGCACTGGCCCCGACATGTTCTCGACAGGACCTGTACTCAGGCTGGCGCCGACTTGGACGGGCCACAAACATGGGCTCAGACACACACGGGGTGGCTGCGACACCATCCGGCCCTGAATGGGTCCCTCGACAGGAACGGGCACCGTCGGGGACTTCGACACTGACCGAGCCCGAGAGTGACGGGCCCTGTCCCGACCACAACCTCGACCAGGACCGGCACCGGCCACGACATGCATCTCGACCAGAAGCAACGCAGAAGCCCTCTCGGGCTGGCGCTGACCTTAACCTCCCTGCAGAGGACCTCGACTCGGGCCGGCCCCGAAATAGACTGACCCCCGACCGTGACTGGCCATGCCCCGATCCCCACCTGGACCAGCACTGCCACCGGCCCCGACCTGAGCCCTGACATGCATCTCGAACGCACCACCACTCAGGCTGGCGCCGACTTGAACCGGCCCCAAAGAGTGAGCCAGAACCACACGGGGCGGCTCCGACACCATCCGGCCCTGAAGGGGTCCCTCGGCAGGAACAGGCACCGTCGGGGCCTTCGACACGGGCCCTGCCCCGACCAACAACTCGACCAGGATTGCCACCCGCCCTGACCTGGCCCCGACATGCATCTCGACCGGACCTGCACTCAGGCTGGCGCCGACTTGGACCGGCCCCAAACAGGGGCCCAGAGCCATACTGGGTGACTCCGACACCATCCGGCCCTGAAGCGGTCTCTCGACAGGAACGTGCAATGTTGGGGAGTTCGATAAGGGCCGGTCCCAACCGTGATTGGCAATGCAGAAATCCTCTCGGGCTGGTGCCGACCTAAACCTCCCTGAAAAGGAACCTAGACACGGACCGACCCAGACCGTGACGGGCCCTGTCCCGACCAAGACCTCCACCAGCAACGCCACCGGCACCGAGCTGGGCCCTGACATGCATCTCGACCGGACCTCCACTCAGGCTGGCGCCAACTTGAACCGGCCCCAAACTGGGGCCCAAACCCAAATGGGGTGGCCACGACACCATCCGGCCCTGAAGAGGTCCCTCGACAGGAACGGGTAACGTCGGAGACCTCGACACGGGCCGGCCCCGACATAGACCGACCCCGACCGCGACGGGCCCGGCCCCGACCAGGACCGGCCCCAGCCCCGACATGCATCTCGACCAGAGGCAACACAGAAATCCTCTCGAGCTGGCGCCGACCCTACCCTCCACATGGACCGATCCCGACCGTGATGGGCCCTGTCCCGACCAAGAGCGGCACTGGCCCCGACATGCTCTCGAGCGGACCTGCACACAGGCTGGCGCCGACTTGAACAGGCCCCAAAGAGGGGCTCAGAGCCACAAGGGGTGGCTGCGACACCATCCGGCCCTGAAGAGGTCCCTCGACAGGAATGGGTAACGTTGGAGACCTCGACACGGGCCGGCCCCGACATAGACCGACCCCGACCGTGACGGGCCCTGTCCCGACCAAGACCTGCCCCAGCCCCGACATGCATCTCGACCAGAGGCAACATAGAAATCCTCTCGGGCTGGTGCCGACCTTAACCTCCCTACAGAGGGACCTCGACACGGACCGACCCAGACCGTGACGGGCCCTGTCCCGACCAAGACCGGCACTGGCCCCGACATGCTCTCGAGCGGACCTCCAGTCAGGCTGGCGCCAACTTGAACCGGCCCCCAAACTGGGGCTCAGACACACACGGGGTGGCTGCGACACCATCCGGCCCTGAAGAGGTCCCTCGACAGGAACGGGTAACGTCGGAGACCTCGACACGGGCCGGCCCCGACATAGACCGACCCCGACCGCGACGGGCCCGGCCCCGACCAGGACCGGCCCCAGCCCCGACATGCATCTCGACCAGAGGCAACACAGAAATCCTCTCGAGCTGGCGCCGACCCTAACCTCCACATGGACCGATCCCGACCGTGATGGGCCCTGTCCCGACCAAGAGCGGCACTGGCCCCGACATGCT
Source organism: Dromaius novaehollandiae (assembly GCF_036370855.1). Lineage (NCBI taxonomy): Eukaryota > Metazoa > Chordata > Aves > Casuariiformes > Dromaiidae > Dromaius > Dromaius novaehollandiae. Next base: position 83,145,265 of record NC_088098.1, on the reverse strand, counting down.
CTCGAGCGGACCTGCACTCAGGCTGGCGCCGACTTGAACCGGCCCCAAAGAGGGGCTCAGAGCCACAAGGGGTGGCTGCGACACCATCCGGCCCTGAAGAGGTCCCTCGACAGGAATGGGTAACGTTGGAGACCTCGACACGGGCCGGCCCCGACATAGACCGACCCCGACCGTGACGGGCCCTGTCCCAACCAAGACCTGCCCCAGCCCCGACATGCATCTCGACCAGAGGCAACATAGAAATCCTCTCGGGCTGGTGCCGACCTTAACCTCCCTACAGAGGGACCTCGACACGGACCGACCCCGACCGTGACGGGCCCTGTCCCGACCAAGACCGGCACTGGCCCCGACATGCTCTCGAGCGGACCTCCAGTCAGGCTGGCGCCAACTTGAACCGGCCCCAAACTGGGGCTCAGACACACACGGGGTGGCTGCGACACCATCCGGCCCTGAAGAGGTCCCTCGACGGGAACGGGCACCGTCGGGGCCTTCGATAATGGGCGGCCCCAATCCTGATTGGCCCGGCCCTGACCATGGCCTCGACCAGGGCCGGCACGGGCTCCGACATGCATTTTGATTGGAGCCAGCGTGGAACTCCTCTCGGGCTGGTGCCGACCTTAACCTCCCTGCAGAGGGACCTCGACACGGACTGACCCCGACCTGACGGGCCCTGTCCCGACCAAGACCGGCACTGGCCCCGACATGCTCTCGACCGGACCTGCACTCAGGCTGGCGCCGACTTGAACCGGCCCCAAACAGGGACCCAGAGCCACACGGGGTGACTGCGACACCATCTGGCCCTGAAGAGGTGCCTCGACAGGAACGGGCACCGTCGGGGACTTCGACACTGACCGACCCCCACAGTGACGGGCCCTGTCCCGACCACAACCTCGACCAGGACCGGCACCGGCCACGACATGCATCTCGACCAGAAGAAACGCAGAAGCCCTCTCGGGCTGGCGCTGACCTTAACCTCCCTGCAGAGGGACCTCGACACGGGCCTGCCCCGAGATAGACCGATCCCGACCGTGATGGGCCCTGTCCCGACCAAGACCGGCACTGGCCCCGACATGTTCTCGACAGGACCTGTACTCAGGCTGGCGCCGACTTGGACGGGCCACAAACATGGGCTCAGACACACACGGGGTGGCTGCGACACCATCCGGCCCTGAATGGGTCCCTCGACAGGAACGGGCACCGTCGGGGACTTCGACACTGACCGAGCCCGAGAGTGACGGGCCCTGTCCCGACCACAACCTCGACCAGGACCGGCACCGGCCACGACATGCATCTCGACCAGAAGCAACGCAGAAGCCCTCTCGGGCTGGCGCTGACCTTAACCTCCCTGCAGAGGGACCTCGACACTGACCGACCCCGAAATAGACCGACCCCGACCGTGACGGGCACTGTCCCGACCAAGACCGGCATCGGCCCCGACATGTTCTCGACAGCACCTGTACTCAGGCTGGCGCCGACTTGGATGGGCCACAAACATGGGCTCAGACACACACGGGGTGGCTGCGACACCATCCGGCCCTGAATGGGTCCCTCGACAGGAACGGGGAACATCGGAAACCTCGACACGGGCCGGCCCCGACATAGACTGACCCCGACCGTGACTGGCCATTCCCGATCCCCACCTGGACCAGCACTGCCACCGGCCCCGACCTGAGCCCTGACATGCATCTCGAACGCACCACCACTCAGGCTGGCGCCGACTTGAACCGGCCCCAAAGAGTGAGCCAGAACCACACGGGGCGGCTCCGACACCATCCGGCCCTGAAGGGGTCCCTCGGCAGGAACAGGCACCGTCGGGGCCTTCGACACGGGCCCTGCCCCGACCAACAACTCGACCAGGATTGCCACCCGCCCTGACCTGGCCCCGACATGCATCTCGACCGGACCTGCACTCAGGCTGGCGCCGACTTGGACCGGCCCCAAACAGGGGCCCAGAGCCATACTGGGTGACTCCGACACCATCCGGCCCTGAAGCGGTCTCTCGACAGGAACGTGCAATGTTGGGGAGTTCGATAAGGGCCAGTCCCAACCGTGATTGGCAATGCAGAAATCCTCTCGGGCTGGTGCCGACCTAAACCTCCCTGAAAAGGAACCTAGACACGGACCGACCCAGACCGTGACGGGCCCTGTCCCGACCAAGACCTCCACCAGCAACGCCACCGGCACCGAGCTGGGCCCTGACATGCATCTCGACCGGACCTCCACTCAGGCTGGCGCCAACTTGAACCGGCCCCAAACTGGGGCCCAAACCCAAATGGGGTGGCCACGACACCATCTGGCCCTGAAGAGGTGCCTCGACAGGAACGGGCACCGTCGGGGACTTCGACACTGACCGCCCCCCACAGTGACGGGCCCTGTCCCGACCACAACCTCGACCAGGACCGGCACCGGCCACGACATGCATCTCGACCAGAAGAAACGCAGAAGCCCTCTCGGGCTGGCGCTGACCTTAACCTCCCTGCAGAGGGACCTCGACACGGGCCTGCCCCGAGATAGACCGATCCCGACCGTGATGGGCCCTGTCCCGACCAAGACCGGCACTGGCCCCGACATGTTCTCGACAGGACCTGTACTCAGGCTGGCGCCGACTTGGACGGGCCACAAACATGGGCTCAGACACACACGGGGTGGCTGCGACACCATCCGGCCCTGAATGGGGCCCTCGACAGGAACGGGCACCGTCGGGGACTTCGACACTGACCGATCCCGAGAGTGACGGGCCCTGTCCCGACCACAACCTCGACCAGGACCGGCACCGGCCACGACATGCATCTCGACCAGAAGCAACGCAGAAGCCCTCTCGGGCTGGCGCTGACCTTAACCTCCCTGCAGAGGACCTCGACTCGGGCCGGCCCCGACATAGACTGACCCCCGACCGTGACTGGCCATGCCCCGATCCCCACCTGGACCAGCACTGCCACCGGCCCCGACCTGAGCCCTGACATGCATCTCGAATGCACCACCACTCAGGCTGGCGCCGACTTGAACCGGCCCCAAACAGTGAGCCAGAACCACACGGGGCGGCTCCGACACCATCCGGCCCTGAAGAGGTGCTTCGACAGGACCGGGTAACGTCGGAGACCTCGACACGGGCCGGCCCCGACATAGACCGACCCCGACCGTGACGGGCCCTGTCCCGACCAAGACCTGCCCCGGCCCCGACATGCATCTCGACCAGAGGCAACATAGAAATCCTCTCGGGCTGGTGCCGACCTTAACCTCCCTGCAGAGGGACCTCGACACGGACCGACCCCGACCGTGACGGCCACTGCCCCGACCAAGACCTCGACCAGGACTGCCACCCGCCCCGACATGGGCCCCGACATGCATCGTGGTCGGACCTGCACTCAGGCTGGCGCAGACTTCAACCGGCCCCAAACAGGGGCCCAGACCCACACGGGGTGGCTGCGACACCATCTGGCCCTGAAGAGGTGCCTCGACAGGAACGGGCACCGTCGGGGACTTCGACACTGACCGACCCCGAAATAGACCGACCCCGACCGTGACGGGCACTGTCCCGACCAAGACCGGCATCGGCCCCGACATGTTCTCGACAGCACCTGTACTCAGGCTGGCGCCGACTTGGATGGGCCACAAACATGGGCTCAGACACACACGGGGTGGCTGCGACACCATCCGGCCCTGAATGGGTCCCTCGACAGGAACGGGTAACATCGGAAACCTCGACACGGGCCGGCCCCGACATAGACTGACCCCGACCGTGACTGGCCATTCCCGATCCCCACCTGGACCAGCACTGCCACCGGCCCCGACCTGAGCCCTGACATGCATCTCGAACGCACCACCACTCAGGCTGGCGCCGACTTGAACCGGCCCCAAAGAGTGAGCCAGAACCACACGGGGCGGCTCCGACACCATCCGGCCCTGAAGGGGTCCCTCGGCAGGAACAGGCACCGTCGGGGCCTTCGACACGGGCCCTGCCCCGACCAACAACTCGACCAGGATTGCCACCCGCCCTGACCTGGCCCCGACATGCATCTCGACCGGACCTGCACTCAGGCTGGCGCCGACTTGGACCGGCCCCAAACAGGGGCCCAGAGCCATACTGGGTGACTCCGACACCATCCGGCCCTGAAGCGGTCTCTCGACAGGAACGTGCAATGTCGGGGAGTTCGATAAGGGCCGGTCCCAACCGTGATTGGCAATGCAGAAATCCTCTCGGGCTGGTGCCGACCTAAACCTCCCTGAAAAGGAACCTAGACACGGACCGACCCAGACCGTGACGGGCCCTGTCCCGACCAAGACCTCCACCAGCAACGCCACCGGCACCGAGCTGGGCCCTGACATGCATCTCGACCGGACCTCCACTCAGGCTGGCGCCAACTTGAACCGGCCCCAAACTGGGGCCCAAACCCAAATGGGGTGGCCACGACACCATCCGGCCCTGAAGAGGTCCCTCGACAGGACCGGGTAACGTCGGAGACCTCGACACGGGCCGGCCCCGACATAGACCGACCCCGACCGCGACGGGCCCGGCCCCGACCAGGACCGGCCCCAGCCCCGACATGCATCTCGACCAGAGGCAACACAGAAATCCTCTCGAGCTGGCGCCGACCCTAACCTCCACATGGACCGATCCCGACCGTGATGGGCCCTGTCCCGACCAAGAGCGGCACTGGCCCCGACATGCTCTCGAGCGGACCTGCACTCAGGCTGGCGCCGACTTGAACCGGCCCCAAAGAGGGACTCAGAGCCACAAGGGGTGGCTGCGACACCATCCGGCCCTGAAGAGGTCCCTCGACAGGAATGGGTAACGTTGGAGACCTCGACACGGGCCGGCCCCGACATAGACCGACCCCGACCGTGACGGGCCCTGTCCCGACCAAGACCTGCCCCAGCCCCGACATGCATCTCGACCAGAGGCAACATAGAAATCCTCTCGGGCTGGTGCCGACCTTAACCTCCCTACAGAGGGACCTCGACACGGACCGACCCCGACCGTGACGGGCCCTGTCCCGACCAAGACCGGCACTGGCCCCGACATGCTCTCGAGCAGACCTCCAGTCAGGCTGGCGCCAACTTGAACCGGCCCCAAACTGGGGCTCAGACACACACGGGGTGGCTGCGACACCATCCGGCCCTGAAGAGGTCCCTCGACGGGAACGGGCACCGTCGGGGCCTTCGATAATGGGCGGCCCCAATCCTGATTGGCCCGGCCCTGACCATGGCCTCGACCAGGGCCGGCACGGGCTCCGACATGCATTTTGATTGGAGCCAGCGTGGAACTCCTCTCGGGCTGGTGCCGACCTTAACCTCCCTGCAGAGGGACCTCGACACGGACTGACCCCGACCTGACGGGCCCTGTCCCGACCAAGACCGGCACTGGCCCCGACATGCTCTCGACCGGACCTGCACTCAGGCTGGCGCCGACTTGAACCGGCCCCAAACAGGGACCCAGAGCCACACGGGGTGACTGCGACACCATCTGGCCCTGAAGAGGTGCCTCGACAGGAACGGGCACCGTCGGGGACTTCGACACTGACCGACCCCCACAGTGACGGGCCCTGTCCCGACCACAACCTCGACCAGGACCGGCACCGGCCACGACATGCATCTCGACCAGAAGCAACGCAGAAGCCCTCTCGGGCTGGCGCTGACCTTAACCTCCCTGCAGAGGGACCTCGACACGGGCCTGCCCCGAGATAGACCGATCCCGACCGTGATGGGCCCTGTCCCGACCAAGACCGGCACTGGCCCCGACATGTTCTCGACAGGACCTGCACTCAGGCTGGCGCCAACTTGGACGGGCCACAAACATGGGCTCAGACACACACGGGGTGGCTGCGACACCATCCGGCCCTGAATGGGGCCCTCGACAGGAACGGGCACCGTCGGGGACTTCGACACTGACCAATCCCGAGAGTGACGGGCCCTGTCCCGACCACAACCTCGACCAGGACCGGCACCGGCCACGACATGCATCTCGACCAGAAGCAACGCAGAAGCCCTCTCGGGCTGGCGCTGACCTTAACCTCCCTGCAGAGGACCTCGACTCGGGCCGGCCCCGACATAGACTGACCCCCGACCGTGACTGGCCATGCCCCGATCCCCACCTGGACCAGCACTGCCACCGGCCCCGACCTGAGCCCTGACATGCATCTCGAACGCACCACCACTCAGGCTGGCGCCGACTTGAACCGGCCCCAAAGAGTGAGCCAGAACCACACGGGGCGGCTCCGACACCATCCGGCCCTGAAGAGGTGCTTCGACAGGACCGGGTAACGTCGGAGACCTCGACACGGGCAGGCCCCGACATAGAGAGACCCCGACCGTGACGGGCCCTGTCCCGACCAAGACCGGCACTGGCCCCGACATGCTCTCGAGCGGACCTGCACTCAGGCTGGCGCCGACTTGAACCGGCCCCAAACAGGGGCTCAGACCCACACTGGCGGCTGCGACACCATCCGGCCCTGAAGAGGTGCTTCGACAGGACCGGGTAACGTCGGAGACCTCGACACGGGCCGGCCCCGACATAGACCGACCCCGACCGTGACGGGCCCTGTCCCGACCAAGACCGGCACCGGCCCCGACATGCATCTTGACCAGAGGCAACATAGAAATCCTCTCGGGCTGGTGCCGACCTTAACCTCCCTGCAGAGGGACCTCGACACGGACCGACCCCGACCGTGACGGGCCCTGTCCCGACCAAGACCGGCACTGGCCCCGACATGCTCTCGAGCGGACCTGCACTCAGGCTGGCGCCGACTTGAACCGGCCCCAAACAGGGGCTCAGACCCACACTGGCGCCTGCGACACCACCCGGCCCTGAAGAGGTCCCTAGACAGGACCGGGTAACGTCGGAGACCTCGACACGGGCCGGCCCCGACATGGAGAGACCCCGACCGTGACGGGCCCTGTCCCGACCAAGACCTGCCCCGGCCCCGACATGCATCTCGACCAGAGGCAACATAGAAATCCTCTCGGGCTGGTGCCGACCTTAACCTCCCTGCAGAGGGACCTCGACACGGACCGACCCCGACCGTGACGGCCACTGCCCCGACCAAGACCTCGACCAGGACTGCCACCCGCCCCGACATGGGCCCCGACATGCATCATGGTCGGACCTGCACTCAGGCTGGCGCAGACTTCAACCGGCCCCAAACAGGGGCCCAGACCCACACGGGGTGGCTGCGACACCATCTGGCCCTGAAGAGGTGCCTCGACAGGAACGGGCACCGTCGGGGACTTCGACACTGACCGACCCCGAAATAGACCGACCCCGACCGTGACGGGCACTGTCCCGACCAAGACCGGCATCGGCCCCGACATGTTCTCGACAGCACCTGTACTCAGGCTGGCGCCGACTTGGATGGGCCACAAACATGGGCTCAGACACACACGGGGTGGCTGCGACACCATCCGGCCCTGAATGGGTCCCTCGACAGGAACGGGTAACATCGGAAACCTCGACACGGGCCGGCCCCGACATAGACTGACCCCGACTGTGACTGGCCATTCCCGATCCCCACCTGGACCAGCACTGCCACCGGCCCCGACCTGAGCCCTGACATGCATCTCGAACGCACCACCACTCAGGCTGGCGCCGACTTGAACCGGCCTCAAAGAGTGAGCCAGAACCACACGGGGCGGCTCCGACACCATCCGGCCCTGAAGGGGTCCCTCGGCAGGAACAGGCACCGTCGGGGCCTTCGACACGGGCCCTGCCCCGACCAACAACTCGACCAGGATTGCCACCCGCCCTGACCTGGCCCCGACATGCATCTCGACCGGACCTGCACTCAGGCTGGCGCCGACTTGGACCGGCCCCAAACAGGGGCCCAGAGCCATACTGGGTGACTCCGACACCATCCGGCCCTGAAGCGGTCTCTCGACAGGAACGTGCAATGTCGGGGAGTTCGATAAGGGTCGGTCCCAACCGTGATTGGCAATGCAGAAATCCTCTCGGGCTGGTGCCGACCTAAACCTCCCTGAAAAGGAACCTAGACACGGACCGACCCAGACCGTGACGGGCCCTGTCCCGACCAAGACCTCCACCAGCAACGCCACCGGCACCGAGCTGGGCCCTGACATGCATCTCGACCGGACCTCCACTCAGGCTGGCGCCAACTTGAACCGGCCCCAAACTGGGGCCCAAACCCAAATGGGGTGGCCACGACACCATCCGGCCCTGAAGAGGTCCCTCGACAGGAACGGGTAACGTCGGAGACCTCGACACGGGCCGGCCCCGACATAGACCGACCCCGACCGCGACGGGCCCGGCCCCGACCAGGACCGGCCCCAGCCCCGACATGCATCTCGACCAGAGGCAACACAGAAATCCTCTCGAGCTGGCGCCGACCCTAACCTCCACATGGACCGATCCCGACCGTGATGGGCCCTGTCCCGACCAAGAGCGGCACTGGCCCCGACATGCTCTCGAGCGGACCTGCACTCAGGCTGGCGCCGACTTGAACCGGCCCCAAAGAGGGGCTCAGAGCCACAAGGGGTGGCTGCGACACCATCCGGCCCTGAAGAGGTCCCTCGACGGGAACGGGCACCGTCGGGGCCTTCGATAATGGGCGGCCCCAATCCTGATTGGCCCGGCCCTGACCATGGCCTCGACCAGGGCCGGCACGGGCTCCGACATGCATTTTGATTGGAGCCAGCGTGGAACTCCTCTCGGGCTGGTGCCGACCTTAACCTCCCTGCAGAGGGACCTCGACACGGACTGACCCCGACCTGACGGGCCCTGTCCCGACCAAGACCGGCACTGGCCCCGACATGCTCTCGACCGGACCTGCACTCAGGCTGGCGCCGACATGAACCGGCCCCAAACAGGGACCCAGAGCCACACGGGGTGACTGCGACACCATCTGGCCCTGAAGAGGTGCCTCGACAGGAACGGGCACCGTCGGGGACTTCGACACTGACCGACCCCCACAGTGACGGGCCCTGTCCCGACCACAACCTCGACCAGGACCGGCACCGGCCACGACATGCATCTCGACCAGAAGAAACGCAGAAGCCCTCTCGGGCTGGCGCTGACCTTAACCTCCCTGCAGAGGGACCTCGACACGGGCCTGCCCCGAGATAGACCGATCCCGACCGTGATGGGCCCTGTCCCGACCAAGACCGGCACTGGCCCCGACATGTTCTCGACAGGACCTGTACTCAGGCTGGCGCCGACTTGGACGGGCCACAAACATGGGCTCAGACACACACGGGGTGGCTGCGACACCATCCGGCCCTGAATGGGTCCCTCGACAGGAACGGGCACCGTCGGGGACTTCGACACTGACCGAGCCCGAGAGTGACGGGCCCTGTCCCGACCACAACCTCGACCAGGACCGGCACCGGCCACGACATGCATCTCGACCAGAAGCAACGCAGAAGCCCTCTCGGGCTGGCGCTGACCTTAACCTCCCTGCAGAGGACCTCGACTCGGGCCGGCCCCGACATAGACTGACCCCCGACCGTGACTGGCCATGCCCCGATCCCCACCTGGACCAGCACTGCCACCGGCCCCGACCTGAGCCCTGACATGCATCTCGAACGCACCACCACTCAGGCTGGCGCCGACTTGAACCGGCCCCAAAGAGTGAGCCAGAACCACACGGGGCGGCTCCGACACCATCCGGCCCTGAAGAGGTGCTTCGACAGGACCGGGTAACGTCGGAGACCTCGACACGGGCCGGCCCCGACATAGAGAGACCCCGACCGTGACGGGCCCTGTCCCGACCAAGACCGGCACTGGCCCCGACATGCTCTCGAGCGGACCTGCACTCAGGCTGGCGCCGACTTGAACCGGCCCCAAACAGGGGCTCAGACCCACACTGGCGCCTGCGACACCATCCGGCCCTGAAGAGGTGCCTCGACGGGACCGGGTAACGTCGGAGACCTCGACACGGGCCGGCCCCGACATAGAGAGACCCCGACCGTGACGGGCCCTGTCCCGACCAAGACCTGCCCCGGCCCCGACATGCATCTCGACCAGAGGCAACATAGAAATCCTCTCGGGCTGGTGCCGACCTTAACCTCCCTGCAGAGGGACCTCGACACGGACCGACCCCGACCGTGACGGCCACTGCCCCGACCAAGACCTCGACCAGGACTGCCACCCGCCCCGACATGGGCCCCGACATGCATCATGGTCGGACCTGCACTCAGGCTGGCGCAGACTTCAACCGGCCCCAAACAGGGGCCCAGACCCACACGGGGTGGCTGCGACACCATCTGGCCCTGAAGAGGTGCCTCGACAGGAACGGGCACCGTCGGGGACTTCGACACTGACCGACCCCGAAATAGACCGACCCCGACCGTGACGGGCACTGTCCCGACCAAGACCGGCATCGGCCCCGACATGTTCTCGACAGCACCTGTACTCAGGCTGGCGCCGACTTGGATGGGCCACAAACATGGGCTCAGACACACACGGGGTGGCTGCGACACCATCCGGCCCTGAATGGGTCCCTCGACAGGAACGGGTAACATCGGAAACCTCGACACGGGCCGGCCCCGACATAGACTGACCCCGACCGTGACTGGCCATTCCCGATCCCCACCTGGACCAGCACTGCCACCGGCCCCGACCTGAGCCCTGACATGCATCTCGAACGCACCACCACTCAGGCTGGCGCCGACTTGAACCGGCCCCAAAGAGTGAGCCAGAACCACACGGGGCGGCTCCGACACCATCCGGCCCTGAAGGGGTCCCTCGGCAGGAACAGGCACCGTCGGGGCCTTCGACACGGGCCCTGCCCCGACCAACAACTCGACCAGGATTGCCACCCGCCCTGACCTGGCCCCGACATGCATCTCGACCGGACCTGCACTCAGGCTGGCGCCGACTTGGACCGGCCCCAAACAGGGGCCCAGAGCCATACTGGGTGACTCCGACACCATCCGGCCCTGAAGCGGTCTCTCGACAGGAACGTGCAATGTCGGGGAGTTCGATAAGGGCCGGTCCCAACCGTGATTGGCAATGCAGAAATCCTCTCGGGCTGGTGCCGACCTAAACCTCCCTGAAAAGGAACCTAGACACGGACCGACCCAGACCGTGACGGGCCCTGTCCCGACCAAGACCTCCACCAGCAGCGCCACCGGCACCGAGCTGGGCCCTGGCATGCATCTCGACCGGACCTCCACTCAGGCTGGCGCCAACTTGAACCGGCCCCAAACTGGGGCCCAAACCCAAATGGGGTGGCCACGACACCATCCGGCCCTGAAGAGGTCCCTCGACAGGAACGGGTAACGTCGGAGACCTCGACACGGGCCGGCCCCGACATAGACCGACCCCGACCGCGACGGGCCCGGCCCCGACCAGGACCGGCCCCAGCCCCGACATGCATCTCGACCAGAGGCAACACAGAAATCCTCTCGAGCTGGCGCCGACCCTAACCTCCACATGGACCGATCCCGACCGTGATGGGCCCTGTCCCGACCAAGAGCGGCACTGGCCCCGACATGCTCTCGAGCGGACCTGCACTCAGGCTGGCGCCGACTTGAACCGGCCCCAAAGAGGGGCTCAGAGCCACAAGGGGTGGCTGCGACACCATCCGGCCCTGAAGAGGTCCCTCGACAGGAATGGGTAACGTTGGAGACCTCGACACGGGCCGGCCCCGACATAGACCGACCCCGACCGTGACGGGCCCTGTCCCGACCAAGACCTGCCCCAGCCCCGACATGCATCTCGACCAGAGGCAACATAGAAATCCTCTCGGGCTGGTGCCGACCTTAACCTCCCTACAGAGGGACCTCGACACGGACCGACCCCGACCGTGACGGGCCCTGTCCCGACCAAGACCGGCACTGGCCCCGACATGCTCTCGAGCGGACCTCCAGTCAGGCTGGCGCCAACTTGAACCGGCCCCAAACTGGGGCTCAGACACACACGGGGTGGCTGCGACACCATCCGGCCCTGAAGAGGTCCCTCGACGGGAACGGGCACCGTCGGGGCCTTCGATAATGGGCGGCCCCAATCCTGATTGGCCCGGCCCTGACCATGGCCTCGACCAGGGCCGGCACGGGCTCCGACATGCATTTTGATTGGAGCCAGCGTGGAACTCCTCTCGGGCTGGTGCCGACCTTAACCTCCCTGCAGAGGGACCTCGACACGGACTGACCCCGACCTGACGGGCCCTGTCCCGACCAAGACCGGCACTGGCCCCGACATGCTCTCGACCGGACCTGCACTCAGGCTGGCGCCGACTTGAACCGGCCCCAAACAGGGACCCAGAGCCACACGGGGTGACTGCGACACCATCTGGCCCTGAAGAGGTGCCTCGACAGGAACGGGCACCGACGGGGACTTCGACACTGACCGCCCCCCACAGTGACGGGCCCTGTCCCGACCACAACCTCGACCAGGACCGGCACCGGCCACGACATGCATCTCGACCAGAAGAAACGCAGAAGCCCTCTCGGGCTGGCGCTGACCTTAACCTCCCTGCAGAGGGACCTCGACACGGGCCTGCCCCGAGATAGACCGATCCCGACCGTGATGGGCCCTGTCCCGACCAAGACCGGCACTGGCCCCGACATGTTCTCGACAGGACCTGTACTCAGGCTGGCGCCGACTTGGACGGGCCACAAACATGGGCTCAGACACACACGGGGTGGCTGCGACACCATCCGGCCCTGAATGGGTCCCTCGACAGGAACGGGCACCGTCGGGGACTTCGACACTGACCGAGCCCGAGAGTGACGGGCCCTGTCCCGACCACAACCTCGACCAGGACCGGCACCGGCCACGACATGCATCTCGACCAGAAGCAACGCAGAAGCCCTCTCGGGCTGGCGCTGACCTTAACCTCCCTGCAGAGGACCTCGACTCGGGCCGGCCCCGAAATAGACTGACCCCCGACCGTGACTGGCCATGCCCCGATCCCCACCTGGACCAGCACTGCCACCGGCCCCGACCTGAGCCCTGACATGCATCTCGAACGCACCACCACTCAGGCTGGCGCCGACTTGAACCGGCCCCAAAGAGTGAGCCAGAACCACACGGGGCGGCTGCGACACCATCCGGCCCTGAAGAGGTGCTTCGACAGGACCGGGTAACGTCGGAGACCTCGACACGGGCCGGCCCCGACATAGAGAGACCCCGACCGTGACGGGCCCTGTCCCGACCAAGACCGGCACTGGCCCCGACATGCTCTCGAGCGGACCTGCACTCAGGCTGGCGCCGACTTGAACCGGCCCCAAACAGGGGCTCAGACCCACACTGGCGGCTGCGACACCATCCGGCCCTGAAGAGGTGCCTCGACGGGACCGGGTAACGTCGGAGACCTCGACACGGGCCGGCCCCGACATAGAGAGACCCCGACCGTGACGGGCCCTGTCCCGACCAAGACCTGCCCCGGCCCCGACATGCATCTCGACCAGAGGCAACATAGAAATCCTCTCGGGCTGGTGCCGACCTTAACCTCCCTGCAGAGGGACCTCGACACGGACCGACCCCGACCGTGACGGCCACTGCCCCGACCAAGACCTCGACCAGGACTGCCACCCGCCCCGACATGGGCCCCGACATGCATCATGGTCGGACCTGCACTCAGGCTGGCGCAGACTTCAACCGGCCCCAAACAGGGGCCCAGACCCACACGGGGTGGCTGCGACACCATCTGGCCCTGAAGAGGTGCCTCGACAGGAACGGGCACCGTCGGGGACTTCGACACTGACCGACCCCGAAATAGACCGACCCCGACCGTGACGGGCACTGTCCCGACCAAGACCGGCATCGGCCCCGACATGTTCTCGACAGCACCTGTACTCAGGCTGGCGCCGACTTGGATGGGCCACAAACATGGGCTCAGACACACACGGGGTGGCTGCGACACCATCCGGCCCTGAATGGGTCCCTCGACAGGAACGGGTAACATCGGAAACCTCGACACGGGCCGGCCCCGACATAGACTGACCCCGACCGTGACTGGCCATTCCCGATCCCCACCTGGACCAGCACTGCCACCGGCCCCGACCTGAGCCCTGACATGCATCTCGAACGCACCACCACTCAGGCTGGCGCCGACTTGAACCGGCCCCAAAGAGTGAGCCAGAACCACACGGGGCGGCTCCGACACCATCCGGCCCTGAAGGGGTCCCTCGGCAGGAACAGGCACCGTCGGGGCCTTCGACACGGGCCCTGCCCCGACCAACAACTCGACCAGGATTGCCACCCGCCCTGACCTGGCCCCGACATGCATCTCGACCGGACCTGCACTCAGGCTGGCGCCGACTTGGACCGGCCCCAAACAGGGGCCCAGAGCCATACTGGGTGACTCCGACACCATCCGGCCCTGAAGCGGTCTCTCGACAGGAACGTGCAATGTCGGGGAGTTCGATAAGGGCCGGTCCCAACCGTGATTGGCAATGCAGAAATCCTCTCGGGCTGGTGCCGACCTAAACCTCCCTGAAAAGGAACCTAGACACGGACCGACCCAGACCGTGACGGGCCCTGTCCCGACCAAGACCTCCACCAGCAACGCCACCGGCACCGAGCTGGGCCCTGACATGCATCTCGACCGGACCTCCACTCAGGCTGGCGCCAACTTGAACCGGCCCCAAACTGGGGCCCAAACCCAAATGGGGTGGCCACGACACCATCCGGCCCTGAAGAGGTCCCTCGACAGGACCGGGTAACGTCGGAGACCTCGACACGGGCCGGCCCCGACATAGACCGACCCCGACCGCGACGGGCCCGGCCCCGACCAGGACCGGCCCCAGCCCCGACATGCATCTCGACCAGAGGCAACACAGAAATGCTCTCGAGCTGGCGCCGACCCTAACCTCCACATGGACCGATCCCGACCGTGATGGGCCCTGTCCCGACCAAGAGCGGCACTGGCCCCGACATGCTCTCGAGCGGACCTGCACTCAGGCTGGCGCCGACTTGAACCGGCCCCAAACAGGGGCTCAGAGCCACAAGGGGTGGCTGCGACACCATCCGGCCCTGAAGAGGTCCCTCGACAGGAATGGGTAACGTTGGAGACCTCGACACGGGCCGGCCCCGACATAGACCGACCCCGACCGTGACGGGCCCTGTCCCGACCAAGACCTGCCCCAGCCCCGACATGCATCTCGACCAGAGGCAACATAGAAATCCTCTCGGGCTGGTGCCGACCTTAACCTCCCTACAGAGGGACCTCGACACGGACCGACCCCGACCGTGACGGGCCCTGTCCCGACCAAGACCGGCACTGGCCCCGACATGCTCTCGAGCGGACCTCCAGTCAGGCTGGCGCCAACTTGAACCGGCCCCAAACTGGGGCTCAGACACACACGGGGTGGCTGCGACACCATCCGGCCCTGAAGAGGTCCCTCGACGGGAACGGGCACCGTCGGGGCCTTCGATAATGGGCGGCCCCAATCCTGATTGGCCCGGCCCTGACCATGGCCTCGACCAGGGCCGGCACGGGCTCCGACATGCATTTTGATTGGAGCCAGCGTGGAACTCCTCTCGGGCTGGTGCCGACCTTAACCTCCCTGCAGAGGGACCTCGACACGGACTGACCCCGACCTGACGGGCCCTGTCCCGACCAAGACCGGCACTGGCCCCGACATGCTCTCGACCGGACCTGCACTCAGGCTGGCGCCGACATGAACCGGCCCCAAACAGGGACCCAGAGCCACACGGGGTGACTGCGACACCATCTGGCCCTGAAGAGGTGCCTCGACAGGAACGGGCACCGTCGGGGACTTCGACACTGACCGCCCCCCACAGTGACGGGCCCTGTCCCGACCACAACCTCGACCAGGACCGGCACCGGCCACGACATGCATCTCGACCAGAAGAAACGCAGAAGCCCTCTCGGGCTGGCGCTGACCTTAACCTCCCTGCAGAGGGACCTCGACACGGGCCTGCCCCGAGATAGACCGATCCCGACCGTGATGGGCCCTGTCCCGACCAAGACCGGCACTGGCCCCGACATGTTCTCGACAGGACCTGTACTCAGGCTGGCGCCGACTTGGACGGGCCACAAACATGGGCTCAGACACACACGGGGTGGCTGCGACACCATCCGGCCCTGAATGGGTCCCTCGACAGGAACGGGCACCGTCGGGGACTTCGACACTGACCGAGCCCGAGAGTGACGGGCCCTGTCCCGACCACAACCTCGACCAGGACCGGCACCGGCCACGACATGCATCTCGACCAGAAGCAACGCAGAAGCCCTCTCGGGCTGGCGCTGACCTTAACCTCCCTGCAGAGGACCTCGACTCGGGCCGGCCCCGACATAGACTGACCCCCGACCGTGACTGGCCATGCCCCGATCCCCACCTGGACCAGCACTGCCACCGGCCCCGACCTGAGCCCTGACATGCATCTCGAACGCACCACCCAGGCTGGCGCCGACTTGAACCGGCCCCAAAGAGTGAGCCAGAACCACACGGGGCGGCTCCGACACCATCCGGCCCTGAAGAGGTGCTTCGACAGGACCGGGTAACGTCGGAGACCTCGACACGGGCCGGCCCCGACATAGAGAGACCCCGACCGTGACGGGCCCTGTCCCGACCAAGAGCGGCACTGGCCCCGACATGCTCTCGAGCGGACCTGCAGTCAGGCTGGCGCCGACTTGAACCGGCCCCAAACAGGGGCTCAGACCCACACTGGCGCCTGCGACACCACCCGGCCCTGAAGAGGTCCCTCGACAGGACCGGGTAACGTCGGAGACCTCGACACGGGCCGGCCCCGACACGGACCGACCCAGACCGTGACGGGCCCTGTCCCGACCAAGACCTGCCCCGGCCCCGACATGCATCTCGACCAGAGGCAACATAGAAATCCTCTCGGGCTGGTGCCGACCTTAACCTCCCTGCAGAGGGACCTCGACACGGACCGACCCCGACCGTGACGGCCACTGCCCCGACCAAGACCTCGACCAGGACTGCCACCCGCCCCGACATGGGCCCCGACATGCATCATGGTCGGACCTGCACTCAGGCTGGCGCAGACTTCAACCGGCCCCAAACAGGGGCCCAGACCCACACGGGGTGGCTGCGACACCATCTGGCCCTGAAGAGGTGCCTCGACAGGAACGGGCACCGTCGGGGACTTCGACACTGACCGACCCCGAAATAGACCGACCCCGACCGTGACGGGCACTGTCCCGACCAAGACCGGCATCGGCCCCGACATGTTCTCGACAGCACCTGTACTCAGGCTGGCGCCGACTTGGATGGGCCACAAACATGGGCTCAGACACACACGGGGTGGCTGCGACACCATCCGGCCCTGAATGGGTCCCTCGACAGGAACGGGTAACATCGGAAACCTCGACACGGGCCGGCCCCGACATAGACTGACCCCGACCGTGACTGGCCATTCCCGATCCCCACCTGGACCAGCACTGCCACCGGCCCCGACCTGAGCCCTGACATGCATCTCGAACGCACCACCACTCAGGCTGGCGCCGACTTGAACCGGCCTCAAAGAGTGAGCCAGAACCACACGGGGCGGCTCCGACACCATCCGGCCCTGAAGGGGTCCCTCGGCAGGAACAGGCACCGTCGGGGCCTTCGACACGGGCCCTGCCCCGACCAACAACTCGACCAGGATTGCCACCCGCCCTGACCTGGCCCCGACATGCATCTCGACCGGACCTGCACTCAGGCTGGCGCCGACTTGGACCGGCCCCAAACAGGGGCCCAGAGCCATACTGGGTGACTCCGACACCATCCGGCCCTGAAGCGGTCTGTCGACAGGAACGTGCAATGTCGGGGAGTTCGATAAGGGCCGGTCCCAACCGTGATTGGCAATGCAGAAATCCTCTCGGGCTGGTGCCGACCTTAACCTCCCTGAAAAGGAACCTAGACACGGACCGACCCAGACCGTGACGGGCCCTGTCCCGACCAAGACCTCCACCAGCAACGCCACCGGCACCGAGCTGGGCCCTGACATGCATCTCGACCGGACCTCCACTCAGGCTGGCGCCAACTTGAACCGGCCCCAAACTGGGGCCCAAACCCAAATGGGGTGGCCACGACACCATCCGGCCCTGAAGAGGTCCCTCGACAGGAACGGGTAACGTCGGAGACCTCGACACGGGCCGGCCCCGACATAGAGAGACCCCCACCGTGACGGGCCCTGTCCCGACCAAGACCTGCCCCGGCCCCGACATGCATCTCGACCAGAGGCAACATAGAAATCCTCTCGGGCTGGTGCCGACCTTAACCTCCCTGCAGAGGGACCTCGACACGGACCGACCCCGACCGTGACGGCCACTGCCCCGACCAAGACCTCGACCAGGACTGCCACCCGCCCCGACATGGGCCCCGACATGCATCATGGTCGGACCTGCACTCAGGCTGGCGCAGACTTCAACCGGCCCCAAACAGGGGCCCAGACCCACACGGGGTGGCTGCGACACCATCTGGCCCTGAAGAGGTGCCTCGACAGGAACGGGCACCGTCGGGGACTTCGACACTGACCGACCCCGAAATAGACCGACCCCGACCGTGACGGGCACTGTCCCGACCAAGACCGGCATCGGCCCCGACATGTTCTCGACAGCACCTGTACTCAGGCTGGCGCCGACTTGGATGGGCCACAAACATGGGCTCAGACACACACGGGGTGGCTGCGACACCATCCGGCCCTGAATGGGTCCCTCGACAGGAACGGGTAACATCGGAAACCTCGACACGGGCCGGCCCCGACATAGACTGACCCCGACCGTGACTGGCCATTCCCGATCCCCACCTGGACCAGCACTGCCACCGGCCCCGACCTGAGCCCTGACATGCATCTCGAACGCACCACCACTCAGGCTGGCGCCGACTTGAACCGGCCTCAAAGAGTGAGCCAGAACCACACGGGGCGGCTCCGACACCATCCGGCCCTGAAGGGGTCCCTCGGCAGGAACAGGCACCGTCGGGGCCTTCGACACGGGCCCTGCCCCGACCAACAACTCGACCAGGATTGCCACCCGCCCTGACCTGGCCCCGACATGCATCTCGACCGGACCTGCACTCAGGCTGGCGCCGACTTGGACCGGCCCCAAACAGGGGCCCAGAGCCATACTGGGTGACTCCGACACCATCCGGCCCTGAAGCGGTCTCTCGACAGGAACGTGCAATGTCGGGGAGTTCGATAAGGGCCGGTCCCAACCGTGATTGGCAATGCAGAAATCCTCTCGGGCTGGTGCCGACCTAAACCTCCCTGAAAAGGAACCTAGACACGGACCGACCCAGACCGTGACGGGCCCTGTCCCGACCAAGACCTCCACCAGCAGCGCCACCGGCACCGAGCTGGGCCCTGACATGCATCTCGACCGGACCTCCACTCAGGCTGGCGCCAACTTGAACCGGCCCCAAACTGGGGCCCAAACCCAAAAGGGGTGGCCACGACACCACCCGGCCCTGAAGAGGTCCCTCGACAGGAACGGGTAACGTCGGAGACCTCGACACGGGCCGGCCCCGACATAGACCGACCCCGACCGCGACGGGCCCGGCCCCGACCAGGACCGGCCCCAGCCCCGACATGCATCTCGACCAGAGGCAACACAGAAATCCTCTCGAGCTGGCGCCGACCTTAACCTCCCTACAGAGGGACCTCGACACGGACCGACCCCGACCGTGACGGGCCCTGTCCCGACCAAGACCGGCACTGGCCCCGACATGCTCTCGAGCGGACCTCCAGTCAGGCTGGCGCCAACTTGAACCGGCCCCAAACTGGGGCTCAGACACACACGGGGTGGCTGCGACACCATCCGGCCCTGAAGAGGTCCCTCGACGGGAACGGGCACCGTCGGGGCCTTCGATAATGGGCGGCCCCAATCCTGATTGGCCCGGCCCTGACCATGGCCTCGACCAGGGCCGGCACGGGCTCCGACATGCATTTTGATTGGAGCCAGCGTGGAACTCCTCTCGGGCTGGTGCCGACCTTAACCTCCCTGCAGAGGGACCTCGACACGGACTGACCCCGACCTGACGGGCCCTGTCCCGACCAAGACCGGCACTGGCCCCGACATGCTCTCGACCGGACCTGCACTCAGGCTGGCGCCGACTTGAACCGGCCCCAAACAGGGACCCAGAGCCACACGGGGTGACTGCGACACCATCTGGCCCTGAAGAGGTGCCTCGACAGGAACGGGCACCGTCGGGGACTTCGACACTGACCGACCCCCACAGTGACGGGCCCTGTCCCGACCACAACCTCGACCAGGACCGGCACCGGCCACGACATGCATCTCGACCAGAAGAAACGCAGAAGCCCTCTCGGGCTGGCGCTGACCTTAACCTCCCTGCAGAGGGACCTCGACACGGGCCTGCCCCGAGATAGACCGATCCCAACCGTGATGGGCCCTGTCCCGACCAAGACCGGCACTGGCCCCGACATGTTCTCGACAGCACCTGTACTCAGGCTGGCGCCGACTTGGACGGGCCACAAACATGGGCTCAGACACACACGGGGTGGCTGCGACACCATCCGGCCCTGAATGGGTCCCTCGACAGGAACGGGCACCGTCGGGGACTTCGACACTGACCGAGCCCGAGAGTGACGGGCCCTGTCCCGACCACAACCTCGACCAGGACCGGCACCGGCCACGACATGCATCTCGACCAGAAGCAACGCAGAAGCCCTCTCGGGCTGGCGCTGACCTTAACCTCCCTGCAGAGGACCTCGACTCGGGCCGGCCCCGACATAGACTGACCCCGACCGTGACTGGCCATTCCCGATCCCCACCTGGACCAGCACTGCCACCGGCCCCGACCTGAGCCCTGACATGCATCTCGAACGCACCACCACTCAGGCTGGCGCCGACTTGAACCGGCCCCAAAGAGTGAGCCAGAACCACACGGGGTGGCTCCGACACCATCCGGCCCTGAAGGGGTCCCTCGGCAGGAACAGGCACCGTCGGGGCCTTCGACACGGGCCCTGCCCCGACCAACAACTTGACCAGGATTGCCACCCGCCCTGACCTGGCCCCGACATGCATCTCGACCGGACCTGCACTCAGGCTGGCGCCGACTTGGACCGGCCCCAAACAGGGGCCCAGAGCCATACTGGGTGACTCCGACACCATCCGGCCCTGAAGCGGTCTCTCGACAGGAACGTGCAATGTCGGGGAGTTCGATAAGGGCCGGTCCCAACCGTGATTGGCAATGCAGAAATCCTCTCGGGCTGGTGCCGACCTTAACCTCCCTGAAAAGGAACCTAGACACGGACCGACCCAGACCGTGACGGGCCCTGTCCCGACCAAGACCTCCACCAGCAGCGCCACCGGCACCGAGCTGGGCCCTGACATGCATCTCGACCGGACCTCCACTCAGGCTGGCGCCAACTTGAACCGGCCCCAA
Organism: Dromaius novaehollandiae; assembly: GCF_036370855.1. Classification (NCBI taxonomy): domain Eukaryota; kingdom Metazoa; phylum Chordata; class Aves; order Casuariiformes; family Dromaiidae; genus Dromaius; species Dromaius novaehollandiae. Next base: position 83,123,986 of record NC_088098.1, on the reverse strand, counting down.
ACTGGGGCCCAAACCCAAATGGGGTGGCCACGACACCATCCGGCCCTGAAGAGGTCCCTCGACAGGACCGGGTAACGTCGGAGACCTCGACACGGGCCGGCCCCGACATAGACCGACCCCGACCGCGACGGGCCCGGCCCCGACCAGGACCGGCCCCAGCCCCGACATGCATCTCGACCAGAGGCAACACAGAAATCCTCTCGAGCTGGCGCCGACCCTAACCTCCACATGGACCGATCCCGACCGTGATGGGCCCTGTCCCGACCAAGAGCGGCACTGGCCCCGACATGCTCTCGAGCGGACCTGCACTCAGGCTGGCGCCGACTTGAACCGGCCCCAAAGAGGGGCTCAGAGCCACACGGGGTGGCTGCGACACCATCCGGCCCTGAAGAGGTCCCTCGACAGGAATGGGTAACGTTGGAGACCTCGACACGGGCCGGCCCCGACATAGACCGACCCCGACCGTGACGGGCCCTGTCCCGACCAAGACCTGCCCCAGCCCCGACATGCATCTCGACCAGAGGCAACATAGAAATCCTCTCGGGCTGGTGCCGACCTTAACCTCCCTACAGAGGGACCTCGACACGGACCGACCCCGACCGTGACGGGCCCTGTCCCGACCAAGACCGGCACTGGCCCCGACATGCTCTCGAGCGGACCTCCAGTCAGGCTGGCGCCAACTTGAACCGGCCCCAAACTGGGGCTCAGACACACACGGGGTGGCTGCGACACCATCCGGCCCTGAAGAGGTCCCTCGACGGGAACGGGCACCGTCGGGGCCTTCGATAATGGGCGGCCCCAATCCTGATTGGCCCGGCCCTGACCATGGCCTCGACCAGGGCCGGCACGGGCTCCGACATGCATTTTGATTGGAGCCAGCGTGGAACTCCTCTCGGGCTGGTGCCGACCTTAACCTCCCTACAGAGGGACCTCGACACGGACCGACCCCGACCGTGACGGGCCCTGTCCCGACCAAGACCGGCACTGGCCCCGACATGCTCTCGAGCGGACCTCCAGTCAGGCTGGCGCCAACTTGAACCGGCCCCAAACAGGGGCCCAGACCCACACGGGGTGGCTGCGACACCATCTGGCCCTGAAGAGGTGCCTCGACAGGAACGGGCACCGTCGGGGACTTCGACACTGACCGACCCCGAAATAGACCGACCCCGACCGTGACGGGCACTGTCCCGACCAAGACCGGCATCGGCCCCGACATGTTCTCGACAGCACCTGTACTCAGGCTGGCGCCGACTTGGATGGGCCACAAACATGGGCTCAGACACACACGGGGTGGCTGCGACACCATCCGGCCCTGAATGGGTCCCTCGACAGGAACGGGTAACATCGGAAACCTCGACACGGGCCGGCCCTGACATAGACTGACCCCGACCGTGACTGGCCATTCCCGATCCCCACCTGGACCAGCACTGCCACCGGCCCCAACCTGAGCCCTGACATGCATCTCGAACGCACCACCACTCAGGCTGGCGCCGACTTGAACCGGCCCCAAAGAGTGAGCCAGAACCACACGGGGCGGCTCCGACACCATCCGGCCCTGAAGGGGTCCCTCGGCAGGAACAGGCACCGTCGGGGCCTTCGACACGGGCCCTGCCCCGACCAACAACTCGACCAGGATTGCCACCCGCCCTGACCTGGCCCCGACATGCATCTCGACCGGACCTGCACTCAGGCTGGCGCCGACTTGGACTGGCCCCAAACAGGGGCCCAGAGCCATACTGGGTGACTCCGACACCATCCGGCCCTGAAGCGGTCTCTCGACAGGAACGTGCAATGTCGGGGAGTTCGATAAGGGCCGGTCCCAACCGTGACTGGCAATGCAGAAATCCTCTCGGGCTGGTGCCGACCTAAACCTCCCTGAAAAGGAACCTAGACACGGACCGACCCAGACCGTGACGGGCCCTGTCCCGACCAAGACCTCCACCAGCAACGCCACCGGCACCGAGCTGGGCCCTGACATGCATCTCGACCGGACCTCCACTCAGGCTGGCGCCAACTTGAACCGGCCCCAAACTGGGGCCCAAACCCAAATGGGGTGGCCACGACACCATCCGGCCCTGAAGAGGTCCCTCGACAGGAACGGGTAACGTCGGAGACCTCGACACGGGCCGGCCCCGACATAGACCGACCCCGACCGCGACGGGCCCGGCCCCGACCAGGACCGGCCCCAGCCCCGACATGCATCTCGACCAGAGGCAACACAGAAATGCTCTCGAGCTGGCGCCGACCCTAACCTCCACATGGACCGATCCCGACCGTGATGGGCCCTGTCCCGACCAAGAGCGGCACTGGCCCCGACATGCTCTCGAGCGGACCTGCACTCAGGCTGGCGCCGACTTGAACCGGCCCCAAAGAGGGGCTCAGAGCCACAAGGGGTGGCTGCGACACCATCCGGCCCTGAAGAGGTCCCTCGACAGGAATGGGTAACGTTGGAGACCTCGACACGGGCCGGCCCCGACATAGACCGACCCCGACCGTGACGGGCCCTGTCCCGACCAAGACCTGCCCCAGCCCCGACATGCATCTCGACCAGAGGCAACATAGAAATCCTCTCGGGCTGGTGCCGACCTTAACCTCCCTACAGAGGGACCTCGACACGGACCGACCCCGACCGTGACGGGCCCTGTCCCGACCAAGACCGGCACTGGCCCCGACATGCTCTCGAGCGGACCTCCAGTCAGGCTGGCGCCAACTTGAACCGGCCCCAAACTGGGGCTCAGACACACACGGGGTGGCTGCGACACCATCCGGCCCTGAAGAGGTCCCTCGACGGGAACGGGCACCGTCGGGGCCTTCGATAATGGGCGGCCCCAATCCTGATTGGCCCGGCCCTGACTATGGCCTCGACCAGGGCCGGCACGGGCTCCGACATGCATTTTGATTGGAGCCAGCGTGGAACTCCTCTCGGGCTGGTGCCGACCTTAACCTCCCTGCAGAGGGACCTCGACACGGACTGACCCCGACCTGACGGGCCCTGTCCCGACCAAGACCGGCACTGGCCCCGACATGCTCTCGACCGGACCTGCACTCAGGCTGGCGCCGACTTGAACCGGCCCCAAACAGGGACCCAGAGCCACACGGGGTGACTGCGACACCATCCGGCCCTGAAGAGGTGCCTCGTCAGGAACGGGCACCGTCGGGGACTTCGACACTGACCGACCCCCACAGTGACGGGCCCTGTCCCGACCACAACCTCGACCAGGACCGGCACCGGCCACGACATGCATCTCGACCAGAAGAAACGCAGAAGCCCTCTCGGGCTGGCGCTGACCTTAACCTCCCTGCAGAGGGACCTCGAGACGGGCCTGCCCCGAGATAGACCGATCCCGACCGTGATGGGCCCTGTCCCGACCAAGACCGGCACTGGCCCCGACATGTTCTCGACAGGACCTGCACTCAGGCTGGCGCCGACTTGGACGGGCCACAAACATGGGCTCAGACACACACGGGGTGGCTGCGACACCATCCGGCCCTGAATGGGTCCCTCGACAGGAACGGGCACCGTCGGGGACTTCGACACTGACCGACCCCGAAATAGACCGACCCCGACCGTGACGGGCACTGTCCCGACCAAGACCGGCATCGGCCCCGACATGTTCTCGACAGCACCTGTACTCAGGCTGGCGCCGACTTGGATGGGCCACAAACATGGGCTCAGACACACACGGGGTGGCTGCGACACCATCCGGCCCTGAATGGGTCCCTCGACAGGAACGGGTAACATCGGAAACCTCGACACGGGCCGGCCCCGACATAGACTGACCCCGACCGTGACTGGCCATTCCCGATCCCCACCTGGACCAGCACTGCCACCGGCCCCGACCTGAGCCCTGACATGCATCTCGAACGCACCACCACTCAGGCTGGCGCCGACTTGAACCGGCCCCAAAGAGTGAGCCAGAACCACACGGGGCGGCTCCGACACCATCCGGCCCTGAAGGGGTCCCTCGGCAGGAACAGGCACCGTCGGGGCCTTCGACACGGGCCCTGCCCCGACCAACAACTCGACCAGGATTGCCACCCGCCCTGACCTGGCCCCGACATGCATCTCGACCGGACCTGCACTCAGGCTGGCGCCGACTTGGACCGGCCCCAAACAGGGGCCCAGAGCCATACTGGGTGACTCCGACACCATCCGGCCCTGAAGCGGTCTCTCGACAGGAACGTGCAATGTTGGGGAGTTCGATAAGGGCCGGTCCCAACCGTGATTGGCAATGCAGAAATCCTCTCGGGCTGGTGCCGACCTAAACCTCCCTGAAAAGGAACCTAGACACGGACCGACCCAGACCGTGACGGGCCCTGTCCCGACCAAGACCTCCACCAGCAACGCCACCGGCACCGAGCTGGGCCCTGACATGCATCTCGACCGGACCTCCACTCAGGCTGGCGCCGACTTGAACCGGCCCCAAACTGGGGCCCAAACCCAAATGGGGTGGCCACGACACCATCCGGCCCTGAAGAGGTCCCTCGACAGGAACGGGTAACGTCGGAGACCTCGACACGGGCCGGCCCCGACATAGACCGACCCCGACCGCGACGGGCCCGGCCCCGACCAGGACCGGCCCCAGCCCCGACATGCATCTCGACCAGAGGCAACACAGAAATGCTCTCGAGCTGGCGCCGACCCTAACCTCCACATGGACCGATCCCGACCGTGATGGGCCCTGTCCCGACCAAGAGCGGCACTGGCCCCGACATGCTCTCGAGCGGACCTGCACTCAGGCTGGCGCCGACTTGAACCGGCCCCAAAGAGGGGCTCAGAGCCACAAGGGGTGGCTGCGACACCATCCGGCCCTGAAGAGGTCCCTCGACAGGAATGGGTAACGTTGGAGACCTCGACACGGGCCGGCCCCGACATAGACCGACCCCGACCGTGACGGGCCCTGTCCCGACCAAGACCTGCCCCAGCCCCGACATGCATCTCGACCAGAGGCAACATAGAAATCCTCTCGGGCTGGTGCCGACCTTAACCTCCCTGCAGAGGGACCTCGACACGGACCGACCCCGACCGTGACGGGCCCTGTCCCGACCAAGACCGGCACTGGCCCCGACATGCTCTCGAGCGGACCTCCAGTCAGGCTGGCGCCAACTTGAACCGGCCCCAAACTGGGGCTCAGACACACACAGGGTGGCTGCGACACCATCCGGCCCTGAAGAGGTCCCTCGACGGGAACGGGCACCGTCGGGGCCTTCGATAATGGGCGGCCCCAATCCTGATTGGCCCGGCCCTGACCATGGCCTCGACCAGGGCCGGCACGGGCTCCGACATGCATTTTGATTGGAGCCAGCGTGGAACTCCTCTCGGGCTGGTGCCGACCTTAACCTCCCTGCAGAGGGACCTCGACACGGACTGACCCCGACCTGACGGGCCCTGTCCCGACCAAGACCAGCACTGGCCCCAACATGCTCTCGACCGGACCTGCACTCAGGCTGGCGCCGACTTGAACCGGCCCCAAACAGGGACCCAGAGCCACACGGGGTGACTGCGACACCATCTGGCCCTGAAGAGGTGCCTCGACAGGAACGGGCACCGTCGGGGACTTCGACACTGACCGACCCCCACAGTGACGGGCCCTGTCCCGACCACAACCTCGACCAGGACCGGCACCGGCCACGACATGCATCTCGACCAGAAGAAACGCAGAAGCCCTCTCGGGCTGGCGCTGACCTTAACCTCCCTGCAGAGGGACCTCGACACGGGCCTGCCCCGAGATAGACCGATCCCGACCGTGATGGGCCCTGTCCCGACCAAGACCGGCACTGGCCCCGACATGTTCTCGACAGGACCTGTACTCAGGCTGGCGCCGACTTGGACGGGCCACAAACATGGGCTCAGACACACACGGGGTGGCTGCGACACCATCCGGCCCTGAATGGGTCCCTCGACAGGAACGGGCACCGTCGGGGACTTCGACACTGACCGAGCCCGAGAGTGACGGGCCCTGTCCCGACCACAACCTCGACCAGGACCGGCACCGGCCACGACATGCATCTCGACCAGAAGCAACGCAGAAGCCCTCTCGGGCTGGCGCTGACCTTAACCTCCCTGCAGAGGACCTCGACTCGGGCCGGCCCCGACATAGACTGACCCCCGACCGTGACTGGCCATGCCCCGATCCCCACCTGGACCAGCACTGCCACCGGCCCCGACCTGAGCCCTGACATGCATCTCGAACGCACCACCACTCAGGCTGGCGCCGACTTGAACCGGCCCCAAAGAGTGAGCCAGAACCACACGGGGCGGCTCCGACACCATCCGGCCCTGAAGAGGTGCTTCGACAGGACCGGGTAACGTCGGAGACCTCGACACGGGCCGGCCCCGACATAGAGAGACCCCGACCGTGACGGGCCCTGTCCCGACCAAGACCGGCACTGGCCCCGACATGCTCTCGAGCGGACCTGCAGTCAGGCTGGCGCCGACTTGAACCGGCCCCAAACAGGGGCTCAGACCCACACTGGCGCCTGCGACACCATCCGGCCCTGAAGAGGTGCTTCGACAGGACCGGGTAACGTCGGAGACCTCGACACGGGCCGGCCCCGACATAGACCGACCCCGACCGTGACGGGCCTTGTCCCGACCAAGACCTGCCCCGGCCCCGACATGCATCTCGACCAGAGGCAACATAGAAATCCTCTCGGGCTGGTGCCGACCTTAACCTCCCTGCAGAGGGACCTCGACACGGACCGACCCCGACCGTGACGGCCACTGCCCCGACCAAGACCTCGACCAGGACTGCCACCCGCCCCGACATGGGCCCCGACATGCATCATGGTCGGACCTGCACTCAGGCTGGCGCAGACTTCAACCGGCCCCAAACAGGGGCCCAGACCCACACGGGGTGGCTGCGACACCATCTGGCCCTGAAGAGGTGCCTCGACAGGAACGGGCACCGTCGGGGACTTCGACACTGACCGACCCCGAAATAGACCGACCCCGACCGTGACGGGCACTGTCCCGACCAAGACCGGCATCGGCCCCGACATGTTCTCGACAGCACCTGTACTCAGGCTGGCGCCGACTTGGATGGGCCACAAACATGGGCTCAGACACACACGGGGTGGCTGCGACACCATCCGGCCCTGAATGGGTCCCTCGACAGGAACGGGTAACATCGGAAACCTCGACACGGGCCGGCCCCGACATAGACTGACCCCGACCGTGACTGGCCATTCCCGATCCCCACCTGGACCAGCACTGCCACCGGCCCCGACCTGAGCCCTGACATGCATCTCGAACGCACCACCACTCAGGCTGGCGCCGACTTGAACCGGCCCCAAAGAGTGAGCCAGAACCACACGGGGCGGCTCCGACACCATCCGGCCCTGAAGGGGTCCCTCGGCAGGAACAGGCACCGTCGGGGCCTTCGACACGGGCCCTGCCCCGACCAACAACTCGACCAGGATTGCCACCCGCCCTGACCTGGCCCCGACATGCATCTCGACCGGACCTGCACTCAGGCTGGCGCCGACTTGGACCGGCCCCAAACAGGGGCCCAGAGCCATACTGGGTGACTCCGACACCATCCGGCCCTGAAGCGGTCTCTCGACAGGAACGTGCAATGTTGGGGAGTTCGATAAGGGCCGGTCCCAACCGTGATTGGCAATGCAGAAATCCTCTCGGGCTGGTGCCGACCTAAACCTCCCTGAAAAGGAACCTAGACACGGACCGACCCAGACCGTGACGGGCCCTGTCCCGACCAAGACCTCCACCAGCAACGCCACCGGCACCGAGCTGGGCCCTGACATGCATCTCGACCGGACCTCCACTCAGGCTGGCGCCAACTTGAACCGGCCCCAAACTGGGGCCCAAACCCAAATGGGGTGGCCACGACACCATCCGGCCCTGAAGAGGTCCCTCGACAGGAACGGGTAACGTCGGAGACCTCGACACGGGCCGGCCCCGACATAGACCGACCCCGACCGCGACGGGCCCGGCCCCGACCAGGACCGGCCCCAGCCCCGACATGCATCTCGACCAGAGGCAACACAGAAATGCTCTCGAGCTGGCGCCGACCCTAACCTCCACATGGACCGATCCCGACCGTGATGGGCCCTGTCCCGACCAAGAGCGGCACTGGCCCCGACATGCTCTCGAGCGGACCTGCACTCAGGCTGGCGCCGACTTGAACCGGCCCCAAAGAGGGGCTCAGAGCCACAAGGGGTGGCTGCGACACCATCCGGCCCTGAAGAGGTCCCTCGACAGGAATGGGTAACGTTGGAGACCTCGACACGGGCCGGCCCCGACATAGACCGACCCCGACCGTGACGGGCCCTGTCCCGACCAAGACCTGCCCCAGCCCCGACATGCATCTCGACCAGAGGCAACATAGAAATCCTCTCGGGCTGGTGCCGACCTTAACCTCCCTGCAGAGGGACCTCGACACGGACCGACCCCGACCGTGACGGGCCCTGTCCCGACCAAGACCGGCACTGGCCCCGACATGCTCTCGAGCGGACCTCCAGTCAGGCTGGCGCCAACTTGAACCGGCCCCAAACTGGGGCTCAGACACACACGGGGTGGCTGCGACACCATCCGGCCCTGAAGAGGTCCCTCGACGGGAACGGGCACCGTCGGGGCCTTCGATAATGGGCGGCCCCAATCCTGATTGGCCCGGCCCTGACCATGGCCTCGACCAGGGCCGGCACGGGCTCCGACATGCATTTTGATTGGAGCCAGCGTGGAACTCCTCTCGGGCTGGTGCCGACCTTAACCTCCCTGCAGAGGGACCTCGACACGGACTGACCCCGACCTGACGGGCCCTGTCCCGACCAAGACCAGCACTGGCCCCAACATGCTCTCGACCGGACCTGCACTCAGGCTGGCGCCGACTTGAACCGGCCCCAAACAGGGACCCAGAGCCACACGGGGTGACTGCGACACCATCTGGCCCTGAAGAGGTGCCTCGACAGGAACGGGCACCGTCGGGGACTTCGACACTGACCGACCCCCACAGTGACGGGCCCTGTCCCGACCACAACCTCGACCAGGACCGGCACCGGCCACGACATGCATCTCGACCAGAAGAAACGCAGAAGCCCTCTCGGGCTGGCGCTGACCTTAACCTCCCTGCAGAGGGACCTCGACACGGGCCTGCCCCGAGATAGACCGATCCCGACCGTGATGGGCCCTGTCCCGACCAAGACCGGCACTGGCCCCGACATGTTCTCGACAGGACCTGTACTCAGGCTGGCGCCGACTTGGACGGGCCACAAACATGGGCTCAGACACACACGGGGTGGCTGCGACACCATCCGGCCCTGAATGGGTCCCTCGACAGGAACGGGCACCGTCGGGGACTTCGACACTGACCGATCCCGAGAGTGACGGGCCCTGTCCCGACCACAACCTCGACCAGGACCGGCACCGGCCACGACATGCATCTCGACCAGAAGCAACGCAGAAGCCCTCTCGGGCTGGCGCTGACCTTAACCTCCCTGCAGAGGACCTCGACTCGGGCCGGCCCCGACATAGACTGACCCCCGACCGTGACTGGCCATGCCCCGATCCCCACCTGGACCAGCACTGCCACCGGCCCCGACCTGAGCCCTGACATGCATCTCGAACGCACCACCACTCAGGCTGGCGCCGACTTGAACCGGCCCCAAAGAGTGAGCCAGAACCACACGGGGCGGCTCCGACACCATCCGGCCCTGAAGAGGTGCTTCGACAGGACCGGGTAACGTCGGAGACCTCGACACGGGCCGGCCCCGACATAGAGAGACCCCGACCGTGACGGGCCCTGTCCCGACCAAGACCGGCACTGGCCCCGACATGCTCTCGAGCGGACCTGCACTCAGGCTGGCGCCGACTTGAACCGGCCCCAAACAGGGGCTCAGACCCACACTGGCGCCTGCGACACCATCCGGCCCTGAAGAGGTGCTTCGACAGGACCGGGTAACGTCGGAGACCTCGACACGGGCCGGCCCCGACATAGACCGACCCCGACCGTGACGGGCCTTGTCCCGACCAAGACCTGCCCCGGCCCCGACATGCATCTCGACCAGAGGCAACATAGAAATCCTCTCGGGCTGGTGCCGACCTTAACCTCCCTGCAGAGGGACCTCGACACGGACCGACCCCGACCGTGACGGCCACTGCCCCGACCAAGACCTCGACCAGGACTGCCACCCGCCCCGACATGGGCCCCGACATGCATCATGGTCGGACCTGCACTCAGGCTGGCGCAGACTTCAACCGGCCCCAAACAGGGGCCCAGACCTACACGGGGTGGCTGCGACACCATCTGGCCCTGAAGAGGTGCCTCGACAGGAACGGGCACCGTCGGGGACTTCGACACTGACCGACCCCGAAATAGACCGACCCCGACCGTGACGGGCACTGTCCCGACCAAGACCGGCATCGGCCCCGACATGTTCTCGACAGCACCTGTACTCAGGCTGGCGCCGACTTGGATGGGCCACAAACATGGGCTCAGACACACACGGGGTGGCTGCGACACCATCCGGCCCTGAATGGGTCCCTCGACAGGAACGGGTAACATCGGAAACCTCGACACGGGCCGGCCCCGACATAGACTGACCCCGACCGTGACTGGCCATTCCCGATCCCCACCTGGACCAGCACTGCCACCGGCCCCGACCTGAGCCCTGACATGCATCTCGAACGCACCACCACTCAGGCTGGCGCCGACTTGAACCGGCCCCAAAGAGTGAGCCAGAACCACACGGGGCGGCTCCGACACCATCCGGCCCTGAAGGGGTCCCTCGGCAGGAACAGGCACCGTCGGGGCCTTCGACACGGGCCCTGCCCCGACCAACAACTCGACCAGGATTGCCACCCGCCCTGACCTGGCCCCGACATGCATCTCGACCGGACCTGCACTCAGGCTGGCGCCGACTTGGACCGGCCCCAAACAGGGGCCCAGAGCCATACTGGGTGACTCCGACACCATCCGGCCCTGAAGCGGTCTCTCGACAGGAACGTGCAATGTTGGGGAGTTCGATAAGGGCCGGTCCCAACCGTGATTGGCAATGCAGAAATCCTCTCGGGCTGGTGCCGACCTAAACCTCCCTGAAAAGGAACCTAGACACGGACCGACCCAGACCGTGACGGGCCCTGTCCCGACCAAGACCTCCACCAGCAACGCCACCGGCACCGAGCTGGGCCCTGACATGCATCTCGACCGGACCTCCACTCAGGCTGGCGCCAACTTGAACCGGCCCCAAACTGGGGCCCAAACCCAAATGGGGTGGCCACGACACCATCCGGCCCTGAAGAGGTCCCTCGACAGGAACGGGTAACGTCGGAGACCTCGACACGGGCCGGCCCCGACATAGACCGACCCCGACCGCGACGGGCCCGGCCCCGACCAGGACCGGCCCCAGCCCCGACATGCATCTCGACCAGAGGCAACACAGAAATGCTCTCGAGCTGGCGCCGACCCTAACCTCCACATGGACCGATCCCGACCGTGATGGGCCCTGTCCCGACCAAGAGCGGCACTGGCCCCGACATGCTCTCGAGCGGACCTGCACTCAGGCTGGCGCCGACTTGAACCGGCCCCAAAGAGGGGCTCAGAGCCACACGGGGTGGCTGCGACACCATCCGGCCCTGAAGAGGTCCCTCGACAGGAATGGGTAACGTTGGAGACCTCGACACGGGCCGGCCCCGACATAGACCGACCCCGACCGTGACGGGCCCTGTCCCGACCAAGACCTGCCCCAGCCCCGACATGCATCTCGACCAGAGGCAACATAGAAATCCTCTCGGGCTGGTGCCGACCTTAACCTCCCTACAGAGGGACCTCGACACGGACCGACCCCGACCGTGACGGGCCCTGTCCCGACCAAGACCGGCACTGGCCCCGACATGCTCTCGAGCGGACCTCCAGTCAGGCTGGCGCCAACTTGAACCGGCCCCAAACTGGGGCTCAGACACACACGGGGTGGCTGCGACACCATCCGGCCCTGAAGAGGTCCCTCGACAGGAACGGGTAACGTCGGAGACCTCGACACGGGCCGGCCCCGACATAGACCGACCCCGACCGCGACGGGCCCGGCCCCGACCAGGACCGGCCCCAGCCCCGACATGCATCTCGACCAGAGGCAACACAGAAATGCTCTCGAGCTGGCGCCGACCCTAACCTCCACATGGACCGATCCCGACCGTGATGGGCCCTGTCCCGACCAAGAGCGGCACTGGCCCCGACATGCTCTCGAGCGGACCTGCACTCAGGCTGGCGCCGACTTGAACCGGCCCCAAAGAGGGGCTCAGAGCCACAAGGGGTGGCTGCGACACCATCCGGCCCTGAAGAGGTCCCTCGACAGGAATGGGTAACGTTGGAGACCTCGACACGGGCCGGCCCCGACATAGACCGACCCCGACCGTGACGGGCCCTGTCCCGACCAAGACCTGCCCCAGCCCCGACATGCATCTCGACCAGAGGCAACATAGAAATCCTCTCGGGCTGGTGCCGACCTTAACCTCCCTACAGAGGGACCTCGACACGGACCGACCCCGACCGTGACGGGCCCTGTCCCGACCAAGACCGGCACTGGCCCCGACATGCTCTCGAGCGGACCTCCAGTCAGGCTGGCGCCAACTTGAACCGGCCCCAAACTGGGGTTCAGACACACACGGGGTGGCTGCGACACCATCCGGCCCTGAAGAGGTCCCTCGACGGGAACGGGCACCGTCGGGGCCTTCGATAATGGGCGGCCCCAATCCTGATTGGCCCGGCCCTGACCATGGCCTCGACCAGGGCCGGCACGGGCTCCGACATGCATTTTGATTGGAGCCAGCGTGGAACTCCTCTCGGGCTGGTGCCGACCTTAACCTCCCTGCAGAGGGACCTCGACACGGACTGACCCCGACCTGACGGACCCTGTCCCGACCAAGACCGGCACTGGCCCCGACATGCTCTCGACCGGACCTGCACTCAGGCTGGCGCCGACTTGAACCGGCCCCAAACAGGGACCCAGAGCCACACGGGGTGGCTGCGACACCATCCGGCCCTGAATGGGTCCCTCGACAGGAACGGGTAACATCGGAAACCTCGACACGGGCCGGCCCCGACATAGACTGACCCCGACCGTGACTGGCCATTCCCGATCCCCACCTGGACCAGCACTGCCACCGGCCCCGACCTGAGCCCTGACATGCATCTCGAACGCACCACCACTCAGGCTGGCGCCGACTTGAACCGGCCCCAAAGAGTGAGCCAGAACCACACGGGGCGGCTCCGACACCATCCGGCCCTGAAGGGGTCCCTCGGCAGGAACAGGCACCGTCGGGGCCTTCGACACGGGCCCTGCCCCGACCAACAACTCGACCAGGATTGCCACCCGCCCTGACCTGGCCCCGACATGCATCTCGACCGGACCTGCACTCAGGCTGGCGCCGACTTGGACCGGCCCCAAACAGGGGCCCAGAGCCATACTGGGTGACTCCGACACCATCCGGCCCTGAAGCGGTCTCTCGACAGGAACGTGCAATGTTGGGGAGTTCGATAAGGGCCGGTCCCAACCGTGATTGGCAATGCAGAAATCCTCTCGGGCTGGTGCCGACCTAAACCTCCCTGAAAAGGAACCTAGACACGGACCGACCCAGACCGTGACGGGCCCTGTCCCGACCAAGACCTCCACCAGCAACGCCACCGGCACCGAGCTGGGCCCTGACATGCATCTCGACCGGACCTCCACTCAGGCTGGCGCCAACTTGAACCGGCCCCAAACTGGGGCCCAAACCCAAATGGGGTGGCCACGACACCATCCGGCCCTGAAGAGGTCCCTCGACAGGAACGGGTAACGTCGGAGACCTCGACACGGGCCGGCCCCGACATAGACCGACCCCGACCGCGACGGGCCCGGCCCCGACCAGGACCGGCCCCAGCCCCGACATGCATCTCGACCAGAGGCAACACAGAAATGCTCTCGAGCTGGCGCCGACCCTAACCTCCACATGGACCGATCCCGACCGTGATGGGCCCTGTCCCGACCAAGAGCGGCACTGGCCCCGACATGCTCTCGAGCGGACCTGCACTCAGGCTGGCACCGACTTGAACCGGCCCCAAACAGGGGCTCAGAGCCACAAGGGGTGGCTGCGACACCATCCGGCCCTGAAGAGGTCCCTCGACAGGAATGGGTAACGTTGGAGACCTCGACACGGGCCGGCCCCGACATAGACCGACCCCGACCGTGACGGGCCCTGTCCCGACCAAGACCTGCCCCAGCCCCGACATGCATCTCGACCAGAGGCAACATAGAAATCCTCTCGGGCTGGTGCCGACCTTAACCTCCCTACAGAGGGACCTCGACACGGACCGACCCCGACCGTGACGGGCCCTGTCCCGACCAAGACCGGCACTGGCCCCGACATGCTCTCGAGCGGACCTCCAGTCAGGCTGGCGCCAACTTGAACCGGCCCCAAACTGGGGCTCAGACACACACGGGGTGGCTGCGACACCATCCGGCCCTGAAGAGGTCCCTCGACAGGAACGGGTAACGTCGGAGACCTCGACACGGGCCGGCCCCGACATAGACCGACCCCGACCGCGACGGGCCCGGCCCCGACCAGGACCGGCCCCAGCCCCGACATGCATCTCGACCAGAGGCAACACAGAAATGCTCTCGAGCTGGCGCCGACCCTAACCTCCACATGGACCGATCCCGACCGTGATGGGCCCTGTCCCGACCAAGAGCGGCACTGGCCCCGACATGCTCTCGAGCGGACCTGCACTCAGGCTGGCGCCGACTTGAACCGGCCCCAAAGAGGGGCTCAGAGCCACAAGGGGTGGCTGCGACACCATCCGGCCCTGAAGAGGTCCCTCGACAGGAATGGGTAACGTTGGAGACCTCGACACGGGCCGGCCCCGACATAGACCGACCCCGACCGTGACGGGCCCTGTCCCGACCAAGACCTGCCCCAGCCCCGACATGCATCTCGACCAGAGGCAACATAGAAATCCTCTCGGGCTGGTGCCGACCTTAACCTCCCTACAGAGGGACCTCGACACGGACCGACCCCGACCGTGACGGGCCCTGTCCCGACCAAGACCGGCATCGGCCCCGACATGTTCTCGACAGCACCTGTACTCAGGCTGGCGCCGACTTGGATGGGCCACAAACATGGGCTCAGACACACACGGGGTGGCTGCGACACCATCCGGCCCTGAATGGGTCCCTCGACAGGAACGGGTAACATCGGAAACCTCGACACGGGCCGGCCCCGACATAGACTGACCCCGACCGTGACTGGCCATTCCCGATCCCCACCTGGACCAGCACTGCCACCGGCCCCGACCTGAGCCCTGACATGCATCTCGAACGCACCACCACTCAGGCTGGCGCCGACTTGAACCGGCCCCAAAGAGTGAGCCAGAACCACACGGGGCGGCTCCGACACCATCCGGCCCTGAAGGGGTCCCTCGGCAGGAACAGGCACCGTCGGGGCCTTCGACACGGGCCCTGCCCCGACCAACAACTCGACCAGGATTGCCACCCGCCCTGACCTGGCCCCGACATGCATCTCGACCGGACCTGCACTCAGGCTGGCGCCGACTTGGACCGGCCCCAAACAGGGGCCCAGAGCCATACTGGGTGACTCCGACACCATCCGGCCCTGAAGCGGTCTCTCGACAGGAACGTGCAATGTTGGGGAGTTCGATAAGGGCCGGTCCCAACCGTGATTGGCAATGCAGAAATCCTCTCGGGCTGGTGCCGACCTAAACCTCCCTGAAAAGGAACCTAGACACGGACCGACCCAGACCGTGACGGGCCCTGTCCCGACCAAGACCTCCACCAGCAACGCCACCGGCACCGAGCTGGGCCCTGACATGCATCTCGACCGGACCTCCACTCAGGCTGGCGCCAACTTGAACCGGCCCCAAACTGGGGCCCAAACCCAAATGGGGTGGCCACGACACCATCCGGCCCTGAAGAGGTCCCTCGACAGGAACGGGTAACGTCGGAGACCTCGACACGGGCCGGCCCCGACATAGACCGACCCCGACCGCGACGGGCCCGGCCCCGACCAGGACCGGCCCCAGCCCCGACATGCATCTCGACCAGAGGCAACACAGAAATGCTCTCGAGCTGGCGCCGACCCTAACCTCCACATGGACCGATCCCGACCGTGATGGGCCCTGTCCCGACCAAGAGCGGCACTGGCCCCGACATGCTCTCGAGCGGACCTGCACTCAGGCTGGCGCCGACTTGAACCGGCCCCAAAGAGGGGCTCAGAGCCACACGGGGTGGCTGCGACACCATCCGGCCCTGAAGAGGTCCCTCGACAGGAATGGGTAACGTTGGAGACCTCGACACGGGCCGGCCCCGACATAGACCGACCCCGACCGTGACGGGCCCTGTCCCGACCAAGACCTGCCCCAGCCCCGACATGCATCTCGACCAGAGGCAACATAGAAATCCTCTCGGGCTGGTGCCGACCTTAACCTCCCTACAGAGGGACCTCGACACGGACCGACCCCGACCGTGACGGGCCCTGTCCCGACCAAGACCGGCACTGGCCCCGACATGCTCTCGAGCGGACCTCCAGTCAGGCTGGCGCCAACTTGAACCGGCCCCAAACTGGGGCTCAGACACACACGGGGTGGCTGCGACACCATCCGGCCCTGAAGAGGTCCCTCGACAGGAACGGGTAACGTCGGAGACCTCGACACGGGCCGGCCCCGACATAGACCGACCCCGACCGCGACGGGCCCGGCCCCGACCAGGACCGGCCCCAGCCCCGACATGCATCTCGACCAGAGGCAACACAGAAATCCTCTCGAGCTGGCGCCGACCCTAACCTCCACATGGACCGATCCCGACCGTGATGGGCCCTGTCCCGACCAAGAGCGGCACTGGCCCCGACATGCTCTCGAGCGGACCTGCACTCAGGCTGGCGCCGACTTGAACCGGCCCCAAAGAGGGGCTCAGAGCCACAAGGGGTGGCTGCGACACCATCCGGCCCTGAAGAGGTCCCTCGACAGGAATGGGTAACGTTGGAGACCTCGACACGGGCCGGCCCCGACATAGACCGACCCCGACCGTGACGGGCCCTGTCCCGACCAAGACCTGCCCCAGCCCCGACATGCATCTCGACCAGAGGCAACATAGAAATCCTCTCGGGCTGGTGCCGACCTTAACCTCCCTACAGAGGGACCTCGACACGGACCGACCCCGACCGTGACGGGCCCTGTCCCGACCAAGACCGGCACTGGCCCCGACATGCTCTCGAGCGGACCTCCAGTCAGGCTGGCGCCAACTTGAACCGGCCCCAAACTGGGGTTCAGACACACACGGGGTGGCTGCGACACCATCCGGCCCTGAAGAGGTCCCTCGACGGGAACGGGCACCGTCGGGGCCTTCGATAATGGGCGGCCCCAATCCTGATTGGCCCGGCCCTGACCATGGCCTCGACCAGGGCCGGCACGGGCTCCGACATGCATTTTGATTGGAGCCAGCGTGGAACTCCTCTCGGGCTGGTGCCGACCTTAACCTCCCTGCAGAGGGACCTCGACACGGACTGACCCCGACCTGACGGACCCTGTCCCGACCAAGACCGGCACTGGCCCCGACATGCTCTCGACCGGACCTGCACTCAGGCTGGCGCCGACTTGAACCGGCCCCAAACAGGGACCCAGAGCCACACGGGGTGGCTGCGACACCATCCGGCCCTGAATGGGTCCCTCGACAGGAACGGGTAACATCGGAAACCTCGACACGGGCCGGCCCCGACATAGACTGACCCCGACCGTGACTGGCCATTCCCGATCCCCACCTGGACCAGCACTGCCACCGGCCCCGACCTGAGCCCTGACATGCATCTCGAACGCACCACCACTCAGGCTGGCGCCGACTTGAACCGGCCCCAAAGAGTGAGCCAGAACCACACGGGGCGGCTCCGACACCATCCGGCCCTGAAGGGGTCCCTCGGCAGGAACAGGCACCGTCGGGGCCTTCGACACGGGCCCTGCCCCGACCAACAACTCGACCAGGATTGCCACCCGCCCTGACCTGGCCCCGACATGCATCTCGACCGGACCTGCACTCAGGCTGGCGCCGACTTGGACCGGCCCCAAACAGGGGCCCAGAGCCATACTGGGTGACTCCGACACCATCCGGCCCTGAAGCGGTCTCTCGACAGGAACGTGCAATGTTGGGGAGTTCGATAAGGGCCGGTCCCAACCGTGATTGGCAATGCAGAAATCCTCTCGGGCTGGTGCCGACCTAAACCTCCCTGAAAAGGAACCTAGACACGGACCGACCCAGACCGTGACGGGCCCTGTCCCGACCAAGACCTCCACCAGCAACGCCACCGGCACCGAGCTGGGCCCTGACATGCATCTCGACCGGACCTCCACTCAGGCTGGCGCCAACTTGAACCGGCCCCAAACTGGGGCCCAAACCCAAATGGGGTGGCCACGACACCATCCGGCCCTGAAGAGGTCCCTCGACAGGAACGGGTAACGTCGGAGACCTCGACACGGGCCGGCCCCGACATAGACCGACCCCGACCGTGACGGGCCCTGTCCCGACCAAGACCTGCCCCAGCCCCGACATGCATCTCGACCAGAGGCAACATAGAAATCCTCTCGGGCTGGTGCCGACCTTAACCTCCCTACAGAGGGACCTCGACACGGACCGACCCCGACCGTGACGGGCCCTGTCCCGACCAAGACCGGCACTGGCCCCGACATGCTCTCGAGCGGACCTCCAGTCAGGCTGGCGCCAACTTGAACCGGCCCCAAACTGGGGCTCAGACACACACGGGGTGGCTGCGACACCATCCGGCCCTGAAGAGGTCCCTCGACGGGAACGGGCACCGTCGGGGCCTTCGATAATGGGCGGCCCCAATCCTGATTGGCCCGGCCCTGACCATGGCCTCGACCAGGGCCGGCACGGGCTCCGACATGCATTTTGATTGGAGCCAGCGTGGAACTCCTCTCGGGCTGGTGCCGACCTTAACCTCCCTGCAGAGGGACCTCGACACGGACTGACCCCGACCTGACGGGCCCTGTCCCGACCAAGACCGGCACTGGCCCCGACATGCTCTCGACCGGACCTGCACTCAGGCTGGCGCCGACATGAACCGGCCCCAAACAGGGACCCAGAGCCACACGGGGTGACTGCGACACCATCTGGCCCTGAAGAGGTGCATCGACAGGAACAGGCACCGTCGGGGACTTCGACACTGACCGCCCCCCACAGTGACGGGCCCTGTCCCGACCACAACCTCGACCAGGACCGGCACCGGCCACGACATGCATCTCGACCAGAAGAAACGCAGAAGCCCTCTCGGGCTGGCGCTGACCTTAACCTCCCTGCAGAGGGACCTCGACACGGGCCTGCCCCGAGATAGACCGATCCCGACCGTGATGGGCCCTGTCCCGACCAAGACCGGCACTGGCCCCGACATGTTCTCGACAGGACCTGTACTCAGGCTGGCGCCGACTTGGACGGGCCACAAACATGGGCTCAGACACACACGGGGTGGCTGCGACACCATCCGGCCCTGAATGGGTCCCTCGACAGGAACGGGCACCGTCGGGGACTTCGACACTGACCGAGCCCGAGAGTGACGGGCCCTGTCCCGACCACAACCTCGACCAGGACCGGCACCGGCCACGACATGCATCTCGACCAGAAGCAACGCAGAAGCCCTCTCGGGCTGGCGCTGACCTTAACCTCCCTGCAGAGGACCTCGACTCGGGCCGGCCCCGAAATAGACTGACCCCCGACCGTGACTGGCCATGCCCCGATCCCCACCTGGACCAGCACTGCCACCGGCCCCGACCTGAGCCCTGACATGCATCTCGAACGCACCACCACTCAGGCTGGCGCCGACTTGAACCGGCCCCAAAGAGTGAGCCAGAACCACACGGGGCGGCTCCGACACCATCCGGCCCTGAAGAGGTGCTTCGACAGGACCGGGTAACGTCGGAGACCTCGACACGGGCCGGCCCCGACATAGAGAGACCCCGACCGTGACGGGCCCTGTCCCGACCAAGACCGGCACTGGCCCCGACATGCTCTCGAGCGGACCTGCAGTCAGGCTGGCGCCGACTTGAACCGGCCCCAAACAGGGGCTCAGACCCACACTGGCGGCTGCGACACCATCCGGCCCTGAAGAGGTGCTTCGACAGGACCGGGTAACGTCGGAGACCTCGACACGGGCCGGCCCCGACATAGACCGACCCCGACCGTGACGGGCCCTGTCCCGACCAAGACCTGCCCCGGCCCCGACATGCATCTCGACCAGAGGCAACATAGAAATCCTCTCGGGCTGGTGCCGACCTTAACCTCCCTGCAGAGGGACCTCGACACGGACCGACCCCGACCGTGACGGCCACTGCCCCGACCAAGACCTCGACCAGGACTGCCACCCGCCCCGACATGGGCCCCGACATGCATCATGGTCGGACCTGCACTCAGGCTGGCGCAGACTTCAACCGGCCCCAAACAGGGGCCCAGACCCACACGGGGTGGCTGCGACACCATCTGGCCCTGAAGAGGTGCCTCGACAGGAACGGGCACCGTCGGGGACTTCGACACTGACCGACCCCGAAATAGACCGACCCCGACCGTGACGGGCACTGTCCCGACCAAGACCGGCATCGGCCCCGACATGTTCTCGACAGCACCTGTACTCAGGCTGGCGCCGACTTGGATGGGCCACAAACATGGGCTCAGACACACACGGGGTGGCTGCGACACCATCCGGCCCTGAATGGGTCCCTCGACAGGAACGGGTAACATCGGAAACCTCGACACGGGCCGGCCCCGACATAGACTGACCCCGACCGTGACTGGCCATTCCCGATCCCCACCTGGACCAGCACTGCCACCGGCCCCGACCTGAGCCCTGACATGCATCTCGAACGCACCACCACTCAGGCTGGCGCCGACTTGAACCGGCCCCAAAGAGTGAGCCAGAACCACACGGGGCGGCTCCGACACCATCCGGCCCTGAAGGGGTCCCTCGGCAGGAACAGGCACCGTCGGGGCCTTCGACACGGGCCCTGCCCCGACCAACAACTCGACCAGGATTGCCACCCGCCCTGACCTGGCCCCGACATGCATCTCGACCGGACCTGCACTCAGGCTGGCGCCGACTTGGACCGGCCCCAAACAGGGGCCCAGAGCCATACTGGGTGACTCCGACACCATCCGGCCCTGAAGCGGTCTCTCGACAGGAACGTGCAATGTCGGGGAGTTCGATAAGGGCCGGTCCCAACCGTGATTGGCAATGCAGAAATCCTCTCGGGCTGGTGCCGACCTAAACCTCCCTGAAAAGGAACCTAGACACGGACCGACCCAGACCGTGACGGGCCCTGTCCCGACCAAGACCTCCACCAGCAACGCCACCGGCACCGAGCTGGGCCCTGACATGCATCTCGACCGGACCTCCACTCAGGCTGGCGCCAACTTGAACCGGCCCCAAACTGGGGCCCAAACCCAAATGGGGTGGCCACGACACCATCCGGCCCTGAAGAGGTGCCTCGACAGGAACGGGTAACGTCGGAGACCTCGACACGGGCCGGCCCCGACATAGACCGACCCCGACCGCGACGGGCCCGGCCCCGACCAGGACCGGCCCCAGCCCCGACATGCATCTCGACCAGAGGCAACACAGAAATCCTCTCGAGCTGGCGCCGACCCTAACCTCCACATGGACCGATCCCGACCGTGATGGGCCCTGTCCCGACCAAGAGCGGCACTGGCCCCGACATGCTCTCGAGCGGACCTGCACTCAGGCTGGCGCCGACTTGAACCGGCCCCAAAGAGGGGCTCAGAGCCACAAGGGGTGGCTGCGACACCATCCGGCCCTGAAGAGGTCCCTCGACAGGAATGGGTAACGTTGGAGACCTCGACACGGGCCGGCCCCGACATAGACCGACCCCGACCGTGACGGGCCCTGTCCCGACCAAGACCTGCCCCAGCCCCGACATGCATCTCGACCAGAGGCAACATAGAAATCCTCTCGGGCTGGTGCCGACCTTAACCTCCCTACAGAGGGACCTCGACACGGACCGACCCCGACCGTGACGGGCCCTGTCCCGACCAAGACCGGCACTGGCCCCGACATGCTCTCGAGCGGACCTCCAGTCAGGCTGGCGCCAACTTGAACCGGCCCCAAACTGGGGCTCAGACACACACGGGGTGGCTGCGACACCATCCGGCCCTGAAGAGGTCCCTCGACGGGAACGGGCACCGTCGGGGCCTTCGATAATGGGCGGCCCCAATCCTGATTGGCCCGGCCCTGACCATGGCCTCGACCAGGGCCGGCACGGGCTCCGACATGCATTTTGATTGGAGCCAGCGTGGAACTCCTCTCGGGCTGGTGCCGACCTTAACCTCCCTGCAGAGGGACCTCGACACGGACTGACCCCGACCTGACGGGCCCTGTCCCGACCAAGACCGGCACTGGCCCCGACATGCTCTCGACCGGACCTGCACTCAGGCTGGCGCCGACATGAACCGGCCCCAAACAGGGACCCAGAGCCACACGGGGTGACTGCGACACCATCTGGCCCTGAAGAGGTGCCTCGACAGGAACAGGCACCGTCGGGGACTTCGACACTGACCGCCCCCCACAGTGACGGGCCCTGTCCCGACCACAACCTCGACCAGGACCGGCACCGGCCACGACATGCATCTCGACCAGAAGAAACGCAGAAGCCCTCTCGGGCTGGCGCTGACCTTAACCTCCCTGCAGAGGGACCTCGACACGGGCCTGCCCCGAGATAGACCGATCCCGACCGTGATGGGCCCTGTCCCGACCAAGACCGGCACTGGCCCCGACATGTTCTCGACAGGACCTGTACTCAGGCTGGCGCCGACTTGGACGGGCCACAAACATGGGCTCAGACACACACGGGGTGGCTGCGACACCATCCGGCCCTGAATGGGTCCCTCGACAGGAACGGGCACCGTCGGGGACTTCGACACTGACCGAGCCCGAGAGTGACGGGCCCTGTCCCGACCACAACCTCGACCAGGACCGGCACCGGCCACGACATGCATCTCGACCAGAAGCAACGCAGAAGCCCTCTCGGGCTGGCGCTGACCTTAACCTCCCTGCAGAGGACCTCGACTCGGGCCGGCCCCGACATAGACTGACCCCCGACCGTGACTGGCCATGCCCCGATCCCCACCTGGACCAGCACTGCCACCGGCCCCGACCTGAGCCCTGACATGCATCTCGAACGCACCACCACTCAGGCTGGCGCCGACTTGAACCGGCCCCAAAGAGTGAGCCAGAACCACACGGGGCGGCTCCGACACCATCCGGCCCTGAAGAGGTGCTTCGACAGGACCGGGTAACGTCGGAGACCTCGACACGGGCCGGCCCCGACATAGACCGACCCCGACCGTGACGGGCCCTGTCCCGACCAAGACCTGCCCCGGCCCCGACATGCATCTCGACCAGAGGCAACATAGAAATCCTCTCGGGCTGGTGCCGACCTTAACCTCCCTGCAGAGGGACCTCGACACGGACCGACCCCGACCGTGACGGCCACTGCCCCGACCAAGACCTCGACCAGGACTGCCACCCGCCCCGACATGGGCCCCGACATGCATCATGGTCGGACCTGCACTCAGGCTGGCGCAGACTTCAACCGGCCCCAAACAGGGGCCCAGACCCACACGGGGTGGCTGCGACACCATCTGGCCCTGAAGAGGTGCCTCGACAGGAACGGGCACCGTCGGGGACTTCGACACTGACCGACCCCGAAATAGACCGACCCCGACCGTGACGGGCACTGTCCCGACCAAGACCGGCATCGGCCCCGACATGTTCTCGACAGCACCTGTACTCAGGCTGGCGCCGACTTGGATGGGCCACAAACATGGGCTCAGACACACACGGGGTGGCTGCGACACCATCCGGCCCTGAATGGGTCCCTCGACAGGAACGGGTAACATCGGAAACCTCGACACGGGCCGGCCCCGACATAGACTGACCCCGACCGTGACTGGCCATTCCCGATCCCCACCTGGACCAGCACTGCCACCGGCCCCGACCTGAGCCCTGACATGCATCTCGAACGCACCACCACTCAGGCTGGCGCCGACTTGAACCGGCCCCAAAGAGTGAGCCAGAACCACACGGGGCGGCTCCGACACCATCCGGCCCTGAAGGGGTCCCTCGGCAGGAACAGGCACCGTCGGGGCCTTCGACACGGGCCCTGCCCCGACCAACAACTCGACCAGGATTGCCACCCGCCCTGACCTGGCCCCGACATGCATCTCGACCGGACCTGCACTCAGGCTGGCGCCGACTTGGACCGGCCCCAAACAGGGGCCCAGAGCCATACTGGGTGACTCCGACACCATCCGGCCCTGAAGCGGTCTCTCGACAGGAACGTGCAATGTTGGGGAGTTCGATAAGGGCCGGTCCCAACCGTGATTGGCAATGCAGAAATCCTCTCGGGCTGGTGCCGACCTAAACCTCCCTGAAAAGGAACCTAGACACGGACCGACCCAGACCGTGACGGGCCCTGTCCCGACCAAGACCTCCACCAGCAACGCCACCGGCACCGAGCTGGGCCCTGACATGCATCTCGACCGGACCTCCACTCAGGCTGGCGCCAACTTGAACCGGCCCCAAACTGGGGCCCAAACCCAAATGGGGTGGCCACGACACCATCCGGCCCTGAAGAGGTCCCTCGACAGGAACGGGTAACGTCGGAGACCTCGACACGGGCCGGCCCCGACATAGACCGACCCCGACCGCGACGGGCCCGGCCCCGACCAGGACCGGCCCCAGCCCCGACATGCATCTCGACCAGAGGCAACACAGAAATCCTCTCGAGCTGGCGCCGACCCTAACCTCCACATGGACCGATCCCGACCGTGATGGGCCCTGTCCCGACCAAGAGCGGCACTGGCCCCGACATGCTCTCGAGCGGACCTGCACACAGGCTGGCGCCGACTTGAACAGGCCCCAAAGAGGGGCTCAGAGCCACAAGGGGTGGCTGCGACACCATCCGGCCCTGAAGAGGTCCCTCGACAGGAATGGGTAACGTTGGAGACCTCGACACGGGCCGGCCCCGACATAGACCGACCCCGACCGTGACGGGCCCTGTCCCGACCAAGACCTGCCCCA
Organism: Dromaius novaehollandiae; assembly: GCF_036370855.1. Classification (NCBI taxonomy): domain Eukaryota; kingdom Metazoa; phylum Chordata; class Aves; order Casuariiformes; family Dromaiidae; genus Dromaius; species Dromaius novaehollandiae. Next base: position 83,098,896 of record NC_088098.1, on the reverse strand, counting down.
GCCCCGACATGCATCTCGACCAGAGGCAACATAGAAATCCTCTCGGGCTGGTGCCGACCTTAACCTCCCTACAGAGGGACCTCGACACGGACCGACCCCGACCGTGACGGGCCCTGTCCCGACCAAGACCGGCACTGGCCCCGACATGCTCTCGAGCGGACCTCCAGTCAGGCTGGCGCCAACTTGAACCGGCCCCAAACTGGGGCTCAGACACACACGGGGTGGCTGCGACACCATCCGGCCCTGAAGAGGTCCCTCGACAGGAACGGGTAACGTCGGAGACCTCGACACGGGCCGGCCCCGACATAGACCGACCCCGACCGCGACGGGCCCGGCCCCGACCAGGACCGGCCCCAGCCCCGACATGCATCTCGACCAGAGGCAACACAGAAATCCTCTCGAGCTGGCGCCGACCCTAACCTCCACATGGACCGATCCCGACCGTGATGGGCCCTGTCCCGACCAAGAGCGGCACTGGCCCCGACATGCTCTCGAGCGGACCTGCACTCAGGCTGGCGCCGACTTGAACCGGCCCCAAAGAGGGGCTCAGAGCCACAAGGGGTGGCTGCGACACCATCCGGCCCTGAAGAGGTCCCTCGACAGGAATGGGTAACGTTGGAGACCTCGACACGGGCCGGCCCCGACATAGACCGACCCCGACCGTGACGGGCCCTGTCCCGACCAAGACCGGCCCCAGCCCCGACATGCATCTCGACCAGAGGCAACATAGAAATCCTCTCGGGCTGGTGCCGACCTTAACCTCCCTACAGAGGGACCTCGACACGGACCGACCCCGACCGTGACGGGCCCTGTCCCGACCAAGACCGGCACTGGCCCCGACATGCTCTCGAGCGGACCTCCAGTCAGGCTGGCGCCAACTTGAACCGGCCCCAAACTGGGGCTCAGACACACACGGGGTGGCTGCGACACCATCCGGCCCTGAAGAGGTCCCTCGACGGGAACGGGCACCGTCGGGGCCTTCGATAATGGGCGGCCCCAATCCTGATTGGCCCGGCCCTGACCATGGCCTCGACCAGGGCCGGCACGGGCTCCGACATGCATTTTGATTGGAGCCAGCGTGGAACTCCTCTCGGGCTGGTGCCGACCTTAACCTCCCTGCAGAGGGACCTCGACACGGACTGACCCCGACCTGACGGGCCCTGTCCCGACCAAGACCGGCACTGGCCCCGACATGCTCTCGACCGGACCTGCACTCAGGCTGGCGCCGACTTGAACCGGCCCCAAACAGGGACCCAGAGCCACACGGGGTGACTGCGACACCATCTGGCCCTGAAGAGGTGCCTCGACAGGAACGGGCACCGTCGGGGACTTCGACACTGACCGCCCCCCACAGTGACGGGCCCTGTCCCGACCACAACCTCGACCAGGACCGGCACCGGCCACGACATGCATCTCGACCAGAAGAAACGCAGAAGCCCTCTCGGGCTGGCGCTGACCTTAACCTCCCTGCAGAGGGACCTCGACACGGGCCTGCCCCGAGATAGACCGATCCCAACCGTGATGGGCCCTGTCCCGACCAAGACCGGCACTGGCCCCGACATGTTCTCGACAGGACCTGTACTCAGGCTGGCGCCGACTTGGACGGGCCACAAACATGGGCTCAGACACACACGGGGTGGCTGCGACACCATCCGGCCCTGAATGGGTCCCTCGACAGGAACGGGCACCGTCGGGGACTTCGACACTGACCGAGCCCGAGAGTGACGGGCCCTGTCCCGACCACAACCTCGACCAGGACCGGCACCGGCCACGACATGCATCTCGACCAGAAGCAACGCAGAAGCCCTCTCGGGCTGGCGCTGACCTTAACCTCCCTGCAGAGGACCTCGACTCGGGCCGGCCCCGAAATAGACTGACCCCCGACCGTGACTGGCCATGCCCCGATCCCCACCTGGACCAGCACTGCCACCGGCCCCGACCTGAGCCCTGACATGCATCTCGAACGCACCACCACTCAGGCTGGCGCCGACTTGAACCGGCCCCAAAGAGTGAGCCAGAACCACACGGGGCGGCTCCGACACCATCCGGCCCTGAAGAGGTGCTTCGACAGGACCGGGTAACGTCGGAGACCTCGACACGGGCCGGCCCCGACATAGAGAGACCCCGACCGTGACGGGCCCTGTCCCGACCAAGACCGGCACTGGCCCCGACATGCTCTCGAGCGGACCTGCACTCAGGCTGGCGCCGACTTGAACCGGCCCCAAACAGGGGCTCAGACCCACACTGGCGCCTGCGACACCATCCGGCCCTGAAGAGGTGCTTCGACAGGACCGGGTAACGTCGGAGACCTCGACACGGGCCGGCCCCGACATAGACCGACCCCGACCGTGACGGGCCCTGTCCCGACCAAGACCTGCCCCGGCCCCGACATGCATCTCGACCAGAGGCAACATAGAAATCCTCTCGGGCTGGTGCCGACCTTAACCTCCCTGCAGAGGGACCTCGACACGGACCGACCCCGACCGTGACGGCCACTGCCCCGACCAAGACCTCGACCAGGACTGCCACCCGCCCCGACATGGGCCCCGACATGCATCATGGTCGGACCTGCACTCAGGCTGGCGCAGACTTCAACCGGCCCCAAACAGGGGCCCAGACCCACACGGGGTGGCTGCGACACCATCTGGCCCTGAAGAGGTGCCTCGACAGGAACGGGCACCGTCGGGGACTTCGACACTGACCGACCCCGAAATAGACCGACCCCGACCGTGACGGGCACTGTCCCGACCAAGACCGGCATCGGCCCCGACATGTTCTCGACAGCACCTGTACTCAGGCTGGCGCCGACTTGGATGGGCCACAAACATGGGCTCAGACACACACGGGGTGGCTGCGACACCATCCGGCCCTGAATGGGTCCCTCGACAGGAACGGGTAACATCGGAAACCTCGACACGGGCCGGCCCCGACATAGACTGACCCCGACCGTGACTGGCCATTCCCGATCCCCACCTGGACCAGCACTGCCACCGGCCCCGACCTGAGCCCTGACATGCATCTCGAACGCACCACCACTCAGGCTGGCGCCGACTTGAACCGGCCCCAAAGAGTGAGCCAGAACCACACGGGGCGGCTCCGACACCATCCGGCCCTGAAGGGGTCCCTCGGCAGGAACAGGCACCGTCGGGGCCTTCGACACGGGCCCTGCCCCGACCAACAACTCGACCAGGATTGCCACCCGCCCTGACCTGGCCCCGACATGCATCTCGACCGGACCTGCACTCAGGCTGGCGCCGACTTGGACCGGCCCCAAACAGGGGCCCAGAGCCATACTGGGTGACTCCGACACCATCCGGCCCTGAAGCAGTCTCTCGACAGGAACGTGCAATGTTGGGGAGTTCGATAAGGGCCGGTCCCAACCGTGATTGGCAATGCAGAAATCCTCTCGAGCTGGTGCCGACCTAAACCTCCCTGAAAAGGAACCTAGACACGGACCGACCCAGACCGTGACGGGCCCTGTCCCGACCAAGACCTCCACCAGCAACGCCACCGGCACCGAGCTGGGCCCTGACATGCATCTCGACCGGACCTCCACTCAGGCTGGCGCCAACTTGAACCGGCCCCAAACTGGGGCCCAAACCCAAATGGGGTGGCCACGACACCATCTGGCCCTGAAGAGGTGCCTCGACAGGAACGGGCACCGTCGGGTACTTCGACACTGACCGACCCCCACAGTGACGGGCCCTGTCCCGACCACAACCTCGACCAGGACCGGCACCGGCCACGACATGCATCTCGACCAGAAGAAACGCAGAAGCCCTCTCGGGCTGGCGCTGACCTTAACCTCCCTGCAGAGGGACCTCGACACGGGCCTGCCCCGAGATAGACCGATCCCGACCGTGATGGGCCCTGTCCCGACCAAGACCGGCACTGGCCCCGACATGTTCTCGACAGGACCTGTACTCAGGCTGGCGCCGACTTGGACGGGCCACAAACATGGGCTCAGACACACACGGGGTGGCTGCGACACCATCCGGCCCTGAATGGGTCCCTCGACAGGAACGGGCACCGTCGGGGACTTCGACACTGACCGAGCCCGAGAGTGACGGGCCCTGTCCCGACCACAACCTCGACCAGGACCGGCACCGGCCACGACATGCATCTCGACCAGAAGCAACGCAGAAGCCCTCTCGGGCTGGCGCTGACCTTAACCTCCCTGCAGAGGACCTCGACTCGGGCCGGCCCCGACATAGACTGACCCCCGACCGTGACTGGCCATGCCCCGATCCCCACCTGGACCAGCACTGCCACCGGCCCCGACCTGAGCCCTGACATGCATCTCGAACGCACCACCACTCAGGCTGGCGCCGACTTGAACCGGCCCCAAAGAGTGAGCCAGAACCACACGGGGCGGCTCCGACACCATCCGGCCCTGAAGAGGTGCTTCGACAGGACCGGGTAACGTCGGAGACCTCGACACGGGCCGGCCCCGACATAGAGAGACCCCGACCGTGACGGGCCCTGTCCCGACCAAGACCGGCACTGGCCCCGACATGCTCTCGAGCGGACCTGCACTCAGGCTGGCGCCGACTTGAACCGGCCCCAAACAGGGGCTCAGACCCACACTGGCGCCTGCGACACCATCCGGCCCTGAAGAGGTGCTTCGACAGGACCGGGTAACGTCGGAGACCTCGACACGGGCCGGCCCCGACATAGACCGACCCCGACCGTGACGGGCCCTGTCCCGACCAAGACCTGCCCCGGCCCCGACATGCATCTCGACCAGAGGCAACATAGAAATCCTCTCGGGCTGGTGCCGACCTTAACCTCCCTGCAGAGGGACCTCGACACGGACCGACCCCGACCGTGACGGCCACTGCCCCGACCAAGACCTCGACCAGGACTGCCACCCGCCCCGACATGGGCCCCGACATGCATCATGGTCGGACCTGCACTCAGGCTGGCGCAGACTTCAACCGGCCCCAAACAGGGGCCCAGACCCACACGGGGTGGCTGCGACACCATCTGGCCCTGAAGAGGTGCCTCGACAGGAACGGGCACCGTCGGGGACTTCGACACTGACCGACCCCGAAATAGACCGACCCCGACCGTGACGGGCACTGTCCCGACCAAGACCGGCATCGGCCCCGACATGTTCTCGACAGCACCTGTACTCAGGCTGGCGCCGACTTGGATGGGCCACAAACATGGGCTCAGACACACACGGGGTGGCTGCGACACCATCCGGCCCTGAATGGGTCCCTCGACAGGAACGGGTAACATCGGAAACCTCGACACGGGCCGGCCCCGACATAGACTGACCCCGACCGTGACTGGCCATTCCCGATCCCCACCTGGACCAGCACTGCCACCGGCCCCGACCTGAGCCCTGACATGCATCTCGAACGCACCACCACTCAGGCTGGCGCCGACTTGAACCGGCCCCAAAGAGTGAGCCAGAACCACACGGGGCGGCTCCGACACCATCCGGCCCTGAAGGGGTCCCTCGGCAGGAACAGGCACCGTCGGGGCCTTCGACACGGGCCCTGCCCCGACCAACAACTCGACCAGGATTGCCACCCGCCCTGACCTGGCCCCGACATGCATCTCGACCGGACCTGCACTCAGGCTGGCGCCGACTTGGACCGGCCCCAAACAGGGGCCCAGAGCCATACTGGGTGACTCCGACACCATCCGGCCCTGAAGCAGTCTCTCGACAGGAACGTGCAATGTCGGGGAGTTCGATAAGGGCCGGTCCCAACCGTGATTGGCAATGCAGAAATCCTCTCGGGCTGGTGCCGACCTAAACCTCCCTGAAAAGGAACCTAGACACGGACCGACCCAGACCGTGACGGGCCCTGTCCCGACCAAGACCTCCACCAGCAACGCCACCGGCACCGAGCTGGGCCCTGACATGCATCTCGACCGGACCTCCACTCAGGCTGGCGCCAACTTGAACCGGCCCCAAACTGGGGCCCAAACCCAAATGGGGTGGCCACGACACCATCCGGCCCTGAAGAGGTCCCTCGACAGGACCGGGTAACGTCGGAGACCTCGACACGGGCCGGCCCCGACATAGACCGACCCCGACCGCGACGGGCCCGGCCCCGACCAGGACCGGCCCCAGCCCCGACATGCATCTCGACCAGAGGCAACACAGAAATCCTCTCGAGCTGGCGCCGACCCTAACCTCCACATGGACCGATCCCGACCGTGATGGGCCCTGTCCCGACCAAGAGCGGCACTGGCCCCGACATGCTCTCGAGCGGACCTGCACTCAGGCTGGCGCCGACTTGAACCGGCCCCAAAGAGGGGCTCAGAGCCACAAGGGGTGGCTGCGACACCATCCGGCCCTGAAGAGGTCCCTCGACAGGAATGGGTAACGTTGGAGACCTCGACACGGGCCGGCCCCGACATAGACCGACCCCGACCGTGACGGGCCCTGTCCCGACCAAGACCTGCCCCAGCCCCGACATGCATCTCGACCAGAGGCAACATAGAAATCCTCTCGGGCTGGTGCCGACCTTAACCTCCCTACAGAGGGACCTCGACACGGACCGACCCCGACCGTGACGGGCCCTGTCCCGACCAAGACCGGCACTGGCCCCGACATGCTCTCGAGCGGACCTCCAGTCAGGCTGGCGCCAACTTGAACCGGCCCCAAACTGGGGCTCAGACACACACGGGGTGGCTGCGACACCATCCGGCCCTGAAGAGGTCCCTCGACGGGAACGGGCACCGTCGGGGCCTTCGATAATGGGCGGCCCCAATCCTGATTGGCCCGGCCCTGACCATGGCCTCGACCAGGGCCGGCACGGGCTCCGACATGCATTTTGATTGGAGCCAGCGTGGAACTCCTCTCGGGCTGGTGCCGACCTTAACCTCCCTGCAGAGGGACCTCGACACGGACTGACCCCGACCTGACGGGCCCTGTCCCGACCAAGACCGGCACTGGCCCCGACATGCTCTCGACCGGACCTGCACTCAGGCTGGCGCCGACTTGAACCGGCCCCAAACAGGGACCCAGAGCCACACGGGGTGACTGCGACACCATCTGGCCCTGAAGAGGTGCCTCGACAGGAACGGGCACCGACGGGGACTTCGACACTGACCGCCCCCCACAGTGACGGGCCCTGTCCCAACCACAACCTCGACCAGGACCGGCACCGGCCACGACATGCATCTCGACCAGAAGAAACGCAGAAGCCCTCTCGGGCTGGCGCTGACCTTAACCTCCCTGCAGAGGGACCTCGACACGGGCCTGCCCCGAGATAGACCGATCCCGACCGTGATGGGCCCTGTCCCGACCAAGACCGGCACTGGCCCCGACATGTTCTCGACAGGACCTGTACTCAGGCTGGCGCCGACTTGGACGGGCCACAAACATGGGCTCAGACACACACGGGGTGGCTGCGACACCATCCGGCCCTGAATGGGTCCCTCGACAGGAACGGGCACCGTCGGGGACTTCGACACTGACCGACCCCCACAGTGACGGGCCCTGTCCCGACCACAACCTCGACCAGGACCGGCACCGGCCACGACATGCATCTCGACCAGAAGCAACGCAGAAGCCCTCTCGGGCTGGCGCTGACCTTAACCTCCCTGCAGAGGACCTCGACTCGGGCCGGCCCCGAAATAGACTGACCCCCGACCGTGACTGGCCATGCCCCGATCCCCACCTGGACCAGCACTGCCACCGGCCCCGACCTGAGCCCTGACATGCATCTCGAACGCACCACCACTCAGGCTGGCGCCGACTTGAACCGGCCCCAAAGAGGGGCTCAGAGCCACACGGGGTGGCTGCGACACCATCCGGCCCTGAAGAGGTCCCTCGACAGGAATGGGTAACGTTGGAGACCTCGACACGGGCCGGCCCCGACATAGACCGACCCCGACCGTGACGGGCCCTGTCCCGACCAAGACCTGCCCCAGCCCCGACATGCATCTCGACCAGAGGCAACATAGAAATCCTCTCGGGCTGGTGCCGACCTTAACCTCCCTACAGAGGGACCTCGACACGGACCGACCCCGACCGTGACGGGCCCTGTCCCGACCAAGACCGGCACTGGCCCCGACATGCTCTCGAGCGGACCTCCAGTCAGGCTGGCGCCAACTTGAACCGGCCCCAAACTGGGGCTCAGACACACACGGGGTGGCTGCGACACCATCCGGCCCTGAAGAGGTCCCTCGACAGGAACGGGTAACGTCGGAGACCTCGACACGGGCCGGCCCCGACATAGACCGACCCCGACCGCGACGGGCCCGGCCCCGACCAGGACCGGCCCCAGCCCCGACATGCATCTCGACCAGAGGCAACACAGAAATCCTCTCGAGCTGGCGCCGACCCTAACCTCCACATGGACCGATCCCGACCGTGATGGGCCCTGTCCCGACCAAGAGCGGCACTGGCCCCGACATGCTCTCGAGCGGACCTGCACTCAGGCTGGCGCCGACTTGAACCGGCCCCAAAGAGGGGCTCAGAGCCACAAGGGGTGGCTGCGACACCATCCGGCCCTGAAGAGGTCCCTCGACAGGAATGGGTAACGTTGGAGACCTCGACACGGGCCGGCCCCGACATAGACCGACCCCGACCGTGACGGGCCCTGTCCCGACCAAGACCTGCCCCAGCCCCGACATGCATCTCGACCAGAGGCAACATAGAAATCCTCTCGGGCTGGTGCCGACCTTAACCTCCCTACAGAGGGACCTCGACACGGACCGACCCCGACCGTGACGGGCCCTGTCCCGACCAAGACCGGCACTGGCCCCGACATGCTCTCGAGCGGACCTCCAGTCAGGCTGGCGCCAACTTGAACCGGCCCCAAACAGGGACCCAGAGCCACACGGGGTGACTACGACACCATCTGGCCCTGAAGAGGTGCCTCGACAGGAACAGGCACCGTCGGGGACTTCGACACTGACCGACCCCCACAGTGACGGGCCCTGTCCCGACCACAACCTCGACCAGGACCGGCACCGGCCACGACATGCATCTCGACCAGAAGAAACGCAGAAGCCCTCTCGGGCTGGCGCTGACCTTAACCTCCCTGCAGAGGGACCTCGACACGGGCCTGCCCCGAGATAGACCGATCCCGACCGTGATGGGCCCTGTCCCGACCAAGACCGGCACTGGCCCCGACATGTTCTCGACAGGACCTGTACTCAGGCTGGCGCCGACTTGGACGGGCCACAAACATGGGCTCAGACACACACGGGGTGGCTGCGACACCATCCGGCCCTGAATGGGTCCCTCGACAGGAACGGGCACCGTCGGGGACTTCGACACTGACCGATCCCGAGAGTGACGGGCCCTGTCCCGACCACAACCTCGACCAGGACCGGCACCGGCCACGACATGCATCTCGACCAGAAGCAACGCAGAAGCCCTCTCGGGCTGGCGCTGACCTTAACCTCCCTGCAGAGGACCTCGACTCGGGCCGGCCCCGAAATAGACTGACCCCCGACCGTGACTGGCCATGCCCCGATCCCCACCTGGACCAGCACTGCCACCGGCCCCGACCTGAGCCCTGACATGCATCTCGAACGCACCACCACTCAGGCTGGCGCCGACTTGAACCGGCCCCAAAGAGTGAGCCAGAACCACACGGGGCGGCTCCGACACCATTCGGCCCTGAAGAGGTGCTTCGACAGGACCGGGTAACGTCGGAGACCTCGACACGGGCCGGCCCCGACATAGAGAGACCCCGACCGTGACGGGCCCTGTCCCGACCAAGACCGGCACTGGCCCCGACATGCTCTCGAGCGGACCTGCACTCAGGCTGGCGCCGACTTGAACCGGCCCCAAACAGGGGCTCAGACCCACACTGGCGCCTGCGACACCATCCGGCCCTGAAGAGGTGCTTCGACAGGACCGGGTAACGTCGGAGACCTCGACACGGGCCGGCCCCGACATAGACCGACCCCGACCGTGACGGGCCCTGTCCCGACCAAGACCTGCCCCGGCCCCGACATGCATCTCGACCAGAGGCAACATAGAAATCCTCTCGGGCTGGTGCCGACCTTAACCTCCCTGCAGAGGGACCTCGACACGGACCGACCCCGACCGTGACGGCCACTGCCCCGACCAAGACCTCGACCAGGACTGCCACCCGCCCCGACATGGGCCCCGACATGCATCATGGTCGGACCTGCACTCAGGCTGGCGCAGACTTCAACCGGCCCCAAACAGGGGCCCAGACCCACACGGGGTGGCTGCGACACCATCTGGCCCTGAAGAGGTGCCTCGACAGGAACGGGCACCGTCGGGGACTTCGACACTGACCGACCCCGAAATAGACCGACCCCGACCGTGACGGGCACTGTCCCGACCAAGACCGGCATCGGCCCCGACATGTTCTCGACAGCACCTGTACTCAGGCTGGCGCCGACTTGGATGGGCCACAAACATGGGCTCAGACACACACGGGGTGGCTGCGACACCATCCGGCCCTGAATGGGTCCCTCGACAGGAACGGGTAACATCGGAAACCTCGACACGGGCCGGCCCCGACATAGACTGACCCCGACCGTGACTGGCCATTCCCGATCCCCACCTGGACCAGCACTGCCACCGGCCCCGACCTGAGCCCTGACATGCATCTCGAACGCACCACCACTCAGGCTGGCGCCGACTTGAACCGGCCCCAAAGAGTGAGCCAGAACCACACGGGGCGGCTCCGACACCATCCGGCCCTGAAGGGGTCCCTCGGCAGGAACAGGCACCGTCGGGGCCTTCGACACGGGCCCTGCCCCGACCAACAACTCGACCAGGATTGCCACCCGCCCTGACCTGGCCCCGACATGCATCTCGACCGGACCTGCACTCAGGCTGGCGCCGACTTGGACCGGCCCCAAACAGGGGCCCAGAGCCATACTGGGTGACTCCGACACCATCCGGCCCTGAAGCAGTCTCTCGACAGGAACGTGCAATGTCGGGGAGTTCGATAAGGGCCGGTCCCAACCGTGATTGGCAATGCAGAAATCCTCTCGGGCTGGTGCCGACCTAAACCTCCCTGAAAAGGAACCTAGACACGGACCGACCCAGACCGTGACGGGCCCTGTCCCGACCAAGACCTCCACCAGCAACGCCACCGGCACCGAGCTGGGCCCTGACATGCATCTCGACCGGACCTCCACTCAGGCTGGCGCCAACTTGAACCGGCCCCAAACTGGGGCCCAAACCCAAATGGGGTGGCCACGACACCATCCGGCCCTGAAGAGGTCCCTCGACAGGACCGGGTAACGTCGGAGACCTCGACACGGGCCGGCCCCGACATAGACCGACCCCGACCGCGACGGGCCCGGCCCCGACCAGGACCGGCCCCAGCCCCGACATGCATCTCGACCAGAGGCAACACAGAAATGCTCTCGAGCTGGCGCCGACCCTAACCTCCACATGGACCGATCCCGACCGTGATGGGCCCTGTCCCGACCAAGAGCGGCACTGGCCCCGACATGCTCTCGAGCGGACCTGCACTCAGGCTGGCGCCGACTTGAACCGGCCCCAAAGAGGGGCTCAGAGCCACAAGGGGTGGCTGCGACACCATCCGGCCCTGAAGAGGTCCCTCGACAGGAATGGGTAACGTTGGAGACCTCGACACGGGCCGGCCCCGACATAGACCGACCCCGACCGTGACGGGCCCTGTCCCGACCAAGACCTGCCCCAGCCCCGACATGCATCTCGACCAGAGGCAACATAGAAATCCTCTCGGGCTGGTGCCGACCTTAACCTCCCTACAGAGGGACCTCGACACGGACCGACCCCGACCGTGACGGGCCCTGTCCCGACCAAGACCGGCACTGGCCCCGACATGCTCTCGAGCGGACCTCCAGTCAGGCTGGCGCCAACTTGAACCGGCCCCAAACTGGGGCTCAGACACACACGGGGTGGCTGCGACACCATCCGGCCCTGAAGAGGTCCCTCGACGGGAACGGGCACCGTCGGGGCCTTCGATAATGGGCGGCCCCAATCCTGATTGGCCCGGCCCTGACCATGGCCTCGACCAGGGCCGGCACGGGCTCCGACATGCATTTTGATTGGAGCCAGCGTGGAACTCCTCTCGGGCTGGTGCCGACCTTAACCTCCCTGCAGAGGGACCTCGACACGGACTGACCCCGACCTGACGGGCCCTGTCCCGACCAAGACCGGCACTGGCCCCGACATGCTCTCGACCGGACCTGCACTCAGGCTGGCGCCGACTTGAACCGGCCCCAAACAGGGACCCAGAGCCACACGGGGTGACTGCGACACCATCTGGCCCTGAAGAGGTGCCTCGACAGGAACGGGCACCGACGGGGACTTCGACACTGACCGCCCCCCACAGTGACGGGCCCTGTCCCGACCACAACCTCGACCAGGACCGGCACCGGCCACGACATGCATCTCGACCAGAAGAAACGCAGAAGCCCTCTCGGGCTGGCGCTGACCTTAACCTCCCTGCAGAGGGACCTCGACACGGGCCTGCCCCGAGATAGACCGATCCCGACCGTGATGGGCCCTGTCCCGACCAAGACCGGCACTGGCCCCGACATGTTCTCGACAGGACCTGTACTCAGGCTGGCGCCGACTTGGACGGGCCACAAACATGGGCTCAGACACACACGGGGTGGCTGCGACACCATCCGGCCCTGAATGGGTCCCTCGACAGGAACGGGCACCGTCGGGGACTTCGACACTGACCGACCCCCACAGTGACGGGCCCTGTCCCGACCACAACCTCGACCAGGACCGGCACCGGCCACGACATGCATCTTGACCAGAGGCAACATAGAAATCCTCTCGGGCTGGTGCCGACCTTAACCTCCCTGCAGAGGGACCTCGACACGGACCGACCCCGACCGTGACGGGCCCTGTCCCGACCAAGACCGGCACTGGCCCCGACATGCTCTCGAGCGGACCTGCACTCAGGCTGGCGCCGACTTGAACCGGCCCCAAACAGGGGCTCAGACCCACACTGGCGCCTGCGACACCACCCGGCCCTGAAGAGGTCCCTCGACAGGACCGGGTAACGTCGGAGACCTCGACACGGGCCGGCCCCGACATAGAGAGACCCCGACCGTGACGGGCCCTGTCCCGACCAAGACCTGCCCCGGCCCCGACATGCATCTCGACCAGAGGCAACATAGAAATCCTCTCGGGCTGGTGCCGACCTTAACCTCCCTGCAGAGGGACCTCGACACGGACCGACCCCGACCGTGACGGCCACTGCCCTGACCAAGACCTCGACCAGGACTGCCACCCGCCCCGACATGGGCCCCGACATGCATCATGGTCGGACCTGCACTCAGGCTGGCGCAGACTTCAACCGGCCCCAAACAGGGGCCCAGACCCACACGGGGTGGCTGCGACACCATCTGGCCCTGAAGAGGTGCCTCGACAGGAACGGGCACCGTCGGGGACTTCGACACTGACCGACCCCGAAATAGACCGACCCCGACCGTGACGGGCACTGTCCCGACCAAGACCGGCATCGGCCCCGACATGTTCTCGACAGCACCTGTACTCAGGCTGGCGCCGACTTGGATGGGCCACAAACATGGGCTCAGACACACACGGGGTGGCTGCGACACCATCCGGCCCTGAATGGGTCCCTCGACAGGAACGGGTAACATCGGAAACCTCGACACGGGCCGGCCCCGACATAGACTGACCCCGACCGTGACTGGCCATTCCCGATCCCCACCTGGACCAGCACTGCCACCGGCCCCGACCTGAGCCCTGACATGCATCTCGAACGCACCACCACTCAGGCTGGCGCCGACTTGAACCGGCCTCAAAGAGTGAGCCAGAACCACACGGGGCGGCTCCGACACCATCCGGCCCTGAAGGGGTCCCTCGGCAGGAACAGGCACCGTCGGGGCCTTCGACACGGGCCCTGCCCCGACCAACAACTCGACCAGGATTGCCACCCGCCCTGACCTGGCCCCGACATGCATCTCGACCGGACCTGCACTCAGGCTGGCGCCGACTTGGACCGGCCCCAAACAGGGGCCCAGAGCCATACTGGGTGACTCCGACACCATCCGGCCCTGAAGCGGTCTCTCGACAGGAACGTGCAATGTCGGGGAGTTCGATAAGGGCCGGTCCCAACCGTGATTGGCAATGCAGAAATCCTCTCGGGCTGGTGCCGACCTTAACCTCCCTGAAAAGGAACCTAGACACGGACCGACCCAGACCGTGACGGGCCCTGTCCCGACCAAGACCTCCACCAGCAACGCCACCGGCACCGAGCTGGGCCCTGACATGCATCTCGACCGGACCTCCACTCAGGCTGGCGCCAACTTGAACCGGCCCCAAACTGGGGCCCAAACCCAAATGGGGTGGCCACGACACCACCCGGCCCTGAAGAGGTCCCTCGACAGGAACGGGTAACGTCGGAGACCTCGACACGGGCCGGCCCCGACATAGACCGACCCCGACCGCGACGGGCCCGGCCCCGACCAGGACCGGCCCCAGCCCCGACATGCATCTCGACCAGAGGCAACACAGAAATGCTCTCGAGCTGGCGCCGACCCTAACCTCCACATGGACCGATCCCGACCGTGATGGGCCCTGTCCCGACCAAGAGCGGCACTGGCCCCGACATGCTCTCGAGCGGACCTGCACTCAGGCTGGCGCCGACTTGAACCGGCCCCAAACAGGGGCTCAGAGCCACAAGGGGTGGCTGCGACACCATCCGGCCCTGAAGAGGTCCCTCGACAGGAATGGGTAACGTTGGAGACCTCGACACGGGCCGGCCCCGACATAGACCGACCCCGACCGTGACGGGCCCTGTCCCGACCAAGACCTGCCCCAGCCCCGACATGCATCTCGACCAGAGGCAACATAGAAATCCTCTCGGGCTGGTGCCGACCTTAACCTCCCTACAGAGGGACCTCGACACGGACCGACCCCGACCGTGACGGGCCCTGTCCCGACCAAGACCGGCACTGGCCCCGACATGCTCTCGAGCGGACCTCCAGTCAGGCTGGCGCCAACTTGAACCGGCCCCAAACTGGGGCTCAGACACACACGGGGTGGCTGCGACACCATCCGGCCCTGAAGAGGTCCCTCGACGGGAACGGGCACCGTCGGGGCCTTCGATAATGGGCGGCCCCAATCCTGATTGGCCCGGCCCTGACCATGGCCTCGACCAGGGCCGGCACGGGCTCCGACATGCATTTTGATTGGAGCCAGCGTGGAACTCCTCTCGGGCTGGTGCCGACCTTAACCTCCCTGCAGAGGGACCTCGACACGGACTGACCCCGACCTGACGGGCCCTGTCCCGACCAAGACCGGCACTGGCCCCGACATGCTCTCGACCGGACCTGCACTCAGGCTGGCGCCGACTTGAACCGGCCCCAAACAGGGACCCAGAGCCACACGGGGTGACTGCGACACCATCTGGCCCTGAAGAGGTGCCTCGACAGGAACGGGCACCGTCGGGGACTTCGACACTGACCGACCCCCACAGTGACGGGCCCTGTCCCGACCACAACCTCGACCAGGACCGGCACCGGCCACGACATGCATCTCGACCAGAAGAAACGCAGAAGCCCTCTCGGGCTGGCGCTGACCTTAACCTCCCTGCAGAGGGACCTCGACACGGGCCTGCCCCGAGATAGACCGATCCCGACCGTGATGGGCCCTGTCCCGACCAAGACCGGCACTGGCCCCGACATGTTCTCGACAGGACCTGTACTCAGGCTGGCGCCGACTTGGACAGGCCACAAACATGGGCTCAGACACACACGGGGTGGCTGCGACACCATCCGGCCCTGAATGGGTCCCTCGACAGGAACGGGCACCGTCGGGGACTTCGACACTGACCGATCCCGAGAGTGACGGGCCCTGTCCCGACCACAACCTCGACCAGGACCGGCACCGGCCACGACATGCATCTCGACCAGAAGCAACGCAGAAGCCCTCTCGGGCTGGCGCTGACCTTAACCTCCCTGCAGAGGACCTCGACTCGGGCCGGCCCCGACATAGACTGACCCCCGACCGTGACTGGCCATGCCCCGATCCCCACCTGGACCAGCACTGCCACCGGCCCCGACCTGAGCCCTGACATGCATCTCGAACGCACCACCACTCAGGCTGGCGCCGACTTGAACCGGCCCCAAAGAGTGAGCCAGAACCACACGGGGCGGCTGCGACACCATCCGGCCCTGAAGAGGTGCTTCGACAGGACCGGGTAACGTCGGAGACCTCGACACGGGCCGGCCCCGACATAGACCGACCCCGACCGTGACGGGCCCTGTCCCGACCAAGACCGGCACTGGCCCCGACATGCTCTCGAGCGGACCTGCACTCAGGCTGGCGCCGACTTGAACCGGCCCCAAACAGGGGCTCAGACCCACACTGGCGCCTGCGACACCATCCGGCCCTGAAGAGGTGCTTCGACAGGACCGGGTAACGTCGGAGACATCGACACGGGCCGGCCCCGACATAGAGAGACCCCGACCGTGACGGGCCCTGTCCCGACCAAGACCTGCCCCGGCCCCGACATGCATCTCGACCAGAGGCAACCTAGAAATCCTCTCGGGCTGGTGCCGACCTTAACCTCCCTGCAGAGGGACCTCGACACGGACCGACCCCGACCGTGACGGCCACTGCCCCGACCAAGACCTCGACCAGGACTGCCACCCGCCCCGACATGGGCCCCGACATGCATCATGGTCGGACCTGCACTCAGGCTGGCGCAGACTTCAACCGGCCCCAAACAGGGGCCCAGACCCACACGGGGTGGCTGCGACACCATCTGGCCCTGAAGAGGTGCCTCGACAGGAACGGGCACCGTCGGGGACTTCGACACTGACCGACCCCGAAATAGACCGACCCCGACCGTGACGGGCACTGTCCCGACCAAGACCGGCATCGGCCCCGACATGTTCTCGACAGCACCTGTACTCAGGCTGGCGCCGACTTGGATGGGCCACAAACATGGGCTCAGACACACACGGGGTGGCTGCGACACCATCCGGCCCTGAATGGGTCCCTCGACAGGAACGGGTAACATCGGAAACCTCGACACGGGCCGGCCCTGACATAGACTGACCCCGACCGTGACTGGCCATTCCCGATCCCCACCTGGACCAGCACTGCCACCGGCCCCAACCTGAGCCCTGACATGCATCTCGAACGCACCACCACTCAGGCTGGCGCCGACTTGAACCGGCCCCAAAGAGTGAGCCAGAACCACACGGGGCGGCTCCGACACCATCCGGCCCTGAAGGGGTCCCTCGGCAGGAACAGGCACCGTCGGGGCCTTCGACACGGGCCCTGCCCCGACCAACAACTCGACCAGGATTGCCACCCGCCCTGACCTGGCCCCGACATGCATCTCGACCGGACCTGCACTCAGGCTGGCGCCGACTTGGACCGGCCCCAAACAGGGGCCCAGAGCCATACTGGGTGACTCCGACACCATCCGGCCCTGAAGCGGTCTCTCGACAGGAACGTGCAATGTCGGGGAGTTCGATAAGGGCCGGTCCCAACCGTGATTGGCAATGCAGAAATCCTCTCGGGCTGGTGCCGACCTAAACCTCCCTGAAAAGGAACCTAGACACGGACCGACCCAGACCGTGACGGGCCCTGTCCCGACCAAGACCTCCACCAGCAACGCCACCGGCACCGAGCTGGGCCCTGACATGCATCTCGACCGGACCTCCACTCAGGCTGGCGCCAACTTGAACCGGCCCCAAACTGGGGCCCAAACCCAAATGGGGTGGCCACGACACCATCCGGCCCTGAAGAGGTCCCTCGACAGGAACGGGTAACGTCGGAGACCTCGACACGGGCCGGCCCCGACATAGACCGACCCCGACCGCGACGGGCCCGGCCCCGACCAGGACCGGCCCCAGCCCCGACATGCATCTCGACCAGAGGCAACACAGAAATGCTCTCGAGCTGGCGCCGACCCTAACCTCCACATGGACCGATCCCGACCGTGATGGGCCCTGTCCCGACCAAGAGCGGCACTGGCCCCGACATGCTCTCGAGCGGACCTGCACTCAGGCTGGCGCCGACTTGAACCGGCCCCAAAGAGGGGCTCAGAGCCACAAGGGGTGGCTGCGACACCATCCGGCCCTGAAGAGGTCCCTCGACAGGAATGGGTAACGTTGGAGACCTCGACACGGGCCGGCCCCGACATAGACCGACCCCGACCGTGACGGGCCCTGTCCCGACCAAGACCTGCCCCAGCCCCGACATGCATCTCGACCAGAGGCAACATAGAAATCCTCTCGGGCTGGTGCCGACCTTAACCTCCCTACAGAGGGACCTCGACACGGACCGACCCCGACCGTGACGGGCCCTGTCCCGACCAAGACCGGCACTGGCCCCGACATGCTCTCGAGCGGACCTCCAGTCAGGCTGGCGCCAACTTGAACCGGCCCCAAACTGGGGCTCAGACACACACGGGGTGGCTGCGACACCATCCGGCCCTGAAGAGGTCCCTCGACGGGAACGGGCACCGTCGGGGCCTTCGATAATGGGCGGCCCCAATCCTGATTGGCCCGGCCCTGACCATGGCCTCGACCAGGGCCGGCACGGGCTCCGACATGCATTTTGATTGGAGCCAGCGTGGAACTCCTCTCGGGCTGGTGCCGACCTTAACCTCCCTGCAGAGGGACCTCGACACGGACTGACCCCGACCTGACGGGCCCTGTCCCGACCAAGACCGGCACTGGCCCCGACATGCTCTCGACCGGACCTGCACTCAGGCTGGCGCCGACATGAACCGGCCCCAAACAGGGACCCAGAGCCACACGGGGTGACTGCGACACCATCTGGCCCTGAAGAGGTGCCTCGACAGGAACGGGCACCGTCGGGGACTTCGACACTGACCGACCCCCACAGTGACGGGCCCTGTCCCGACCACAACCTCGACCAGGACCGGCACCGGCCACGACATGCATCTCGACCAGAAGAAACGCAGAAGCCCTCTCGGGCTGGCGCTGACCTTAACCTCCCTGCAGAGGGACCTCGACACGGGCCTGCCCCGAGATAGACCGATCCCGACCGTGATGGGCCCTGTCCCGACCAAGACCGGCACTGGCCCCGACATGTTCTCGACAGGACCTGTACTCAGGCTGGCGCCGACTTGGACGGGCCACAAACATGGGCTCAGACACACACGGGGTGGCTGCGACACCATCCGGCCCTGAATGGGTCCCTCGACAGGAACGGGCACCGTCGGGGACTTCGACACTGACCGACCCCCACAGTGACGGGCCCTGTCCCGACCACAACCTCGACCAGGACCGGCACCGGCCACGACATGCATCTCGACCAGAAGCAACGCAGAAGCCCTCTCGGGCTGGCGCTGACCTTAACCTCCCTGCAGAGGACCTCGACTCGGGCCGGCCCCGACATAGACTGACCCCCGACCGTGACTGGCCATGCCCCGATCCCCACCTGGACCAGCACTGCCACCGGCCCCGACCTGAGCCCTGACATGCATCTCGAACGCACCACCCAGGCTGGCGCCGACTTGAACCGGCCCCAAAGAGTGAGCCAGAACCACACGGGGCGGCTCCGACACCATCCGGCCCTGAAGAGGTGCTTCGACAGGACCGGGTAACGTCGGAGACCTCGACACGGGCCGGCCCCGACATAGAGAGACCCCGACCGTGACGGGCCCTGTCCCGACCAAGACCGGCACTGGCCCCGACATGCTCTCGAGCGGACCTGCACTCAGGCTGGCGCCGACTTGAACCGGCCCCAAACAGGGGCTCAGACCCACACTGGCGCCTGCGACACCACCCGGCCCTGAAGAGGTCCCTCGACAGGACCGGGTAACGTCGGAGACCTCGACACGGGCCGGCCCCGACATAGAGAGACCCCGACCGTGACGGGCCCTGTCCCGACCAAGACCTGCCCCGGCCCCGACATGCATCTCGACCAGAGGCAACATAGAAATCCTCTCGGGCTGGTGCCGACCTTAACCTCCCTGCAGAGGGACCTCGACACGGACCGACCCCGACCGTGACGGCCACTGCCCTGACCAAGACCTCGACCAGGACTGCCACCCGCCCCGACATGGGCCCCGACATGCATCATGGTCGGACCTGCACTCAGGCTGGCGCAGACTTCAACCGGCCCCAAACAGGGGCCCAGACCCACACGGGGTGGCTGCGACACCATCTGGCCCTGAAGAGGTGCCTCGACAGGAACGGGCACCGTCGGGGACTTCGACACTGACCGACCCCGAAATAGACCGACCCCGACCGTGACGGGCACTGTCCCGACCAAGACCGGCATCGGCCCCGACATGTTCTCGACAGCACCTGTACTCAGGCTGGCGCCGACTTGGATGGGCCACAAACATGGGCTCAGACACACACGGGGTGGCTGCGACACCATCCGGCCCTGAATGGGTCCCTCGACAGGAACGGGTAACATCGGAAACCTCGACACGGGCCGGCCCCGACATAGACTGACCCCGACCGTGACTGGCCATTCCCGATCCCCACCTGGACCAGCACTGCCACCGGCCCCGACCTGAGCCCTGACATGCATCTCGAACGCACCACCACTCAGGCTGGCGCCGACTTGAACCGGCCTCAAAGAGTGAGCCAGAACCACACGGGGCGGCTCCGACACCATCCGGCCCTGAAGGGGTCCCTCGGCAGGAACAGGCACCGTCGGGGCCTTCGACACGGGCCCTGCCCCGACCAACAACTCGACCAGGATTGCCACCCGCCCTGACCTGGCCCCGACATGCATCTCGACCGGACCTGCACTCAGGCTGGCGCCGACTTGGACCGGCCCCAAACAGGGGCCCAGAGCCATACTGGGTGACTCCGACACCATCCGGCCCTGAAGCGGTCTCTCGACAGGAACGTGCAATGTCGGGGAGTTCGATAAGGGCCGGTCCCAACCGTGATTGGCAATGCAGAAATCCTCTCGGGCTGGTGCCGACCTTAACCTCCCTGAAAAGGAACCTAGACACGGACCGACCCAGACCGTGACGGGCCCTGTCCCGACCAAGACCTCCACCAGCAACGCCACCGGCACCGAGCTGGGCCCTGACATGCATCTCGACCGGACCTCCACTCAGGCTGGCGCCAACTTGAACCGGCCCCAAACTGGGGCCCAAACCCAAATGGGGTGGCCACGACACCACCCGGCCCTGAAGAGGTCCCTCGACAGGAACGGGTAACGTCGGAGACCTCGACACGGGCCGGCCCCGACATAGACCGACCCCGACCGCGACGGGCCCGGCCCCGACCAGGACCGGCCCCAGCCCCGACATGCATCTCGACCAGAGGCAACACAGAAATGCTCTCGAGCTGGCGCCGACCCTAACCTCCACATGGACCGATCCCGACCGTGATGGGCCCTGTCCCGACCAAGAGCGGCACTGGCCCCGACATGCTCTCGAGCGGACCTGCACTCAGGCTGGCGCCGACTTGAACCGGCCCCAAACAGGGGCTCAGAGCCACAAGGGGTGGCTGCGACACCATCCGGCCCTGAAGAGGTCCCTCGACAGGAATGGGTAACGTTGGAGACCTCGACACGGGCCGGCCCCGACATAGACCGACCCCGACCGTGACGGGCCCTGTCCCGACCAAGACCTGCCCCAGCCCCGACATGCATCTCGACCAGAGGCAACATAGAAATCCTCTCGGGCTGGTGCCGACCTTAACCTCCCTACAGAGGGACCTCGACACGGACCGACCCCGACCGTGACGGGCCCTGTCCCGACCAAGACCGGCACTGGCCCCGACATGCTCTCGAGCGGACCTCCAGTCAGGCTGGCGCCAACTTGAACCGGCCCCAAACTGGGGCTCAGACACACACGGGGTGGCTGCGACACCATCCGGCCCTGAAGAGGTCCCTCGACGGGAACGGGCACCGTCGGGGCCTTCGATAATGGGCGGCCCCAATCCTGATTGGCCCGGCCCTGACCATGGCCTCGACCAGGGCCGGCACGGGCTCCGACATGCATTTTGATTGGAGCCAGCGTGGAACTCCTCTCGGGCTGGTGCCGACCTTAACCTCCCTGCAGAGGGACCTCGACACGGACTGACCCCGACCTGACGGGCCCTGTCCCGACCAAGACCGGCACTGGCCCCGACATGCTCTCGACCGGACCTGCACTCAGGCTGGCGCCGACTTGAACCGGCCCCAAACAGGGACCCAGAGCCACACGGGGTGACTGCGACACCATCTGGCCCTGAAGAGGTGCCTCGACAGGAACGGGCACCGTCGGGGACTTCGACACTGACCGCCCCCCACAGTGACGGGCCCTGTCCCGACCACAACCTCGACCAGGACCGGCACCGGCCACGACATGCATCTCGACCAGAAGAAACGCAGAAGCCCTCTCGGGCTGGCGCTGACCTTAACCTCCCTGCAGAGGGACCTCGACACGGGCCTGCCCCGAGATAGACCGATCCCGACCGTGATGGGCCCTGTCCCGACCAAGACCGGCACTGGCCCCGACATGTTCTCGACAGGACCTGTACTCAGGCTGGCGCCGACTTGGACGGGCCACAAACATGGGCTCAGACACACACGGGGTGGCTGCGACACCATCCGGCCCTGAATGGGTCCCTCGACAGGAACGGGCACCGTCGGGGACTTCGACACTGACCGATCCCGAGAGTGACGGGCCCTGTCCCGACCACAACCTCGACCAGGACCGGCACCGGCCACGACATGCATCTCGACCAGAAGCAACGCAGAAGCCCTCTCGGGCTGGCGCTGACCTTAACCTCCCTGCAGAGGACCTCGACTCGGGCCGGCCCCGACATAGACTGACCCCCGACCGTGACTGGCCATGCCCCGATCCCCACCTGGACCAGCACTGCCACCGGCCCCGACCTGAGCCCTGACATGCATCTCGAACGCACCACCACTCAGGCTGGCGCCGACTTGAACCGGCCCCAAAGAGTGAGCCAGAACCACACGGGGCGGCTCCGACACCATCCGGCCCTGAAGAGGTGCTTCGACAGGACCGGGTAACGTCGGAGACCTCGACACGGGCCGGCCCCGACATAGACCGACCCCGACCGTGACGGGCCCTGTCCCGACCAAGACCGGCACTGGCCCCGACATGCTCTCGAGCGGACCTGCACTCAGGCTGGCGCCGACTTGAACCGGCCCCAAACAGGGGCTCAGACCCACACTGGCGCCTGCGACACCATCCGGCCCTGAAGAGGTGCTTCGACAGGACCGGGTAACGTCGGAGACATCGACACGGGCCGGCCCCGACATAGAGAGACCCCGACCGTGACGGGCCCTGTCCCGACCAAGACCTGCCCCGGCCCCGACATGCATCTCGACCAGAGGCAACATAGAAATCCTCTCGGGCTGGTGCCGACCTTAACCTCCCTGCAGAGGGACCTCGACACGGACCGACCCCGACCGTGACGGCCACTGCCCCGACCAAGACCTCGACCAGGACTGCCACCCGCCCCGACATGGGCCCCGACATGCATCATGGTCGGACCTGCACTCAGGCTGGCGCAGACTTCAACCGGCCCCAAACAGGGGCCCAGACCCACACGGGGTGGCTGCGACACCATCTGGCCCTGAAGAGGTGCCTCGACAGGAACGGGCACCGTCGGGGACTTCGACACTGACCGACCCCGAAATAGACCGACCCCGACCGTGACGGGCACTGTCCCGACCAAGACCGGCATCGGCCCCGACATGTTCTCGACAGCACCTGTACTCAGGCTGGCGCCGACTTGGATGGGCCACAAACATGGGCTCAGACACACACGGGGTGGCTGCGACACCATCCGGCCCTGAATGGGTCCCTCGACAGGAACGGGTAACATCGGAAACCTCGACACGGGCCGGCCCTGACATAGACTGACCCCGACCGTGACTGGCCATTCCCGATCCCCACCTGGACCAGCACTGCCACCGGCCCCAACCTGAGCCCTGACATGCATCTCGAACGCACCACCACTCAGGCTGGCGCCGACTTGAACCGGCCCCAAAGAGTGAGCCAGAACCACACGGGGCGGCTCCGACACCATCCGGCCCTGAAGGGGTCCCTCGGCAGGAACAGGCACCGTCGGGGCCTTCGACACGGGCCCTGCCCCGACCAACAACTCGACCAGGATTGCCACCCGCCCTGACCTGGCCCCGACATGCATCTCGACCGGACCTGCACTCAGGCTGGCGCCGACTTGGACCGGCCCCAAACAGGGGCCCAGAGCCATACTGGGTGACTCCGACACCATCCGGCCCTGAAGCGGTCTCTCGACAGGAACGTGCAATGTCGGGGAGTTCGATAAGGGCCGGTCCCAACCGTGATTGGCAATGCAGAAATCCTCTCGGGCTGGTGCCGACCTAAACCTCCCTGAAAAGGAACCTAGACACGGACCGACCCAGACCGTGACGGGCCCTGTCCCGACCAAGACCTCCACCAGCAACGCCACCGGCACCGAGCTGGGCCCTGACATGCATCTCGACCGGACCTCCACTCAGGCTGGCGCCAACTTGAACCGGCCCCAAACTGGGGCCCAAACCCAAATGGGGTGGCCACGACACCATCCGGCCCTGAAGAGGTCCCTCGACAGGAACGGGTAACGTCGGAGACCTCGACACGGGCCGGCCCCGACATAGACCGACCCCGACCGCGACGGGCCCGGCCCCGACCAGGACCGGCCCCAGCCCCGACATGCATCTCGACCAGAGGCAACACAGAAATCCTCTCGAGCTGGCGCCGACCCTAACCTCCACATGGACCGATCCCGACCGTGATGGGCCCTGTCCCGACCAAGAGCGGCACTGGCCCCGACATGCTCTCGAGCGGACCTGCACTCAGGCTGGCGCCGACTTGAACCGGCCCCAAAGAGGGGCTCAGAGCCACAAGGGGTGGCTGCGACACCATCCGGCCCTGAAGAGGTCCCTCGACAGGAATGGGTAACGTTGGAGACCTCGACACGGGCCGGCCCCGACATAGACCGACCCCGACCGTGACGGGCCCTGTCCCGACCAAGACCTGCCCCAGCCCCGACATGCATCTCGACCAGAGGCAACATAGAAATCCTCTCGGGCTGGTGCCGACCTTAACCTCCCTACAGAGGGACCTCGACACGGACCGACCCCGACCGTGACGGGCCCTGTCCCGACCAAGACCGGCACTGGCCCCGACATGCTCTCGAGCGGACCTCCAGTCAGGCTGGCGCCAACTTGAACCGGCCCCAAACTGGGGCTCAGACACACACGGGGTGGCTGCGACACCATCCGGCCCTGAAGAGGTCCCTCGACGGGAACGGGCACCGTCGGGGCCTTCGATAATGGGCGGCCCCAATCCTGATTGGCCCGGCCCTGACCATGGCCTCGACCAGGGCCGGCACGGGCTCCGACATGCATTTTGATTGGAGCCAGCGTGGAACTCCTCTCGGGCTGGTGCCGACCTTAACCTCCCTGCAGAGGGACCTCGACACGGACTGACCCCGACCTGACGGGCCCTGTCCCGACCAAGACCGGCACTGGCCCCGACATGCTCTCGACCGGACCTGCACTCAGGCTGGCGCCGACATGAACCGGCCCCAAACAGGGACCCAGAGCCACACGGGGTGACTGCGACACCATCTGGCCCTGAAGAGGTGCCTCGACAGGAACGGGCACCGTCGGGGACTTCGACACTGACCGACCCCCACAGTGACGGGCCCTGTCCCGACCACAACCTCGACCAGGACCGGCACCGGCCACGACATGCATCTCGACCAGAAGAAACGCAGAAGCCCTCTCGGGCTGGCGCTGACCTTAACCTCCCTGCAGAGGGACCTCGACACGGGCCTGCCCCGAGATAGACCGATCCCGACCGTGATGGGCCCTGTCCCGACCAAGACCGGCACTGGCCCCGACATGTTCTCGACAGGACCTGTACTCAGGCTGGCGCCGACTTGGACGGGCCACAAACATGGGCTCAGACACACACGGGGTGGCTGCGACACCATCCGGCCCTGAATGGGTCCCTCGACAGGAACGGGCACCGTCGGGGACTTCGACACTGACCGACCCCCACAGTGACGGGCCCTGTCCCGACCACAACCTCGACCAGGACCGGCACCGGCCACGACATGCATCTCGACCAGAAGCAACGCAGAAGCCCTCTCGGGCTGGCGCTGACCTTAACCTCCCTGCAGAGGACCTCGACTCGGGCCGGCCCCGACATAGACTGACCCCCGACCGTGACTGGCCATGCCCCGATCCCCACCTGGACCAGCACTGCCACCGGCCCCGACCTGAGCCCTGACATGCATCTCGAACGCACCACCCAGGCTGGCGCCGACTTGAACCGGCCCCAAAGAGTGAGCCAGAACCACACGGGGCGGCTCCGACACCATCCGGCCCTGAAGAGGTGCTTCGACAGGACCGGGTAACGTCGGAG
This sequence comes from Dromaius novaehollandiae, assembly GCF_036370855.1. NCBI lineage: Eukaryota > Metazoa > Chordata > Aves > Casuariiformes > Dromaiidae > Dromaius > Dromaius novaehollandiae. The sequence goes on along the minus strand of NC_088098.1, from coordinate 83,072,584 downwards.
ACCTCGACACGGGCCGGCCCCGACATAGACCGACCCCGACCGTGACGGGCCCTGTCCCGACCAAGACCGGCACTGGCCCCGACATGCTCTCGAGCGGACCTGCACTCAGGCTGGCGCCGACTTGAACCGGCCCCAAACAGGGGCTCAGACCCACACTGGCGCCTGCGACACCACCCGGCCCTGAAGAGGTCCCTCGACAGGACCGGGTAACGTCGGAGACCTCGACACGGGCCGGCCCCGACATAGAGAGACCCCGACCGTGACGGGCCCTGTCCCGACCAAGACCTGCCCCGGCCCCGACATGCATCTCGACCAGAGGCAACATAGAAATCCTCTCGGGCTGGTGCCGACCTTAACCTCCCTGCAGAGGGACCTCGACACGGACCGACCCCGACCGTGACGGCCACTGCCCCGACCAAGACCTCGACCAGGACTGCCACCCGCCCCGACATGGGCCCCGACATGCATCATGGTCGGACCTGCACTCAGGCTGGCGCAGACTTCAACCGGCCCCAAACAGGGGCCCAGACCCACACGGGGTGGCTGCGACACCATCTGGCCCTGAAGAGGTGCCTCGACAGGAACGGGCACCGTCGGGGACTTCGACACTGACCGACCCCGAAATAGACCGACCCCGACCGTGACGGGCACTGTCCCGACCAAGACCGGCATCGGCCCCGACATGTTCTCGACAGCACCTGTACTCAGGCTGGCGCCGACTTGGATGGGCCACAAACATGGGCTCAGACACACACGGGGTGGCTGCGACACCATCCGGCCCTGAATGGGTCCCTCGACAGGAACGGGTAACATCGGAAACCTCGACACGGGCCGGCCCCGACATAGACTGACCCCGACCGTGACTGGCCATTCCCGATCCCCACCTGGACCAGCACTGCCACCGGCCCCGACCTGAGCCCTGACATGCATCTCGAACGCACCACCACTCAGGCTGGCGCCGACTTGAACCGGCCTCAAAGAGTGAGCCAGAACCACACGGGGCGGCTCCGACACCATCCGGCCCTGAAGGGGTCCCTCGGCAGGAACAGGCACCGTCGGGGCCTTCGACACGGGCCCTGCCCCGACCAACAACTCGACCAGGATTGCCACCCGCCCTGACCTGGCCCCGACATGCATCTCGACCGGACCTGCACTCAGGCTGGCGCCGACTTGGACCGGCCCCAAACAGGGGCCCAGAGCCATACTGGGTGACTCCGACACCATCCGGCCCTGAAGCGGTCTCTCGACAGGAACGTGCAATGTCGGGGAGTTCGATAAGGGCCGGTCCCAACCGTGATTGGCAATGCAGAAATCCTCTCGGGCTGGTGCCGACCTTAACCTCCCTGAAAAGGAACCTAGACACGGACCGACCCAGACCGTGACGGGCCCTGTCCCGACCAAGACCTCCACCAGCAACGCCACCGGCACCGAGCTGGGCCCTGACATGCATCTCGACCGGACCTCCACTCAGGCTGGCGCCAACTTGAACCGGCCCCAAACTGGGGCCCAAACCCAAATGGGGTGGCCACGACACCACCCGGCCCTGAAGAGGTCCCTCGACAGGAACGGGTAACGTCGGAGACCTCGACACGGGCCGGCCCCGACATAGACCGACCCCGACCGCGACGGGCCCGGCCCCGACCAGGACCGGCCCCAGCCCCGACATGCATCTCGACCAGAGGCAACACAGAAATGCTCTCGAGCTGGCGCCGACCCTAACCTCCACATGGACCGATCCCGACCGTGATGGGCCCTGTCCCGACCAAGAGCGGCACTGGCCCCGACATGCTCTCGAGCGGACCTGCACTCAGGCTGGCGCCGACTTGAACCGGCCCCAAACAGGGGCTCAGAGCCACAAGGGGTGGCTGCGACACCATCCGGCCCTGAAGAGGTCCCTCGACAGGAATGGGTAACGTTGGAGACCTCGACACGGGCCGGCCCCGACATAGACCGACCCCGACCGTGACGGGCCCTGTCCCGACCAAGACCTGCCCCAGCCCCGACATGCATCTCGACCAGAGGCAACATAGAAATCCTCTCGGGCTGGTGCCGACCTTAACCTCCCTACAGAGGGACCTCGACACGGACCGACCCCGACCGTGACGGGCCCTGTCCCGACCAAGACCGGCACTGGCCCCGACATGCTCTCGAGCGGACCTCCAGTCAGGCTGGCGCCAACTTGAACCGGCCCCAAACTGGGGCTCAGACACACACGGGGTGGCTGCGACACCATCCGGCCCTGAAGAGGTCCCTCGACGGGAACGGGCACCGTCGGGGCCTTCGATAATGGGCGGCCCCAATCCTGATTGGCCCGGCCCTGACCATGGCCTCGACCAGGGCCGGCACGGGCTCCGACATGCATTTTGATTGGAGCCAGCGTGGAACTCCTCTCGGGCTGGTGCCGACCTTAACCTCCCTGCAGAGGGACCTCGACACGGACTGACCCCGACCTGACGGGCCCTGTCCCGACCAAGACCGGCACTGGCCCCGACATGCTCTCGAGCGGACCTCCAGTCAGGCTGGCGCCAACTTGAACCGGCCCCAAACAGGGACCCAGAGCCACACGGGGTGACTGCGACACCATCTGGCCCTGAAGAGGTGCCTCGACAGGAACGGGTACCGTCGGGGACTTCGACACTGACCGCCCCCCACAGTGACGGGCCCTGTCCCGACCACAACCTCGACCAGGACCGGCACCGGCCACGACATGCATCTCGACCAGAAGAAACGCAGAAGCCCTCTCGGGCTGGCGCTGACCTTAACCTCCCTGCAGAGGGACCTCGACACGGGCCTGCCCCGAGATAGACCGATCCCGACCGTGATGGGCCCTGTCCCGACCAAGACCGGCACTGGCCCCGACATGTTCTCGACAGGACCTGTACTCAGGCTGGCGCCGACTTGGACGGGCCACAAACATGGGCTCAGACACACACGGGGTGGCTGCGACACCATCCGGCCCTGAATGGGTCCCTCGACAGGAACGGGCACCGTCGGGGACTTCGACACTGACCGATCCCGAGAGTGACGGGCCCTGTCCCGACCACAACCTCGACCAGGACCGGCACCGGCCACGACATGCATCTCGACCAGAAGCAACGCAGAAGCCCTCTCGGGCTGGCGCTGACCTTAACCTCCCTGCAGAGGACCTCGACTCGGGCCGGCCCCGACATAGACTGACCCCCGACCGTGACTGGCCATGCCCCGATCCCCACCTGGACCAGCACTGCCACCGGCCCCGACCTGAGCCCTGACATGCATCTCGAACGCACCACCACTCAGGCTGGCGCCGACTTGAACCGGCCCCAAAGAGTGAGCCAGAACCACACGGGGCGGCTCCGACACCATCCGGCCCTGAAGAGGTGCTTCGACAGGACCGGGTAACGTCGGAGACCTCGACACGGGCCGGCCCCGACATAGACCGACCCCGACCGTGACGGGCCCTGTCCCGACCAAGACCGGCACTGGCCCCGACATGCTCTCGAGCGGACCTGCACTCAGGCTGGCGCCGACTTGAACCGGCCCCAAACAGGGGCTCAGACCCACACTGGCGCCTGCGACACCATCCGGCCCTGAAGAGGTGCTTCGACAGGACCGGGTAACGTCGGAGACATCGACACGGGCCGGCCCCGACATAGAGAGACCCCGACCGTGACGGGCCCTGTCCCGACCAAGACCTGCCCCGGCCCCGACATGCATCTCGACCAGAGGCAACCTAGAAATCCTCTCGGGCTGGTGCCGACCTTAACCTCCCTGCAGAGGGACCTCGACACGGACCGACCCCGACCGTGACGGCCACTGCCCCGACCAAGACCTCGACCAGGACTGCCACCCGCCCCGACATGGGCCCCGACATGCATCATGGTCGGACCTGCACTCAGGCTGGCGCAGACTTCAACCGGCCCCAAACAGGGGCCCAGACCCACACGGGGTGGCTGCGACACCATCTGGCCCTGAAGAGGTGCCTCGACAGGAACGGGCACCGTCGGGGACTTCGACACTGACCGACCCCGAAATAGACCGACCCCGACCGTGACGGGCACTGTCCCGACCAAGACCGGCATCGGCCCCGACATGTTCTCGACAGCACCTGTACTCAGGCTGGCGCCGACTTGGATGGGCCACAAACATGGGCTCAGACACACACGGGGTGGCTGCGACACCATCCGGCCCTGAATGGGTCCCTCGACAGGAACGGGTAACATCGGAAACCTCGACACGGGCCGGCCCTGACATAGACTGACCCCGACCGTGACTGGCCATTCCCGATCCCCACCTGGACCAGCACTGCCACCGGCCCCAACCTGAGCCCTGACATGCATCTCGAACGCACCACCACTCAGGCTGGCGCCGACTTGAACCGGCCCCAAAGAGTGAGCCAGAACCACACGGGGCGGCTCCGACACCATCCGGCCCTGAAGGGGTCCCTCGGCAGGAACAGGCACCGTCGGGGCCTTCGACACGGGCCCTGCCCCGACCAACAACTCGACCAGGATTGCCACCCGCCCTGACCTGGCCCCGACATGCATCTCGACCGGACCTGCACTCAGGCTGGCGCCGACTTGGACCGGCCCCAAACAGGGGCCCAGAGCCATACTGGGTGACTCCGACACCATCCGGCCCTGAAGCGGTCTCTCGACAGGAACGTGCAATGTCGGGGAGTTCGATAAGGGCCGGTCCCAACCGTGATTGGCAATGCAGAAATCCTCTCGGGCTGGTGCCGACCTAAACCTCCCTGAAAAGGAACCTAGACACGGACCGACCCAGACCGTGACGGGCCCTGTCCCGACCAAGACCTCCACCAGCAACGCCACCGGCACCGAGCTGGGCCCTGACATGCATCTCGACCGGACCTCCACTCAGGCTGGCGCCAACTTGAACCGGCCCCAAACTGGGGCCCAAACCCAAATGGGGTGGCCACGACACCATCCGGCCCTGAAGAGGTCCCTCGACAGGAACGGGTAACGTCGGAGACCTCGACACGGGCCGGCCCCGACATAGACCGACCCCGACCGCGACGGGCCCGGCCCCGACCAGGACCGGCCCCAGCCCCGACATGCATCTCGACCAGAGGCAACACAGAAATCCTCTCGAGCTGGCGCCGACCCTAACCTCCACATGGACCGATCCCGACCGTGATGGGCCCTGTCCCGACCAAGAGCGGCACTGGCCCCGACATGCTCTCGAGCGGACCTGCACTCAGGCTGGCGCCGACTTGAACCGGCCCCAAAGAGGGGCTCAGAGCCACAAGGGGTGGCTGCGACACCATCCGGCCCTGAAGAGGTCCCTCGACAGGAATGGGTAACGTTGGAGACCTCGACACGGGCCGGCCCCGACATAGACCGACCCCGACCGTGACGGGCCCTGTCCCGACCAAGACCTGCCCCAGCCCCGACATGCATCTCGACCAGAGGCAACATAGAAATCCTCTCGGGCTGGTGCCGACCTTAACCTCCCTACAGAGGGACCTCGACACGGACCGACCCCGACCGTGACGGGCCCTGTCCCGACCAAGACCGGCACTGGCCCCGACATGCTCTCGAGCGGACCTCCAGTCAGGCTGGCGCCAACTTGAACCGGCCCCAAACTGGGGCTCAGACACACACGGGGTGGCTGCGACACCATCCGGCCCTGAAGAGGTCCCTCGACGGGAACGGGCACCGTCGGGGCCTTCGATAATGGGCGGCCCCAATCCTGATTGGCCCGGCCCTGACCATGGCCTCGACCAGGGCCGGCACGGGCTCCGACATGCATTTTGATTGGAGCCAGCGTGGAACTCCTCTCGGGCTGGTGCCGACCTTAACCTCCCTGCAGAGGGACCTCGACACGGACTGACCCCGACCTGACGGGCCCTGTCCCGACCAAGACCGGCACTGGCCCCGACATGCTCTCGACCGGACCTGCACTCAGGCTGGCGCCGACTTGAACCGGCCCCAAACAGGGACCCAGAGCCACACGGGGTGACTGCGACACCATCTGGCCCTGAAGAGGTGCCTCGACAGGAACGGGCACCGTCGGGGACTTCGACACTGACCGACCCCCACAGTGACGGGCCCTGTCCCGACCACAACCTCGACCAGGACCGGCACCGGCCACGACATGCATCTCGACCAGAAGAAACGCAGAAGCCCTCTCGGGCTGGCGCTGACCTTAACCTCCCTGCAGAGGGACCTCGACACGGGCCTGCCCCGAGATAGACCGATCCCGACCGTGATGGGCCCTGTCCCGACCAAGACCGGCACTGGCCCCGACATGTTCTCGACAGGACCTGTACTCAGGCTGGCGCCGACTTGGACGGGCCACAAACATGGGCTCAGACACACACGGGGTGGCTGCGACACCATCCGGCCCTGAATGGGTCCCTCGACAGGAACGGGCACCGTCGGGGACTTCGACACTGACCGATCCCGAGAGTGACGGGCCCTGTCCCGACCACAACCTCGACCAGGACCGGCACCGGCCACGACATGCATCTCGACCAGAAGCAACGCAGAAGCCCTCTCGGGCTGGCGCTGACCTTAACCTCCCTGCAGAGGACCTCGACTCGGGCCGGCCCCGACATAGACTGACCCCCGACCGTGACTGGCCATGCCCCGATCCCCACCTGGACCAGCACTGCCACCGGCCCCGACCTGAGCCCTGACATGCATCTCGAACGCACCACCACTCAGGCTGGCGCCGACTTGAACCGGCCCCAAAGAGTGAGCCAGAACCACACGGGGCGGCTCCGACACCATCCGGCCCTGAAGAGGTGCTTCGACAGGACCGGGTAACGTCGGAGACCTCGACACGGGCCGGCCCCGACATAGAGAGACCCCGACCGTGACGGGCCCTGTCCCGACCAAGATCGGCACTGGCCCCGACATGCTCTCGAGCGGACCTGCACTCAGGCTGGCGCCGACTTGAACCGGCCCCAAACAGGGGCTCAGACCCACACTGGCGGCTGCGACACCATCCGGCCCTGAAGAGGTGCTTCGACAGGACCGGGTAACGTCGGAGACATCGACACGGGCCGGCCCCGACATAGAGAAACCCCGACCGTGACGGGCCCTGTCCCGACCAAGACCTGCCCCGGCCCCGACATGCATCTCGACCAGAGGCAACATAGAAATCCTCTCGGGCTGGTGCCGACCTTAACCTCCCTGCAGAGGGACCTCGACACGGACCGACCCCGACCGTGACGGGCCCTGTCCCGACCAAGACCGGCACTGGCCCCGACATGCTCTCGAGCGGACCTGCACTCAGGCTGGCGCCGACTTGAACCGGCCCCAAACAGGGGCTCAGACCCACACTGGCGGCTGCGACACCATCCGGCCCTGAAGAGGTGCCTCGACGGGACCGGGTAACGTCGGAGACCTCGACACGGGCCGGCCCCGACATAGAGAGACCCCGACCGTGACGGGCCCTGTCCCGACCAAGACCTGCCCCGGCCCCGACATGCATCTCGACCAGAGGCAACATAGAAATCCTCTCGGGCTGGTGCCGACCTTAACCTCCCTGCAGAGGGACCTCGACACGGACCGACCCCGACCGTGACGGCCACTGCCCCGACCAAGACCTCGACCAGGACTGCCACCCGCCCCGACATGGGCCCCGACATGCATCATGGTCGGACCTGCACTCAGGCTGGCGCAGACTTCAACCGGCCCCAAACAGGGGCCCAGACCCACACGGGGTGGCTGCGACACCATCTGGCCCTGAAGAGGTGCCTCGACAGGAACGGGCACCGTCGGGGACTTCGACACTGACCGACCCCGAAATAGACCGACCCCGACCGTGACGGGCACTGTCCCGACCAAGACCGGCATCGGCCCCGACATGTTCTCGACAGCACCTGTACTCAGGCTGGCGCCGACTTGGATGGGCCACAAACATGGGCTCAGACACACACGGGGTGGCTGCGACACCATCCGGCCCTGAATGGGTCCCTCGACAGGAACGGGTAACATCGGAAACCTCGACACGGGCCGGCCCCGACATAGACTGACCCCGACCGTGACTGGCCATTCCCGATCCCCACCTGGACCAGCACTGCCACCGGCCCCGACCTGAGCCCTGACATGCATCTCGAACGCACCACCACTCAGGCTGGCGCCGACTTGAACCGGCCCCAAAGAGTGAGCCAGAACCACACGGGGCGGCTCCGACACCATCCGGCCCTGAAGGGGTCCCTCGGCAGGAACAGGCACCGTCGGGGCCTTCGACACGGGCCCTGCCCCGACCAACAACTCGACCAGGATTGCCACCCGCCCTGACCTGGCCCCGACATGCATCTCGACCGGACCTGCACTCAGGCTGGCGCCGACTTGGACCGGCCCCAAACAGGGGCCCAGAGCCATACTGGGTGACTCCGACACCATCCGGCCCTGAAGCGGTCTCTCGACAGGAACGTGCAATGTCGGGGAGTTCGATAAGGGCCGGTCCCAACCGTGATTGGCAATGCAGAAATCCTCTCGGGCTGGTGCCGACCTAAACCTCCCTGAAAAGGAACCTAGACACGGACCGACCCAGACCGTGACGGGCCCTGTCCCGACCAAGACCTCCACCAGCAACGCCACCGGCACCGAGCTGGGCCCTGACATGCATCTCGACCGGACCTCCACTCAGGCTGGCGCCAACTTGAACCGGCCCCAAACTGGGGCCCAAACCCAAATGGGGTGGCCACGACACCATCCGGCCCTGAAGAGGTCCCTCGACAGGAACGGGTAACGTCGGAGACCTCGACACGGGCCGGCCCCGACATAGACCGACCCCGACCGCGACGGGCCCGGCCCCGACCAGGACCGGCCCCAGCCCCGACATGCATCTCGACCAGAGGCAACACAGAAATGCTCTCGAGCTGGCGCCGACCCTAACCTCCACATGGACCGATCCCGACCGTGATGGGCCCTGTCCCGACCAAGAGCGGCACTGGCCCCGACATGCTCTCGAGCGGACCTGCACTCAGGCTGGCGCCGACTTGAACCGGCCCCAAAGAGGGGCTCAGAGCCACAAGGGGTGGCTGCGACACCATCCGGCCCTGAAGAGGTCCCTCGACAGGAATGGGTAACGTTGGAGACCTCGACACGGGCCGGCCCCGACATAGACCGACCCCGACCGTGACGGGCCCTGTCCCGACCAAGACCTGCCCCAGCCCCGACATGCATCTCGACCAGAGGCAACATAGAAATCCTCTCGGGCTGGTGCCGACCTTAACCTCCCTACAGAGGGACCTCGACACGGACCGACCCCGACCGTGACGGGCCCTGTCCCGACCAAGACCGGCACTGGCCCCGACATGCTCTCGAGCGGACCTCCAGTCAGGCTGGCGCCAACTTGAACCGGCCCCAAACTGGGGTTCAGACACACACGGGGTGGCTGCGACACCATCCGGCCCTGAAGAGGTCCCTCGACGGGAACGGGCACCGTCGGGGCCTTCGATAATGGGCGGCCCCAATCCTGATTGGCCCGGCCCTGACCATGGCCTCGACCAGGGCCGGCACGGGCTCCGACATGCATTTTGATTGGAGCCAGCGTGGAACTCCTCTCGGGCTGGTGCCGACCTTAACCTCCCTGCAGAGGGACCTCGACACGGACTGACCCCGACCTGACGGGCCCTGTCCCGACCAAGACCAGCACTGGCCCCAACATGCTCTCGACCGGACCTGCACTCAGGCTGGCGCCGACTTGAACCGGCCCCAAACAGGGACCCAGAGCCACACGGGGTGACTGCGACACCATCTGGCCCTGAAGAGGTGCCTCGACAGGAACGGGCACCGACGGGGACTTCGACACTGACCGCCCCCCACAGTGACGGGCCCTGTCCCGACCACAACCTCGACCAGGACCGGCACCGGCCACGACATGCATCTCGACCAGAAGAAACGCAGAAGCCCTCTCGGGCTGGCGCTGACCTTAACCTCCCTGCAGAGGGACCTCGACACGGGCCTGCCCCGAGATAGACCGATCCCGACCGTGATGGGCCCTGTCCCGACCAAGACCGGCACTGGCCCCGACATGTTCTCGACAGGACCTGTACTCAGGCTGGCGCCGACTTGGACGGGCCACAAACATGGGCTCAGACACACACGGGGTGGCTGCGACACCATCCGGCCCTGAATGGGTCCCTCGACAGGAACGGGCACCGTCGGGGACTTCGACACTGACCGACCCCCACAGTGACGGGCCCTGTCCCGACCACAACCTCGACCAGGACCGGCACCGGCCACGGCATGCATCTCGACCAGAAGCAACGCAGAAGCCCTCTCGGGCTGGCGCTGACCTTAACCTCCCTGCAGAGGACCTCGACTCGGGCCGGCCCCGACATAGACTGACCCCCGACCGTGACTGGCCATGCCCCGATCCCCACCTGGACCAGCACTGCCACCGGCCCCGACCTGAGCCCTGACATGCATCTCGAACGCACCACCACTCAGGCTGGCGCCGACTTGAACCGGCCCCAAAGAGTGAGCCAGAACCACACGGGGCGGCTGCGACACCATCCGGCCCTGAAGAGGTGCTTCGACAGGACCGGGTAACGTCGGAGACCTCGACACGGGCCGGCCCCGACATAGACCGACCCCGACCGTGACGGGCCCTGTCCTGACCAAGACCGGCACTGGCCCCGACATGCATCTTGACCAGAGGCAACATAGAAATCCTCTCGGGCTGGTGCCGACCTTAACCTCCCTGCAGAGGGACCTCGACACGGACCGACCCCGACCGTGACGGGCCCTGTCCCGACCAAGACCGGCACTGGCCCCGACATGCTCTCGAGCGGACCTGCACTCAGGCTGGCGCCGACTTGAACCGGCCCCAAACAGGGGCTCAGACCCACACTGGCGCCTGCGACACCACCCGGCCCTGAAGAGGTCCCTCGACAGGACCGGGTAACGTCGGAGACCTCGACACGGGCCGGCCCCGACATAGAGAGACCCCGACCGTGACGGGCCCTGTCCCGACCAAGACCTGCCCCGGCCCCGACATGCATCTCGACCAGAGGCAACATAGAAATCCTCTCGGGCTGGTGCCGACCTTAACCTCCCTGCAGAGGGACCTCGACACGGACCGACCCTGACTGTGACGGCCACTGCCCCGACCAAGACCTCGACCAGGACTGCCACCCGCCCCGACATGGGCCCCGACATGCATCATGGTCGGACCTGCACTCAGGCTGGCGCAGACTTCAACCGGCCCCAAACAGGGGCCCAGACCCACACGGGGTGGCTGCGACACCATCTGGCCCTGAAGAGGTGCCTCGACAGGAACGGGCACCGTCGGGGACTTCGACACTGACCGACCCCGAAATAGACCGACCCCGACCGTGACGGGCACTGTCCCGACCAAGACCGGCATCGGCCCCGACATGTTCTCGACAGCACCTGTACTCAGGCTGGCGCCGACTTGGATGGGCCACAAACATGGGCTCAGACACACACGGGGTGGCTGCGACACCATCCGGCCCTGAATGGGTCCCTCGACAGGAACGGGTAACATCGGAAACCTCGACACGGGCCGGCCCCGACATAGACTGACCCCGACCGTGACTGGCCATTCCCGATCCCCACCTGGACCAGCACTGCCACCGGCCCCGACCTGAGCCCTGACATGCATCTCGAACGCACCACCACTCAGGCTGGCGCCGACTTGAACCGGCCCCAAAGAGTGAGCCAGAACCACACGGGGCGGCTCCGACACCATCCGGCCCTGAAGGGGTCCCTCGGCAGGAACAGGCACCGTCGGGGCCTTCGACACGGGCCCTGCCCCGACCAACAACTCGACCAGGATTGCCACCCGCCCTGACCTGGCCCCGACATGCATCTCGACCGGACCTGCACTCAGGCTGGCGCCGACTTGGACCGGCCCCAAACAGGGGCCCAGAGCCATACTGGGTGACTCCGACACCATCCGGCCCTGAAGCGGTCTCTCGACAGGAACGTGCAATGTCGGGGAGTTCGATAAGGGCCGGTCCCAACCGTGATTGGCAATGCAGAAATCCTCTCGGGCTGGTGCCGACCTAAACCTCCCTGAAAAGGAACCTAGACACGGACCGACCCAGACCGTGACGGGCCCTGTCCCGACCAAGACCTCCACCAGCAACGCCACCGGCACCGAGCTGGGCCCTGACATGCATCTCGACCGGACCTCCACTCAGGCTGGCGCCAACTTGAACCGGCCCCAAACTGGGGCCCAAACCCAAATGGGGTGGCCACGACACCATCCGGCCCTGAAGAGGTCCCTCGACAGGAACGGGTAACGTCGGAGACCTCGACACGGGCCGGCCCCGACATAGACCGACCCCGACCGCGACGGGCCCGGCCCCGACCAGGACCGGCCCCAGCCCCGACATGCATCTCGACCAGAGGCAACACAGAAATGCTCTCGAGCTGGCGCCGACCCTAACCTCCACATGGACCGATCCCGACCGTGATGGGCCCTGTCCCGACCAAGAGCGGCACTGGCCCCGACATGCTCTCGAGCGGACCTGCACTCAGGCTGGCGCCGACTTGAACCGGCCCCAAAGAGGGGCTCAGAGCCACAAGGGGTGGCTGCGACACCATCCGGCCCTGAAGAGGTCCCTCGACAGGAATGGGTAACGTTGGAGACCTCGACACGGGCCGGCCCCGACATAGACCGACCCCGACCGTGACGGGCCCTGTCCCAACCAAGACCTGCCCCAGCCCCGACATGCATCTCGACCAGAGGCAACATAGAAATCCTCTCGGGCTGGTGCCGACCTTAACCTCCCTACAGAGGGACCTCGACACGGACCGACCCCGACCGTGACGGGCCCTGTCCCGACCAAGACCGGCACTGGCCCCGACATGCTCTCGAGCGGACCTCCAGTCAGGCTGGCGCCAACTTGAACCGGCCCCAAACTGGGGCTCAGACACACACGGGGTGGCTGCGACACCATCCGGCCCTGAAGAGGTCCCTCGACGGGAACGGGCACCGTCGGGGCCTTCGATAATGGGCGGCCCCAATCCTGATTGGCCCGGCCCTGACCATGGCCTCGACCAGGGCCGGCACGGGCTCCGACATGCATTTTGATTGGAGCCAGCGTGGAACTCCTCTCGGGCTGGTGCCGACCTTAACCTCCCTGCAGAGGGACCTCGACACGGACTGACCCCGACCTGACGGGCCCTGTCCCGACCAAGACCGGCACTGGCCCCGACATGCTCTCGACCGGACCTGCACTCAGGCTGGCGCCGACATGAACCGGCCCCAAACAGGGACCCAGAGCCACACGGGGTGACTGCGACACCATCTGGCCCTGAAGAGGTGCCTCGACAGGAACGGGCACCGTCGGGGACTTCGACACTGACCGCCCCCCACAGTGACGGGCCCTGTCCCGACCACAACCTCGACCAGGACCGGCACCGGCCACGACATGCATCTCGACCAGAAGAAACGCAGAAGCCCTCTCGGGCTGGCGCTGACCTTAACCTCCCTGCAGAGGGACCTCGACACGGGCCTGCCCCGAGATAGACCGATCCCGACCGTGATGGGCCCTGTCCCGACCAAGACCGGCACTGGCCCCGACATGTTCTCGACAGGACCTGTACTCAGGCTGGCGCCGACTTGGACGGGCCACAAACATGGGCTCAGACACACACGGGGTGGCTGCGACACCATCCGGCCCTGAATGGGTCCCTCGACAGGAACGGGCACCGTCGGGGACTTCGACACTGACCGAGCCCGAGAGTGACGGGCCCTGTCCCGACCACAACCTCGACCAGGACCGGCACCGGCCACGACATGCATCTCGACCAGAAGCAACGCAGAAGCCCTCTCGGGCTGGCGCTGACCTTAACCTCCCTGCAGAGGACCTCGACTCGGGCCGGCCCCGACATAGACTGACCCCCGACCGTGACTGGCCATGCCCCGATCCCCACCTGGACCAGCACTGCCACCGGCCCCGACCTGAGCCCTGACATGCATCTCGAACGCACCACCCAGGCTGGCGCCGACTTGAACCGGCCCCAAAGAGTGAGCCAGAACCACACGGGGCGGCTCTGACACCATCCGGCCCTGAAGAGGTGCTTCGACAGGACCGGGTAACGTCGGAGACCTCGACACGGGCCGGCCCCGACATAGAGAGACCCCGACCGTGACGGGCCCTGTCCCGACCAAGACCTGCCCCGGCCCCGACATGCATCTCGACCAGAGGCAACATAGAAATCCTCTCGGGCTGGTGCCGACCTTAACCTCCCTGCAGAGGGACCTCGACACGGACCGACCCCGACCGTGACGGCCACTGCCCCGACCAAGACCTCGACCAGGACTGCCACCCGCCCCGACATGGGCCCCGACATGCATCATGGTCGGACCTGCACTCAGGCTGGCGCAGACTTCAACCGGCCCCAAACAGGGGCCCAGACCCACACGGGGTGGCTGCGACACCATCTGGCCCTGAAGAGGTGCCTCGACAGGAACGGGCACCGTCGGGGACTTCGACACTGACCGACCCCGAAATAGACCGACCCCGACCGTGACGGGCACTGTCCCGACCAAGACCGGCATCGGCCCCGACATGTTCTCGACAGCACCTGTACTCAGGCTGGCGCCGACTTGGATGGGCCACAAACATGGGCTCAGACACACACGGGGTGGCTGCGACACCATCCGGCCCTGAATGGGTCCCTCGACAGGAACGGGTAACATCGGAAACCTCGACACGGGCCGGCCCCGACATAGACTGACCCCGACCGTGACTGGCCATTCCCGATCCCCACCTGGACCAGCACTGCCACCGGCCCCGACCTGAGCCCTGACATGCATCTCGAACGCACCACCACTCAGGCTGGCGCCGACTTGAACCGGCCTCAAAGAGTGAGCCAGAACCACACGGGGCGGCTCCGACACCATCCGGCCCTGAAGGGGTCCCTCGGCAGGAACAGGCACCGTCGGGGCCTTCGACACGGGCCCTGCCCCGACCAACAACTCGACCAGGATTGCCACCCACCCTGACCTGGCCCCGACATGCATCTCGACCGGACCTGCACTCAGGCTGGCGCCGACTTGGACCGGCCCCAAACAGGGGCCCAGAGCCATACTGGGTGACTCCGACACCATCCGGCCCTGAAGCGGTCTCTCGACAGGAACGTGCAATGTCGGGGAGTTCGATAAGGGCCGGTCCCAACCGTGATTGGCAATGCAGAAATCCTCTCGGGCTGGTGCCGACCTAAACCTCCCTGAAAAGGAACCTAGACACGGACCGACCCAGACCGTGACGGGCCCTGTCCCGACCAAGACCTCCACCAGCAGCGCCACCGGCACCGAGCTGGGCCCTGACATGCATCTCGACCGGACCTCCACTCAGGCTGGCGCCAACTTGAACCGGCCCCAAACTGGGGCCCAAACCCAAAAGGGGTGGCCACGACACCACCCGGCCCTGAAGAGGTCCCTCGACAGGAACGGGTAACGTCGGAGACCTCGACACGGGCCGGCCCCGACATAGACCGACCCCGACCGCGACGGACCCGGCCCCGACCAGGACCGGCCCCAGCCCCGACATGCATCTCGACCAGAGGCAACACAGAAATGCTCTCGAGCTGGCGCCGACCCTAACCTCCACATGGACCGATCCCGACCGTGATGGGCCCTGTCCCGACCAAGAGCGGCACTGGCCCCGACATGCTCTCGAGCGGACCTGCACTCAGGCTGGCGCCGACTTGAACCGGCCCCAAAGAGGGGCTCAGAGCCACAAGGGGTGGCTGCGACACCATCCGGCCCTGAAGAGGTCCCTCGACAGGAATGGGTAACGTTGGAGACCTCGACACGGGCCGGCCCCGACATAGACCGACCCCGACCGTGACGGGCCCTGTCCCGACCAAGACCTGCCCCAGCCCCGACATGCATCTCGACCAGAGGCAACATAGAAATCCTCTCGGGCTGGTGCCGACCTTAACCTCCCTACAGAGGGACCTCGACACGGACCGACCCCGACCGTGACGGGCCCTGTCCCGACCAAGACCGGCACTGGCCCCGACATGCTCTCGAGCGGACCTCCAGTCAGGCTGGCGCCAACTTGAACCGGCCCCAAACAGGGACCCAGAGCCACACGGGGTGACTGCGACACCATCTGGCCCTGAAGAGGTGCCTCGACAGGAACAGGCACCGTCGGGGACTTCGACACTGACCGCCCCCCACAGTGACGGGCCCTGTCCCGACCACAACCTCGACCAGGACCGGCACCGGCCACGACATGCATCTCGACCAGAAGCAACGCAGAAGCCCTCTCGGGCTGGCGCTGACCTTAACCTCCCTGCAGAGGGACCTCGACACGGGCCTGCCCCGAGATAGACCGATCCCGACCGTGATGGGCCCTGTCCCGACCAAGACCGGCACTGGCCCCGACATGTTCTCGACAGGACCTGTACTCAGGCTGGCGCCGACTTGGACGGGCCACAAACATGGGCTCAGACACACACGGGGTGGCTGCGACACCATCCGGCCCTGAATGGGTCCCTCGACAGGAACGGGCACCGTCGGGGACTTCGACACTGACCGAGCCCGAGAGTGACGGGCCCTGTCCCGACCACAACCTCGACCAGGACCGGCACCGGCCACGACATGCATCTCGACCAGAAGCAACGCAGAAGCCCTCTCGGGCTGGCGCTGACCTTAACCTCCCTGCAGAGGACCTCGACTCGGGCCGGCCCCGAAATAGACTGACCCCCGACCGTGACTGGCCATGCCCCGATCCCCACCTGGACCAGCACTGCCACCGGCCCCGACCTGAGCCCTGACATGCATCTCGAACGCACCACCACTCAGGCTGGCGCCGACTTGAACCGGCCCCAAAGAGTGAGCCAGAACCACACGGGGCGGCTCCGACACCATCCGGCCCTGAAGAGGTGCTTCGACAGGACCGGGTAACGTCGGAGACCTCGACACGGGCCGGCCCCGACATAGAGAGACCCCGACCGTGACGGGCCCTGTCCCGACCAAGACCGGCACTGGCCCCGACATGCTCTCGAGCGGACCTGCACTCAGGCTGGCGCCGACTTGAACCGGCCCCAAACAGGGGCTCAGACCCACACTGGCGCCTGCGACACCATCCGGCCCTGAAGAGGTGCTTCGACAGGACCGGGTAACGTCGGAGACCTCGACACGGGCCGGCCCCGACATAGAGAGACCCCGACCGTGACGGGCCCTGTCCCGACCAAGACCTGCCCCGGCCCCGACATGCATCTCGACCAGAGGCAACATAGAAATCCTCTCGGGCTGGTGCCGACCTTAACCTCCCTGCAGAGGGACCTCGACACGGACCGACCCCGACCGTGACGGCCACTGCCCCGACCAAGACCTCGACCAGGACTGCCACCCGCCCCGACATGGGCCCCGACATGCATCATGGTCGGACCTGCACTCAGGCTGGCGCAGACTTCAACCGGCCCCAAACAGGGGCCCAGACCCACACGGGGTGGCTGCGACACCATCTGGCCCTGAAGAGGTGCCTCGACAGGAACGGGCACCGTCGGGGACTTCGACACTGACCGACCCCGAAATAGACCGACCCCGACCGTGACGGGCACTGTCCCGACCAAGACCGGCATCGGCCCCGACATGTTCTCGACAGCACCTGTACTCAGGCTGGCGCCGACTTGGATGGGCCACAAACATGGGCTCAGACACACACGGGGTGGCTGCGACACCATCCGGCCCTGAATGGGTCCCTCGACAGGAACGGGTAACATCGGAAACCTCGACACGGGCCGGCCCCGACATAGACTGACCCCGACCGTGACTGGCCATTCCCGATCCCCACCTGGACCAGCACTGCCACCGGCCCCGACCTGAGCCCTGACATGCATCTCGAACGCACCACCACTCAGGCTGGCGCCGACTTGAACCAGCCCCAAAGAGTGAGCCAGAACCACACGGGGCGGCTCCGACACCATCCGGCCCTGAAGGGGTCCCTCGGCAGGAACAGGCACCGTCGGGGCCTTCGACACGGGCCCTGCCCCGACCAACAACTCGACCAGGATTGCCACCCGCCCTGACCTGGCCCCGACATGCATCTCGACCGGACCTGCACTCAGGCTGGCGCCGACTTGGACCGGCCCCAAACAGGGGCCCAGAGCCATACTGGGTGACTCCGACAACATCCGGCCCTGAAGCGGTCTCTCGACAGGAACGTGCAATGTTGGGGAGTTCGATAAGGGCCGGTCCCAACCGTGATTGGCAATGCAGAAATCCTCTCGGGCTGGTGCCGACCTTAACCTCCCTGAAAAGGAACCTAGACACGGACCGACCCAGACCGTGACGGGCCCTGTCCCGACCAAGACCTCCACCAGCAGCGCCACCGGCACCGAGCTGGGCCCTGACATGCATCTCGACCGGACCTCCACTCAGGCTGGCGCCAACTTGAACCGGCCCCAAACTGGGGCCCAAACCCAAATGGGGTGGCCACGACACCATCCGGCCCTGAAGAGGTCCCTCGACAGGAACGGGTAACGTCGGAGACCTCGACACGGGCCGGCCCCGACATAGACCGACCCGACCGCGACGGGCCCGGCCCCGACCAGGACCGGCCCCAGCCCCGACATGCATCTCGACCAGAGGCAACACAGAAATGCTCTCGAGCTGGCGCCGACCCTAACCTCCACATGGACCGATCCCGACCGTGATGGGCCCTGTCCCGACCAAGACCGGCACTGGCCCCGACATGCTCTCGAGCGGACCTGCACTCAGGCTGGCGCCGACTTGAACCGGCCCCAAAGAGGGGCTCAGAGCCACAAGGGGTGGCTGCGACACCATCCGGCCCTGAAGAGGTCCCTCGACAGGAATGGGTAACGTTGGAGACCTCGACACGGGCCGGCCCCGACATAGACCGACCCCGACCGTGACGGGCCCTGTCCCAACCAAGACCTGCCCCAGCCCCGACATGCATCTCGACCAGAGGCAACATAGAAATCCTCTCGGGCTGGTGCCGACCTTAACCTCCCTACAGAGGGACCTCGACACGGACCGACCCCGACCGTGACGGGCCCTGTCCCGACCAAGACCGGCACTGGCCCCGACATGCTCTCGAGCGGACCTCCAGTCAGGCTGGCGCCGACTTGAACCGGCCCCAAACTGGGGCTCAGACACACACGGGGTGGCTGCGACACCATCCGGCCCTGAAGAGGTCCCTCGACAGGAACGGGTAACGTCGGAGACCTCGACACGGGCCGGCCCCGACATAGACCGACCCCGACCGCGACGGGCCTGGCCCCGACCAGGACCGGCCCCAGCCCCGACATGCATCTCGACCAGAGGCAACACAGAAATGCTCTCGAGCTGGCGCCGACCCTAACCTCCACATGGACCGATCCCGACCGTGATGGGCCCTGTCCCGACCAAGACCGGCACTGGCCCCGACATGCTCTCGAGCGGACCTGCACTCAGGCTGGCGCCGACTTGAACCGGCCCCAAAGAGGGGCTCAGAGCCACAAGGGGTGGCTGCGACACCATCCGGCCCTGAAGAGGTCCCTCGACAGGAATGGGTAACGTTGGAGACCTCGACACGGGCCGGCCCCGACATAGACCGACCCCGACCGTGACGGGCCCTGTCCCGACCAAGACCTGCCCCAGCCCCGACATGCATCTCGACCAGAGGCAACATAGAAATCCTCTCGGGCTGGTGCCGACCTTAACCTCCCTACAGAGGGACCTCGACACGGACCGACCCCGACCGTGACGGGCCCTGTCCCGACCAAGACCGGCACTGGCCCCGACATGCTCTCGAGCGGACCTCCAGTCAGGCTGGCGCCGACTTGAACCGGCCCCAAACTGGGGCTCAGACACACACGGGGTGGCTGCGACACCATCCGGCCCTGAAGAGGTCCCTCGACAGGAACGGGTAACGTCGGAGACCTCGACACGGGCCGGCCCCGACATAGACCGACCCCGACCGCGACGGGCCTGGCCCCGACCAGGACCGGCCCCAGCCCCGACATGCATCTCGACCAGAGGCAACACAGAAATGCTCTCGAGCTGGCGCCGACCCTAACCTCCACATGGACCGATCCCGACCGTGATGGGCCCTGTCCCGACCAAGACCGGCACTGGCCCCGACATGCTCTCGAGCGGACCTGCACTCAGGCTGGCGCCGACTTGAACCGGCCCCAAAGAGGGGCTCAGAGCCACAAGGGGTGGCTGCGACACCATCCGGCCCTGAAGAGGTCCCTCGACAGGAATGGGTAACGTTGGAGACCTCGACACGGGCCGGCCCCGACATAGACCGACCCCGACCGTGACGGGCCCTGTCCCAACCAAGACCTGCCCCAGCCCCGACATGCATCTCGACCAGAGGCAACATAGAAATCCTCTCGGGCTGGTGCCGACCTTAACCTCCCTACAGAGGGACCTCGACACGGACCGACCCCGACCGTGACGGGCCCTGTCCCGACCAAGACCGGCACTGGCCCCGACATGCTCTCGAGCGGACCTCCAGTCAGGCTGGCGCCAACTTGAACCGGCCCCAAACTGGGGCTCAGACACACACGGGGTGGCTGCGACACCATCCGGCCCTGAAGAGGTCCCTCGACGGGAACGGGCACCGTCGGGGCCTTCGATAATGGGCGGCCCCAATCCTGATTGGCCCGGCCCTGACCATGGCCTCGACCAGGGCCGGCACGGGCTCCGACATGCATTTTGATTGGAGCCAGCGTGGAACTCCTCTCGGGCTGGTGCCGACCTTAACCTCCCTGCAGAGGGACCTCGACACGGACTGACCCCGACCTGACGGGCCCTGTCCCGACCAAGACCGGCACTGGCCCCGACATGCTCTCGACCGGACCTGCGCTCAGGCTGGCGCCGACTTGAACCGGCCCCAAACAGGGACCCAGAGCCACACGGGGTGACTGCGACACCATCTGGCCCTGAAGAGGTGCCTCGACAGGAACGGGCACCGTCGGGGACTTCGACACTGACCGACCCCCACAGTGACGGGCCCTGTCCCGACCACAACCTCGACCAGGACCGGCACCGGCCACGACATGCATCTCGACCAGAAGAAACGCAGAAGCCCTCTCGGGCTGGCGCTGACCTTAACCTCCCTGCAGAGGGACCTCGACACGGGCCTGCCCCGAGATAGACCGATCCCAACCGTGATGGGCCCTGTCCCGACCAAGACCGGCACTGGCCCCGACATGTTCTCGACAGGACCTGTACTCAGGCTGGCGCCGACTTGGACGGGCCACAAACATGGGCTCAGACACACACGGGGTGGCTGCGACACCATCCGGCCCTGAATGGGTCCCTCGACAGGAACGGGCACCGTCGGGGACTTCGACACTGACCGAGCCCGAGAGTGACGGGCCCTGTCCCGACCACAACCTCGACCAGGACCGGCACCGGCCACGACATGCATCTCGACCAGAAGCAACGCAGAAGCCCTCTCGGGCTGGCGCTGACCTTAACCTCCCTGCAGAGGACCTCGACTCGGGCCGGCCCCGAAATAGACAGACCCCCGACCGTGACTGGCCATGCCCCGATCCCCACCTGGACCAGCACTGCCACCGGCCCCGACCTGAGCCCTGACATGCATCTCGAACGCACCACCACTCAGGCTGGCGCCGACTTGAACCGGCCCCAAAGAGTGAGCCAGAACCACACGGGGCGGCTCCGACACCATCCGGCCCTGAAGAGGTGCTTCGACAGGACCGGGTAACGTCGGAGACCTCGACACGGGCCGGCCCCGACATAGAGAGACCCCGACCGTGACGGGCCCTGTCCCGACCAAGACCGGCACTGGCCCCGACATGCTCTCGAGCGGACCTGCACTCAGGCTGGCGCCGACTTGAACCGGCCCCAAACAGGGGCTCAGACCCACACTGGCGCCTGCGACACCATCCGGCCCTGAAGAGGTGCTTCGACAGGACCGGGTAACGTCGGAGACCTCGACACGGGCCGGCCCCGACATAGAGAGACCCCGACCGTGACGGGCCCTGTCCCGACCAAGACCTGCCCCGGCCCCGACATGCATCTCGACCAGAGGCAACATAGAAATCCTCTCGGGCTGGTGCCGACCTTAACCTCCCTGCAGAGGGACCTCGACACGGACCGACCCCGACCGTGACGGCCACTGCCCCGACCAAGACCTCGACCAGGACTGCCACCCGCCCCGACATGGGCCCCGACATGCATCATGGTCGGACCTGCACTCAGGCTGGCGCAGACTTCAACCGGCCCCAAACAGGGGCCCAGACCCACACGGGGTGGCTGCGACACCATCTGGCCCTGAAGAGGTGCCTCGACAGGAACGGGCACCGTCGGGGACTTCGACACTGACCGACCCCGAAATAGACCGACCCCGACCGTGACGGGCACTGTCCCGACCAAGACCGGCATCGGCCCCGACATGTTCTCGACAGCACCTGTACTCAGGCTGGCGCCGACTTGGATGGGCCACAAACATGGGCTCAGACACACACGGGGTGGCTGCGACACCATCCGGCCCTGAATGGGTCCCTCGACAGGAACGGGTAACATCGGAAACCTCGACACGGGCCGGCCCCGACATAGACTGACCCCGACCGTGACTGGCCATTCCCGATCCCCACCTGGACCAGCACTGCCACCGGCCCCGACCTGAGCCCTGACATGCATCTCGAACGCACCACCACTCAGGCTGGCGCCGACTTGAACCAGCCCCAAAGAGTGAGCCAGAACCACACGGGGCGGCTCCGACACCATCCGGCCCTGAAGGGGTCCCTCGGCAGGAACAGGCACCGTCGGGGCCTTCGACACGGGCCCTGCCCCGACCAACAACTCGACCAGGATTGCCACCCGCCCTGACCTGGCCCCGACATGCATCTCGACCGGACCTGCACTCAGGCTGGCGCCGACTTGGACCGGCCCCAAACAGGGGCCCAGAGCCATACTGGGTGACTCCGACAACATCCGGCCCTGAAGCGGTCTCTCGACAGGAACGTGCAATGTTGGGGAGTTCGATAAGGGCCGGTCCCAACCGTGATTGGCAATGCAGAAATCCTCTCGGGCTGGTGCCGACCTAAACCTCCCTGAAAAGGAACCTAGACACGGACCGACCCAGACCGTGACGGGCCCTGTCCCGACCAAGACCTCCACCAGCAGCGCCACCGGCACCGAGCTGGGCCCTGACATGCATCTCGACCGGACCTCCACTCAGGCTGGCGCCAACTTGAACCGGCCCCAAACTGGGGCCCAAACCCAAATGGGGTGGCCACGACACCATCCGGCCCTGAAGAGGTCCCTCGACAGGAACGGGTAACGTCGGAGACCTCGACACGGGCCGGCCCCGACATAGACCGACCCGACCGCGACGGGCCCGGCCCCGACCAGGACCGGCCCCAGCCCCGACATGCATCTCGACCAGAGGCAACACAGAAATGCTCTCGAGCTGGCGCCGACCCTAACCTCCACATGGACCGATCCCGACCGTGATGGGCCCTGTCCCGACCAAGACCGGCACTGGCCCCGACATGCTCTCGAGCGGACCTGCACTCAGGCTGGCGCCGACTTGAACCGGCCCCAAAGAGGGGCTCAGAGCCACAAGGGGTGGCTGCGACACCATCCGGCCCTGAAGAGGTCCCTCGACAGGAATGGGTAACGTTGGAGACCTCGACACGGGCCGGCCCCGACATAGACCGACCCCGACCGTGACGGGCCCTGTCCCAACCAAGACCTGCCCCAGCCCCGACATGCATCTCGACCAGAGGCAACATAGAAATCCTCTCGGGCTGGTGCCGACCTTAACCTCCCTACAGAGGGACCTCGACACGGACCGACCCCGACCGTGACGGGCCCTGTCCCGACCAAGACCGGCACTGGCCCCGACATGCTCTCGAGCGGACCTCCAGTCAGGCTGGCGCCGACTTGAACCGGCCCCAAACTGGGGCTCAGACACACACGGGGTGGCTGCGACACCATCCGGCCCTGAAGAGGTCCCTCGACAGGAACGGGTAACGTCGGAGACCTCGACACGGGCCGGCCCCGACATAGACCGACCCCGACCGCGACGGGCCTGGCCCCGACCAGGACCGGCCCCAGCCCCGACATGCATCTCGACCAGAGGCAACACAGAAATGCTCTCGAGCTGGCGCCGACCCTAACCTCCACATGGACCGATCCCGACCGTGATGGGCCCTGTCCCGACCAAGACCGGCACTGGCCCCGACATGCTCTCGAGCGGACCTGCACTCAGGCTGGCGCCGACTTGAACCGGCCCCAAAGAGGGGCTCAGAGCCACAAGGGGTGGCTGCGACACCATCCGGCCCTGAAGAGGTCCCTCGACAGGAATGGGTAACGTTGGAGACCTCGACACGGGCCGGCCCCGACATAGACCGACCCCGACCGTGACGGGCCCTGTCCCGACCAAGACCTGCCCCAGCCCCGACATGCATCTCGACCAGAGGCAACATAGAAATCCTCTCGGGCTGGTGCCGACCTTAACCTCCCTACAGAGGGACCTCGACACGGACCGACCCCGACCGTGACGGGCCCTGTCCCGACCAAGACCGGCACTGGCCCCGACATGCTCTCGAGCGGACCTCCAGTCAGGCTGGCGCCGACTTGAACCGGCCCCAAACTGGGGCTCAGACACACACGGGGTGGCTGCGACACCATCCGGCCCTGAAGAGGTCCCTCGACAGGAACGGGTAACGTCGGAGACCTCGACACGGGCCGGCCCCGACATAGACCGACCCCGACCGCGACGGGCCTGGCCCCGACCAGGACCGGCCCCAGCCCCGACATGCATCTCGACCAGAGGCAACACAGAAATGCTCTCGAGCTGGCGCCGACCCTAACCTCCACATGGACCGATCCCGACCGTGATGGGCCCTGTCCCGACCAAGACCGGCACTGGCCCCGACATGCTCTCGAGCGGACCTGCACTCAGGCTGGCGCCGACTTGAACCGGCCCCAAACAGGGGCTCAGAGCCACAAGGGGTGGCTGCGACACCATCCGGCCCTGAAGAGGTCCCTCGACAGGAATGGGTAACGTTGGAGACCTCGACACGGGCCGGCCCCGACATAGACCGACCCCGACCGTGACGGGCCCTGTCCCAACCAAGACCTGCCCCAGCCCCGACATGCATCTCGACCAGAGGCAACATAGAAATCCTCTCGGGCTGGTGCCGACCTTAACCTCCCTACAGAGGGACCTCGACACGGACCGACCCCGACCGTGACGGGCCCTGTCCCGACCAAGACCGGCACTGGCCCCGACATGCTCTCGAGCGGACCTCCAGTCAGGCTGGCGCCAACTTGAACCGGCCCCAAACTGGGGCTCAGACACACACGGGGTGGCTGCGACACCATCCGGCCCTGAAGAGGTCCCTCGACGGGAACGGGCACCGTCGGGGCCTTCGATAATGGGCGGCCCCAATCCTGATTGGCCCGGCCCTGACCATGGCCTCGACCAGGGCCGGCACGGGCTCCGACATGCATTTTGATTGGAGCCAGCGTGGAACTCCTCTCGGGCTGGTGCCGACCTTAACCTCCCTGCAGAGGGACCTCGACACGGACTGACCCCGACCTGACGGGCCCTGTCCCGACCAAGACCGGCACTGGCCCCGACATGCTCTCGACCGGACCTGCGCTCAGGCTGGCGCCGACTTGAACCGGCCCCAAACAGGGACCCAGAGCCACACGGGGTGACTGCGACACCATCTGGCCCTGAAGAGGTGCCTCGACAGGAACGGGCACCGTCGGGGACTTCGACACTGACCGACCCCCACAGTGACGGGCCCTGTCCCGACCACAACCTCGACCAGGACCGGCACCGGCCACGACATGCATCTCGACCAGAAGAAACGCAGAAGCCCTCTCGGGCTGGCGCTGACCTTAACCTCCCTGCAGAGGGACCTCGACACGGGCCTGCCCCGAGATAGACCGATCCCAACCGTGATGGGCCCTGTCCCGACCAAGACCGGCACTGGCCCCGACATGTTCTCGACAGGACCTGTACTCAGGCTGGCGCCGACTTGGACGGGCCACAAACATGGGCTCAGACACACACGGGGTGGCTGCGACACCATCCGGCCCTGAATGGGTCCCTCGACAGGAACGGGCACCGTCGGGGACTTCGACACTGACCGATCCCGAGAGTGACGGGCCCTGTCCCGACCACAACCTCGACCAGGACCGGCACCGGCCACGACATGCATCTCGACCAGAAGCAACGCAGAAGCCCTCTCGGGCTGGCGCTGACCTTAACCTCCCTGCAGAGGACCTCGACTCGGGCCGGCCCCGACATAGACTGACCCCCGACCGTGACTGGCCATGCCCCGATCCCCACCTGGACCAGCACTGCCACCGGCCCCGACCTGAGCCCTGACATGCATCTCGAACGCACCACCACTCAGGCTGGCGCCGACTTGAACCGGCCCCAAAGAGTGAGCCAGAACCACACGGGGCGGCTCCGAAACCATCCGGCCCTGAAGAGGTGCTTCGACAGGACCGGGTAACGTCGGAGACCTCGACACGGGCCGGCCCCGACATAGAGAGACCCCGACCGTGACGGGCCCTGTCCCGACCAAGTCCGGCACTGGCCCCGACATGCTCTCGAGCGGACCTGCACTCAGGCTGGCGCCGACTTGAACCGGCCCCAAACAGGGGCTCAGACCCACACTGGCGGCTGCGACACCATCCGGCCCTGAAGAGGTGCTTCGACAGGACCGGGTAACGTCGGAGACCTCGACACGGGCCGGCCCCGACATAGAGAGACCCCGACCGTGACGGGCCCTGTCCCGACCAAGACCTGCCCCGGCCCCGACATGCATCTCGACCAGAGGCAACATAGAAATCCTCTCGGGCTGGTGCCGACCTTAACCTCCCTGCAGAGGGACCTCGACACGGACCGACCCCGACCGTGACGGCCACTGCCCCGACCAAGACCTCGACCAGGACTGCCACCCGCCCCGACATGGGCCCCGACATGCATCATGGTCGGACCTGCACTCAGGCTGGCGCAGACTTCAACCGGCCCCAAACAGGGGCCCAGACCCACACGGGGTGGCTGCGACACCATCTGGCCCTGAAGAGGTGCCTCGACAGGAACGGGCACCGTCGGGGACTTCGACACTGACCGACCCCGAAATAGACCGACCCCGACCGTGACGGGCACTGTCCCGACCAAGACCGGCATCGGCCCCGACATGTTCTCGACAGCACCTGTACTCAGGCTGGCGCCGACTTGGATGGGCCACAAACATGGGCTCAGACACACACGGGGTGGCTGCGACACCATCCGGCCCTGAATGGGTCCCTCGACAGGAACGGGTAACATCGGAAACCTCGACACGGGCCGGCCCCGACATAGACTGACCCCGACCGTGACTGGCCATTCCCGATCCCCACCTGGACCAGCACTGCCACCGGCCCCGACCTGAGCCCTGACATGCATCTCGAACGCACCACCACTCAGGCTGGCGCCGACTTGAACCGGCCCCAAAGAGTGAGCCAGAACCACACGGGGCGGCTCCGACACCATCCGGCCCTGAAGGGGTCCCTCGGCAGGAACAGGCACCGTCGGGGCCTTCGACACGGGCCCTGCCCCGACCAACAACTCGACCAGGATTGCCACCCGCCCTGACCTGGCCCCGACATGCATCTCGACCGGACCTGCACTCAGGCTGGCGCCGACTTGGACCGGCCCCAAACAGGGGCCCAGAGCCATACTGGGTGACTCCGACACCATCCGGCCCTGAAGCGGTCTCTCGACAGGAACGTGCAATGTTGGGGAGTTCGATAAGGGCCGGTCCCAACCGTGATTGGCAATGCAGAAATCCTCTCGGGCTGGTGCCGACCTAAACCTCCCTGAAAAGGAACCTAGACACGGACCGACCCAGACCGTGACGGGCCCTGTCCCGACCAAGACCTCCACCAGCAACGCCACCGGCACCGAGCTGGGCCCTGACATGCATCTCGACCGGACCTCCACTCAGGCTGGCGCCAACTTGAACCGGCCCCAAACTGGGGCCCAAACCCAAATGGGGTGGCCACGACACCATCCGGCCCTGAAGAGGTCCCTCGACAGGAACGGGTAACGTCGGAGACCTCGACACGGGCCGGCCCCGACATAGACCGACCCCGACCGCGACGGGCCCGGCCCCGACCAGGACCGGCCCCAGCCCCGACATGCATCTCGACCAGAGGCAACACAGAAATGCTCTCGAGCTGGCGCCGACCCTAACCTCCACATGGACCGATCCCGACCGTGATGGGCCCTGTCCCGACCAAGAGCGGCACTGGCCCCGACATGCTCTCGAGCGGACCTGCACTCAGGCTGGCGCCGACTTGAACCGGCCCCAAAGAGGGGCTCAGAGCCACAAGGGGTGGCTGCGACACCATCCGGCCCTGAAGAGGTCCCTCGACAGGAATGGGTAACGTTGGAGACCTCGACACGGGCCGGCCCCGACATAGACCGACCCCGACCGTGACGGGCCCTGTCCCGACCAAGACCTGCCCCAGCCCCGACATGCATCTCGACCAGAGGCAACCTAGAAATCCTCTCGGGCTGGTGCCGACCTTAACCTCCCTACAGAGGGACCTCGACACGGACCGACCCCGACCGTGACGGGCCCTGTCCCGACCAAGACCGGCACTGGCCCCGACATGCTCTCGAGCGGGCCTCCAGTCAGGCTGGCGCCAACTTGAACCGGCCCCAAACTGGGGCTCAGACACACACGGGGTGGCTGCGACACCATCCGGCCCTGAAGAGGTCCCTCGACGGGAACGGGCACCGTCGGGGCCTTCGATAATGGGCGGCCCCAATCCTGATTGGCCCGGCCCTGACCATGGCCTCGACCAGGGCCGGCACGGGCTCCGACATGCATTTTGATTGGAGCCAGCGTGGAACTCCTCTCGGGCTGGTGCCGACCTTAACCTCCCTGCAGAGGGACCTCGACACGGACTGACCCCGACCTGACGGGCCCTGTCCCGACCAAGACCGGCACTGGCCCCGACATGCTCTCGACCGGACCTGCACTCAGGCTGGCGCCGACATGAACCGGCCCCAAACAGGGACCCAGAGCCACACGGGGTGACTGCGACACCATCTGGCCCTGAAGAGGTGCCTCGACAGGAACGGGCACCGTCGGGGACTTCGACACTGACCGACCCCCACAGTGACGGGCCCTGTCCCGACCACAACCTCGACCAGGACCGGCACCGGCCACGACATGCATCTCGACCAGAAGAAACGCAGAAGCCCTCTCGGGCTGGCGCTGACCTTAACCTCCCTGCAGAGGGACCTCGAGACGGGCCTGCCCCGAGATAGACCGATCCCGACCGTGATGGGCCCTGTCCCGACCAAGACCGGCACTGGCCCCGACATGTTCTCGACAGGACCTGTACTCAGGCTGGCGCCGACTTGGACGGGCCACAAACATGGGCTCAGACACACACGGGGTGGCTGCGACACCATCCGGCCCTGAATGGGTCCCTCGACAGGAACGGGCACCGTCGGGGACTTCGACACTGACCGATCCCGAGAGTGACGGGCCCTGTCCCGACCACAACCTCGACCAGGACCGGCACCGGCCACGACATGCATCTCGACCAGAAGCAACGCAGAAGCCCTCTCGGGCTGGCGCTGACCTTAACCTCCCTGCAGAGGACCTCGACTCGGGCCGGCCCCGACATAGACTGACCCCCGACCGTGACTGGCCATGCCCCGATCCCCACCTGGACCAGCACTGCCACCGGCCCCGACCTGAGCCCTGACATGCATCTCAAACGCACCACCACTCAGGCTGGCGCCGACTTGAACCGGCCCCAAAGAGTGAGCCAGAACCACACGGGGCGGCTCCGACACCATCCGGCCCTGAAGAGGTGCTTCGACAGGACCGGGTAACGTCGGAGACCTCGACACGGGCCGGCCCCGACATAGAGAGACCCCGACCGTGACGGGCCCTGTCCCGACCAAGACCGGCACTGGCCCCGACATGCTCTCGAGCGGACCTGCAGTCAGGCTGGCGCCGACTTGAACCGGCCCCAAACAGGGGCTCAGACCCACACTGGCGGCTGCGACACCATCCGGCCCTGAAGAGGTGCTTCGACAGGACCGGGTAACGTCGGAGACCTCGACACGGGCCGGCCCCGACATAGACCGACCCCGACCGTGACGGGCCCTGTCCCGACCAAGACCTGCCCCGGCCCCGACATGCATCTCGACCAGAGGCAACATAGAAATCCTCTCGGGCTGGTGCCGACCTTAACCTCCCTGCAGAGGGACCTCGACACGGACCGACCCCGACCGTGACGGCCACTGCCCCGACCAAGACCTCGACCAGGACTGCCACCCGCCCCGACATGGGCCCCGACATGCATCATGGTCGGACCTGCACTCAGGCTGGCGCAGACTTCAACCGGCCCCAAACAGGGGCCCAGACCCACACGGGGTGGCTGCGACACCATCTGGCCCTGAAGAGGTGCCTCGACAGGAACGGGCACCGTCGGGGACTTCGACACTGACCGACCCCGAAATAGACCGACCCCGACCGTGACGGGCACTGTCCCGACCAAGACCGGCATCGGCCCCGACATGTTCTCGACAGCACCTGTACTCAGGCTGGCGCCGACTTGGATGGGCCACAAACATGGGCTCAGACACACACGGGGTGGCTGCGACACCATCCGGCCCTGAATGGGTCCCTCGACAGGAACGGGTAACATCGGAAACCTCGACACGGGCCGGCCCCGACATAGACTGACCCCGACCGTGACTGGCCATTCCCGATCCCCACCTGGACCAGCACTGCCACCGGCCCCGACCTGAGCCCTGACATGCATCTCGAACGCACCACCACTCAGGCTGGCGCCGACTTGAACCGGCCCCAAAGAGTGAGCCAGAACCACACGGGGCGGCTCCGACACCATCCGGCCCTGAAGGGGTCCCTCGGCAGGAACAGGCACCGTCGGGGCCTTCGACACGGGCCCTGCCCCGACCAACAACTCGACCAGGATTGCCACCCGCCCTGACCTGGCCCCGACATGCATCTCGACCGGACCTGCACTCAGGCTGGCGCCGACTTGGACCGGCCCCAAACAGGGGCCCAGAGCCATACTGGGTGACTCCGACACCATCCGGCCCTGAAGCGGTCTCTCGACAGGAACGTGCAATGTTGGGGAGTTCGATAAGGGCCGGTCCCAACCGTGATTGGCAATGCAGAAATCCTCTCGGGCTGGTGCCGACCTAAACCTCCCTGAAAAGGAACCTAGACACGGACCGACCCAGACCGTGACGGGCCCTGTCCCGACCAAGACCTCCACCAGCAACGCCACCGGCACCGAGCTGGGCCCTGACATGCATCTCGACCGGACCTCCACTCAGGCTGGCGCCAACTTGAACCGGCCCCAAACTGGGGCCCAAACCCAAATGGGGTGGCCACGACACCATCCGGCCCTGAAGAGGTCCCTCGACAGGAACGGGTAACGTCGGAGACCTCGACACGGGCCGGCCCCGACATAGACCGACCCGACCGCGACGGGCCCGGCCCCGACCAGGACCGGCCCCAGCCCCGACATGCATCTCGACCAGAGGCAACACAGAAATGCTCTCGAGCTGGCGCCGACCCTAACCTCCACATGGACCGATCCCGACCGTGATGGGCCCTGTCCCGACCAAGAGCGGCACTGGCCCCGACATGCTCTCGAGCGGACCTGCACTCAGGCTGGCGCCGACTTGAACAGGCCCCAAAGAGGGGCTCAGAGCCACAAGGGGTGGCTGCGACACCATCCGGCCCTGAAGAGGTCCCTCGACAGGAATGGGTAACGTTGGAGACCTCGACACGGGCCGGCCCCGACATAGACCGACCCCGACCGTGACGGGCCCTGTCCCGACCAAGACCTGCCCCAGCCCCGACATGCATCTCGACCAGAGGCAACATAGAAATCCTCTCGGGCTGGTGCCGACCTTAACCTCCCTACAGAGGGACCTCGACACGGACCGACCCCGACCGTGACGGGCCCTGTCCCGACCAAGACCGGCACTGGCCCCGACATGCTCTCGAGCGGACCTCCAGTCAGGCTGGCGCCAACTTGAACCGGCCCCAAACTGGGGCTCAGACACACACGGGGTGGCTGCGACACCATCCGGCCCTGAAGAGGTCCCTCGACAGGAACGGGTAACGTCGGAGACCTCGACACGGGCCGGCCCCGACATAGACCGACCCCGACCGCGACGGGCCCGGCCCCGACCAGGACCGGCCCCAGCCCCGACATGCATCTCGACCAGAGGCAACACAGAAATGCTCTCGAGCTGGCGCCGACCCTAACCTCCACATGGACCGATCCCGACCGTGATGGGCCCTGTCCCGACCAAGAGCGGCACTGGCCCCGACATGCTCTCGAGCGGACCTGCACTCAGGCTGGCGCCGACTTGAACCGGCCCCAAAGAGGGGCTCAGAGCCACAAGGGGTGGCTGCGACACCATCCGGCCCTGAAGAGGTCCCTCGACAGGAATGGGTAACGTTGGAGACCTCGACACGGGCCGGCCCCGACATAGACCGACCCCGACCGTGACGGGCCCTGTCCCGACCAAGACCTGCCCCAGCCCCGACATGCATCTCGACCAGAGGCAACATAGAAATCCTCTCGGGCTGGTGCCGACCTTAACCTCCCTACAGAGGGACCTCGACACGGACCGACCCCGACCGTGACGGGCCCTGTCCCGACCAAGACCGGCACTGGCCCCGACATGCTCTCGAGCGGACCTCCAGTCAGGCTGGCGCCAACTTGAACCGGCCCCAAACTGGGGCTCAGACACACACGGGGTGGCTGCGACACCATCCGGCCCTGAAGAGGTCCCTCGACGGGAACGGGCACCGTCGGGGCCTTCGATAATGGGCGGCCCCAATCCTGATTGGCCCGGCCCTGACCATGGCCTCGACCAGGGCCGGCACGGGCTCCGACATGCATTTTGATTGGAGCCAGCGTGGAACTCCTCTCGGGCTGGTGCCGACCTTAACCTCCCTGCAGAGGGACCTCGACACGGACTGACCCCGACCTGACGGG
Source organism: Dromaius novaehollandiae (assembly GCF_036370855.1). Classification (NCBI taxonomy): domain Eukaryota; kingdom Metazoa; phylum Chordata; class Aves; order Casuariiformes; family Dromaiidae; genus Dromaius; species Dromaius novaehollandiae. The sequence goes on along the minus strand of NC_088098.1, from coordinate 83,039,617 downwards.
CCCTGTCCCGACCAAGACCGGCACTGGCCCCGACATGCTCTCGACCGGACCTGCACTCAGGCTGGCGCCGACTTGAACCGGCCCCAAACAGGGACCCAGAGCCACACGGGGTGACTGCGACACCATCTGGCCCTGAAGAGGTGCCTCGACAGGAACGGGCACCGTCGGGGACTTCGACACTGACCGACCCCCACAGTGACGGGCCCTGTCCCGACCACAACCTTGACCAGGACCGGCACCGGCCACGACATGCATCTCGACCAGAAGCAACGCAGAAGCCCTCTCGGGCTGGCGCTGACCTTAACCTCCCTGCAGAGGGACCTCGACACGGGCCTGCCCCGAGATAGACCGATCCCGACCGTGATGGGCCCTGTCCCGACCAAGACCGGCACTGGCCCCGACATGTTCTCGACAGGACCTGTACTCAGGCTGGCGCCGACTTGGACGGGCCACAAACATGGGCTCAGACACACACGGGGTGGCTGCGACACCATCCGGCCCTGAATGGGGCCCTCGACAGGAACGGGCACCGTCGGGGACTTCGACACTGACCAATCCCGAGAGTGACGGGCCCTGTCCCGACCACAACCTCGACCAGGACCGGCACCGGCCACGACATGCATCTCGACCAGAAGCAACGCAGAAGCCCTCTCGGGCTGGCGCTGACCTTAACCTCCCTGCAGAGGACCTCGACTCGGGCCGGCCCCGACATAGACTGACCCCCGACCGTGACTGGCCATGCCCCGATCCCCACCTGGACCAGCACTGCCACCGGCCCCGACCTGAGCCCTGACATGCATCTCGAACGCACCACCACTCAGGCTGGCGCCGACTTGAACCGGCCCCAAAGAGTGAGCCAGAACCACACGGGGCGGCTCCGACACCATCCGGCCCTGAAGAGGTGCTTCGACAGGACCGGGTAACGTCGGAGACCTCGACACGGGCCGGCCCCGACATAGAGAGACCCCGACCGTGACGGGCCCTGTCCCGACCAAGACCGGCACTGGCCCCGACATGCTCTCGAGCGGACCTGCACTCAGGCTGGCGCCGACTTGAACCGGCCCCAAACAGGGGCTCAGACCCACACTGGCGGCTGCGACACCATCCGGCCCTGAAGAGGTGCTTCGACAGGACCGGGTAACGTCGGAGACCTCGACACGGGCCGGCCCCGACATAGAGAGACCCCGACCGTGACGGGCCCTGTCCCGACCAAGACCGGCACCGGCCCCGACATGCATCTTGACCAGAGGCAACATAGAAATCCTCTCGGGCTGGTGCCGACCTTAACCTCCCTGCAGAGGGACCTCGACACGGACCGACCCCGACCGTGACGGGCCCTGTCCCGACCAAGACCGGCACTGGCCCCGACATGCTCTCGAGCGGACCTGCACTCAGGCTGGCGCCGACTTGAACCGGCCCCAAACAGGGGCTCAGACCCACACTGGCGCCTGCGACACCACCCGGCCCTGAAGAGGTCCCTAGACAGGACCGGGTAACGTCGGAGACCTCGACACGGGCCGGCCCCGACATGGAGAGACCCCGACCGTGACGGGCCCTGTCCCGACCAAGACCTGCCCCGGCCCCGACATGCATCTCGACCAGAGGCAACATAGAAATCCTCTCGGGCTGGTGCCGACCTTAACCTCCCTGCAGAGGGACCTCGACACGGACCGACCCCGACCGTGACGGCCACTGCCCCGACCAAGACCTCGACCAGGACTGCCACCCGCCCCGACATGGGCCCCGACATGCATCATGGTCGGACCTGCACTCAGGCTGGCGCAGACTTCAACCGGCCCCAAACAGGGGCCCAGACCCACACGGGGTGGCTGCGACACCATCTGGCCCTGAAGAGGTGCCTCGACAGGAACGGGCACCGTCGGGGACTTCGACACTGACCGACCCCGAAATAGACCGACCCCGACCGTGACGGGCACTGTCCCGACCAAGACCGGCATCGGCCCCGACATGTTCTCGACAGCACCTGTACTCAGGCTGGCGCCGACTTGGATGGGCCACAAACATGGGCTCAGACACACACGGGGTGGCTGCGACACCATCCGGCCCTGAATGGGTCCCTCGACAGGAACGGGTAACATCGGAAACCTCGACACGGGCCGGCCCCGACATAGACTGACCCCGACCGTGACTGGCCATTCCCGATCCCCACCTGGACCAGCACTGCCACCGGCCCCGACCTGAGCCCTGACATGCATCTCGAACGCACCACCACTCAGGCTGGCGCCGACTTGAACCGGCCTCAAAGAGTGAGCCAGAACCACACGGGGCGGCTCCGACACCATCCGGCCCTGAAGGGGTCCCTCGGCAGGAACAGGCACCGTCGGGGCCTTCGACACGGGCCCTGCCCCGACCAACAACTCGACCAGGATTGCCACCCGCCCTGACCTGGCCCCGACATGCATCTCGACCGGACCTGCACTCAGGCTGGCGCCGACTTGGACCGGCCCCAAACAGGGGCCCAGAGCCATACTGGGTGACTCCGACACCATCCGGCCCTGAAGCGGTCTCTCGACAGGAACGTGCAATGTCGGGGAGTTCGATAAGGGCCGGTCCCAACCGTGATTGGCAATGCAGAAATCCTCTCGGGCTGGTGCCGACCTAAACCTCCCTGAAAAGGAACCTAGACACGGACCGACCCAGACCGTGACGGGCCCTGTCCCGACCAAGACCTCCACCAGCAACGCCACCGGCACCGAGCTGGGCCCTGACATGCATCTCGACCGGACCTCCACTCAGGCTGGCGCCAACTTGAACCGGCCCCAAACTGGGGCCCAAACCCAAATGGGGTGGCCACGACACCATCCGGCCCTGAAGAGGTCCCTCGACAGGAACGGGTAACGTCGGAGACCTCGACACGGGCCGGCCCCGACATAGACCGACCCCGACCGCGACGGGCCCGGCCCCGACCAGGACCGGCCCCAGCCCCGACATGCATCTCGACCAGAGGCAACACAGAAATCCTCTCGAGCTGGCGCCGACCCTAACCTCCACATGGACCGATCCCGACCGTGATGGGCCCTGTCCCGACCAAGAGCGGCACTGGCCCCGACATGCTCTCGAGCGGACCTGCACTCAGGCTGGCGCCGACTTGAACCGGCCCCAAAGAGGGGCTCAGAGCCACAAGGGGTGGCTGCGACACCATCCGGCCCTGAAGAGGTCCCTCGACCGCAACGGGCACCGTCGGGGCCTTCGATAATGGGCGGCCCCAATCCTGATTGGCCCGGCCCTGACCATGGCCTCGACCAGGGCCGGCACGGGCTCCGACATGCATTTTGATTGGAGCCAGCGTGGAACTCCTCTCGGGCTGGTGCCGACCTTAACCTCCCTGCAGAGGGACCTCGACACGGACTGACCCCGACCTGACGGGCCCTGTCCCGACCAAGACCGGCACTGGCCCCGACATGCTCTCGAGCGGACCTGCACTCAGGCTGGCGCCGACATGAACCGGCCCCAAACAGGGACCCAGAGCCACACGGGGTGACTGCGACACCATCTGGCCCTGAAGAGGTGCCTCGACAGGAACGGGCACCGTCGGGGACTTCGACACTGACCGCCCCCCACAGTGACGGGCCCTGTCCCGACCACAACCTCGACCAGGACCGGCACCGGCCACGACATGCATCTCGACCAGAAGCAACGCAGAAGCCCTCTCGGGCTGGCGCTGACCTTAACCTCCCTGCAGAGGGACCTCGACACGGGCCTGCCCCGAGATAGACCGATCCCGACCGTGATGGGCCCTGTCCCGACCAAGACCGGCACTGGCCCCGACAAGTTCTCGACAGGACCTGTACTCAGGCTGGCGCCGACTTGGACGGGCCACAAACATGGGCTCAGACACACACGGGGTGGCTGCGACACCATCCGGCCCTGAATGGGTCCCTCGACAGGAACGGGCACCGTCGGGGACTTCGACACTGACCGATCCCGAGAGTGACGGGCCCTGTCCCGACCACAACCTCGACCAGGACCGGCACCGGCCACGACATGCATCTCGACCAGAAGCAACGCAGAAGCCCTCTCGGGCTGGCGCTGACCTTAACCTCCCTGCAGAGGACCTCGACTCGGGCCGGCCCCGAAATAGACTGACCCCCGACCGTGACTGGCCATGCCCCGATCCCCACCTGGACCAGCACTGCCACCGGCCCCGACCTGAGCCCTGACATGCATCTCGAACGCACCACCACTCAGGCTGGCGCCGACTTGAACCGGCCCCAAAGAGTGAGCCAGAACCACACGGGGCGGCTGCGACACCATCCGGCCCTGAAGAGGTGCTTCGACAGGACCGGGTAACGTCGGAGACCTCGACACGGGCCGGCCCCGACATAGACCGACCCCGACCGTGACGGGCCCTGTCCCGACCAAGACCGGCACTGGCCCCGACATGCATCTTGACCAGAGGCAACATAGAAATCCTCTCGGGCTGGTGCCGACCTTAACCTCCCTGCAGAGGGACCTCGACACGGACCGACCCCGACCGTGACGGGCCCTGTCCCGACCAAGACCGGCACTGGCCCCGACATGCTCTCGAGCGGACCTGCACTCAGGCTGGCGCCGACTTGAACCGGCCCCAAACAGGGGCTCAGACCCACACTGGCGCCTGCGACACCACCCGGCCCTGAAGAGGTCCCTCGACAGGACCGGGTAACGTCGGAGACCTCGACACGGGCCGGCCCCGACATAGAGAGACCCCGACCGTGACGGGCCCTGTCCCGACCAAGACCTGCCCCGGCCCCGACATGCATCTCGACCAGAGGCAACCTAGAAATCCTCTCGGGCTGGTGCCGACCTTAACCTCCCTGCAGAGGGACCTCGACACGGACCGACCCCGACCGTGACGGCCACTGCCCCGACCAAGACCTCGACCAGGACTGCCACCCGCCCCGACATGGGCCCCGACATGCATCATGGTCGGACCTGCACTCAGGCTGGCGCAGACTTCAACCGGCCCCAAACAGGGGCCCAGACCCACACGGGGTGGCTGCGACACCATCTGGCCCTGAAGAGGTGCCTCGACAGGAACGGGCACCGTCGGGGACTTCGACACTGACCGACCCCGAAATAGACCGACCCCGACCGTGACGGGCACTGTCCCGACCAAGACCGGCATCGGCCCCGACATGTTCTCGACAGCACCTGTACTCAGGCTGGCGCCGACTTGGATGGGCCACAAACATGGGCTCAGACACACACGGGGTGGCTGCGACACCATCCGGCCCTGAATGGGTCCCTCGACAGGAACGGGTAACATCGGAAACCTCGACACGGGCCGGCCCCGACATAGACTGACCCCGACCGTGACTGGCCATTCCCGATCCCCACCTGGACCAGCACTGCCACCGGCCCCGACCTGAGCCCTGACATGCATCTCGAACGCACCACCACTCAGGCTGGCGCCGACTTGAACCGGCCTCAAAGAGTGAGCCAGAACCACACGGGGCGGCTCCGACACCATCCGGCCCTGAAGGGGTCCCTCGGCAGGAACAGGCACCGTCGGGGCCTTCGACACGGGCCCTGCCCCGACCAACAACTCGACCAGGATTGCCACCCGCCCTGACCTGGCCCCGACATGCATCTCGACCGGACCTGCACTCAGGCTGGCGCCGACTTGGACCGGCCCCAAACAGGGGCCCAGAGCCATACTGGGTGACTCCGACACCATCCGGCCCTGAAGCGGTCTCTCGACAGGAACGTGCAATGTCGGGGAGTTCGATAAGGGCCGGTCCCAACCGTGATTGGCAATGCAGAAATCCTCTCGGGCTGGTGCCGACCTAAACCTCCCTGAAAAGGAACCTAGACACGGACCGACCCAGACCGTGACGGGCCCTGTCCCGACCAAGACCTCCACCAGCAACGCCACCGGCACCGAGCTGGGCCCTGACATGCATCTCGACCGGACCTCCACTCAGGCTGGCGCCAACTTGAACCGGCCCCAAACTGGGGCCCAAACCCAAATGGGGTGGCCACGACACCATCCGGCCCTGAAGAGGTCCCTCGACAGGAACGGGTAACGTCGGAGACCTCGACACGGGCCGGCCCCGACATAGACCGACCCCGACCGCGACGGGCCCGGCCCCGACCAGGACCGGCCCCAGCCCCGACATGCATCTCGACCAGAGGCAACACAGAAATCCTCTCGAGCTGGCGCCGACCCTAACCTCCACATGGACCGATCCCGACCGTGATGGGCCCTGTCCCGACCAAGAGCGGCACTGGCCCCGACATGCTCTCGAGCGGACCTGCACTCAGGCTGGCGCCGACTTGAACCGGCCCCAAAGAGGGGCTCAGAGCCACAAGGGGTGGCTGCGACACCATCCGGCCCTGAAGAGGTCCCTCGACAGGAATGGGTAACGTTGGAGACCTCGACACGGGCCGGCCCCGACATAGACCGACCCCGACCGTGACGGGCCCTGTCCCGACCAAGACCTGCCCCAGCCCCGACATGCATCTCGACCAGAGGCAACATAGAAATCCTCTCGGGCTGGTGCCGACCTTAACCTCCCTACAGAGGGACCTCGACACGGACCGACCCCGACCGTGACGGGCCCTGTCCCGACCAAGACCGGCACTGGCCCCGACATGCTCTCGAGCGGACCTCCAGTCAGGCTGGCGCCAACTTGAACCGGCCCCAAACTGGGGCTCAGACACACACGGGGTGGCTGCGACACCATCCGGCCCTGAAGAGGTCCCTCGACGGGAACGGGCACCGTCGGGGCCTTCGATAATGGGCGGCCCCAATCCTGATTGGCCCGGCCCTGACCATGGCCTCGACCAGGGCCGGCACGGGCTCCGGCATGCATTTTGATTGGAGCCAGCGTGGAACTCCTCTCGGGCTGGTGCCGACCTTAACCTCCCTGCAGAGGGACCTCGACACGGACTGACCCCGACCTGACGGGCCCTGTCCCGACCAAGACCGGCACTGGCCCCGACATGCTCTCGACCGGACCTGCACTCAGGCTGGCGCCGACATGAACCGGCCCCAAACAGGGACCCAGAGCCACACGGGGTGACTGCGACACCATCTGGCCCTGAAGAGGTGCCTCGACAGGAACGGGCACCGTCGGGGACTTCGACACTGACCGACCCCCACAGTGACGGGCCCTGTCCCGACCACAACCTCGACCAGGACCGGCACCGGCCACGACATGCATCTCGACCAGAAGAAACGCAGAAGCCCTCTCGGGCTGGCGCTGACCTTAACCTCCCTGCAGAGGGACCTCGACACGGGCCTGCCCCGAGATAGACCGATCCCGACCGTGATGGGCCCTGTCCCGACCAAGACCGGCACTGGCCCCGACATGTTCTCGACAGGACCTGTACTCAGGCTGGCGCCGACTTGGACGGGCCACAAACATGGGCTCAGACACACACGGGGTGGCTGCGACACCATCCGGCCCTGAATGGGTCCCTCGACAGGAACGGGCACCGTCGGGGACTTCGACACTGACCGAGCCCGAGAGTGACGGGCCCTGTCCCGACCACAACCTCGACCAGGACCGGCACCGGCCACGACATGCATCTCGACCAGAAGCAACGCAGAAGCCCTCTCGGGCTGGCGCTGACCTTAACCTCCCTGCAGAGGACCTCGACTCGGGCCGGCCCCGACATAGACTGACCCCCGACCGTGACTGGCCATGCCCCGATCCCCACCTGGACCAGCACTGCCACCGGCCCCGACCTGAGCCCTGACATGCATCTCGAACGCACCACCCAGGCTGGCGCCGACTTGAACCGGCCCCAAAGAGTGAGCCAGAACCACACGGGGCGGCTCCGACACCATCCGGCCCTGAAGAGGTGCTTCGACAGGACCGGGTAACGTCGGAGACCTCGACACGGGCCGGCCCCGACATAGAGAGACCCCGACCGTGACGGGCCCTGTCCCGACCAAGAGCGGCACTGGCCCCGACATGCTCTCGAGCGGAACTGCACTCAGGCTGGCGCCGACTTGAACCGGCCCCAAACAGGGGCTCAGACCCACACTGGCGCCTGCGACACCATCCGGCCCTGAAGAGGTCCCTCGACAGGACCGGGTAACGTCGGAGACCTCGACACGGGCCGGCCCCGACATAGAGAGACCCCGACCGTGACGGGCCCTGTCCCGACCAAGACCTGCCCCGGCCCCGACATGCATCTCGACCAGAGGCAACCTAGAAATCCTCTCGGGCTGGTGCCGACCTTAACCTCCCTGCAGAGGGACCTCGACACGGACCGACCCCGACCGTGACGGCCACTGCCCCGACCAAGACCTCGACCAGGACTGCCACCCGCCCCGACATGGGCCCCGACATGCATCATGGTCGGACCTGCACTCAGGCTGGCGCAGACTTCAACCGGCCCCAAACAGGGGCCCAGACCCACACGGGGTGGCTGCGACACCATCTGGCCCTGAAGAGGTGCCTCGACAGGAACGGGCACCGTCGGGGACTTCGACACTGACCGACCCCGAAATAGACCGACCCCGACCGTGACGGGCACTGTCCCGACCAAGACCGGCATCGGCCCCGACATGTTCTCGACAGCACCTGTACTCAGGCTGGCGCCGACTTGGATGGGCCACAAACATGGGCTCAGACACACACGGGGTGGCTGCGACACCATCCGGCCCTGAATGGGTCCCTCGACAGGAACGGGTAACATCGGAAACCTCGACACGGGCCGGCCCCGACATAGACTGACCCCGACCGTGACTGGCCATTCCCGATCCCCACCTGGACCAGCACTGCCACCGGCCCCGACCTGAGCCCTGACATGCATCTCGAACGCACCACCACTCAGGCTGGCGCCGACTTGAACCGGCCTCAAAGAGTGAGCCAGAACCACACGGGGCGGCTCCGACACCATCCGGCCCTGAAGGGGTCCCTCGGCAGGAACAGGCACCGTCGGGGCCTTCGACACGGGCCCTGCCCCGACCAACAACTCGACCAGGATTGCCACCCGCCCTGACCTGGCCCCGACATGCATCTCGACCGGACCTGCACTCAGGCTGGCGCCGACTTGGACCGGCCCCAAACAGGGGCCCAGAGCCATACTGGGTGACTCCGACACCATCCGGCCCTGAAGCGGTCTCTCGACAGGAACGTGCAATGTCGGGGAGTTCGATAAGGGCCGGTCCCAACCGTGATTGGCAATGCAGAAATCCTCTCGGGCTGGTGCCGACCTAAACCTCCCTGAAAAGGAACCTAGACACGGACCGACCCAGACCGTGACGGGCCCTGTCCCGACCAAGACCTCCACCAGCAACGCCACCGGCACCGAGCTGGGCCCTGACATGCATCTCGACCGGACCTCCACTCAGGCTGGCGCCAACTTGAACCGGCCCCAAACTGGGGCCCAAACCCAAAAGGGGTGGCCACGACACCACCCGGCCCTGAAGAGGTCCCTCGACAGGAACGGGTAACGTCGGAGACCTCGACACGGGCCGGCCCCGACATAGACCGACCCCGACCGCGACGGGCCCGGCCCCGACCAGGACCGGCCCCAGCCCCGACATGCATCTCGACCAGAGGCAACACAGAAATCCTCTCGAGCTGGCGCCGACCCTAACCTCCACATGGACCGATCCCGACCGTGATGGGCCCTGTCCCGACCAAGAGCGGCACTGGCCCCGACATGCTCTCGAGCGGACCTGCACTCAGGCTGGCGCCGACTTGAACCGGCCCCAAAGAGGGGCTCAGAGCCACAAGGGGTGGCTGCGACACCATCCGGCCCTGAAGAGGTCCCTCGACAGGAATGGGTAACGTTGGAGACCTCGACACGGGCCGGCCCCGACATAGACCGACCCCGACCGTGACGGGCCCTGTCCCGACCAAGACCTGCCCCAGCCCCGACATGCATCTCGACCAGAGGCAACATAGAAATCCTCTCGGGCTGGTGCCGACCTTAACCTCCCTACAGAGGGACCTCGACACGGACCGACCCCGACCGTGACGGGCCCTGTCCCGACCAAGACCGGCACTGGCCCCGACATGCTCTCGACCGGACCTGCACTCAGGCTGGCGCAGACTTGAACCGGCCCCAAACAGGGACCCAGAGCCACACGGGGTGACTGCGACACCATCTGGCCCTGAAGAGGTGCCTCGACGGGAACGGGCACCGTCGGGGACTTCGACACTGACCGACCCCCACAGTGACGGGCCCTGTCCCGACCACAACCTCGACCAGGACCGGCACCGGCCACGACATGCATCTCGACCAGAAGAAACGCAGAAGCCCTCTCGGGCTGGCGCTGACCTTAACCTCCCTGCAGAGGGACCTCGAGACGGGCCTGCCCCGAGATAGACCGATCCCGACCGTGATGGGCCCTGTCCCGACCAAGACCGGCACTGGCCCCGACATGTTCTCGACAGGACCTGTACTCAGGCTGGCGCCGACTTGGACGGGCCACAAACATGGGCTCAGACACACACGGGGTGGCTGCGACACCATCCGGCCCTGAATGGGTCCCTCGACAGGAACGGGCACCGTCGGGGACTTCGACACTGACCGATCCCGAGAGTGACGGGCCCTGTCCCGACCACAACCTCGACCAGGACCGGCACCGGCCACGACATGCATCTCGACCAGAAGCAACGCAGAAGCCCTCTCGGGCTGGCGCTGACCTTAACCTCCCTGCAGAGGACCTCGACTCGGGCCGGCCCCGACATAGACTGACCCCCGACCGTGACTGGCCATGCCCCGATCCCCACCTGGACCAGCACTGCCACCGGCCCCGACCTGAGCCCTGACATGCATCTCGAACGCACCACCACTCAGGCTGGCGCCGACTTGAACCGGCCCCAAAGAGTGAGCCAGAACCACACGGGGCGGCTCCGACACCATCCGGCCCTGAAGAGGTGCTTCGACAGGACCGGGTAACGTCGGAGACCTCGACACGGGCCGGCCCCGACATAGACCGACCCCGACCGTGACGGGCCCTGTCCCGACCAAGACCGGCACTGGCCCCGACATGCTCTCAAGCGGACCTGCACTCAGGCTGGCGCCGACTTGAACCGGCCCCAAACAGGGGCTCAGACCCACACTGGCGGCTGCGACACCATCCGGCCCTGAAGAGGTGCTTCGACAGGACCGGGTAACGTCGGAGACCTCGACACGGGCCGGCCCCGACATAGAGAGACCCCGACCGTGACGGGCCCTGTCCCGACCAAGACCTGCCCCGGCCCCGACATGCATCTCGACCAGAGGCAACCTAGAAATCCTCTCGGGCTGGTGCCGACCTTAACCTCCCTGCAGAGGGACCTCGACACGGACCGACCCCGACCGTGACGGCCACTGCCCCAACCAAGACCTCGACCAGGACTGCCACCCGCCCCGACATGGGCCCCGACATGCATCATGGTCGGACCTGCACTCAGGCTGGCGCAGACTTCAACCGGCCCCAAACAGGGGCCCAGACCCACACGGGGTGGCTGCGACACCATCTGGCCCTGAAGAGGTGCCTCGACAGGAACGGGCACCGTCGGGGACTTCGACACTGACCGACCCCGAAATAGACCGACCCCGACCGTGACGGGCACTGTCCCGACCAAGACCGGCATCGGCCCCGACATGTTCTCGACAGCACCTGTACTCAGGCTGGCGCCGACTTGGATGGGCCACAAACATGGGCTCAGACACACACGGGGTGGCTGCGACACCATCCGGCCCTGAATGGGTCCCTCGACAGGAACGGGTAACATCGGAAACCTCGACACGGGCCGGCCCCGACATAGACTGACCCCGACCGTGACTGGCCATTCCCGATCCCCACCTGGACCAGCACTGCCACCGGCCCCAACCTGAGCCCTGACATGCATCTCGAACGCACCACCACTCAGGCTGGCGCCGACTTGAACCGGCCCCAAAGAGTGAGCCAGAACCACACGGGGCGGCTCCGACACCATCCGGCCCTGAAGGGGTCCCTCGGCAGGAACAGGCACCGTCGGGGCCTTCGACACGGGCCCTGCCCCGACCAACAACTCGACCAGGATTGCCACCCGCCCTGACCTGGCCCCGACATGCATCTCGACCGGACCTGCACTCAGGCTGGCGCCGACTTGGACCGGCCCCAAACAGGGGCCCAGAGCCATACTGGGTGACTCCGACACCATCCGGCCCTGAAGCGGTCTCTCGACAGGAACGTGCAATGTCGGGGAGTTCGATAAGGGCCGGTCCCAACCGTGATTGGCAATGCAGAAATCCTCTCGGGCTGGTGCCGACCTAAACCTCCCTGAAAAGGAACCTAGACACGGACCGACCCAGACCGTGACGGGCCCTGTCCCGACCAGGACCTCCACCAGAAACGCCACCGGCACCGAGCTGGGCCCTGACATGCATCTCGACCGGACCTCCACTCAGGCTGGCGCCAACTTGAACCGGCCCCAAACTGGGGCCCAAACCCAAATGGGGTGGCCACGACACCATCCGGCCCTGAAGAGGTCCCTCGACAGGAACGGGTAACGTCGGAGACCTCGACACGGGCCGGCCCCGACATAGACCGACCCCGACCGCGACGGGCCCGGCCCCGACCAGGACCGGCCCCAGCCCCGACATGCATCTCGACCAGAGGCAACACAGAAATGCTCTCGAGCTGGCGCCGACCCTAACCTCCACATGGACCGATCCCGACCGTGATGGGCCCTGTCCCGACCAAGAGCGGCACTGGCCCCGACATGCTCTCGAGCGGACCTGCACTCAGGCTGGCGCCGACTTGAACCGGCCCCAAAGAGGGGCTCAGAGCCACAAGGGGTGGCTGCGACACCATCCGGCCCTGAAGAGGTCCCTCGACAGGAATGGGTAACGTTGGAGACCTCGACACGGGCCGGCCCCGACATAGACCGACCCCGACCGTGACGGGCCCTGTCCCGACCAAGACCTGCCCCAGCCCCGACATGCATCTCGACCAGAGGCAACATAGAAATCCTCTCGGGCTGGTGCCGACCTTAACCTCCCTACAGAGGGACCTCGACACGGACCGACCCCGACCGTGACGGGCCCTGTCCCGACCAAGACCGGCACTGGCCCCGACATGCTCTCGAGCGGACCTCCAGTCAGGCTGGCGCCAACTTGAACCGGCCCCAAACTGGGGCTCAGACACACACGGGGTGGCTGCGACACCATCCGGCCCTGAAGAGGTCCCTCGACGGGAACGGGCACCGTCGGGGCCTTCGATAATGGGCGGCCCCAATCCTGATTGGCCCGGCCCTGACCATGGCCTCGACCAGGGCCGGCACGGGCTCCGACATGCATTTTGATTGGAGCCAGCGTGGAACTCCTCTCGGACTGGTGCCGACCTTAACCTCCCTGCAGAGGGACCTCGACACGGACTGACCCCGACCTGACGGGCCCTGTCCCGACCAAGACCGGCACTGGCCCCGACATGCTCTCGACCGGACCTGCACTCAGGCTGGCGCCGACTTGAACCGGCCCCAAACAGGGACCCAGAGCCACACGGGGTGACTGCGACACCATCTGGCCCTGAAGAGGTGCCTCGACAGGAACGGGCACCGACGGGGACTTCGACACTGACCGCCCCCCACAGTGACGGGCCCTGTCCCGACCACAACCTCGACCAGGACCGGCACCGGCCACGACATGCATCTCGACCAGAAGAAACGCAGAAGCCCTCTCGGGCTGGCGCTGACCTTAACCTCCCTGCAGAGGGACCTCGACACGGGCCTGCCCCGAGATAGACCGATCCCGACCGTGATGGGCCCTGTCCCGACCAAGACCGGCACTGGCCCCGACATGTTCTCGACAGGACCTGTACTCAGGCTGGCGCCGACTTGGACGGGCCACAAACATGGGCTCAGACACACACGGGGTGGCTGCGACACCATCCGGCCCTGAATGGGTCCCTCGACAGGAACGGGCACCGTCGGGGACTTCGACACTGACCGATCCCGAGAGTGACGGGCCCTGTCCCGACCACAACCTCGACCAGGACCGGCACCGGCCACGACATGCATCTCGACCAGAAGCAACGCAGAAGCCCTCTCGGGCTGGCGCTGACCTTAACCTCCCTGCAGAGGACCTCGACTCGGGCCGGCCCCGACATAGACTGACCCCCGACCGTGACTGGCCATGCCCCGATCCCCACCTGGACCAGCACTGCCACCGGCCCCGACCTGAGCCCTGACATGCATCTCGAACGCACCACCACTCAGGCTGGCGCCGACTTGAACCGGCCCCAAAGAGTGAGCCAGAACCACACGGGGCGGCTGCGACACCATCTGGCCCTGAAGAGGTGCTTCGACAGGACCGGGTAACGTCGGAGACCTCGACACGGGCCGGCCCCGACATAGACCGACCCCGACCGTGACGGGCCCTGTCCCGACCAAGACCGGCACTGGCCCCGACATGCATCTTGACCAGAGGCAACATAGAAATCCTCTCGGGCTGGTGCCGACCTTAACCTCCCTGCAGAGGGACCTCGACACGGACCGACCCCGACCGTGACGGCCACTGCCCCGACCAAGACCTCGACCAGGACTGCCACCCGCCCCGACATGGGCCCCGACATGCATCATGGTCGGACCTGCACTCAGGCTGGCGCAGACTTCAACCGGCCCCAAACAGGGGCCCAGACCCACACGGGGTGGCTGCGACACCATCTGGCCCTGAAGAGGTGCCTCGACAGGAACGGGCACCGTCGGGGACTTCGACACTGACCGACCCCGAAATAGACCGACCCCGACCGTGAGGGGCACTGTCCCGACCAAGACCGGCATCGGCCCCGACATGTTCTCGACAGCACCTGTACTCAGGCTGGCGCCGACTTGGATGGGCCACAAACATGGGCTCAGACACACACGGGGTGGCTGCGACACCATCCGGCCCTGAATGGGTCCCTCGACAGGAACGGGTAACATCGGAAACCTCGACACGGGCCGGCCCCGACATAGACTGACCCCGACCGTGACTGGCCATTCCCGATCCCCACCTGGACCAGCACTGCCACCGGCCCCGACCTGAGCCCTGACATGCATCTCGAACGCACCACCACTCAGGCTGGCGCCGACTTGAACCGGCCCCAAAGAGTGAGCCAGAACCACACGGGGCGGCTCCGACACCATCCGGCCCTGAAGGGGTCCCTCGGCAGGAACAGGCACCGTCGGGGCCTTCGACACGGGCCCTGCCCCGACCAACAACTCGACCAGGATTGCCACCCGCCCTGACCTGGCCCCGACATGCATCTCGACCGGACCTGCACTCAGGCTGGCGCCGACTTGGACCGGCCCCAAACAGGGGCCCAGAGCCATACTGGGTGACTCCGACACCATCCGGCCCTGAAGCGGTCTCTCGACAGGAACGTGCAATGTCGGGGAGTTCGATAAGGGCCGGTCCCAACCGTGATTGGCAATGCAGAAATCCTCTCGGGCTGGTGCCGACCTAAACCTCCCTGAAAAGGAACCTAGACACGG
Source organism: Dromaius novaehollandiae (assembly GCF_036370855.1). Taxonomy (NCBI): domain Eukaryota; kingdom Metazoa; phylum Chordata; class Aves; order Casuariiformes; family Dromaiidae; genus Dromaius; species Dromaius novaehollandiae. The sequence continues at coordinate 83,024,201 of NC_088098.1, read as the reverse complement.
ACCGACCCAGACCGTGACGGGCCCTGTCCCGACCAAGACCTCCACCAGCAACGCCACCGGCACCGAGCTGGGCCCTGACATGCATCTCGACCGGACCTCCACTCAGGCTGGCGCCAACTTGAACCGGCCCCAAACTGGGGCCCAAACCCAAATGGGGTGGCCACGACACCATCCGGCCCTGAAGAGGTCCCTCGACAGGAACGGGTAACGTCGGAGACCTCGACACGGGCCGGCCCCGACATAGACCGACCCCGACCGCGACGGGCCCGGCCCCGACCAGGACCGGCCCCAGCCCCGACATGCATCTCGACCAGAGGCAACACAGAAATGCTCTCGAGCTGGCGCCGACCCTAACCTCCACATGGACCGATCCCGACCGTGATGGGCCCTGTCCCGACCAAGAGCGGCACTGGCCCCGACATGCTCTCAAGCGGACCTGCACTCAGGCTGGCGCCGACTTGAACCGGCCCCAAAGAGGGGCTCAGAGCCACAAGGGGTGGCTGCGACACCATCCGGCCCTGAAGAGGTCCCTCGACAGGAATGGGTAACGTTGGAGACCTCGACACGGGCCGGCCCCGACATAGACCGACCCCGACCGTGACGGGCCCTGTCCCGACCAAGACCTGCCCCAGCCCCGACATGCATCTCGACCAGAGGCAACATAGAAATCCTCTCGGGCTGGTGCCGACCTTAACCTCCCTACAGAGGGACCTCGACACGGACCGACCCCGACCGTGACGGGCCCTGTCCCGACCAAGACCGGCACTGGCCCCGACATGCTCTCGAGCGGACCTCCAGTCAGGCTGGCGCCAACTTGAACCGGCCCCAAACTGGGGCTCAGACACACACGGGGTGGCTGCGACACCATCCGGCCCTGAAGAGGTCCCTCGACGGGAACGGGCACCGTCGGGGCCTTCGATAATGGGCGGCCCCAATCCTGATTGGCCCGGCCCTGACCATGGCCTCGACCAGGGCCGGCACGGGCTCCGACATGCATTTTGATTGGAGCCAGCGTGGAACTCCTCTCGAGCTGGTGCCGACCTTAACCTCCCTGCAGAGGGACCTCGACACGGACTGACCCCGACCTGACGGGCCCTGTCCCGACCAAGACCGGCACTGGCCCCGACATGCTCTCGACCGGACCTGCACTCAGGCTGGCGCCGACATGAACCGGCCCCAAACAGGGACCCAGAGCCACACGGGGTGACTGCGACACCATCTGGCCCTGAAGAGGTGCCTCGACAGGAACGGGCACCGTCGGGGACTTCGACACTGACCGACCCCCACAGTGACGGGCCCTGTCCCGACCACAACCTCGACCAGGACCGGCACCGGCCACGACATGCATCTCGACCAGAAGAAACGCAGAAGCCCTCTCGGGCTGGCGCTGACCTTAACCTCCCTGCAGAGGGACCTCGACACGGGCCTGCCCCGAGATAGACCGATCCCGACCGTGATGGGCCCTGTCCCGACCAAGACCGGCACTGGCCCCGACATGTTCTCGACAGGACCTGTACTCAGGCTGGCGCCGACTTGGACGGGCCACAAACATGGGCTCAGACACACACGGGGTGGCTGCGACACCATCCGGCCCTGAATGGGTCCCTCGACAGGAACGGGCACCGTCGGGGACTTCGACACTGACCGATCCCGAGAGTGACGGGCCCTGTCCCGACCACAACCTCGACCAGGACCGGCACCGGCCACGACATGCATCTCGACCAGAAGCAACGCAGAAGCCCTCTCGGGCTGGCGCTGACCTTAACCTCCCTGCAGAGGACCTCGACTCGGGCCGGCCCCGACATAGACTGACCCCCGACCGTGACTGGCCATGCCCCGATCCCCACCTGGACCAGCACTGCCACCGGCCCCGACCTGAGCCCTGACATGCATCTCGAACGCACCACCCAGGCTGGCGCCGACTTGAACCGGCCCCAAAGAGTGAGCCAGAACCACACGGGGCGGCTCTGACACCATCCGGCCCTGAAGAGGTGCTTCGACAGGACCGGGTAACGTCGGAGACCTCGACACGGGCCGGCCCCGACATAGAGAGACCCCGACCGTGACGGGCCCTGTCCCGACCAAGACCTGCCCCGGCCCCGACATGCATCTCGACCAGAGGCAACATAGAAATCCTCTCGGGCTGGTGCCGACCTTAACCTCCCTGCAGAGGGACCTCGACACGGACCGACCCCGACCGTGACGGCCACTGCCCCGACCAAGACCTCGACCAGGACTGCCACCCGCCCCGACATGGGCCCCGACATGCATCATGGTCGGACCTGCACTCAGGCTGGCGCAGACTTCAACCGGCCCCAAACAGGGGCCCAGACCCACACGGGGTGGCTGCGACACCATCTGGCCCTGAAGAGGTGCCTCGACAGGAACGGGCACCGTCGGGGACTTCGACACTGACCGACCCCGAAATAGACCGACCCCGACCGTGACGGGCACTGTCCCGACCAAGACCGGCATCGGCCCCGACATGTTCTCGACAGCACCTGTACTCAGGCTGGCGCCGACTTGGATGGGCCACAAACATGGGCTCAGACACACACGGGGTGGCTGCGACACCATCCGGCCCTGAATGGGTCCCTCGACAGGAACGGGTAACATCGGAAACCTCGACACGGGCCGGCCCCGACATAGACTGACCCCGACCGTGACTGGCCATTCCCGATCCCCACCTGGACCAGCACTGCCACCGGCCCCGACCTGAGCCCTGACATGCATCTCGAACGCACCACCACTCAGGCTGGCGCCGACTTGAACCGGCCCCAAAGAGTGAGCCAGAACCACACGGGGCGGCTCCGACACCATCCGGCCCTGAAGGGGTCCCTCGGCAGGAACAGGCACCGTCGGGGCCTTCGACACGGGCCCTGCCCCGACCAACAACTCGACCAGGATTGCCACCCGCCCTGACCTGGCCCCGACATGCATCTCGACCGGACCTGCACTCAGGCTGGCGCCGACTTGGACCGGCCCCAAACAGGGGCCCAGAGCCATACTGGGTGACTCCGACACCATCCGGCCCTGAAGCGGTCTCTCGACAGGAACGTGCAATGTCGGGGAGTTCGATAAGGGCCGGTCCCAACCGTGATTGGCAATGCAGAAATCCTCTCGGGCTGGTGCCGACCTAAACCTCCCTGAAAAGGAACCTAGACACGGACCGACCCAGACCGTGACGGGCCCTGTCCCGACCAAGACCTCCACCAGCAACGCCACCGGCACCGAGCTGGGCCCTGACATGCATCTCGACCGGACCTCCACTCAGGCTGGCGCCAACTTGAACCGGCCCCAAACTGGGGCCCAAACCCAAATGGGGTGGCCACGACACCATCCGGCCCTGAAGAGGTCCCTCGACAGGAACGGGTAACGTCGGAGACCTCGACACGGGCCGGCCCCGACATAGACCGACCCCGACCGCGACGGGCCCGGCCCCGACCAGGACCGGCCCCAGCCCCGACATGCATCTCGACCAGAGGCAACACAGAAATGCTCTCGAGCTGGCGCCGACCCTAACCTCCACATGGACCGATCCCGACCGTGATGGGCCCTGTCCCGACCAAGAGCGGCACTGGCCCCGACATGCTCTCGAGCGGACCTGCACTCAGGCTGGCGCCGACTTGAACCGGCCCCAAAGAGGGGCTCAGAGCCACAAGGGGTGGCTGCGACACCATCCGGCCCTGAAGAGGTCCCTCGACAGGAATGGGTAACGTTGGAGACCTCGACACGGGCCGGCCCCGACATAGACCGACCCCGACCGTGACGGGCCCTGTCCCGACCAAGACCTGCCCCAGCCCCGACATGCATCTCGACCAGAGGCAACATAGAAATCCTCTCGGGCTGGTGCCGACCTTAACCTCCCTACAGAGGGACCTCGACACGGACCGACCCCGACCGTGACGGGCCCTGTCCCGACCAAGACCGGCACTGGCCCCGACATGCTCTCGAGCGGACCTCCAGTCAGGCTGGCGCCAACTTGAACCGGCCCCAAACTGGGGCTCAGACACACACGGGGTGGCTGCGACACCATCCGGCCCTGAAGAGGTCCCTCGACGGGAACGGGCACCGTCGGGGCCTTCGATAATGGGCGGCCCCAATCCTGATTGGCCCGGCCCTGACCATGGCCTCGACCAGGGCCGGCACGGGCTCCGACATGCATTTTGATTGGAGCCAGCGTGGAACTCCTCTCGGGCTGGTGCCGACCTTAACCTCCCTGCAGAGGGACCTCGACACGGACTGACCCCGACCTGACGGGCCCTGTCCCGACCAAGACCGGCACTGGCCCCGACATGCTCTCGACCGGACCTGCACTCAGGCTGGCGCCGACTTGAACCGGCCCCAAACAGGGACCCAGAGCCACACGGGGTGACTGCGACACCATCTGGCCCTGAAGAGGTGCCTCGACAGGAACGGGCACCGTCGGGGACTTCGACACTGACCGACCCCCACAGTGACGGGCCCTGTCCCGACCACAACCTCGACCAGGACCGGCACCGGCCACGACATGCATCTCGACCAGAAGAAACGCAGAAGCCCTCTCGGGCTGGCGCTGACCTTAACCTCCCTGCAGAGGGACCTCGACACGGGCCTGCCCCGAGATAGACCGATCCCAACCGTGATGGGCCCTGTCGCGACCAAGACCGGCACTGGCCCCGACATGTTCTCGACAGGACCTGTACTCAGGCTGGCGCCGACTTGGACGGGCCACAAACATGGGCTCAGACACACACGGGGTGGATGCGACACCATCCGGCCCTGAATGGGTCCCTCGACAGGAACGGGCACCGTCGGGGACTTCGACACTGACCGATCCCGAGAGTGACGGGCCCTGTCCCGACCACAACCTCGACCAGGACCGGCACCGGCCACGACATGCATCTCGACCAGAAGCAACGCAGAAGCCCTCTCGGGCTGGCGCTGACCTTAACCTCCCTGCAGAGGACCTCGACTCGGGCCGGCCCCGACATAGACTGACCCCGACCGTGACTGGCCATTCCCGATCCCCACCTGGACCAGCACTGCCACCGGCCCCGACCTGAGCCCTGACATGCATCTCGAACGCACCACCACTCAGGCTGGCGCCGACTTGAACCGGCCCCAAAGAGTGAGCCAGAACCACACGGGGTGGCTCCGACACCATCCGGCCCTGAAGGGGTCCCTCGGCAGGAACAGGCACCGTCGGGGCCTTCGACACGGGCCCTGCCCCGACCAACAACTTGACCAGGATTGCCACCCGCCCTGACCTGGCCCCGACATGCATCTCGACCGGACCTGCACTCAGGCTGGCGCCGACTTGGACCGGCCCCAAACAGGGGCCCAGAGCCATACTGGGTGACTCCGACACCATCCGGCCCTGAAGCGGTCTCTCGACAGGAACGTGCAATGTCGGGGAGTTCGATAAGGGCCGGTCCCAACCGTGATTGGCAATGCAGAAATCCTCTCGGGCTGGTGCCGACCTTAACCTCCCTGAAAAGGAACCTAGACACGGACCGACCCAGACCGTGACGGGCCCTGTCCCGACCAAGACCTCCACCAGCAGCGCCACCGGCACCGAGCTGGGCCCTGACATGCATCTCGACCGGACCTCCACTCAGGCTGGCGCCAACTTGAACCGGCCCCAAACTGGGGCCCAAACCCAAATGGGGTGGCCACGACACCATCCGGCCCTGAAGAGGTCCCTCGACAGGAACGGGTAACGTCGGAGACCTCGACACGGGCCGGCCCCGACATAGACCGACCCCGACCGCGACGGGCCCGGCCCCGACCAGGACCGGCCCCAGCCCCGACATGCATCTCGACCAGAGGCAACACAGAAATGCTCTCGAGCTGGCGCCGACCCTAACCTCCACATGGACCGATCCCGACCGTGATGGGCCCTGTCCCGACCAAGAGCGGCACTGGCCCCGACATGCTCTCGAGCGGACCTGCACTCAGGCTGGCGCCGACTTGAACCGGCCCCAAACAGGGGCTCAGAGCCACAAGGGGTGGCTGCGACACCATCCGGCCCTGAAGAGGTCCCTCGACAGGAATGGGTAACGTTGGAGACCTCGACACGGGCCGGCCCCGACATAGACCGACCCCGACCGTGACGGGCCCTGTCCCGACCAAGACCGGCACTGGCCCCGACATGCTCTCGAGCGGACCTCCAGTCAGGCTGGCGCCAACTTGAACCGGCCCCAAACTGGGGCTCAGACACACACGGGGTGGCTGCGACACCATCCGGCCCTGAAGAGGTCCCTCGACGGGAACGGGCACCGTCGGGGCCTTCGATAATGGGCGGCCCCAATCCTGATTGGCCCGGCCCTGACCATGGCCTCGACCAGGGCCGGCACGGGCTCCGACATGCATTTTGATTGGAGCCAGCGTGGAACTCCTCTCGGGCTGGTGCCGACCTTAACCTCCCTGCAGAGGGACCTCGACACGGACTGACCCCGACCTGACGGGCCCTGTCCCGACCAAGACCGGCACTGGCCCCGACATGCTCTCGACCGGACCTGCACTCAGGCTGGCGCCGACTTGAACCGGCCCCAAACAGGGACCCAGAGCCACACGGGGTGACTGCGACACCATCTGGCCCTGAAGAGGTGCCTCGACAGGAACGGGCACCGTCGGGGACTTCGACACTGACCGACCCCCACAGTGACGGGCCCTGTCCCGACCACAACCTCGACCAGGACCGGCACCGGCCACGACATGCATCTCGACCAGAAGAAACGCAGAAGCCCTCTCGGGCTGGCGCTGACCTTAACCTCCCTGCAGAGGGACCTCGACACGGGCCTGCCCCGAGATAGACCGATCCCAACCGTGATGGGCCCTGTCGCGACCAAGACCGGCACTGGCCCCGACATGTTCTCGACAGGACCTGTACTCAGGCTGGCGCCGACTTGGACGGGCCACAAACATGGGCTCAGACACACACGGGGTGGATGCGACACCATCCGGCCCTGAATGGGTCCCTCGACAGGAACGGGCACCGTCGGGGACTTCGACACTGACCGATCCCGAGAGTGACGGGCCCTGTCCCGACCACAACCTCGACCAGGACCGGCACCGGCCACGACATGCATCTCGACCAGAAGCAACGCAGAAGCCCTCTCGGGCTGGCGCTGACCTTAACCTCCCTGCAGAGGACCTCGACTCGGGCCGGCCCCGACATAGACTGACCCCGACCGTGACTGGCCATTCCCGATCCCCACCTGGACCAGCACTGCCACCGGCCCCGACCTGAGCCCTGACATGCATCTCGAACGCACCACCACTCAGGCTGGCGCCGACTTGAACCGGCCCCAAAGAGTGAGCCAGAACCACACGGGGTGGCTCCGACACCATCCGGCCCTGAAGGGGTCCCTCGGCAGGAACAGGCACCGTCGGGGCCTTCGACACGGGCCCTGCCCCGACCAACAACTTGACCAGGATTGCCACCCGCCCTGACCTGGCCCCGACATGCATCTCGACCGGACCTGCACTCAGGCTGGCGCCGACTTGGACCGGCCCCAAACAGGGGCCCAGAGCCATACTGGGTGACTCCGACACCATCCGGCCCTGAAGCGGTCTCTCGACAGGAACGTGCAATGTCGGGGAGTTCGATAAGGGCCGGTCCCAACCGTGATTGGCAATGCAGAAATCCTCTCGGGCTGGTGCCGACCTTAACCTCCCTGAAAAGGAACCTAGACACGGACCGACCCAGACCGTGACGGGCCCTGTCCCGACCAAGACCTCCACCAGCAGCGCCACCGGCACCGAGCTGGGCCCTGACATGCATCTCGACCGGACCTCCACTCAGGCTGGCGCCAACTTGAACCGGCCCCAAACTGGGGCCCAAACCCAAATGGGGTGGCCACGACACCATCCGGCCCTGAAGAGGTCCCTCGACAGGAACGGGTAACGTCGGAGACCTCGACACGGGCCGGCCCCGACATAGACCGACCCCGACCGCGACGGGCCCGGCCCCGACCAGGACCGGCCCCAGCCCCGACATGCATCTCGACCAGAGGCAACACAGAAATGCTCTCGAGCTGGCGCCGACCCTAACCTCCACATGGACCGATCCCGACCGTGATGGGCCCTGTCCCGACCAAGAGCGGCACTGGCCCCGACATGCTCTCGAGCGGACCTGCACTCAGGCTGGCGCCGACTTGAACCGGCCCCAAACAGGGGCTCAGAGCCACAAGGGGTGGCTGCGACACCATCCGGCCCTGAAGAGGTCCCTCGACAGGAATGGGTAACGTTGGAGACCTCGACACGGGCCGGCCCCGACATAGACCGACCCCGACCGTGACGGGCCCTGTCCCGACCAAGACCTGCCCCAGCCCCGACATGCATCTCGACCAGAGGCAACATAGAAATCCTCTCGGGCTGGTGCCGACCTTAACCTCCCTACAGAGGGACCTCGACACGGACCGACCCCGACCGTGACGGGCCCTGTCCCGACCAAGAGCGGCACTGGCCCCGACATGCTCTCGAGCGGACCTCCAGTCAGGCTGGCGCCAACTTGAACCGGCCCCAAACTGGGGCTCAGACACACACGGGGTGGCTGCGACACCATCCGGCCCTGAAGAGGTCCCTCGACGGGAACGGGCACCGTCGGGGCCTTCGATAATGGGCGGCCCCAATCCTGATTGGCCCGGCCCTGACCATGGCCTCGACCAGGGCCGGCACGGGCTCCGACATGCATTTTGATTGGAGCCAGCGTGGAACTCCTCTCGGGCTGGTGCCGACCTTAACCTCCCTGCAGAGGGACCTCGACACGGACTGACCCCGACCTGACGGGCCCTGTCCCGACCAAGACCGGCACTGGCCCCGACATGCTCTCGACCGGACCTGCACTCAGGCTGGCGCAGACTTGAACCGGCCCCAAACAGGGACCCAGAGCCACACGGGGTGACTGCGACACCATCTGGCCCTGAAGAGGTGCCTCGACGGGAACGGGCACCGTCGGGGACTTCGACACTGACCGACCCCCACAGTGACGGGCCCTGTCCCGACCACAACCTCGACCAGGACCGGCACCGGCCACGACATGCATCTCGACCAGAAGAAACGCAGAAGCCCTCTCGGGCTGGCGCTGACCTTAACCTCCCTGCAGAGGGACCTCGACACGGGCCTGCCCCGAGATAGACCGATCCCGACCGTGATGGGCCCTGTCCCGACCAAGACCGGCACTGGCCCCGACATGTTCTCGACAGGACCTGTACTCAGGCTGGCGCCGACTTGGACGGGCCACAAACATGGGCTCAGACACACACGGGGTGGCTGCGACACCATCCGGCCCTGAATGGGTCCCTCGACAGGAACGGGCACCGTCGGGGACTTCGACACTGACCGAGCCCGAGAGTGACGGGCCCTGTCCCGACCACAACCTCGACCAGGACCGGCACCGGCCACGACATGCATCTCGACCAGAAGCAACGCAGAAGCCCTCTCGGGCTGGCGCTGACCTTAACCTCCCTGCAGAGGACCTCGACTCGGGCCGGCCCCGACATAGACTGACCCCCGACCGTGACTGGCCATGCCCCGATCCCCACCTGGACCAGCACTGCCACCGGCCCCGACCTGAGCCCTGACATGCATCTCGAACGCACCACCACTCAGGCTGGCGCCGACTTGAACCGGCCCCAAAGAGTGAGCCAGAACCACACGGGGCGGCTGCGACACCATCCGGCCCTGAAGAGGTGCTTCGACAGGACCGGGTAACGTCGGAGACCTCGACACGGGCCGGCCCCGACATAGAGAGACCCCGACCGTGACGGGCCCTGTCCCGACCAAGACCGGCACTGGCCCCGACATGCTCTCGAGCGGACCTGCACTCAGGCTGGCGCCGACTTGAACCGGCCCCAAACAGGGGCTCAGACCCACACTGGCGGCTGCGACACCATCCGGCCCTGAAGAGGTGCTTCGACAGGACCGGGTAACGTCGGAGACCTCGACACGGGCCGGCCCCGACATAGACCGACCCCGACCGTGACGGGCCCTGTCCCGACCAAGACCTGCCCCGGCCCCGACATGCATCTCGACCAGAGGCAACCTAGAAATCCTCTCGGGCTGGTGCCGACCTTAACCTCCCTGCAGAGGGACCTCGACACGGACCGACCCCGACCGTGACGGCCACTGCCCCAACCAAGACCTCGACCAGGACTGCCACCCGCCCCGACATGGGCCCCGACATGCATCATGGTCGGACCTGCACTCAGGCTGGCGCAGACTTCAACCGGCCCCAAACAGGGGCCCAGACCCACACGGGGTGGCTGCGACACCATCTGGCCCTGAAGAGGTGCCTCGACAGGAACGGGCACCGTCGGGGACTTCGACACTGACCGACCCCGAAATAGACCGACCCCGACCGTGACGGGCACTGTCCCGACCAAGACCGGCATCGGCCCCGACATGTTCTCGACAGCACCTGTACTCAGGCTGGCGCCGACTTGGATGGGCCACAAACATGGGCTCAGACACACACGGGGTGGCTGCGACACCATCCGGCCCTGAATGGGTCCCTCGACAGGAACGGGTAACATCGGAAACCTCGACACGGGCCGGCCCCGACATAGACTGACCCCGACCGTGACTGGCCATTCCCGATCCCCACCTGGACCAGCACTGCCACCGGCCCCAACCTGAGCCCTGACATGCATCTCGAACGCACCACCACTCAGGCTGGCGCCGACTTGAACCGGCCCCAAAGAGTGAGCCAGAACCACACGGGGCGGCTCCGACACCATCCGGCCCTGAAGGGGTCCCTCGGCAGGAACAGGCACCGTCGGGGCCTTCGACACGGGCCCTGCCCCGACCAACAACTCGACCAGGATTGCCACCTGCCCTGACCTGGCCCCGACATGCATCTCGACCGGACCTGCACTCAGGCTGGCGCCGACTTGGACCGGCCCCAAACAGGGGCCCAGAGCCATACTGGGTGACTCCGACACCATCCGGCCCTGAAGCGGTCTCTCGACAGGAACGTGCAATGTCGGGGAGTTCGATAAGGGCCGGTCCCAACCGTGATTGGCAATGCAGAAATCCTCTCGGGCTGGTGCCGACCTAAACCTCCCTGAAAAGGAACCTAGACACGGACCGACCCAGACCGTGACGGGCCCTGTCCCGACCAAGACCTCCACCAGCAACGCCACCGGCACCGAGCTGGGCCCTGACATGCATCTCGACCGGACCTCCACTCAGGCTGGCGCCAACTTGAACCGGCCCCAAACTGGGGCCCAAACCCAAATGGGGTGGCCACGACACCATCCGGCCCTGAAGAGGTCCCTCGACAGGAACGGGTAACGTCGGAGACCTCGACACGGGCCGGCCCCGACATAGACCGACCCCGACCGCGACGGGCCCGGCCCCGACCAGGACCGGCCCCAGCCCCGACATGCATCTCGACCAGAGGCAACACAGAAATGCTCTCGAGCTGGCGCCGACCCTAACCTCCACATGGACCGATCCCGACCGTGATGGGCCCTGTCCCGACCAAGAGCGGCACTGGCCCCGACATGCTCTCGAGCGGACCTGCACTCAGGCTGGCGCCGACTTGAACCGGCCCCAAAGAGGGGCTCAGAGCCACAAGGGGTGGCTGCGACACCATCCGGCCCTGAAGAGGTCCCTCGACAGGAATGGGTAACGTTGGAGACCTCGACACGGGCCGGCCCCGACATAGACCGACCCCGACCGTGACGGGCCCTGTCCCGACCAAGACCTGCCCCAGCCCCGACATGCATCTCGACCAGAGGCAACATAGAAATCCTCTCGGGCTGGTGCCGACCTTAACCTCCCTACAGAGGGACCTCGACACGGACCGACCCCGACCGTGACGGGCCCTGTCCCGACCAAGACCGGCACTGGCCCCGACATGCTCTCGAGCGGACCTCCAGTCAGGCTGGCGCCAACTTGAACCGGCCCCAAACAGGGGCCCAGACCCACACGGGGTGGCTGCGACACCATCTGGCCCTGAAGAGGTGCCTCGACAGGAACGGGCACCGTCGGGGACTTCGACACTGACCGACCCCGAAATAGACCGACCCCGACCGTGACGGGCACTGTCCCGACCAAGACCGGCATCGGCCCCGACATGTTCTCGACAGCACCTGTACTCAGGCTGGCGCCGACTTGGATGGGCCACAAACATGGGCTCAGACACACACGGGGTGGCTGCGACACCATCCGGCCCTGAATGGGTCCCTCGACAGGAACGGGTAACATCGGAAACCTCGACACGGGTCGGCCCCGACATAGACTGACCCCGACCGTGACTGGCCATTCCCGATCCCCACCTGGACCAGCACTGCCACCGGCCCCGACCTGAGCCCTGACATGCATCTCGAACGCACCACCACTCAGGCTGGCGCCGACTTGAACCGGCCTCAAAGAGTGAGCCAGAACCACACGGGGCGGCTCCGACACCATCCGGCCCTGAAGGGGTCCCTCGGCAGGAACAGGCACCGTCGGGGCCTTCGACACGGGCCCTGCCCCGACCAACAACTCGACCAGGATTGCCACCCGCCCTGACCTGGCCCCGACATGCATCTCGACCGGACCTGCACTCAGGCTGGCGCCGACTTGGACCGGCCCCAAACAGGGGCCCAGAGCCATACTGGGTGACTCCGACACCATCCGGCCCTGAAGCGGTCTCTCGACAGGAACGTGCAATGTCGGGGAGTTCGATAAGGGCCGGTCCCAACCGTGATTGGCAATGCAGAAATCCTCTCGGGCTGGTGCCGACCTAAACCTCCCTGAAAAGGAACCTAGACACGGACCGACCCAGACCGTGACGGGCCCTGTCCCGACCAAGACCTCCACCAGCAGCGCCACCGGCACCGAGCTGGGCCCTGACATGCATCTCGACCGGACCTCCACTCAGGCTGGCGCCAACTTGAACCGGCCCCAAACTGGGGCCCAAACCCAAAAGGGGTGGCCACGACACCACCCGGCCCTGAAGAGGTCCCTCGACAGGAACGGGTAACGTCGGAGACCTCGACACGGGCCGGCCCCGACATAGACCGACCCCGACCGCGACGGGCCCGGCCCCGACCAGGACCGGCCCCAGCCCCGACATGCATCTCGACCAGAGGCAACACAGAAATGCTCTCGAGCTGGCGCCGACCCTAACCTCCACATGGACCGATCCCGACCGTGATGGGCCCTGTCCCGACCAAGAGCGGCACTGGCCCCGACATGCTCTCGAGCGGACCTGCACTCAGGCTGGCGCCGACTTGAACCGGCCCCAAAGAGGGGCTCAGAGCCACAAGGGGTGGCTGCGACACCATCCGGCCCTGAAGAGGTCCCTCGACAGGAATGGGTAACGTTGGAGACCTCGACACGGGCCGGCCCCGACATAGACCGACCCCGACCGTGACGGGCCCTGTCCCGACCAAGACCTGCCCCAGCCCCGACATGCATCTCGACCAGAGGCAACATAGAAATCCTCTCGGGCTGGTGCCGACCTTAACCTCCCTACAGAGGGACCTCGACACGGACCGACCCCGACCGTGACGGGCCCTGTCCCGACCAAGACCGGCACTGGCCCCGACATGCTCTCGAGCGGACCTCCAGTCAGGCTGGCGCCAACTTGAACCGGCCCCAAACTGGGGCTCAGACACACACGGGGTGGCTGCGACACCATCCGGCCCTGAAGAGGTCCCTCGACGGGAACGGGCACCGTCGGGGCCTTCGATAATGGGCGGCCCCAATCCTGATTGGCCCGGCCCTGACTATGGCCTCGACCAGGGCCGGCACGGGCTCCGACATGCATTTTGATTGGAGCCAGCGTGGAACTCCTCTCGGGCTGGTGCCGACCTTAACCTCCCTGCAGAGGGACCTCGACACGGACTGACCCCGACCTGACGGGCCCTGTCCCGACCAAGACCGGCACTGGCCCCGACATGCTCTCGACCGGACCTGCACTCAGGCTGGCGCCGACTTGAACCGGCCCCAAACAGGGACCCAGAGCCACACGGGGTGACTGCGACACCATCTGGCCCTGAAGAGGTGCCTCGACAGGAACGGGCACCGTCGGGGACTTCGACACTGACCGCCCCCCACAGTGACGGGCCCTGTCCCGACCACAACCTCGACCAGGACCGGCACCGGCCACGACATGCATCTCGACCAGAAGAAACGCAGAAGCCCTCTCGGGCTGGCGCTGACCTTAACCTCCCTGCAGAGGGACCTCGACACGGGCCTGCCCCGAGATAGACCGATCCCGACCGTGATGGGCCCTGTCCCGACCAAGACCGGCACTGGCCCCGACATGTTCTCGACAGGACCTGCACTCAGGCTGGCGCCGACTTGGACCGGCCACAAACATGGGCTCAGACACACACGGGGTGGCTGCGACACCATCCGGCCCTGAATGGGTCCCTCGACAGGAACGGGCACCGTCGGGGACTTCGACACTGACCGACCCCGAAATAGACCGACCCCGACGGTGATGGGCACTGTCCCGACCAAGACCGGCATCGGCCCCGACATGTTCTCGACAGCACCTGTACTCAGGCTGGCGCCGACTTGGATGGGCCACAAACATGGGCTCAGACACACACGGGGTGGCTGCGACACCATCCGGCCCTGAATGGGTCCCTCGACAGGAACGGGTAACATCGGAAACCTCGACACGGGCCGGCCCCGACATAGACTGACCCCGACCGTGACTGGCCATTCCCGATCCCCACCTGGACCAGCACTGCCACCGGCCCCGACCTGAGCCCTGACATGCATCTCGAACGCACCACCACTCAGGCTGGCGCCGACTTGAACCGGCCTCAAAGAGTGAGCCAGAACCACACGGGGCGGCTCCGACACCATCCGGCCCTGAAGGGGTCCCTCGGCAGGAACAGGCACCGTCGGGGCCTTCGACACAGGCCCTGCCCCGACCAACAACTCGACCAGGATTGCCACCCGCCCTGACCTGGCCCCGACATGCATCTCGACCGGACCTGCACTCAGGCTGGCGCCGACTTGGACCGGCCCCAAACAGGGGCCCAGAGCCACAAGGGGTGGCTGCGACACCATCCGGCCCTGAAGAGGTCCCTCGACAGGAATGGGTAACGTTGGAGACCTCGACACGGGCCGGCCCCGACATAGACCGACCCCGACCGTGACGGGCCCTGTCCCGACCAAGACCTGCCCCAGCCCCGACATGCATCTCGACCAGAGGCAACATAGAAATCCTCTCGGGCTGGTGCCGACCTTAACCTCCCTACAGAGGGACCTCGACACGGACCGACCCCGACCGTGACGGGCCCTGTCCCGACCAAGACCGGCACTGGCCCCGACATGCTCTCGAGCGGACCTCCAGTCAGGCTGGCGCCAACTTGAACCGGCCCCAAACTGGGGTTCAGACACACACGGGGTGGCTGCGACACCATCCGGCCCTGAAGAGGTCCCTCGACGGGAACGGGCACCGTCGGGGCCTTCGATAATGGGCGGCCCCAATCCTGATTGGCCCGGCCCTGACCATGGCCTCGACCAGGGCCGGCACGGGCTCCGACATGCATTTTGATTGGAGCCAGCGTGGAACTCCTCTCGGGCTGGTGCCGACCTTAACCTCCCTGCAGAGGGACCTCGACACGGACTGACCCCGACCTGACGGGCCCTGTCCCGACCAAGACCGGCACTGGCCCCGACATGCTCTCGACCGGACCTGCACTCAGGCTGGCGCCGACTTGAACCGGCCCCAAACAGGGACCCAGAGCCACACGGGGTGGCTGCGACACCATCCGGCCCTGAATGGGTCCCTCGACAGGAACGGGTAACATCGGAAACCTCGACACGGGCCGGCCCCGACATAGACTGACCCCGACCGTGACTGGCCATTCCCGATCCCCACCTGGACCAGCACTGCCACCGGCCCCGACCTGAGCCCTGACATGCATCTCGAACGCACCACCACTCAGGCTGGCGCCGACTTGAACCGGCCTCAAAGAGTGAGCCAGAACCACACGGGGCGGCTCCGACACCATCCGGCCCTGAAGGGGTCCCTCGGCAGGAACAGGCACCGTCGGGGCCTTCGACACGGGCCCTGCCCCGACCAACAACTCGACCAGGATTGCCACCCGCCCTGACCTGGCCCCGACATGCATCTCGACCGGACCTGCACTCAGGCTGGCGCCGACTTGGACCGGCCCCAAACAGGGGCCCAGAGCCATACTGGGTGACTCCGACACCATCCGGCCCTGAAGCGGTCTCTCGACAGGAACGTGCAATGTCGGGGAGTTCGATAAGGGCCGGTCCCAACCGTGATTGGCAATCCTCTCGGGCTGGTGCCGACCTAAACCTCCCTGAAAAGGAACCTAGACACGGACCGACCCAGACCGTGACGGGCCCTGTCCCGACCAAGACCTCCACCAGCAACGCCACCGGCACCGAGCTGGGCCCTGACATGCATCTCGACCGGACCTCCACTCAGGCTGGCGCCAACTTGAACCGGCCCCAAACTGGGGCCCAAACCCAAATGGGGTGGCCACGACACCATCCGGCCCTGAAGAGGTCCCTCGACAGGAACGGGTAACGTCGGAGACCTCGACACGGGCCGGCCCCGACATAGACCGACCCCGACCGCGACGGGCCCGGCCCCGACCAGGACCGGCCCCAGCCCCGACATGCATCTCGACCAGAGGCAACACAGAAATCCTCTCGAGCTGGCGCCGACCCTAACCTCCACATGGACCGATCCCGACCGTGATGGGCCCTGTCCCGACCAAGAGCGGCACTGGCCCCGACATGCTCTCGAGCGGACCTGCACTCAGGCTGGCACCGACTTGAACCGGCCCCAAAGAGGGGCTCAGAGCCACAAGGGGTGGCTGCGACACCATCCGGCCCTGAAGAGGTCCCTCGACAGGAATGGGTAACGTTGGAGACCTCGACACGGGCCGGCCCCGACATAGACCGACCCCGACCGTGACGGGCCCTGTCCCGACCAAGACCTGCCCCAGCCCCGACATGCATCTCGACCAGAGGCAACATAGAAATCCTCTCGGGCTGGTGCCGACCTTAACCTCCCTACAGAGGGACCTCGACACGGACCGACCCCGACCGTGACGGGCCCTGTCCCGACCAAGACCGGCACTGGCCCCGACATGCTCTCGAGCGGACCTCCAGTCAGGCTGGCGCCAACTTGAACCGGCCCCAAACTGGGGCTCAGACACACACGGGGTGGCTGCGACACCATCCGGCCCTGAAGAGGTCCCTCGACAGGAACGGGTAACGTCGGAGACCTCGACACGGGCCGGCCCCGACATAGACCGACCCCGACCGCGACGGGCCCGGCCCCGACCAGGACCGGCCCCAGCCCCGACATGCATCTCGACCAGAGGCAACACAGAAATCCTCTCGAGCTGGCGCCGACCCTAACCTCCACATGGACCGATCCCGACCGTGATGGGCCCTGTCCCGACCAAGAGCGGCACTGGCCCCGACATGCTCTCGAGCGGACCTGCACTCAGGCTGGCGCCGACTTGAACCGGCCCCAAAGAGGGGCTCAGAGCCACAAGGGGTGGCTGCGACACCATCCGGCCCTGAAGAGGTCCCTCGACAGGAATGGGTAACGTTGGAGACCTCGACACGGGCCGGCCCCGACATAGACCGACCCCGACCGTGACGGGCCCTGTCCCGACCAAGACCTGCCCCAGCCCCGACATGCATCTCGACCAGAGGCAACATAGAAATCCTCTCGGGCTGGTGCCGACCTTAACCTCCCTACAGAGGGACCTCGACACGGACCGACCCCGACCGTGACGGGCCCTGTCCCGACCAAGACCGGCACTGGCCCCGACATGCTCTCGAGCGGACCTCCAGTCAGGCTGGCGCCAACTTGAACCGGCCCCAAACAGGGACCCAGAGCCACACGGGGTGACTACGACACCATCTGGCCCTGAAGAGGTGCCTCGACAGGAACAGGCACCGTCGGGGACTTCGACACTGACCGACCCCCACAGTGACGGGCCCTGTCCCGACCACAACCTCGACCAGGACCGGCACCGGCCACGACATGCATCTCGACCAGAAGCAACGCAGAAGCCCTCTCGGGCTGGCGCTGACCTTAACCTCCCTGCAGAGGGACCTCGACACGGGCCTGCCCCGAGATAGACCGATCCCGACCGTGATGGGCCCTGTCCCGACCAAGACCGGCACTGGCCCCGACATGTTCTCGACAGGACCTGTACTCAGGCTGGCGCCGACTTGGACGGGCCACAAACATGGGCTCAGACACACACGGGGTGGCTGCGACACCATCCGGCCCTGAATGGGTCCCTCGACAGGAACGGGCACCGTCGGGGACTTCGACACTGACCGAGCCCGAGAGTGACGGGCCCTGTCCCGACCACAACCTCGACCAGGACCGGCACCGGCCACGACATGCATCTCGACCAGAAGCAACGCAGAAGCCCTCTCGGGCTGGCGCTGACCTTAACCTCCCTGCAGAGGACCTCGACTCGGGCCGGCCCCGAAATAGACTGACCCCCGACCGTGACTGGCCATGCCCCGATCCCCACCTGGACCAGCACTGCCACCGGCCCCGACCTGAGCCCTGACATGCATCTCGAACGCACCACCACTCAGGCTGGCGCCGACTTGAACCGGCCCCAAAGAGTGAGCCAGAACCACACGGGGCGGCTCCGACACCATCCGGCCCTGAAGAGGTGCTTCGACAGGACCGGGTAACGTCGGAGACCTCGACACGGGCCGGCCCCGACATAGAGAGACCCCGACCGTGACGGGCCCTGTCCCGACCAAGACCTGCCCCGGCCCCGACATGCATCTCGACCAGAGGCAACATAGAAATCCTCTCGGGCTGGTGCCGACCTTAACCTCCCTGCAGAGGGACCTCGACACGGACCGACCCCGACCGTGACGGCCACTGCCCCGACCAAGACCTCGACCAGGACTGCCACCCGCCCCGACATGGGCCCCGACATGCATCATGGTCGGACCTGCACTCAGGCTGGCGCAGACTTCAACCGGCCCCAAACAGGGGCCCAGACCCACACGGGGTGGCTGCGACACCATCTGGCCCTGAAGAGGTGCCTCGACAGGAACGGGCACCGTCGGGGACTTCGACACTGACCGACCCCGAAATAGACCGACCCCGACCGTGACGGGCACTGTCCCGACCAAGACCGGCATCGGCCCCGACATGTTCTCGACAGCACCTGTACTCAGGCTGGCGCCGACTTGGATGGGCCACAAACATGGGCTCAGACACACACGGGGTGGCTGCGACACCATCCGGCCCTGAATGGGTCCCTCGACAGGAACGGGTAACATCGGAAACCTCGACACGGGCCGGCCCCGACATAGACTGACCCCGACCGTGACTGGCCATTCCCGATCCCCACCTGGACCAGCACTGCCACCGGCCCCGACCTGAGCCCTGACATGCATCTCGAACGCACCACCACTCAGGCTGGCGCCGACTTGAACCGGCCCCAAAGAGTGAGCCAGAACCACACGGGGCGGCTCCGACACCATCCGGCCCTGAAGGGGTCCCTCGGCAGGAACAGGCACCGTCGGGGCCTTCGACACGGGCCCTGCCCCGACCAACAACTCGACCAGGATTGCCACCCGCCCTGACCTGGCCCCGACATGCATCTCGACCGGACCTGCACTCAGGCTGGCGCCGACTTGGACCGGCCCCAAACAGGGGCCCAGAGCCATACTGGGTGACTCCGACACCATCCGGCCCTGAAGCGGTCTCTCGACAGGAACGTGCAATGTCGGGGAGTTCGATAAGGGCCGGTCCCAACCGTGATTGGCAATGCAGAAATCCTCTCGGGCTGGTGCCGACCTAAACCTCCCTGAAAAGGAACCTAGACACGGACCGACCCAGACCGTGACGGGCCCTGTCCCGACCAAGACCTCCACCAGCAACGCCACCGGCACCGAGCTGGGCCCTGACATGCATCTCGACCGGACCTCCACTCAGGCTGGCGCCAACTTGAACCGGCCCCAAACTGGGGCCCAAACCCAAATGGGGTGGCCACGACACCATCCGGCCCTGAAGAGGTCCCTCGACAGGAACGGGTAACGTCGGAGACCTCGACACGGGCCGGCCCCGACATAGACCGACCCTGACCGCGACGGGCCCGGCCCCGACCAGGACCGGCCCCAGCCCCGACATGCATCTCGACCAGAGGCAACACAGAAATCCTCTCGAGCTGGCGCCGACCCTAACCTCCACATGGACCGATCCCGACCGTGATGGGCCCTGTCCCGACCAAGAGCGGCACTGGCCCCGACATGCTCTCGAGCGGACCTGCACTCAGGCTGGCGCCGACTTGAACCGGCCCCAAAGAGGGGCTCAGAGCCACAAGGGGTGGCTGCGACACCATCCGGCCCTGAAGAGGTCCCTCGACAGGAATGGGTAACGTTGGAGACCTCGACACGGGCCGGCCCCGACATAGACCGACCCCGACCGTGACGGGCCCTGTCCCGACCAAGACCTGCCCCAGCCCCGACATGCATCTCGACCAGAGGCAACATAGAAATCCTCTCGGGCTGGTGCCGACCTTAACCTCCCTACAGAGGGACCTCGACACGGACCGACCCCGACCGTGACGGGCCCTGTCCCGACCAAGACCGGCACTGGCCCCGACATGCTCTCGAGCGGACCTCCAGTCAGGCTGGCGCCAACTTGAACCGGCCCCAAACTGGGGCTCAGACACACACGGGGTGGCTGCGACACCATCCGGCCCTGAAGAGGTCCCTCGACGGGAACGGGCACCGTCGGGGCCTTCGATAATGGGCGGCCCCAATCCTGATTGGCCCGGCCCTGACCATGGCCTCGACCAGGGCCGGCACGGGCTCCGACATGCATTTTGATTGGAGCCAGCGTGGAACTCCTCTCGGGCTGGTGCCGACCTTAACCTCCCTGCAGAGGGACCTCGACACGGACTGACCCCGACCTGACGGGCCCTGTCCCGACCAAGACCGGCACTGGCCCCGACATGCTCTCGACCGGACCTGCACTCAGGCTGGCGCCGACATGAACCGGCCCCAAACAGGGACCCAGAGCCACACGGGGTGACTGCGACACCATCTGGCCCTGAAGAGGTGCCTCGACAGGAACGGGCACCGTCGGGGACTTCGACACTGACCGCCCCCCACAGTGACGGGCCCTGTCCCGACCACAACCTCGACCAGGACCGGCACCGGCCACGACATGCATCTCGACCAGAAGCAACGCAGAAGCCCTCTCGGGCTGGCGCTGACCTTAACCTCCCTGCAGAGGACCTCGACTCGGGCCGGCCCCGACATAGACTGACCCCCGACCGTGACTGGCCATGCCCCGATCCCCACCTGGACCAGCACTGCCACCGGCCCCGACCTGAGCCCTGACATGCATCTCGAACGCACCACCACTCAGGCTGGCGCCGACTTGAACCGGCCCCAAAGAGTGAGCCAGAACCACACGGGGCGGCTCCGACACCATCCGGCCCTGAAGAGGTGCTTCGACAGGACCGGGTAACGTCGGAGACCTCGACACGGGCCGGCCCCGACATAGAGAGACCCCGACCGTGACGGGCCCTGTCCCGACCAAGACCGGCACTGGCCCCGACATGCTCTCGAGCGGACCTGCACTCAGGCTGGCGCCGACTTGAACCGGCCCCAAACAGGGGCTCAGACCCACACTGGCGGCTGCGACACCATCCGGCCCTGAAGAGGTGCTTCGACAGGACCGGGTAACGTCGGAGACCTCGACACGGGCCGGCCCCGACATAGACCGACCCCGACCGTGACGGGCCCTGTCCCGACCAAGACCTGCCCCGGCCCCGACATGCATCTCGACCAGAGGCAACATAGAAATCCTCTCGGGCTGGTGCCGACCTTAACCTCCCTGCAGAGGGACCTCGACACGGACCGACCCCGACCGTGACGGCCACTGCCCCGACCAAGACCTCGACCAGGACTGCCACCCGCCCCGACATGGGCCCCGACATGCATCATGGTCGGACCTGCACTCAGGCTGGCGCAGACTTCAACCGGCCCCAAACAGGGGCCCAGACCCACACGGGGTGGCTGCGACACCATCTGGCCCTGAAGAGGTGCCTCGACAGGAACGGGCACCGTCGGGGACTTCGATACTGACCGACCCCGAAATAGACCGACCCCGACCGTGACGGGCACTGTCCCGACCAAGACCGGCATCGGCCCCGACATGTTCTCGACAGCACCTGTACTCAGGCTGGCGCCGACTTGGATGGGCCACAAACATGGGCTCAGACACACACGGGGTGGCTGCGACACCATCCGGCCCTGAATGGGTCCCTCGACAGGAACGGGTAACATCGGAAACCTCGACACGGGCCGGCCCCGACATAGACTGACCCCGACCGTGACTGGCCATTCCCGATCCCCACCTGGACCAGCACTGCCACCGGCCCCGACCTGAGCCCTGACATGCATCTCGAACGCACCACCACTCAGGCTGGCGCCGACTTGAACCGGCCCCAAAGAGTGAGCCAGAACCACACGGGGCGGCTCCGACACCATCCGGCCCTGAAGGGGTCCCTCGGCAGGAACAGGCACCGTCGGGGCCTTCGACACGGGCCCTGCCCCGACCAACAACTCGACCAGGATTGCCACCCGCCCTGACCTGGCCCCGACATGCATCTCGACCGGACCTGCACTCAGGCTGGCGCCGACTTGGACCGGCCCCAAACAGGGGCCCAGAGCCATACTGGGTGACTCCGACACCATCCGGCCCTGAAGCGGTCTCTCGACAGGAACGTGCAATGTTGGGGAGTTCGATAAGGGCCGGTCCCAACCGTGATTGGCAATGCAGAAATCCTCTCGGGCTGGTGCCGACCTAAACCTCCCTGAAAAGGAACCTAGACACGGACCGACCCAGACCGTGACGGGCCCTGTCCCGACCAAGACCTCCACCAGCAACGCCACCGGCACCGAGCTGGGCCCTGACATGCATCTCGACCGGACCTCCACTCAGGCTGGCGCCAACTTGAACCGGCCCCAAACTGGGGCCCAAACCCAAATGGGGTGGCCACGACACCATCCGGCCCTGAAGAGGTCCCTCGACAGGAACGGGTAACGTCGGAGACCTCGACACGGGCCGGCCCCGACATAGACCGACCCCGACCGTGACGGGCCCTGTCCCGACCAAGACCTGCCCCAGCCCCGACATGCATCTCGACCAGAGGCAACATAGAAATCCTCTCGGGCTGGTGCCGACCTTAACCTCCCTACAGAGGGACCTCGACACGGACCGACCCCGACCGTGACGGGCCCTGTCCCGACCAAGACCGGCACTGGCCCCGACATGCTCTCGAGCGGACCTCCAGTCAGGCTGGCGCCAACTTGAACCGGCCCCAAACTGGGGCTCAGACACACACGGGGTGGCTGCGACACCATCCGGCCCTGAAGAGGTCCCTCGACAGGAACGGGTAACGTCGGAGACCTCAACACGGGCCGGCCCCGACATAGACCGACCCCGACCGCGACGGGCCCGGCCCCGACCAGGACCGGCCCCAGCCCCGACATGCATCTCGACCAGAGGCAACACAGAAATCCTCTCGAGCTGGCGCCGACCCTAACCTCCACATGGACCGATCCCGACCGTGATGGGCCCTGTCCCGACCAAGAGCGGCACTGGCCCCGACATGCTCTCGAGCGGACCTGCACTCAGGCTGGCGCCGACTTGAACCGGCCCCAAAGAGGGGCTCAGAGCCACAAGGGGTGGCTGCGACACCATCCGGCCCTGAAGAGGTCCCTCGACAGGAATGGGTAACGTTGGAGACCTCGACACGGGCCGGCCCCGACATAGACCGACCCCGACCGTGACGGGCCCTGTCCCGACCAAGACCTGCCCCAGCCCCGACATGCATCTCGACCAGAGGCAACATAGAAATCCTCTCGGGCTGGTGCCGACCTTAACCTCCCTACAGAGGGACCTCGACACGGACCGACCCCGACCGTGACGGGCCCTGTCCCGACCAAGACCGGCACTGGCCCCGACATGCTCTCGAGCGGACCTCCAGTCAGGCTGGCGCCAACTTGAACCGGCCCCAAACTGGGGCTCAGACACACACGGGGTGGCTGCGACACCATCCGGCCCTGAAGAGGTCCCTCGACGGGAACGGGCACCGTCGGGGCCTTCGATAATGGGCGGCCCCAATCCTGATTGGCCCGGCCCTGACCATGGCCTCGACCAGGGCCGGCACGGGCTCCGACATGCATTTTGATTGGAGCCAGCGTGGAACTCCTCTCGGGCTGGTGCCGACCTTAACCTCCCTGCAGAGGGACCTCGACACGGACTGACCCCGACCTGACGGGCCCTGTCCCGACCAAGACCGGCACTGGCCCCGACATGCTCTCGACCGGACCTGCACTCAGGCTGGCGCCGACTTGAACCGGCCCCAAACAGGGACCCAGAGCCACACGGGGTGACTGCGACACCATCTGGCCCTGAAGAGGTGCCTCGACAGGAACGGGCACCGTCGGGGACTTCGACACTGACCGACCCCCACAGTGACAGGCCCTGTCCCGACCACAACCTCGACCAGGACCGGCACCGGCCACGACATGCATCTCGACCAGAAGAAACGCAGAAGCCCTCTCGGGCTGGCGCTGACCTTAACCTCCCTGCAGAGGGACCTCGACACGGGCCTGCCCCGAGATAGACCGATCCCAACCGTGATGGGCCCTGTCCCGACCAAGACCGGCACTGGCCCCGACATGTTCTCGACAGGACCTGTACTCAGGCTGGCGCCGACTTGGACGGGCCACAAACATGGGCTCAGACACACACGGGGTGGCTGCGACACCATCCGGCCCTGAATGGGTCCCTCGACAGGAACGGGCACCGTCGGGGACTTCGACACTGACCGAGCCCGAGAGTGACGGGCCCTGTCCCGACCACAACCTCGACCAGGACCGGCACCGGCCACGACATGCATCTCGACCAGAAGCAACGCAGAAGCCCTCTCGGGCTGGCGCTGACCTTAACCTCCCTGCAGAGGACCTCGACTCGGGCCGGCCCCGACATAGACTGACCCCCGACCGTGACTGGCCATGCCCCGATCCCCACCTGGACCAGCACTGCCACCGGCCCCGACCTGAGCCCTGACATGCATCTCGAACGCACCACCACTCAGGCTGGCGCCGACTTGAACCGGCCCCAAAGAGTGAGCCAGAACCACACGGGGCGGCTCCGACACCATCCGGCCCTGAAGAGGTGCTTCGACAGGACCGGGTAACGTCGGAGACCTCGACACGGGCCGGCCCCGACATAGAGAGACCCCGACCGTGACGGGCCCTGTCCCGACCAAGACCGGCACTGGCCCCGACATGCTCTCGAGCGGACCTGCACTCAGGCTGGCGCCGACTTGAACCGGCCCCAAACAGGGGCTCAGACCCACACTGGCGCCTGCGACACCATCCGGCCCTGAAGAGGTGCTTCGACAGGACCGGGTAACGTCGGAGACCTCGACACGGGCCGGCCCCGACATAGACCGACCCCGACCGTGACGGGCCCTGTCCCGACCAAGACCTGCCCCGGCCCCGACATGCATCTCGACCAGAGGCAACATAGAAATCCTCTCGGGCTGGTGCCGACCTTAACCTCCCTGCAGAGGGACCTCGACACGGACCGACCCCGACCGTGACGGCCACTGCCCCGACCAAGACCTCGACCAGGACTGCCACCCGCCCCGACATGGGCCCCGACATGCATCATGGTCGGACCTGCACTCAGGCTGGCGCAGACTTCAACCGGCCCCAAACAGGGGCCCAGACCCACACGGGGTGGCTGCGACACCATCTGGCCCTGAAGAGGTGCCTCGACAGGAACGGGCACCGTCGGGGACTTCGACACTGACCGACCCCGAAATAGACCGACCCCGACCGTGACGGGCACTGTCCCGACCAAGACCGGCATCGGCCCCGACATGTTCTCGACAGCACCTGTACTCAGGCTGGCGCCGACTTGGATGGGCCACAAACATGGGCTCAGACACACACGGGGTGGCTGCGACACCATCCGGCCCTGAATGGGTCCCTCGACAGGAACGGGTAACATCGGAAACCTCGACACGGGCCGGCCCCGACATAGACTGACCCCGACCGTGACTGGCCATTCCCGATCCCCACCTGGACCAGCACTGCCACCGGCCCCGACCTGAGCCCTGACATGCATCTCGAACGCACCACCACTCAGGCTGGCGCCGACTTGAACCGGCCCCAAAGAGTGAGCCAGAACCACACGGGGCGGCTCCGACACCATCCGGCCCTGAAGGGGTCCCTCGGCAGGAACAGGCACCGTCGGGGCCTTCGACACGGGCCCTGCCCCGACCAACAACTCGACCAGGATTGCCACCCGCCCTGACCTGGCCCCGACATGCATCTCGACCGGACCTGCACTCAGGCTGGCGCCGACTTGGACCGGCCCCAAACAGGGGCCCAGAGCCATACTGGGTGACTCCGACACCATCCGGCCCTGAAGCGGTCTCTCGACAGGAACGTGCAATGTCGGGGAGTTCGATAAGGGCCGGTCCCAACCGTGATTGGCAATGCAGAAATCCTCTCGGGCTGGTGCCGACCTAAACCTCCCTGAAAAGGAACCTAGACACGGACCGACCCAGACCGTGACGGGCCCTGTCCCGACCAAGACCTCCACCAGCAACGCCACCGGCACCGAGCTGGGCCCTGACATGCATCTCGACCGGACCTCCACTCAGGCTGGCGCCAACTTGAACCGGCCCCAAACTGGGGCCCAAACCCAAATGGGGTGGCCACGACACCATCTGGCCCTGAAGAGGTGCCTCGACAGGAACGGGCACCGTCGGGGACTTCGACACTGACCGACCCCCACAGTGACGGGCCCTGTCCCGACCACAACCTCGACCAGGACCGGCACCGGCCACGACATGCATCTCGACCAGAAGAAACGCAGAAGCCCTCTCGGGCTGGCGCTGACCTTAACCTCCCTGCAGAGGGACCTCGACACGGGCCTGCCCCGAGATGGACCGATCCCGACCGTGATGGGCCCTGTCCCGACCAAGACCGGCACTGGCCCCGACATGTTCTCGACAGGACCTGTACTCAGGCTGGCGCCGACTTGGACGGGCCACAAACATGGGCTCAGACACACACGGGGTGGCTGCGACACCATCCGGCCCTGAATGGGTCCCTCGACAGGAACGGGCACCGTCGGGGACTTCGACACTGACCGAGCCCGAGAGTGACGGGCCCTGTCCCGACCACAACCTCGACCAGGACCGGCACCGGCCACGACATGCATCTCGACCAGAAGCAACGCAGAAGCCCTCTCGGGCTGGCGCTGACCTTAACCTCCCTGCAGAGGACCTCGACTCGGGCCGGCCCCGACATAGACTGACCCCCGACCGTGACTGGCCATGCCCCGATCCCCACCTGGACCAGCACTGCCACCGGCCCCGACCTGAGCCCTGACATGCATCTCGAACGCACCACCACTCAGGCTGGCGCCGACTTGAACCGGCCCCAAAGAGTGAGCCAGAACCACACGGGGCGGCTCCGACACCATCCGGCCCTGAAGAGGTGCTTCGACAGGACCGGGTAACGTCGGAGACCTCGACACGGGCCGGCCCCGACATAGAGAGACCCCGACCGTGACGGGCCCTGTCCCGACCAAGACCGGCACTGGCCCCGACATGCTCTCGAGCGGACCTGCACTCAGGCTGGCGCCGACTTGAACCGGCCCCAAACAGGGGCTCAGACCCACACTGGCGCCTGCGACACCATCCGGCCCTGAAGAGGTGCTTCGACAGGACCGGGTAACGTCGGAGACCTCGACACGGGCCGGCCCCGACATAGACCGACCCCGACCGTGACGGGCCCTGTCCCGACCAAGACCTGCCCCGGCCCCGACATGCATCTCGACCAGAGGCAACATAGAAATCCTCTCGGGCTGGTGCCGACCTTAACCTCCCTGCAGAGGGACCTCGACACGGACCGACCCCGACCGTGACGGGCCCTGTCCCGACCAAGACCGGCACTGGCCCCGACATGCTCTCGAGCGGACCTGCACTCAGGCTGGCGCCGACTTGAACCGGCCCCAAACAGGGGCTCAGACCCACACTGGCGGCTGCGACACCATCCGGCCCTGAAGAGGTGCCTCGACGGGACCGGGTAACGTCGGAGACCTCGACACGGGCCGGCCCCGACATAGAGAGACCCCGACCGTGACGGGCCCTGTCCAGACCAAGACCTGCCCCAGCCCCGACATGCATCTCGACCAGAGGCAACATAGAAATCCTCTCGGGCTGGTGCCGACCTTAACCTCCCTGCAGAGGGACCTCGACACGGACCGACCCCGACCGTGACGGCCACTGCCCCAACCAAGACCTCGACCAGGACTGCCACCCGCCCCGACATGGGCCCCGACATGCATCATGGTCGGACCTGCACTCAGGCTGGCGCAGACTTCAACCGGCCCCAAACAGGGGCCCAGACCCACACGGGGTGGCTGCGACACCATCTGGCCCTGAAGAGGTGCCTCGACAGGAACGGGCACCGTCGGGGACTTCGACACTGACCGACCCCGAAATAGACCGACCCCGACCGTGACGGGCACTGTCCCGACCAAGACCGGCATCGGCCCCGACATGTTCTCGACAGCACCTGTACTCAGGCTGGCGCCGACTTGGATGGGCCACAAACATGGGCTCAGACACACACGGGGTGGCTGCGACACCATCCGGCCCTGAATGGGTCCCTCGACAGGAACGGGTAACATCGGAAACCTCGACACGGGCCGGCCCCGACATAGACTGACCCCGACCGTGACTGGCCATTCCCGATCCCCACCTGGACCAGCACTGCCACCGGCCCCGACCTGAGCCCTGACATGCATCTCGAACGCACCACCACTCAGGCTGGCGCCGACTTGAACCGGCCTCAAAGAGTGAGCCAGAACCACACGGGGCGGCTCCGACACCATCCGGCCCTGAAGGGGTCCCTCGGCAGGAACAGGCACCGTCGGGGCCTTCGACACGGGCCCTGCCCCGACCAACAACTCGACCAGGATTGCCACCCGCCCTGACCTGGCCCCGACATGCATCTCGACCGGACCTGCACTCAGGCTGGCGCCGACTTGGACCGGCCCCAAACAGGGGCCCAGAGCCATACTGGGTGACTCCGACACCATCCGGCCCTGAAGCGGTCTCTCGACAGGAACGTGCAATGTCGGGGAGTTCGATAAGGGCCGGTCCCAACCGTGATTGGCAATGCAGAAATCCTCTCGGGCTGGTGCCGACCTAAACCTCCCTGAAAAGGAACCTAGACACGGACCGACCCAGACCGTGACGGGCCCTGTCCCGACCAAGACCTCCACCAGCAACGCCACCGGCACCGAGCTGGGCCCTGACATGCATCTCGACCGGACCTCCACTCAGGCTGGCGCCAACTTGAACCGGCCCCAAACTGGGGCCCAAACCCAAATGGGGTGGCCACGACACCATCCGGCCCTGAAGAGGTCCCTCGACAGGAACGGGTAACGTCGGAGACCTCGACACGGGCCGGCCCCGACATAGACCGACCCCGACCGCGACGGGCCCGGCCCCGACCAGGACCGGCCCCAGCCCCGACATGCATCTCGACCAGAGGCAACACAGAAATGCTCTCGAGCTGGCGCCGACCCTAACCTCCACATGGACCGATCCCGACCGTGATGGGCCCTGTCCCGACCAAGAGCGGCACTGGCCCCGACATGCTCTCGAGCGGACCTGCACTCAGGCTGGCGCCGACTTGAACCGGCCCCAAAGAGGGGCTCAGAGCCACAAGGGGTGGCTGCGACACCATCCGGCCCTGAAGAGGTCCCTCGACAGGAATGGGTAACGTTGGAGACCTCGACACGGGCCGGCCCCGACATAGACCGACCCCGACCGTGACGGGCCCTGTCCCGACCAAGACGTGCCCCAGCCCCGACATGCATCTCGACCAGAGGCAACATAGAAATCCTCTCGGGCTGGTGCCGACCTTAACCTCCCTACAGAGGGACCTCGACACGGACCGACCCCGACCGTGACGGGCCCTGTCCCGACCAAGACCGGCACTGGCCCCGACATGCTCTCGAGCGGACCTCCAGTCAGGCTGGCGCCAACTTGAACCGGCCCCAAACTGGGGCTCAGACACACACGGGGTGGCTGCGACACCATCCGGCCCTGAAGAGGTCCCTCGACGGGAACGGGCACCGTCGGGGCCTTCGATAATGGGCGGCCCCAATCCTGATTGGCCCGGCCCTGACCATGGCCTCGACCAGGGCCGGCACGGGCTCCGACATGCATTTTGATTGGAGCCAGCGTGGAACTCCTCTCGGGCTGGTGCCGACCTTAACCTCCCTGCAGAGGGACCTCGACACGGACTGACCCCGACCTGACGGGCCCTGTCCCGACCAAGACCGGCACTGGCCCCGACATGCTCTCGACCGGACCTGCACTCAGGCTGGCGCCGACATGAACCGGCCCCAAACAGGGACCCAGAGCCACACGGGGTGACTGCGACACCATCTGGCCCTGAAGAGGTGCCTCGACAGGAACGGGCACCGTCGGGGACTTCGACACTGACCGACCCCCACAGTGACGGGCCCTGTCCCGACCACAACCTCGACCAGGACCGGCACCGGCCACGACATGCATCTCGACCAGAAGAAACGCAGAAGCCCTCTCGGGCTGGCGCTGACCTTAACCTCCCTGCAGAGGGACCTCGACACGGGCCTGCCCCGAGATAGACCGATCCCGACCGTGATGGGCCCTGTCCCGACCAAGACCGGCACTGGCCCCGACATGTTCTCGACAGGACCTGTACTCAGGCTGGCGCCGACTTGGACGGGCCACAAACATGGGCTCAGACACACACGGGGTGGCTGCGACACCATCCGGCCCTGAATGGGTCCCTCGACAGGAACGGGCACCGTCGGGGACTTCGACACTGACCGAGCCCGAGAGTGACGGGCCCTGTCCCGACCACAACCTCGACCAGGACCGGCACCGGCCACGACATGCATCTCGACCAGAAGCAACGCAGAAGCCCTCTCGGGCTGGCGCTGACCTTAACCTCCCTGCAGAGGACCTCGACTCGGGCCGGCCCCGACATAGACTGACCCCCGACCGTGACTGGCCATGCCCCGATCCCCACCTGGACCAGCACTGCCACCGGCCCCGACCTGAGCCCTGACATGCATCTCGAACACACCACCCAGGCTGGCGCCGACTTGAACCGGCCCCAAAGAGTGAGCCAGAACCACACGGGGCGGCTCTGACACCATCCGGCCCTGAAGAGGTGCTTCGACAGGACCGGGTAACGTCGGAGACCTCGACACGGGCCGGCCCCGACATAGAGAGACCCCGACCGTGACGGGCCCTGTCCCGACCAAGACCTGCCCCGGCCCCGACATGCATCTCGACCAGAGGCAACATAGAAATCCTCTCGGGCTGGTGCCGACCTTAACCTCCCTGCAGAGGGACCTCGACACGGACCGACCCCGACCGTGACGGCCACTGCCCCGACCAAGACCTCGACCAGGACTGCCACCCGCCCCGACATGGGCCCCGACATGCATCATGGTCGGACCTGCACTCAGGCTGGCGCAGACTTCAACCGGCCCCAAACAGGGGCCCAGACCCACACGGGGTGGCTGCGACACCATCTGGCCCTGAAGAGGTGCCTCGACAGGAACGGGCACCGTCGGGGACTTCGACACTGACCGACCCCGAAATAGACCGACCCCGACCGTGACGGGCACTGTCCCGACCAAGACCGGCATCGGCCCCGACATGTTCTCGACAGCACCTGTACTCAGGCTGGCGCCGACTTGGATGGGCCACAAACATGGGCTCAGACACACACGGGGTGGCTGCGACACCATCCGGCCCTGAATGGGTCCCTCGACAGGAACGGGTAACATCGGAAACCTCGACACGGGCCGGCCCCGACATAGACTGACCCCGACCGTGACTGGCCATTCCCGATCCCCACCTGGACCAGCACTGCCACCGGCCCCGACCTGAGCCCTGACATGCATCTCGAACGCACCACCACTCAGGCTGGCGCCGACTTGAACCGGCCTCAAAGAGTGAGCCAGAACCACACGGGGCGGCTCCGACACCATCCGGCCCTGAAGGGGTCCCTCGGCAGGAACAGGCACCGTCGGGGCCTTCGACACGGGCCCTGCCCCGACCAACAACTCGACCAGGATTGCCACCCGCCCTGACCTGGCCCCGACATGCATCTCGACCGGACCTGCACTCAGGCTGGCGCCGACTTGGACCGGCCCCAAACAGGGGCCCAGAGCCATACTGGGTGACTCCGACACCATCCGGCCCTGAAGCGGTCTCTCGACAGGAACGTGCAATGTCGGGGAGTTCGATAAGGGCCGGTCCCAACCGTGATTGGCAATGCAGAAATCCTCTCGGGCTGGTGCCGACCTTAACCTCCCTGAAAAGGAACCTAGACACGGACCGACCCAGACCGTGACGGGCCCTGTCCCGACCAAGACCTCCACCAGCAACGCCACCGGCACCGAGCTGGGCCCTGACATGCATCTCGACCGGACCTCCACTCAGGCTGGCGCCAACTTGAACCGGCCCCAAACTGGGGCCCAAACCCAAATGGGGTGGCCACGACACCATCCGGCCCTGAAGAGGTGCTTCGACAGGACCGGGTAACGTCGGAGACCTCGACACGGGCCGGCCCCGACATAGAGAGACCCCGACCGTGACGGGCCCTGTCCCGACCAAGACCTGCCCCGGCCCCGACATGCATCTCGACCAGAGGCAACATAGAAATCCTCTCGGGCTGGTGCCGACCTTAACCTCCCTGCAGAGGGACCTCGACACGGACCGACCCCGACCGTGACGGCCACTGCCCCGACCAAGACCTCGACCAGGACTGCCACCCGCCCCGACATGGGCCCCGACATGCATCATGGTCGGACCTGCACTCAGGCTGGCGCAGACTTCAACCGGCCCCAAACAGGGGCCCAGACCCACACGGGGTGGCTGCGACACCATCTGGCCCTGAAGAGGTGCCTCGACAGGAACGGGCACCGTCGGGGACTTCGACACTGACCGACCCCGAAATAGACCGACCCCGACCGTGACGGGCACTGTCCCGACCAAGACCGGCATCGGCCCCGACATGTTCTCGACAGCACCTGTACTCAGGCTGGCGCCGACTTGGATGGGCCACAAACATGGGCTCAGACACACACGGGGTGGCTGCGACACCATCCGGCCCTGAATGGGTCCCTCGACAGGAACGGGTAACATCGGAAACCTCGACACGGGCCGGCCCCGACATAGACTGACCCCGACCGTGACTGGCCATTCCCGATCCCCACCTGGACCAGCACTGCCACCGGCCCCGACCTGAGCCCTGACATGCATCTCGAACGCACCACCACTCAGGCTGGCGCCGACTTGAACCGGCCTCAAAGAGTGAGCCAGAACCACACGGGGCGGCTCCGACACCATCTGGCCCTGAAGGGGTCCCTCGGCAGGAACAGGCACCGTCGGGGCCTTCGACACGGGCCCTGCCCCGACCAACAACTCGACCAGGATTGCCACCCGCCCTGACCTGGCCCCGACATGCATCTCGACCGGACCTGCACTCAGGCTGGCGCCGACTTGGACCGGCCCCAAACAGGGGCCCAGAGCCATACTGGGTGACTCCGACACCATCCGGCCCTGAAGCGGTCTCTCGACAGGAACGTGCAATGTCGGGGAGTTCGATAAGGGCCGGTCCCAACCGTGATTGGCAATGCAGAAATCCTCTCGGGCTGGTGCCGACCTTAACCTCCCTGAAAAGGAACCTAGACACGGACCGACCCAGACCGTGACGGGCCCTGTCCCGACCAAGACCTCCACCAGCAACGCCACCGGCACCGAGCTGGGCCCTGACATGCATCTCGACCGGACCTCCACTCAGGCTGGCGCCAACTTGAACCGGCCCCAAACTGGGGCCCAAACCCAAATGGGGTGGCCACGACACCACCCGGCCCTGAAGAGGTCCCTCGACAGGAACGGGTAACGTCGGAGACCTCGACACGGGCCGGCCCCGACATAGACCGACCCCGACCGCGACGGGCCCGGCCCCGACCAGGACCGGCCCCAGCCCCGACATGCATCTCGACCAGAGGCAACACAGAAATCCTCTCGAGCTGGCGCCGACCCTAACCTCCACATGGACCGATCCCGACCGTGATGGGCCCTGTCCCGACCAAGAGCGGCACTGGCCCCGACATGCTCTCGAGCGGACCTGCACTCAGGCTGGCGCCGACTTGAACCGGCCCCAAAGAGGGGCTCAGAGCCACAAGGGGTGGCTGCGACACCATCCGGCCCTGAAGAGGTCCCTCGACAGGAATGGGTAACGTTGGAGACCTCGACACGGGCCGGCCCCGACATAGACCGACCCCGACCGTGACGGGCCCTGTCCCGACCAAGACCTGCCCCAGCCCCGACATGCATCTCGACCAGAGGCAACATAGAAATCCTCTCGGGCTGGTGCCGACCTTAACCTCCCTACAGAGGGACCTCGACACGGACCGACCCCGACCGTGACGGGCCCTGTCCCGACCAAGACCGGCACTGGCCCCGACATGCTCTCGAGCGGACCTCCAGTCAGGCTGGCGCCAACTTGAACCGGCCCCAAACAGGGACCCAGAGCCACACGGGGTGACTGCGACACCATCTGGCCCTGAAGAGGTGCCTCGACAGGAACAGGCACCGTCGGGGACTTCGACACTGACCGCCCCCCACAGTGACGGGCCCTGTCCCGACCACAACCTCGACCAGGACCGGCACCGGCCACGACATGCATCTCGACCAGAAGAAACGCAGAAGCCCTCTCGGGCTGGCGCTGACCTTAACCTCCCTGCAGAGGGACCTCGACACGGGCCTGCCCCGAGATAGACCGATCCCGACCGTGATGGGCCCTGTCCCGACCAAGACCGGCACTGGCCCCGACATGTTCTCGACAGGACCTGTACTCAGGCTGGCGCCGACTTGGACGGGCCACAAACATGGGCTCAGACACACACGGGGTGGCTGCGACACCATCCGGCCCTGAATGGGTCCCTCGACAGGAACGGGCACCGTCGGGGACTTCGACACTGACCGAGCCCGAGAGTGACGGGCCCTGTCCCGACCACAACCTCGACCAGGACCGGCACCGGCCACGACATGCATCTCGACCAGAAGCAACGCAGAAGCCCTCTCGGGCTGGCGCTGACCTTAACCTCCCTGCAGAGGACCTCGACTCGGGCCGGCCCCGAAATAGACTGACCCCCGACCGTGACTGGCCATGCCCCGATCCCCACCTGGACCAGCACTGCCACCGGCCCCGACCTGAGCCCTGACATGCATCTCGAACGCACCACCACTCAGGCTGGCGCCGACTTGAACCGGCCCCAAAGAGTGAGCCAGAACCACACGGGGCGGCTCCGACACCATCCGGCCCTGAAGAGGTGCTTCGACAGGACCGGGTAACGTCGGAGACCTCGACACGGGCCGGCCCCGACATAGAGAGACCCCGACCGTGACGGGCCCTGTCCCGACCAAGACCGGCACTGGCCCCGACATGCTCTCGAGCGGACCTGCACTCAGGCTGGCGCCGACTTGAACCGGCCCCAAACAGGGACCCAGAGCCACACGGGGTGACTGCGACACCATCTGGCCCTGAAGAGGTGCCTCGACAGGAACGGGCACCGTCGGGGACTTCGACACTGACCGACCCCCACAGTGACAGGCCCTGTCCCGACCACAACCTCGACCAGGACCGGCACCGGCCACGACATGCATCTCGACCAGAAGAAACGCAGAAGCCCTCTCGGGCTGGCGCTGACCTTAACCTCCCTGCAGAGGGACCTCGACACGGGCCTGCCCCGAGATAGACCGATCCCAACCGTGATGGGCCCTGTCCCGACCAAGACCGGCACTGGCCCCGACATGTTCTCGACAGGACCTGTACTCAGGCTGGCGCCGACTTGGACGGGCCACAAACATGGGCTCAGACACACACGGGGTGGCTGCGACACCATCCGGCCCTGAATGGGTCCCTCGACAGGAACGGGCACCGTCGGGGACTTCGACACTGACCGATCCCGAGAGTGACGGGCCCTGTCCCGACCACAACCTCGACCAGGACCGGCACCGGCCACGACATGCATCTCGACCAGAAGCAACGCAGAAGCCCTCTCGGGCTGGCGCTGACCTTAACCTCCCTGCAGAGGACCTCGACTCGGGCCGGCCCCGACATAGACTGACCCCCGACCGTGACTGGCCATGCCCCGATCCCCACCTGGACCAGCACTGCCACCGGCCCCGACCTGAGCCCTGACATGCATCTCGAACGCACCACCACTCAGGCTGGCGCCGACTTGAACCGGCCCCAAAGAGTGAGCCAGAACCACACGGGGCGGCTCCGACACCATCCGGCCCTGAAGAGGTGCTTCGACAGGACCGGGTAACGTCGGAGACCTCGACACGGGCCGGCCCCGACATAGAGAGACCCCGACCGTGACGGGCCCTGTCCCGACCAAGACCGGCACTGGCCCCGACATGCTCTCGAGCGGACCTGCACTCAGGCTGGCGCCGACTTGAACCGGCCCCAAACAGGGGCTCAGACCCACACTGGCGCCTGCGACACCATCCGGCCCTGAAGAGGTGCTTCGACAGGACCGGGTAACGTCGGAGACCTCGACACGGGCCGGCCCCGACATAGACCGACCCCGACCGTGACGGGCCCTGTCCCGACCAAGACCTGCCCCGGCCCCGACATGCATCTCGACCAGAGGCAACATAGAAATCCTCTCGGGCTGGTGCCGACCTTAACCTCCCTGCAGAGGGACCTCGACACGGACCGACCCCGACCGTGACGGCCACTGCCCCGACCAAGACCTCGACCAGGACTGCCACCCGCCCCGACATGGGCCCCGACATGCATCATGGTCGGACCTGCACTCAGGCTGGCGCAGACTTCAACCGGCCCCAAACAGGGGCCCAGACCCACACGGGGTGGCTGCGACACCATCTGGCCCTGAAGAGGTGCCTCGACAGGAACGGGCACCGTCGGGGACTTCGACACTGACCGACCCCGAAATAGACCGACCCCGACCGTGACGGGCACTGTCCCGACCAAGACCGGCATCGGCCCCGACATGTTCTCGACAGCACCTGTACTCAGGCTGGCGCCGACTTGGATGGGCCACAAACATGGGCTCAGACACACACGGGGTGGCTGCGACACCATCCGGCCCTGAATGGGTCCCTCGACAGGAACGGGTAACATCGGAAACCTCGACACGGGCCGGCCCCGACATAGACTGACCCCGACCGTGACTGGCCATTCCCGATCCCCACCTGGACCAGCACTGCCACCGGCCCCGACCTGAGCCCTGACATGCATCTCGAACGCACCACCACTCAGGCT
Organism: Dromaius novaehollandiae; assembly: GCF_036370855.1. Lineage (NCBI taxonomy): Eukaryota > Metazoa > Chordata > Aves > Casuariiformes > Dromaiidae > Dromaius > Dromaius novaehollandiae. The sequence continues at coordinate 82,986,788 of NC_088098.1, read as the reverse complement.
GGCGCCGACTTGAACCGGCCCCAAAGAGTGAGCCAGAACCACACGGGGCGGCTCCGACACCATCCGGCCCTGAAGGGGTCCCTCGGCAGGAACAGGCACCGTCGGGGCCTTCGACACGGGCCCTGCCCCGACCAACAACTCGACCAGGATTGCCACCCGCCCTGACCTGGCCCCGACATGCATCTCGACCGGACCTGCACTCAGGCTGGCGCCGACTTGGACCGGCCCCAAACAGGGGCCCAGAGCCATACTGGGTGACTCCGACACCATCCGGCCCTGAAGCGGTCTCTCGACAGGAACGTGCAATGTTGGGGAGTTCGATAAGGGCCGGTCCCAACCGTGATTGGCAATGCAGAAATCCTCTCGGGCTGGTGCCGACCTAAACCTCCCTGAAAAGGAACCTAGACACGGACCGACCCAGACCGTGACGGGCCCTGTCCCGACCAAGACCTCCACCAGCAACGCCACCGGCACCGAGCTGGGCCCTGACATGCATCTCGACAGGACCTCCACTCAGGCTGGCGCCAACTTGAACCGGCCCCAAACTGGGGCCCAAACCCAAATGGGGTGGCCACGACACCATCTGGCCCTGAAGAGGTGCCTCGACAGGAACGGGCACCGTCGGGGACTTCGACACTGACCGACCCCCACAGTGACGGGCCCTGTCCCGACCACAACCTCGACCAGGACCGGCACCGGCCACGACATGCATCTCGACCAGAAGAAACGCAGAAGCCCTCTCGGGCTGGCGCTGACCTTAACCTCCCTGCAGAGGGACCTCGACACGGGCCTGCCCCGAGATGGACCGATCCCGACCGTGATGGGCCCTGTCCCGACCAAGACCGGCACTGGCCCCGACATGTTCTCGACAGGACCTGTACTCAGGCTGGCGCCGACTTGGACGGGCCACAAACATGGGCTCAGACACACACGGGGTGGCTGCGACACCATCCGGCCCTGAATGGGTCCCTCGACAGGAACGGGCACCGTCGGGGACTTCGACACTGACCGAGCCCGAGAGTGACGGGCCCTGTCCCGACCACAACCTCGACCAGGACCGGCACCGGCCACGACATGCATCTCGACCAGAAGCAACGCAGAAGCCCTCTCGGGCTGGCGCTGACCTTAACCTCCCTGCAGAGGACCTCGACTCGGGCCGGCCCCGACATAGACTGACCCCCGACCGTGACTGGCCATGCCCCGATCCCCACCTGGACCAGCACTGCCACCGGCCCCGACCTGAGCCCTGACATGCATCTCGAACGCACCACCACTCAGGCTGGCGCCGACTTGAACCGGCCCCAAAGAGTGAGCCAGAACCACACGGGGCGGCTCCGACACCATCCGGCCCTGAAGAGGTGCTTCGACAGGACCGGGTAACGTCGGAGACCTCGACACGGGCCGGCCCCGACATAGAGAGACCCCGACCGTGACGGGCCCTGTCCCGACCAAGACCGGCACTGGCCCCGACATGCTCTCGAGCGGACCTGCACTCAGGCTGGCGCCGACTTGAACCGGCCCCAAACAGGGGCTCAGACCCACACTGGCGCCTGCGACACCATCCGGCCCTGAAGAGGTGCTTCGACAGGACCGGGTAACGTCGGAGACCTCGACACGGGCCGGCCCCGACATAGACCGACCCCGACCGTGACGGGCCCTGTCCCGACCAAGACCTGCCCCGGCCCCGACATGCATCTCGACCAGAGGCAACATAGAAATCCTCTCGGGCTGGTGCCGACCTTAACCTCCCTGCAGAGGGACCTCGACACGGACCGACCCCGACCGTGACGGGCCCTGTCCCGACCAAGACCGGCACTGGCCCCGACATGCTCTCGAGCGGACCTGCACTCAGGCTGGCGCCGACTTGAACCGGCCCCAAACAGGGGCTCAGACCCACACTGGCGGCTGCGACACCATCCGGCCCTGAAGAGGTGCCTCGACGGGACCGGGTAACGTCGGAGACCTCGACACGGGCCGGCCCCGACATAGAGAGACCCCGACCGTGACGGGCCCTGTCCAGACCAAGACCTGCCCCAGCCCCGACATGCATCTCGACCAGAGGCAACCTAGAAATCCTCTCGGGCTGGTGCCGACCTTAACCTCCCTGCAGAGGGACCTCGACACGGACCGACCCCGACCGTGACGGCCACTGCCCCGACCAAGACCTCGACCAGGACTGCCACCCGCCCCGACATGGGCCCCGACATGCATCATGGTCGGACCTGCACTCAGGCTGGCGCAGACTTCAACCGGCCCCAAACAGGGGCCCAGACCCACACGGGGTGGCTGCGACACCATCTGGCCCTGAAGAGGTGCCTCGACAGGAACGGGCACCGTCGGGGACTTCGACACTGACCGACCCCGAAATAGACCGACCCCGACCGTGACGGGCACTGTCCCGACCAAGACCGGCATCGGCCCCGACATGTTCTCGACAGCACCTGTACTCAGGCTGGCGCCGACTTGGATGGGCCACAAACATGGGCTCAGACACACACGGGGTGGCTGCGACACCATCCGGCCCTGAATGGGTCCCTCGACAGGAACGGGTAACATCGGAAACCTCGACACGGGCCGGCCCCGACATAGACTGACCCCGACCGTGACTGGCCATTCCCGATCCCCACCTGGACCAGCACTGCCACCGGCCCCGACCTGAGCCCTGACATGCATCTCGAACGCACCACCACTCAGGCTGGCGCCGACTTGAACCGGCCTCAAAGAGTGAGCCAGAACCACACGGGGCGGCTCCGACACCATCCGGCCCTGAAGGGGTCCCTCGGCAGGAACAGGCACCGTCGGGGCCTTCGACACGGGCCCTGCCCCGACCAACAACTCGACCAGGATTGCCACCCGCCCTGACCTGGCCCCGACATGCATCTCGACCGGACCTGCACTCAGGCTGGCGCCGACTTGGACCGGCCCCAAACAGGGGCCCAGAGCCATACTGGGTGACTCCGACACCATCCGGCCCTGAAGCGGTCTCTCGACAGGAACGTGCAATGTCGGGGAGTTCGATAAGGGCCGGTCCCAACCGTGATTGGCAATGCAGAAATCCTCTCGGGCTGGTGCCGACCTAAACCTCCCTGAAAAGGAACCTAGACACGGACCGACCCAGACCGTGACGGGCCCTGTCCCGACCAAGACCTCCACCAGCAACGCCACCGGCACCGAGCTGGGCCCTGACATGCATCTCGACCGGACCTCCACTCAGGCTGGCGCCAACTTGAACCGGCCCCAAACTGGGGCCCAAACCCAAATGGGGTGGCCACGACACCATCCGGCCCTGAAGAGGTCCCTCGACAGGAACGGGTAACGTCGGAGACCTCGACACGGGCCGGCCCCGACATAGACCGACCCCGACCGCGACGGGCCCGGCCCCGACCAGGACCGGCCCCAGCCCCGACATGCATCTCGACCAGAGGCAACACAGAAATGCTCTCGAGCTGGCGCCGACCCTAACCTCCACATGGACCGATCCCGACCGTGATGGGCCCTGTCCCGACCAAGAGCGGCACTGGCCCCGACATGCTCTCGAGCGGACCTGCACTCAGGCTGGCGCCGACTTGAACCGGCCCCAAAGAGGGGCTCAGAGCCACAAGGGGTGGCTGCGACACCATCCGGCCCTGAAGAGGTCCCTCGACAGGAATGGGTAACGTTGGAGACCTCGACACGGGCCGGCCCCGACATAGACCGACCCCGACCGTGACGGGCCCTGTCCCGACCAAGACCTGCCCCAGCCCCGACATGCATCTCGACCAGAGGCAACATAGAAATCCTCTCGGGCTGGTGCCGACCTTAACCTCCCTACAGAGGGACCTCGACACGGACCGACCCCGACCGTGACGGGCCCTGTCCCGACCAAGACCGGCACTGGCCCCGACATGCTCTCGAGCGGACCTCCAGTCAGGCTGGCGCCAACTTGAACCGGCCCCAAACTGGGGCTCAGACACACACGGGGTGGCTGCGACACCATCCGGCCCTGAAGAGGTCCCTCGACGGGAACGGGCACCGTCGGGGCCTTCGATAATGGGCGGCCCCAATCCTGATTGGCCCGGCCCTGACCATGGCCTCGACCAGGGCCGGCACGGGCTCCGACATGCATTTTGATTGGAGCCAGCGTGGAACTCCTCTCGGGCTGGTGCCGACCTTAACCTCCCTGCAGAGGGACCTCGACACGGACTGACCCCGACCTGACGGGCCCTGTCCCGACCAAGACCGGCACTGGCCCCGACATGCTCTCGACCGGACCTGCACTCAGGCTGGCGCCGACATGAACCGGCCCCAAACAGGGACCCAGAGCCACACGGGGTGACTGCGACACCATCTGGCCCTGAAGAGGTGCCTCGACAGGAACGGGCACCGTCGGGGACTTCGACACTGACCGCCCCCCACAGTGACGGGCCCTGTCCCGACCACAACCTCGACCAGGACCGGCACCGGCCACGACATGCATCTCGACCAGAAGAAACGCAGAAGCCCTCTCGGGCTGGCGCTGACCTTAACCTCCCTGCAGAGGGACCTCGACACGGGCCTGCCCCGAGATAGACCGATCCCGACCGTGATGGGCCCTGTCCCGACCAAGACCGGCACTGGCCCCGACATGTTCTCGACAGGACCTGTACTCAGGCTGGCGCCGACTTGGACGGGCCACAAACATGGGCTCAGACACACACGGGGTGGCTGCGACACCATCCGGCCCTGAATGGGTCCCTCGACAGGAACGGGCACCGTCGGGGACTTCGACACTGACCGAGCCCGAGAGTGACGGGCCCTGTCCCGACCACAACCTCGACCAGGACCGGCACCGGCCACGACATGCATCTCGACCAGAAGCAACGCAGAAGCCCTCTCGGGCTGGCGCTGACCTTAACCTCCCTGCAGAGGACCTCGACTCGGGCCGGCCCCGACATAGACTGACCCCCGACCGTGACTGGCCATGCCCCGATCCCCACCTGGACCAGCACTGCCACCGGCCCCGACCTGAGCCCTGACATGCATCTCGAACACACCACCCAGGCTGGCGCCGACTTGAACCGGCCCCAAAGAGTGAGCCAGAACCACACGGGGCGGCTCTGACACCATCCGGCCCTGAAGAGGTGCTTCGACAGGACCGGGTAACGTCGGAGACCTCGACACGGGCCGGCCCCGACATAGAGAGACCCCGACCGTGACGGGCCCTGTCCCGACCAAGACCTGCCCCGGCCCCGACATGCATCTCGACCAGAGGCAACATAGAAATCCTCTCGGGCTGGTGCCGACCTTAACCTCCCTGCAGAGGGACCTCGACACGGACCGACCCCGACCGTGACGGCCACTGCCCCGACCAAGACCTCGACCAGGACTGCCACCCGCCCCGACATGGGCCCCGACATGCATCATGGTCGGACCTGCACTCAGGCTGGCGCAGACTTCAACCGGCCCCAAACAGGGGCCCAGACCCACACGGGGTGGCTGCGACACCATCTGGCCCTGAAGAGGTGCCTCGACAGGAACGGGCACCGTCGGGGACTTCGACACTGACCGACCCCGAAATAGACCGACCCCGACCGTGACGGGCACTGTCCCGACCAAGACCGGCATCGGCCCCGACATGTTCTCGACAGCACCTGTACTCAGGCTGGCGCCGACTTGGATGGGCCACAAACATGGGCTCAGACACACACGGGGTGGCTGCGACACCATCCGGCCCTGAATGGGTCCCTCGACAGGAACGGGTAACATCGGAAACCTCGACACGGGCCGGCCCCGACATAGACTGACCCCGACCGTGACTGGCCATTCCCGATCCCCACCTGGACCAGCACTGCCACCGGCCCCGACCTGAGCCCTGACATGCATCTCGAACGCACCACCACTCAGGCTGGCGCCGACTTGAACCGGCCTCAAAGAGTGAGCCAGAACCACACGGGGCGGCTCCGACACCATCCGGCCCTGAAGGGGTCCCTCGGCAGGAACAGGCACCGTCGGGGCCTTCGACACGGGCCCTGCCCCGACCAACAACTCGACCAGGATTGCCACCCGCCCTGACCTGGCCCCGACATGCATCTCGACCGGACCTGCACTCAGGCTGGCGCCGACTTGGACCGGCCCCAAACAGGGGCCCAGAGCCATACTGGGTGACTCCGACACCATCCGGCCCTGAAGCGGTCTCTCGACAGGAACGTGCAATGTCGGGGAGTTCGATAAGGGCCGGTCCCAACCGTGATTGGCAATGCAGAAATCCTCTCGGGCTGGTGCCGACCTTAACCTCCCTGAAAAGGAACCTAGACACGGACCGACCCAGACCGTGACGGGCCCTGTCCCGACCAAGACCTCCACCAGCAACGCCACCGGCACCGAGCTGGGCCCTGACATGCATCTCGACCGGACCTCCACTCAGGCTGGCGCCAACTTGAACCGGCCCCAAACTGGGGCCCAAACCCAAATGGGGTGGCCACGACACCATCCGGCCCTGAAGAGGTGCTTCGACAGGACCGGGTAACGTCGGAGACCTCGACACGGGCCGGCCCCGACATAGAGAGACCCCGACCGTGACGGGCCCTGTCCCGACCAAGACCTGCCCCGGCCCCGACATGCATCTCGACCAGAGGCAACATAGAAATCCTCTCGGGCTGGTGCCGACCTTAACCTCCCTGCAGAGGGACCTCGACACGGACCGACCCCGACCGTGACGGCCACTGCCCCGACCAAGACCTCGACCAGGACTGCCACCCGCCCCGACATGGGCCCCGACATGCATCATGGTCGGACCTGCACTCAGGCTGGCGCAGACTTCAACCGGCCCCAAACAGGGGCCCAGACCCACACGGGGTGGCTGCGACACCATCTGGCCCTGAAGAGGTGCCTCGACAGGAACGGGCACCGTCGGGGACTTCGACACTGACCGACCCCGAAATAGACCGACCCCGACCGTGACGGGCACTGTCCCGACCAAGACCGGCATCGGCCCCGACATGTTCTCGACAGCACCTGTACTCAGGCTGGCGCCGACTTGGATGGGCCACAAACATGGGCTCAGACACACACGGGGTGGCTGCGACACCATCCGGCCCTGAATGGGTCCCTCGACAGGAACGGGTAACATCGGAAACCTCGACACGGGCCGGCCCCGACATAGACTGACCCCGACCGTGACTGGCCATTCCCGATCCCCACCTGGACCAGCACTGCCACCGGCCCCGACCTGAGCCCTGACATGCATCTCGAACGCACCACCACTCAGGCTGGCGCCGACTTGAACCGGCCTCAAAGAGTGAGCCAGAACCACACGGGGCGGCTCCGACACCATCTGGCCCTGAAGGGGTCCCTCGGCAGGAACAGGCACCGTCGGGGCCTTCGACACGGGCCCTGCCCCGACCAACAACTCGACCAGGATTGCCACCCGCCCTGACCTGGCCCCGACATGCATCTCGACCGGACCTGCACTCAGGCTGGCGCCGACTTGGACCGGCCCCAAACAGGGGCCCAGAGCCATACTGGGTGACTCCGACACCATCCGGCCCTGAAGCGGTCTCTCGACAGGAACGTGCAATGTCGGGGAGTTCGATAAGGGCCGGTCCCAACCGTGATTGGCAATGCAGAAATCCTCTCGGGCTGGTGCCGACCTTAACCTCCCTGAAAAGGAACCTAGACACGGACCGACCCAGACCGTGACGGGCCCTGTCCCGACCAAGACCTCCACCAGCAACGCCACCGGCACCGAGCTGGGCCCTGACATGCATCTCGACCGGACCTCCACTCAGGCTGGCGCCAACTTGAACCGGCCCCAAACTGGGGCCCAAACCCAAATGGGGTGGCCACGACACCACCCGGCCCTGAAGAGGTCCCTCGACAGGAACGGGTAACGTCGGAGACCTCGACACGGGCCGGCCCCGACATAGACCGACCCCGACCGCGACGGGCCCGGCCCCGACCAGGACCGGCCCCAGCCCCGACATGCATCTCGACCAGAGGCAACACAGAAATCCTCTCGAGCTGGCGCCGACCCTAACCTCCACATGGACCGATCCCGACCGTGATGGGCCCTGTCCCGACCAAGAGCGGCACTGGCCCCGACATGCTCTCGAGCGGACCTGCACTCAGGCTGGCGCCGACTTGAACCGGCCCCAAAGAGGGGCTCAGAGCCACAAGGGGTGGCTGCGACACCATCCGGCCCTGAAGAGGTCCCTCGACAGGAATGGGTAACGTTGGAGACCTCGACACGGGCCGGCCCCGACATAGACCGACCCCGACCGTGACGGGCCCTGTCCCGACCAAGACCTGCCCCAGCCCCGACATGCATCTCGACCAGAGGCAACATAGAAATCCTCTCGGGCTGGTGCCGACCTTAACCTCCCTACAGAGGGACCTCGACACGGACCGACCCCGACCGTGACGGGCCCTGTCCCGACCAAGACCGGCACTGGCCCCGACATGCTCTCGAGCGGACCTCCAGTCAGGCTGGCGCCAACTTGAACCGGCCCCAAACAGGGACCCAGAGCCACACGGGGTGACTGCGACACCATCTGGCCCTGAAGAGGTGCCTCGACAGGAACAGGCACCGTCGGGGACTTCGACACTGACCGCCCCCCACAGTGACGGGCCCTGTCCCGACCACAACCTCGACCAGGACCGGCACCGGCCACGACATGCATCTCGACCAGAAGAAACGCAGAAGCCCTCTCGGGCTGGCGCTGACCTTAACCTCCCTGCAGAGGGACCTCGACACGGGCCTGCCCCGAGATAGACCGATCCCGACCGTGATGGGCCCTGTCCCGACCAAGACCGGCACTGGCCCCGACATGTTCTCGACAGGACCTGTACTCAGGCTGGCGCCGACTTGGACGGGCCACAAACATGGGCTCAGACACACACGGGGTGGCTGCGACACCATCCGGCCCTGAATGGGTCCCTCGACAGGAACGGGCACCGTCGGGGACTTCGACACTGACCGAGCCCGAGAGTGACGGGCCCTGTCCCGACCACAACCTCGACCAGGACCGGCACCGGCCACGACATGCATCTCGACCAGAAGCAACGCAGAAGCCCTCTCGGGCTGGCGCTGACCTTAACCTCCCTGCAGAGGACCTCGACTCGGGCCGGCCCCGAAATAGACTGACCCCCGACCGTGACTGGCCATGCCCCGATCCCCACCTGGACCAGCACTGCCACCGGCCCCGACCTGAGCCCTGACATGCATCTCGAACGCACCACCACTCAGGCTGGCGCCGACTTGAACCGGCCCCAAAGAGTGAGCCAGAACCACACGGGGCGGCTCCGACACCATCCGGCCCTGAAGAGGTGCTTCGACAGGACCGGGTAACGTCGGAGACCTCGACACGGGCCGGCCCCGACATAGAGAGACCCCGACCGTGACGGGCCCTGTCCCGACCAAGACCGGCACTGGCCCCGACATGCTCTCGAGCGGACCTGCACTCAGGCTGGCGCCGACTTGAACCGGCCCCAAACAGGGGCTCAGACCCACACTGGCGGCTGCGACACCATCCGGCCCTGAAGAGGTGCTTCGACAGGACCGGGTAACGTCGGAGACCTCGACACGGGCCGGCCCCGACATAGAGAGACCCCGACCGTGACGGGCCCTGTCCCGACCAAGACCTGCCCCGGCCCCGACATGCATCTCGACCAGAGGCAACATAGAAATCCTCTCGGGCTGGTGCCGACCTTAACCTCCCTGCAGAGGGACCTCGACACGGACCGACCCCGACCGTGACGGCCACTGCCCCGACCAAGACCTCGACCAGGACTGCCACCCGCCCCGACATGGGCCCCGACATGCATCATGGTCGGACCTGCACTCAGGCTGGCGCAGACTTCAACCGGCCCCAAACAGGGGCCCAGACCCACACGGGGTGGCTGCGACACCATCTGGCCCTGAAGAGGTGCCTCGACAGGAACGGGCACCGTCGGGGACTTCGACACTGACCGACCCCGAAATAGACCGACCCCGACCGTGACGGGCACTGTCCCGACCAAGACCGGCATCGGCCCCGACATGTTCTCGACAGCACCTGTACTCAGGCTGGCGCCGACTTGGATGGGCCACAAACATGGGCTCAGACACACACGGGGTGGCTGCGACACCATCCGGCCCTGAATGGGTCCCTCGACAGGAACGGGTAACATCGGAAACCTCGACACGGGCCGGCCCCGACATAGACTGACCCCGACCGTGACTGGCCATTCCCGATCCCCACCTGGACCAGCACTGCCACCGGCCCCGACCTGAGCCCTGACATGCATCTCGAACGCACCACCACTCAGGCTGGCGCCGACTTGAACCGGCCTCAAAGAGTGAGCCAGAACCACACGGGGCGGCTCCGACACCATCCGGCCCTGAAGGGGTCCCTCGGCAGGAACAGGCACCGTCGGGGCCTTCGACACGGGCCCTGCCCCGACCAACAACTCGACCAGGATTGCCACCCGCCCTGACCTGGCCCCGACATGCATCTCGACCGGACCTGCACTCAGGCTGGCGCCGACTTGGACCGGCCCCAAACAGGGGCCCAGAGCCATACTGGGTGACTCCGACACCATCCGGCCCTGAAGCGGTCTCTCGACAGGAACGTGCAATGTCGGGGAGTTCGATAAGGGCCGGTCCCAACCGTGATTGGCAATGCAGAAATCCTCTCGGGCTGGTGCCGACCTTAACCTCCCTGAAAAGGAACCTAGACACGGACCGACCCAGACCGTGACGGGCCCTGTCCCGACCAAGACCTCCACCAGCAACGCCACCGGCACCGAGCTGGGCCCTGACATGCATCTCGACCGGACCTCCACTCAGGCTGGCGCCAACTTGAACCGGCCCCAAACTGGGGCCCAAACCCAAATGGGGTGGCCACGACACCATCCGGCCCTGAAGAGGTGCTTCGACAGGACCGGGTAACGTCGGAGACCTCGACACGGGCCGGCCCCGACATAGAGAGACCCCGACCGTGACGGGCCCTGTCCCGACCAAGACCTGCCCCGGCCCCGACATGCATCTCGACCAGAGGCAACATAGAAATCCTCTCGGGCTGGTGCCGACCTTAACCTCCCTGCAGAGGGACCTCGACACGGACCGACCCCGACCGTGACGGCCACTGCCCCGACCAAGACCTCGACCAGGACTGCCACCCGCCCCGACATGGGCCCCGACATGCATCATGGTCGGACCTGCACTCAGGCTGGCGCAGACTTCAACCGGCCCCAAACAGGGGCCCAGACCCACACGGGGTGGCTGCGACACCATCTGGCCCTGAAGAGGTGCCTCGACAGGAACGGGCACCGTCGGGGACTTCGACACTGACCGACCCCGAAATAGACCGACCCCGACCGTGACGGGCACTGTCCCGACCAAGACCGGCATCGGCCCCGACATGTTCTCGACAGCACCTGTACTCAGGCTGGCGCCGACTTGGATGGGCCACAAACATGGGCTCAGACACACACGGGGTGGCTGCGACACCATCCGGCCCTGAATGGGTCCCTCGACAGGAACGGGTAACATCGGAAACCTCGACACGGGCCGGCCCCGACATAGACTGACCCCGACCGTGACTGGCCATTCCCGATCCCCACCTGGACCAGCACTGCCACCGGCCCCGACCTGAGCCCTGACATGCATCTCGAACGCACCACCACTCAGGCTGGCGCCGACTTGAACCGGCCTCAAAGAGTGAGCCAGAACCACACGGGGCGGCTCCGACACCATCTGGCCCTGAAGGGGTCCCTCGGCAGGAACAGGCACCGTCGGGGCCTTCGACACGGGCCCTGCCCCGACCAACAACTCGACCAGGATTGCCACCCGCCCTGACCTGGCCCCGACATGCATCTCGACCGGACCTGCACTCAGGCTGGCGCCGACTTGGACCGGCCCCAAACAGGGGCCCAGAGCCATACTGGGTGACTCCGACACCATCCGGCCCTGAAGCGGTCTCTCGACAGGAACGTGCAATGTCGGGGAGTTCGATAAGGGCCGGTCCCAACCGTGATTGGCAATGCAGAAATCCTCTCGGGCTGGTGCCGACCTTAACCTCCCTGAAAAGGAACCTAGACACGGACCGACCCAGACCGTGACGGGCCCTGTCCCGACCAAGACCTCCACCAGCAACGCCACCGGCACCGAGCTGGGCCCTGACATGCATCTCGACCGGACCTCCACTCAGGCTGGCGCCAACTTGAACCGGCCCCAAACTGGGGCCCAAACCCAAATGGGGTGGCCACGACACCACCCGGCCCTGAAGAGGTCCCTCGACAGGAACGGGTAACGTCGGAGACCTCGACACGGGCCGGCCCCGACATAGACCGACCCCGACCGCGACGGGCCCGGCCCCGACCAGGACCGGCCCCAGCCCCGACATGCATCTCGACCAGAGGCAACACAGAAATCCTCTCGAGCTGGCGCCGACCCTAACCTCCACATGGACCGATCCCGACCGTGATGGGCCCTGTCCCGACCAAGAGCGGCACTGGCCCCGACATGCTCTCGAGCGGACCTGCACTCAGGCTGGCGCCGACTTGAACCGGCCCCAAAGAGGGGCTCAGAGCCACAAGGGGTGGCTGCGACACCATCCGGCCCTGAAGAGGTCCCTCGACAGGAATGGGTAACGTTGGAGACCTCGACACGGGCCGGCCCCGACATAGACCGACCCCGACCGTGACGGGCCCTGTCCCGACCAAGACCTGCCCCAGCCCCGACATGCATCTCGACCAGAGGCAACATAGAAATCCTCTCGGGCTGGTGCCGACCTTAACCTCCCTACAGAGGGACCTCGACACGGACCGACCCCGACCGTGACGGGCCCTGTCCCGACCAAGACCGGCACTGGCCCCGACATGCTCTCGAGCGGACCTCCAGTCAGGCTGGCGCCAACTTGAACCGGCCCCAAACAGGGACCCAGAGCCACACGGGGTGACTGCGACACCATCTGGCCCTGAAGAGGTGCCTCGACAGGAACAGGCACCGTCGGGGACTTCGACACTGACCGCCCCCCACAGTGACGGGCCCTGTCCCGACCACAACCTCGACCAGGACCGGCACCGGCCACGACATGCATCTCGACCAGAAGAAACGCAGAAGCCCTCTCGGGCTGGCGCTGACCTTAACCTCCCTGCAGAGGGACCTCGACACGGGCCTGCCCCGAGATAGACCGATCCCGACCGTGATGGGCCCTGTCCCGACCAAGACCGGCACTGGCCCCGACATGTTCTCGACAGGACCTGTACTCAGGCTGGCGCCGACTTGGACGGGCCACAAACATGGGCTCAGACACACACGGGGTGGCTGCGACACCATCCGGCCCTGAATGGGTCCCTCGACAGGAACGGGCACCGTCGGGGACTTCGACACTGACCGAGCCCGAGAGTGACGGGCCCTGTCCCGACCACAACCTCGACCAGGACCGGCACCGGCCACGACATGCATCTCGACCAGAAGCAACGCAGAAGCCCTCTCGGGCTGGCGCTGACCTTAACCTCCCTGCAGAGGACCTCGACTCGGGCCGGCCCCGAAATAGACTGACCCCCGACCGTGACTGGCCATGCCCCGATCCCCACCTGGACCAGCACTGCCACCGGCCCCGACCTGAGCCCTGACATGCATCTCGAACGCACCACCACTCAGGCTGGCGCCGACTTGAACCGGCCCCAAAGAGTGAGCCAGAACCACACGGGGCGGCTCCGACACCATCCGGCCCTGAAGAGGTGCTTCGACAGGACCGGGTAACGTCGGAGACCTCGACACGGGCCGGCCCCGACATAGAGAGACCCCGACCGTGACGGGCCCTGTCCCGACCAAGACCGGCACTGGCCCCGACATGCTCTCGACCGGACCTGCACTCAGGCTGGCGCCGACTTGAACCGGCCCCAAACAGGGGCTCAGACCCACACTGGCGGCTGCGACACCATCCGGCCCTGAAGAGGTGCTTCGACAGGACCGGGTAACGTCGGAGACCTCGACACGGGCCGGCCCCGACATAGACCGACCCCGACCGTGACGGGCCCTGTCCCGACCAAGACCTGCCCCGGCCCCGACATGCATCTCGACCAGAGGCAACATAGAAATCCTCTCGGGCTGGTGCCGACCTTAACCTCCCTGCAGAGGGACCTCGACACGGACCGACCCCGACCGTGACGGCCACTGCCCCGACCAAGACCTCGACCAGGACTGCCACCCGCCCCGACATGGGCCCCGACATGCATCATGGTCGGACCTGCACTCAGGCTGGCGCAGACTTCAACCGGCCCCAAACAGGGGCCCAGACCCACACGGGGTGGCTGCGACACCATCTGGCCCTGAAGAGGTGCCTCGACAGGAACGGGCACCGTCGGGGACTTCGACACTGACCGACCCCGAAATAGACCGACCCCGACCGTGACGGGCACTGTCCCGACCAAGACCGGCATCGGCCCCGACATGTTCTCGACAGCACCTGTACTCAGGCTGGCGCCGACTTGGATGGGCCACAAACATGGGCTCAGACACACACGGGGTGGCTGCGACACCATCCGGCCCTGAATGGGTCCCTCGACAGGAACGGGTAACATCGGAAACCTCGACACGGGCCGGCCCCGACATAGACTGACCCCGACCGTGACTGGCCATTCCCGATCCCCACCTGGACCAGCACTGCCACCGGCCCCGACCTGAGCCCTGACATGCATCTCGAACGCACCACCACTCAGGCTGGCGCCGACTTGAACCGGCCTCAAAGAGTGAGCCAGAACCACACGGGGCGGCTCCGACACCATCCGGCCCTGAAGGGGTCCCTCGGCAGGAACAGGCACCGTCGGGGCCTTCGACACGGGCCCTGCCCCGACCAACAACTCGACCAGGATTGCCACCCGCCCTGACCTGGCCCCGACATGCATCTCGACCGGACCTGCACTCAGGCTGGCGCCGACTTGGACCGGCCCCAAACAGGGGCCCAGAGCCATACTGGGTGACTCCGACACCATCCGGCCCTGAAGCGGTCTCTCGACAGGAACGTGCAATGTCGGGGAGTTCGATAAGGGCCGGTCCCAACCGTGATTGGCAATGCAGAAATCCTCTCGGGCTGGTGCCGACCTAAACCTCCCTGAAAAGGAACCTAGACACGGACCGACCCAGACCGTGACGGGCCCTGTCCCGACCAAGACCTCCACCAGCAGCGCCACCGGCACCGAGCTGGGCCCTGACATGCATCTCGACCGGACCTCCACTCAGGCTGGCGCCAACTTGAACCGGCCCCAAACTGGGGCCCAAACCCAAAAGGGGTGGCCACGACACCACCCGGCCCTGAAGAGGTCCCTCGACAGGAACGGGTAACGTCGGAGACCTCGACACGGGCCGGCCCCGACATAGACCGACCCCGACCGCGACGGGCCCGGCCCCGACCAGGACCGGCCCCAGCCCCGACATGCATCTCGACCAGAGGCAACACAGAAATCCTCTCGAGCTGGCGCCGACCCTAACCTCCACATGGACCGATCCCGACCGTGATGGGCCCTGTCCCGACCAAGAGCGGCACTGGCCCCGACATGCTCTCGAGCGGACCTGCACTCAGGCTGGCGCCGACTTGAACCGGCCCCAAAGAGGGGCTCAGAGCCACAAGGGGTGGCTGCGACACCATCCGGCCCTGAAGAGGTCCCTCGACAGGAATGGGTAACGTTGGAGACCTCGACACGGGCCGGCCCCGACATAGACCGACCCCGACCGTGACGGGCCCTGTCCCGACCAAGACCTGCCCCAGCCCCGACATGCATCTCGACCAGAGGCAACATAGAAATCCTCTCGGGCTGGTGCCGACCTTAACCTCCCTACAGAGGGACCTCGACACGGACCGACCCCGACCGTGACGGGCCCTGTCCCGACCAAGACCGGCACTGGCCCCGACATGCTCTCGAGCGGACCTCCAGTCAGGCTGGCGCCAACTTGAACCGGCCCCAAACAGGGACCCAGAGCCACACGGGGTGACTGCGACACCATCTGGCCCTGAAGAGGTGCCTCGACAGGAACAGGCACCGTCGGGGACTTCGACACTGACCGCCCCCCACAGTGACGGGCCCTGTCCCGACCACAACCTCGACCAGGACCGGCACCGGCCACGACATGCATCTCGACCAGAAGAAACGCAGAAGCCCTCTCGGGCTGGCGCTGACCTTAACCTCCCTGCAGAGGGACCTCGACACGGGCCTGCCCCGAGATAGACCGATCCCGACCGTGATGGGCCCTGTCCCGACCAAGACCGGCACTGGCCCCGACATGTTCTCGACAGGACCTGTACTCAGGCTGGCGCCGACTTGGACGGGCCACAAACATGGGCTCAGACACACACGGGGTGGCTGCGACACCATCCGGCCCTGAATGGGTCCCTCGACAGGAACGGGCACCGTCGGGGACTTCGACACTGACCGAGCCCGAGAGTGACGGGCCCTGTCCCGACCACAACCTCGACCAGGACCGGCACCGGCCACGACATGCATCTCGACCAGAAGCAACGCAGAAGCCCTCTCGGGCTGGCGCTGACCTTAACCTCCCTGCAGAGGACCTCGACTCGGGCCGGCCCCGAAATAGACTGACCCCCGACCGTGACTGGCCATGCCCCGATCCCCACCTGGACCAGCACTGCCACCGGCCCCGACCTGAGCCCTGACATGCATCTCGAACGCACCACCACTCAGGCTGGCGCCGACTTGAACCGGCCCCAAAGAGTGAGCCAGAACCACACGGGGCGGCTCCGACACCATCCGGCCCTGAAGAGGTGCTTCGACAGGACCGGGTAACGTCGGAGACCTCGACACGGGCCGGCCCCGACATAGAGAGACCCCGACCGTGACGGGCCCTGTCCCGACCAAGACCGGCACTGGCCCCGACATGCTCTCGAGCGGACCTGCACTCAGGCTGGCGCCGACTTGAACCGGCCCCAAACAGGGGCTCAGACCCACACTGGCGGCTGCGACACCATCCGGCCCTGAAGAGGTGCTTCGACAGGACCGGGTAACGTCGGAGACCTCGACACGGGCCGGCCCCGACATAGACCGACCCCGACCGTGACGGGCCCTGTCCCGACCAAGACCTGCCCCGGCCCCGACATGCATCTCGACCAGAGGCAACATAGAAATCCTCTCGGGCTGGTGCCGACCTTAACCTCCCTGCAGAGGGACCTCGACACGGACCGACCCCGACCGTGACGGCCACTGCCCCGACCAAGACCTCGACCAGGACTGCCACCCGCCCCGACATGGGCCCCGACATGCATCATGGTCGGACCTGCACTCAGGCTGGCGCAGACTTCAACCGGCCCCAAACAGGGGCCCAGACCCACACGGGGTGGCTGCGACACCATCTGGCCCTGAAGAGGTGCCTCGACAGGAACGGGCACCGTCGGGGACTTCGACACTGACCGACCCCGAAATAGACCGACCCCGACCGTGACGGGCACTGTCCCGACCAAGACCGGCATCGGCCCCGACATGTTCTCGACAGCACCTGTACTCAGGCTGGCGCCGACTTGGATGGGCCACAAACATGGGCTCAGACACACACGGGGTGGCTGCGACACCATCCGGCCCTGAATGGGTCCCTCGACAGGAACGGGTAACATCGGAAACCTCGACACGGGCCGGCCCCGACATAGACTGACCCCGACCGTGACTGGCCATTCCCGATCCCCACCTGGACCAGCACTGCCACCGGCCCCGACCTGAGCCCTGACATGCATCTCGAACGCACCACCACTCAGGCTGGCGCCGACTTGAACCGGCCCCAAAGAGTGAGCCAGAACCACACGGGGCGGCTCCGACACCATCCGGCCCTGAAGGGGTCCCTCGGCAGGAACAGGCACCGTCGGGGCCTTCGACACGGGCCCTGCCCCGACCAACAACTCGACCAGGATTGCCACCCGCCCTGACCTGGCCCCGACATGCATCTCGACCGGACCTGCACTCAGGCTGGCGCCGACTTGGACCGGCCCCAAACAGGGGCCCAGAGCCATACTGGGTGACTCCGACACCATCCGGCCCTGAAGCGGTCTCTCGACAGGAACGTGCAATGTTGGGGAGTTCGATAAGGGCCGGTCCCAACCGTGATTGGCAATGCAGAAATCCTCTCGGGCTGGTGCCGACCTAAACCTCCCTGAAAAGGAACCTAGACACGGACCGACCCAGACCGTGACGGGCCCTGTCCCGACCAAGACCTCCACCAGCAACGCCACCGGCACCGAGCTGGGCCCTGACATGCATCTCGACCGGACCTCCACTCAGGCTGGCGCCAACTTGAACCGGCCCCAAACTGGGGCCCAAACCCAAATGGGGTGGCCACGACACCATCCGGCCCTGAAGAGGTCCCTCGACAGGAACGGGTAACGTCGGAGACCTCGACACGGGCCGGCCCCGACATAGACCGACCCCGACCGCGACGGGCCCGGCCCCGACCAGGACCGGCCCCAGCCCCGACATGCATCTCGACCAGAGGCAACACAGAAATGCTCTCGAGCTGGCGCCGACCCTAACCTCCACATGGACCGATCCCGACCGTGATGGGCCCTGTCCCGACCAAGAGCGGCACTGGCCCCGACATGCTCTCGAGCGGACCTGCACTCAGGCTGGCGCCGACTTGAACCGGCCCCAAACAGGGGCTCAGAGCCACAAGGGGTGGCTGCGACACCATCCGGCCCTGAAGAGGTCCCTCGACAGGAATGGGTAACGTTGGAGACCTCGACACGGGCCGGCCCCGACATAGACCGACCCCGACCGTGACGGGCCCTGTCCCGACCAAGACCTGCCCCAGCCCCGACATGCATCTCGACCAGAGGCAACATAGAAATCCTCTCGGGCTGGTGCCGACCTTAACCTCCCTACAGAGGGACCTCGACACGGACCGACCCCGACCGTGACGGGCCCTGTCCCGACCAAGACCGGCACTGGCCCCGACATGCTCTCGAGCGGACCTCCAGTCAGGCTGGCGCCAACTTGAACCGGCCCCAAACTGGGGCTCAGACACACACGGGGTG
The DNA here is from genome assembly GCF_036370855.1 of Dromaius novaehollandiae. Lineage (NCBI taxonomy): Eukaryota > Metazoa > Chordata > Aves > Casuariiformes > Dromaiidae > Dromaius > Dromaius novaehollandiae. The sequence goes on along the minus strand of NC_088098.1, from coordinate 82,967,817 downwards.
GCTGCGACACCATCCGGCCCTGAAGAGGTCCCTCGACGGGAACGGGCACCGTCGGGGCCTTCGATAATGGGCGGCCCCAATCCTGATTGGCCCGGCCCTGACCATGGCCTCGACCAGGGCCGGCACGGGCTCCGACATGCATTTTGATTGGAGCCAGCGTGGAACTCCTCTCGGGCTGGTGCCGACCTTAACCTCCCTGCAGAGGGACCTCGACACGGACTGACCCCGACCTGACGGGCCCTGTCCCGACCAAGACCGGCACTGGCCCCGACATGCTCTCGACCGGACCTGCACTCAGGCTGGCGCCGACATGAACCGGCCCCAAACAGGGACCCAGAGCCACACGGGGTGACTGCGACACCATCTGGCCCTGAAGAGGTGCCTCGACAGGAACGGGCACCGTCGGGGACTTCGACACTGACCGACCCCCACAGTGACGGGCCCTGTCCCGACCACAACCTCGACCAGGACCGGCACCGGCCACGACATGCATCTCGACCAGAAGCAACGCAGAAGCCCTCTCGGGCTGGCGCTGACCTTAACCTCCCTGCAGAGGACCTCGACTCGGGCCGGCCCCGACATAGACTGACCCCCGACCGTGACTGGCCATGCCCCGATCCCCACCTGGACCAGCACTGCCACCGGCCCCGACCTGAGCCCTGACATGCATCTCGAACGCACCACCACTCAGGCTGGCGCCGACTTGAACCGGCCCCAAAGAGTGAGCCAGAACCACACGGGGCGGCTCCGACACCATCCGGCCCTGAAGAGGTGCTTCGACAGGACCGGGTAACGTCGGAGACCTCGACACGGGCCGGCCCCGACATAGAGAGACCCCGACCGTGACGGGCCCTGTCCCGACCAAGACCGGCACTGGCCCCGACATGCTCTCGAGCGGACCTGCACTCAGGCTGGCGCCGACTTGAACCGGCCCCAAACAGGGGCTCAGACCCACACTGGCGGCTGCGACACCATCCGGCCCTGAAGAGGTGCTTCGACAGGACCGGGTAACGTCGGAGACCTCGACACGGGCCGGCCCCGACATAGACCGACCCCGACCGTGACGGGCCCTGTCCCGACCAAGACCTGCCCCGGCCCCGACATGCATCTCGACCAGAGGCAACATAGAAATCCTCTCGGGCTGGTGCCGACCTTAACCTCCCTGCAGAGGGACCTCGACACGGACCGACCCCGACCGTGACGGCCACTGCCCCGACCAAGACCTCGACCAGGACTGCCACCCGCCCCGACATGGGCCCCGACATGCATCATGGTCGGACCTGCACTCAGGCTGGCGCAGACTTCAACCGGCCCCAAACAGGGGCCCAGACCCACACGGGGTGGCTGCGACACCATCTGGCCCTGAAGAGGTGCCTCGACAGGAACGGGCACCGTCGGGGACTTCGACACTGACCGACCCCGAAATAGACCGACCCCGACCGTGACGGGCACTGTCCCGACCAAGACCGGCATCGGCCCCGACATGTTCTCGACAGCACCTGTACTCAGGCTGGCGCCGACTTGGATGGGCCACAAACATGGGCTCAGACACACACGGGGTGGCTGCGACACCATCCGGCCCTGAATGGGTCCCTCGACAGGAACGGGTAACATCGGAAACCTCGACACGGGCCGGCCCCGACATAGACTGACCCCGACCGTGACTGGCCATTCCCGATCCCCACCTGGACCAGCACTGCCACCGGCCCCGACCTGAGCCCTGACATGCATCTCGAACGCACCACCACTCAGGCTGGCGCCGACTTGAACCGGCCCCAAAGAGTGAGCCAGAACCACACGGGGCGGCTCCGACACCATCCGGCCCTGAAGGGGTCCCTCGGCAGGAACAGGCACCGTCGGGGCCTTCGACACGGGCCCTGCCCCGACCAACAACTCGACCAGGATTGCCACCCGCCCTGACCTGGCCCCGACATGCATCTCGACCGGACCTGCACTCAGGCTGGCGCCGACTTGGACCGGCCCCAAACAGGGGCCCAGAGCCATACTGGGTGACTCCGACACCATCCGGCCCTGAAGCGGTCTCTCGACAGGAACGTGCAATGTCGGGGAGTTCGATAAGGGCCGGTCCCAACCGTGATTGGCAATGCAGAAATCCTCTCGGGCTGGTGCCGACCTAAACCTCCCTGAAAAGGAACCTAGACACGGACCGACCCAGACCGTGACGGGCCCTGTCCCGACCAAGACCGGCACTGGCCCCGACATGCTCTCGAGCGGACCTGCACTCAGGCTGGCGCCGACTTGAACCGGCCCCAAACAGGGGCTCAGACCCACACTGGCGGCTGCGACACCATCCGGCCCTGAAGAGGTGCTTCGACAGGACCGGGTAACGTCGGAGACCTCGACACGGGCCGGCCCCGACATAGACCGACCCCGACCGTGACGGGCCCTGTCCCGACCAAGACCTGCCCCGGCCCCGACATGCATCTCGACCAGAGGCAACATAGAAATCCTCTCGGGCTGGTGCCGACCTTAACCTCCCTGCAGAGGGACCTCGACACGGACCGACCCCGACCGTGACGGCCACTGCCCCGACCAAGACCTCGACCAGGACTGCCACCCGCCCCGACATGGGCCCCGACATGCATCATGGTCGGACCTGCACTCAGGCTGGCGCAGACTTCAACCGGCCCCAAACAGGGGCCCAGACCCACACGGGGTGGCTGCGACACCATCTGGCCCTGAAGAGGTGCCTCGACAGGAACGGGCACCGTCGGGGACTTCGACACTGACCGACCCCGAAATAGACCGACCCCGACCGTGACGGGCACTGTCCCGACCAAGACCGGCATCGGCCCCGACATGTTCTCGACAGCACCTGTACTCAGGCTGGCGCCGACTTGGATGGGCCACAAACATGGGCTCAGACACACACGGGGTGGCTGCGACACCATCCGGCCCTGAATGGGTCCCTCGACAGGAACGGGTAACATCGGAAACCTCGACACGGGCCGGCCCCGACATAGACTGACCCCGACCGTGACTGGCCATTCCCGATCCCCACCTGGACCAGCACTGCCACCGGCCCCGACCTGAGCCCTGACATGCATCTCGAACGCACCACCACTCAGGCTGGCGCCGACTTGAACCGGCCCCAAAGAGTGAGCCAGAACCACACGGGGCGGCTCCGACACCATCCGGCCCTGAAGGGGTCCCTCGGCAGGAACAGGCACCGTCGGGGCCTTCGACACGGGCCCTGCCCCGACCAACAACTCGACCAGGATTGCCACCCGCCCTGACCTGGCCCCGACATGCATCTCGACCGGACCTGCACTCAGGCTGGCGCCGACTTGGACCGGCCCCAAACAGGGGCCCAGAGCCATACTGGGTGACTCCGACACCATCCGGCCCTGAAGCGGTCTCTCGACAGGAACGTGCAATGTTGGGGAGTTCGATAAGGGCCGGTCCCAACCGTGATTGGCAATGCAGAAATCCTCTCGGGCTGGTGCCGACCTAAACCTCCCTGAAAAGGAACCTAGACACGGACCGACCCAGACCGTGACGGGCCCTGTCCCGACCAAGACCTCCACCAGCAACGCCACCGGCACCGAGCTGGGCCCTGACATGCATCTCGACCGGACCTCCACTCAGGCTGGCGCCAACTTGAACCGGCCCCAAACTGGGGCCCAAACCCAAATGGGGTGGCCACGACACCATCCGGCCCTGAAGAGGTCCCTCGACAGGAACGGGTAACGTCGGAGACCTCGACACGGGCCGGCCCCGACATAGACCGACCCGACCGCGACGGGCCCGGCCCCGACCAGGACCGGCCCCAGCCCCGACATGCATCTCGACCAGAGGCAACACAGAAATCCTCTCGAGCTGGCGCCGACCCTAACCTCCCTACAGAGGGACCTCGACACGGACCGACCCCGACCGTGACGGGCCCTGTCCCGACCAAGACCGGCACTGGCCCCGACATGCTCTCGAGCGGACCTCCAGTCAGGCTGGCGCCAACTTGAACCGGCCCCAAACTGGGGCTCAGACACACACGGGGTGGCTGCGACACCATCCGGCCCTGAAGAGGTCCCTCGACGGGAACGGGCACCGTCGGGGCCTTCGATAATGGGCGGCCCCAATCCTGATTGGCCCGGCCCTGACCATGGCCTCGACCAGGGCCGGCACGGGCTCCGACATGCATTTTGATTGGAGCCAGCGTGGAACTCCTCTCGGGCTGGTGCCGACCTTAACCTCCCTGCAGAGGGACCTCGACACGGACTGACCCCGACCTGACGGGCCCTGTCCCGACCAAGACCGGCACTGGCCCCGACATGCTCTCGACCGGACCTGCACTCAGGCTGGCGCCGACTTGAACCGGCCCCAAACAGGGACCCAGAGCCACACGGGGTGACTGCGACACCATCTGGCCCTGAAGAGGTGCCTCGACAGGAACGGGCACCGTCGGGGACTTCGACACTGACCGACCCCCACAGTGACGGGCCCTGTCCCGACCACAACCTCGACCAGGACCGGCACCGGCCACGACATGCATCTCGACCAGAAGAAACGCAGAAGCCCTCTCGGGCTGGCGCTGACCTTAACCTCCCTGCAGAGGGACCTCGACACGGGCCTGCCCCGAGATAGACCGATCCCAACCGTGATGGGCCCTGTCCCGACCAAGACCGGCACTGGCCCCGACATGTTCTCGACAGGACCTGTACTCAGGCTGGCGCCGACTTGGACGGGCCACAAACATGGGCTCAGACACACACGGGGTGGCTGCGACACCATCCGGCCCTGAATGGGTCCCTCGACAGGAACGGGCACCGTCGGGGACTTCGACACTGACCGAGCCCGAGAGTGACGGGCCCTGTCCCGACCACAACCTCGACCAGGACCGGCACCGGCCACGACATGCATCTCGACCAGAAGCAACGCAGAAGCCCTCTCGGGCTGGCGCTGACCTTAACCTCCCTGCAGAGGACCTCGACTCGGGCCGGCCCCGAAATAGACTGACCCCCGACCGTGACTGGCCATGCCCCGATCCCCACCTGGACCAGCACTGCCACCGGCCCCGACCTGAGCCCTGACATGCATCTCGAACGCACCACCACTCAGGCTGGCGCCGACTTGAACCGGCCCCAAAGAGTGAGCCAGAACCACACGGGGCGGCTCCGACACCATCCGGCCCTGAAGAGGTGCTTCGACAGGACCGGGTAACGTCGGAGACCTCGACACGGGCCGGCCCCGACATAGAGAGACCCCGACCGTGACGGGCCCTGTCCCGACCAAGACCGGCACTGGCCCCGACATGCTCTCGAGCGGACCTGCACTCAGGCTGGCGCCGACTTGAACCGGCCCCAAACAGGGGCTCAGACCCACACTGGCGGCTGCGACACCATCCGGCCCTGAAGAGGTGCTTCGACAGGACCGGGTAACGTCGGAGACCTCGACACGGGCCGGCCCCGACATAGACCGACCCCGACCGTGACGGGCCCTGTCCCGACCAAGACCTGCCCCGGCCCCGACATGCATCTCGACCAGAGGCAACATAGAAATCCTCTCGGGCTGGTGCCGACCTTAACCTCCCTGCAGAGGGACCTCGACACGGACCGACCCCGACCGTGACGGCCACTGCCCCGACCAAGACCTCGACCAGGACTGCCACCCGCCCCGACATGGGCCCCGACATGCATCATGGTCGGACCTGCACTCAGGCTGGCGCAGACTTCAACCGGCCCCAAACAGGGGCCCAGACCCACACGGGGTGGCTGCGACACCATCTGGCCCTGAAGAGGTGCCTCGACAGGAACGGGCACCGTCGGGGACTTCGACACTGACCGACCCCGAAATAGACCGACCCCGACCGTGACGGGCACTGTCCCGACCAAGACCGGCATCGGCCCCGACATGTTCTCGACAGCACCTGTACTCAGGCTGGCGCCGACTTGGATGGGCCACAAACATGGGCTCAGACACACACGGGGTGGCTGCGACACCATCCGGCCCTGAATGGGTCCCTCGACAGGAACGGGTAACATCGGAAACCTCGACACGGGCCGGCCCCGACATAGACTGACCCCGACCGTGACTGGCCATTCCCGATCCCCACCTGGACCAGCACTGCCACCGGCCCCGACCTGAGCCCTGACATGCATCTCGAACGCACCACCACTCAGGCTGGCGCCGACTTGAACCGGCCCCAAAGAGTGAGCCAGAACCACACGGGGCGGCTCCGACACCATCCGGCCCTGAAGGGGTCCCTCGGCAGGAACAGGCACCGTCGGGGCCTTCGACACGGGCCCTGCCCCGACCAACAACTCGACCAGGATTGCCACCCGCCCTGACCTGGCCCCGACATGCATCTCGACCGGACCTGCACTCAGGCTGGCGCCGACTTGGACCGGCCCCAAACAGGGGCCCAGAGCCATACTGGGTGACTCCGACACCATCCGGCCCTGAAGCGGTCTCTCGACAGGAACGTGCAATGTCGGGGAGTTCGATAAGGGCCGGTCCCAACCGTGATTGGCAATGCAGAAATCCTCTCGGGCTGGTGCCGACCTAAACCTCCCTGAAAAGGAACCTAGACACGGACCGACCCAGACCGTGACGGGCCCTGTCCCGACCAAGACCTCCACCAGCAACGCCACCGGCACCGAGCTGGGCCCTGACATGCATCTCGACCGGACCTCCACTCAGGCTGGCGCCAACTTGAACCGGCCCCAAACTGGGGCCCAAACCCAAATGGGGTGGCCACGACACCATCTGGCCCTGAAGAGGTGCCTCGACAGGAACGGGCACCGTCGGGGACTTCGACACTGACCGACCCCCACAGTGACGGGCCCTGTCCCGACCACAACCTCGACCAGGACCGGCACCGGCCACGACATGCATCTCGACCAGAAGAAACGCAGAAGCCCTCTCGGGCTGGCGCTGACCTTAACCTCCCTGCAGAGGGACCTCGACACGGGCCTGCCCCGAGATAGACCGATCCCGACCGTGATGGGCCCTGTCCCGACCAAGACCGGCACTGGCCCCGACATGTTCTCGACAGGACCTGTACTCAGGCTGGCGCCGACTTGGACGGGCCACAAACATGGGCTCAGACACACACGGGGTGGCTGCGACACCATCCGGCCCTGAATGGGTCCCTCGACAGGAACGGGCACCGTCGGGGACTTCGACACTGACCGATCCCGAGAGTGACGGGCCCTGTCCCGACCACAACCTCGACCAGGACCGGCACCGGCCACGACATGCATCTCGACCAGAAGCAACGCAGAAGCCCTCTCGGGCTGGCGCTGACCTTAACCTCCCTGCAGAGGACCTCGACTCGGGCCGGCCCCGACATAGACTGACCCCCGACCGTGACTGGCCATGCCCCGATCCCCACCTGGACCAGCACTGCCACCGGCCCCGACCTGAGCCCTGACATGCATCTCGAACGCACCACCACTCAGGCTGGCGCCGACTTGAACCGGCCCCAAACAGTGAGCCAGAACCACACGGGGCGGCTCCGACACCATCCGGCCCTGAAGAGGTGCTTCGACAGGACCGGGTAACGTCGGAGACCTCGACACGGGCCGGCCCCGACATAGAGAGACCCCGACCGTGACGGGCCCTGTCCCGACCAAGACCGGCACTGGCCCCGACATGCTCTCGAGCGGACCTGCACTCAGGCTGGCGCCGACTTGAACCGGCCCCAAACAGGGGCTCAGACCCACACTGGCGGCTGCGACACCATCCGGCCCTGAAGAGGTGCTTCGACAGGACCGGGTAACGTCGGAGACCTCGACACGGGCCGGCCCCGACATAGACCGACCCCGACCGTGACGGGCCCTGTCCCGACCAAGACCTGCCCCGGCCCCGACATGCATCTCGACCAGAGGCAACCTAGAAATCCTCTCGGGCTGGTGCCGACCTTAACCTCCCTGCAGAGGGACCTCGACACGGACCGACCCCGACCGTGACGGCCACTGCCCCGACCAAGACCTCGACCAGGACTGCCACCCGCCCCGACATGGGCCCCGACATGCATCATGGTCGGACCTGCACTCAGGCTGGCGCAGACTTCAACCGGCCCCAAACAGGGGCCCAGACCCACACGGGGTGGCTGCGACACCATCTGGCCCTGAAGAGGTGCCTCGACAGGAACGGGCACCGTCGGGGACTTCGACACTGACCGACCCCGAAATAGACCGACCCCGACCGTGACGGGCACTGTCCCGACCAAGACCGGCATCGGCCCCGACATGTTCTCGACAGCACCTGTACTCAGGCTGGCGCCGACTTGGATGGGCCACAAACATGGGCTCAGACACACACGGGGTGGCTGCGACACCATCCGGCCCTGAATGGGTCCCTCGACAGGAACGGGTAACATCGGAAACCTCGACACGGGCCGGCCCCGACATAGACTGACCCCGACCGTGACTGGCCATTCCCGATCCCCACCTGGACCAGCACTGCCACCGGCCCCGACCTGAGCCCTGACATGCATCTCGAACGCACCACCACTCAGGCTGGCGCCGACTTGAACCGGCCTCAAAGAGTGAGCCAGAACCACACGGGGCGGCTCCGACACCATCCGGCCCTGAAGGGGTCCCTCGGCAGGAACAGGCACCGTCGGGGCCTTCGACACGGGCCCTGCCCCGACCAACAACTCGACCAGGATTGCCACCCGCCCTGACCTGGCCCCGACATGCATCTCGACCGGACCTGCACTCAGGCTGGCGCCGACTTGGACCGGCCCCAAACAGGGGCCCAGAGCCATACTGGGTGACTCCGACACCATCCGGCCCTGAAGCGGTCTCTCGACAGGAACGTGCAATGTCGGGGAGTTCGATAAGGGCCGGTCCCAACCGTGATTGGCAATGCAGAAATCCTCTCGGGCTGGTGCCGACCTAAACCTCCCTGAAAAGGAACCTAGACACGGACCGACCCAGACCGTGACGGGCCCTGTCCCGACCAAGACCGGCACTGGCCCCGACATGCTCTCGAGCGGACCTGCACTCAGGCTGGCGCCGACTTGAACCGGCCCCAAACAGGGGCTCAGACCCACACTGGCGGCTGCGACACCATCCGGCCCTGAAGAGGTGCTTCGACAGGACCGGGTAACGTCGGAGACCTCGACACGGGCCGGCCCCGACATAGACCGACCCCGACCGTGACGGGCCCTGTCCCGACCAAGACCTGCCCCGGCCCCGACATGCATCTCGACCAGAGGCAACATAGAAATCCTCTCGGGCTGGTGCCGACCTTAACCTCCCTGCAGAGGGACCTCGACACGGACCGACCCCGACCGTGACGGCCACTGCCCCGACCAAGACCTCGACCAGGACTGCCACCCGCCCCGACATGGGCCCCGACATGCATCATGGTCGGACCTGCACTCAGGCTGGCGCAGACTTCAACCGGCCCCAAACAGGGGCCCAGACCCACACGGGGTGGCTGCGACACCATCTGGCCCTGAAGAGGTGCCTCGACAGGAACGGGCACCGTCGGGGACTTCGACACTGACCGACCCCGAAATAGACCGACCCCGACCGTGACGGGCACTGTCCCGACCAAGACCGGCATCGGCCCCGACATGTTCTCGACAGCACCTGTACTCAGGCTGGCGCCGACTTGGATGGGCCACAAACATGGGCTCAGACACACACGGGGTGGCTGCGACACCATCCGGCCCTGAATGGGTCCCTCGACAGGAACGGGTAACATCGGAAACCTCGACACGGGCCGGCCCCGACATAGACTGACCCCGACCGTGACTGGCCATTCCCGATCCCCACCTGGACCAGCACTGCCACCGGCCCCGACCTGAGCCCTGACATGCATCTCGAACGCACCACCACTCAGGCTGGCGCCGACTTGAACCGGCCCCAAAGAGTGAGCCAGAACCACACGGGGCGGCTCCGACACCATCCGGCCCTGAAGGGGTCCCTCGGCAGGAACAGGCACCGTCGGGGCCTTCGACACGGGCCCTGCCCCGACCAACAACTCGACCAGGATTGCCACCCGCCCTGACCTGGCCCCGACATGCATCTCGACCGGACCTGCACTCAGGCTGGCGCCGACTTGGACCGGCCCCAAACAGGGGCCCAGAGCCATACTGGGTGACTCCGACACCATCCGGCCCTGAAGCGGTCTCTCGACAGGAACGTGCAATGTTGGGGAGTTCGATAAGGGCCGGTCCCAACCGTGATTGGCAATGCAGAAATCCTCTCGGGCTGGTGCCGACCTAAACCTCCCTGAAAAGGAACCTAGACACGGACCGACCCAGACCGTGACGGGCCCTGTCCCGACCAAGACCTCCACCAGCAACGCCACCGGCACCGAGCTGGGCCCTGACATGCATCTCGACCGGACCTCCACTCAGGCTGGCGCCAACTTGAACCGGCCCCAAACTGGGGCCCAAACCCAAATGGGGTGGCCACGACACCATCCGGCCCTGAAGAGGTCCCTCGACAGGAACGGGTAACGTCGGAGACCTCGACACGGGCCGGCCCCGACATAGACCGACCCGACCGCGACGGGCCCGGCCCCGACCAGGACCGGCCCCAGCCCCGACATGCATCTCGACCAGAGGCAACACAGAAATCCTCTCGAGCTGGCGCCGACCCTAACCTCCCTACAGAGGGACCTCGACACGGACCGACCCCGACCGTGACGGGCCCTGTCCCGACCAAGACCGGCACTGGCCCCGACATGCTCTCGAGCGGACCTCCAGTCAGGCTGGCGCCAACTTGAACCGGCCCCAAACTGGGGCTCAGACACACACGGGGTGGCTGCGACACCATCCGGCCCTGAAGAGGTCCCTCGACGGGAACGGGCACCGTCGGGGCCTTCGATAATGGGCGGCCCCAATCCTGATTGGCCCGGCCCTGACCATGGCCTCGACCAGGGCCGGCACGGGCTCCGACATGCATTTTGATTGGAGCCAGCGTGGAACTCCTCTCGGGCTGGTGCCGACCTTAACCTCCCTGCAGAGGGACCTCGACACGGACTGACCCCGACCTGACGGGCCCTGTCCCGACCAAGACCGGCACTGGCCCCGACATGCTCTCGACCGGACCTGCACTCAGGCTGGCGCCGACTTGAACCGGCCCCAAACAGGGACCCAGAGCCACACGGGGTGACTGCGACACCATCTGGCCCTGAAGAGGTGCCTCGACAGGAACGGGCACCGTCGGGGACTTCGACACTGACCGACCCCCACAGTGACGGGCCCTGTCCCGACCACAACCTCGACCAGGACCGGCACCGGCCACGACATGCATCTCGACCAGAAGAAACGCAGAAGCCCTCTCGGGCTGGCGCTGACCTTAACCTCCCTGCAGAGGGACCTCGACACGGGCCTGCCCCGAGATAGACCGATCCCAACCGTGATGGGCCCTGTCCCGACCAAGACCGGCACTGGCCCCGACATGTTCTCGACAGGACCTGTACTCAGGCTGGCGCCGACTTGGACGGGCCACAAACATGGGCTCAGACACACACGGGGTGGCTGCGACACCATCCGGCCCTGAATGGGTCCCTCGACAGGAACGGGCACCGTCGGGGACTTCGACACTGACCGAGCCCGAGAGTGACGGGCCCTGTCCCGACCACAACCTCGACCAGGACCGGCACCGGCCACGACATGCATCTCGACCAGAAGCAACGCAGAAGCCCTCTCGGGCTGGCGCTGACCTTAACCTCCCTGCAGAGGACCTCGACTCGGGCCGGCCCCGAAATAGACTGACCCCCGACCGTGACTGGCCATGCCCCGATCCCCACCTGGACCAGCACTGCCACCGGCCCCGACCTGAGCCCTGACATGCATCTCGAACGCACCACCACTCAGGCTGGCGCCGACTTGAACCGGCCCCAAAGAGTGAGCCAGAACCACACGGGGCGGCTCCGACACCATCCGGCCCTGAAGAGGTGCTTCGACAGGACCGGGTAACGTCGGAGACCTCGACACGGGCCGGCCCCGACATAGAGAGACCCCGACCGTGACGGGCCCTGTCCCGACCAAGACCGGCACTGGCCCCGACATGCTCTCGAGCGGACCTGCACTCAGGCTGGCGCCGACTTGAACCGGCCCCAAACAGGGGCTCAGACCCACACTGGCGGCTGCGACACCATCCGGCCCTGAAGAGGTGCTTCGACAGGACCGGGTAACGTCGGAGACCTCGACACGGGCCGGCCCCGACATAGACCGACCCCGACCGTGACGGGCCCTGTCCCGACCAAGACCTGCCCCGGCCCCGACATGCATCTCGACCAGAGGCAACATAGAAATCCTCTCGGGCTGGTGCCGACCTTAACCTCCCTGCAGAGGGACCTCGACACGGACCGACCCCGACCGTGACGGCCACTGCCCCGACCAAGACCTCGACCAGGACTGCCACCCGCCCCGACATGGGCCCCGACATGCATCATGGTCGGACCTGCACTCAGGCTGGCGCAGACTTCAACCGGCCCCAAACAGGGGCCCAGACCCACACGGGGTGGCTGCGACACCATCTGGCCCTGAAGAGGTGCCTCGACAGGAACGGGCACCGTCGGGGACTTCGACACTGACCGACCCCGAAATAGACCGACCCCGACCGTGACGGGCACTGTCCCGACCAAGACCGGCATCGGCCCCGACATGTTCTCGACAGCACCTGTACTCAGGCTGGCGCCGACTTGGATGGGCCACAAACATGGGCTCAGACACACACGGGGTGGCTGCGACACCATCCGGCCCTGAATGGGTCCCTCGACAGGAACGGGTAACATCGGAAACCTCGACACGGGCCGGCCCCGACATAGACTGACCCCGACCGTGACTGGCCATTCCCGATCCCCACCTGGACCAGCACTGCCACCGGCCCCGACCTGAGCCCTGACATGCATCTCGAACGCACCACCACTCAGGCTGGCGCCGACTTGAACCGGCCCCAAAGAGTGAGCCAGAACCACACGGGGCGGCTCCGACACCATCCGGCCCTGAAGGGGTCCCTCGGCAGGAACAGGCACCGTCGGGGCCTTCGACACGGGCCCTGCCCCGACCAACAACTCGACCAGGATTGCCACCCGCCCTGACCTGGCCCCGACATGCATCTCGACCGGACCTGCACTCAGGCTGGCGCCGACTTGGACCGGCCCCAAACAGGGGCCCAGAGCCATACTGGGTGACTCCGACACCATCCGGCCCTGAAGCGGTCTCTCGACAGGAACGTGCAATGTCGGGGAGTTCGATAAGGGCCGGTCCCAACCGTGATTGGCAATGCAGAAATCCTCTCGGGCTGGTGCCGACCTAAACCTCCCTGAAAAGGAACCTAGACACGGACCGACCCAGACCGTGACGGGCCCTGTCCCGACCAAGACCTCCACCAGCAACGCCACCGGCACCGAGCTGGGCCCTGACATGCATCTCGACCGGACCTCCACTCAGGCTGGCGCCAACTTGAACCGGCCCCAAACTGGGGCCCAAACCCAAATGGGGTGGCCACGACACCATCTGGCCCTGAAGAGGTGCCTCGACAGGAACGGGCACCGTCGGGGACTTCGACACTGACCGACCCCCACAGTGACGGGCCCTGTCCCGACCACAACCTCGACCAGGACCGGCACCGGCCACGACATGCATCTCGACCAGAAGAAACGCAGAAGCCCTCTCGGGCTGGCGCTGACCTTAACCTCCCTGCAGAGGGACCTCGACACGGGCCTGCCCCGAGATAGACCGATCCCGACCGTGATGGGCCCTGTCCCGACCAAGACCGGCACTGGCCCCGACATGTTCTCGACAGGACCTGTACTCAGGCTGGCGCCGACTTGGACGGGCCACAAACATGGGCTCAGACACACACGGGGTGGCTGCGACACCATCCGGCCCTGAATGGGTCCCTCGACAGGAACGGGCACCGTCGGGGACTTCGACACTGACCGATCCCGAGAGTGACGGGCCCTGTCCCGACCACAACCTCGACCAGGACCGGCACCGGCCACGACATGCATCTCGACCAGAAGCAACGCAGAAGCCCTCTCGGGCTGGCGCTGACCTTAACCTCCCTGCAGAGGACCTCGACTCGGGCCGGCCCCGACATAGACTGACCCCCGACCGTGACTGGCCATGCCCCGATCCCCACCTGGACCAGCACTGCCACCGGCCCCGACCTGAGCCCTGACATGCATCTCGAACGCACCACCACTCAGGCTGGCGCCGACTTGAACCGGCCCCAAACAGTGAGCCAGAACCACACGGGGCGGCTCCGACACCATCCGGCCCTGAAGAGGTGCTTCGACAGGACCGGGTAACGTCGGAGACCTCGACACGGGCCGGCCCCGACATAGAGAGACCCCGACCGTGACGGGCCCTGTCCCGACCAAGACCGGCACTGGCCCCGACATGCTCTCGAGCGGACCTGCACTCAGGCTGGCGCCGACTTGAACCGGCCCCAAACAGGGGCTCAGACCCACACTGGCGGCTGCGACACCATCCGGCCCTGAAGAGGTGCTTCGACAGGACCGGGTAACGTCGGAGACCTCGACACGGGCCGGCCCCGACATAGACCGACCCCGACCGTGACGGGCCCTGTCCCGACCAAGACCTGCCCCGGCCCCGACATGCATCTCGACCAGAGGCAACCTAGAAATCCTCTCGGGCTGGTGCCGACCTTAACCTCCCTGCAGAGGGACCTCGACACGGACCGACCCCGACCGTGACGGCCACTGCCCCGACCAAGACCTCGACCAGGACTGCCACCCGCCCCGACATGGGCCCCGACATGCATCATGGTCGGACCTGCACTCAGGCTGGCGCAGACTTCAACCGGCCCCAAACAGGGGCCCAGACCCACACGGGGTGGCTGCGACACCATCTGGCCCTGAAGAGGTGCCTCGACAGGAACGGGCACCGTCGGGGACTTCGACACTGACCGACCCCGAAATAGACCGACCCCGACCGTGACGGGCACTGTCCCGACCAAGACCGGCATCGGCCCCGACATGTTCTCGACAGCACCTGTACTCAGGCTGGCGCCGACTTGGATGGGCCACAAACATGGGCTCAGACACACACGGGGTGGCTGCGACACCATCCGGCCCTGAATGGGTCCCTCGACAGGAACGGGTAACATCGGAAACCTCGACACGGGCCGGCCCCGACATAGACTGACCCCGACCGTGACTGGCCATTCCCGATCCCCACCTGGACCAGCACTGCCACCGGCCCCGACCTGAGCCCTGACATGCATCTCGAACGCACCACCACTCAGGCTGGCGCCGACTTGAACCGGCCTCAAAGAGTGAGCCAGAACCACACGGGGCGGCTCCGACACCATCCGGCCCTGAAGGGGTCCCTCGGCAGGAACAGGCACCGTCGGGGCCTTCGACACGGGCCCTGCCCCGACCAACAACTCGACCAGGATTGCCACCCGCCCTGACCTGGCCCCGACATGCATCTCGACCGGACCTGCACTCAGGCTGGCGCCGACTTGGACCGGCCCCAAACAGGGGCCCAGAGCCATACTGGGTGACTCCGACACCATCCGGCCCTGAAGCGGTCTCTCGACAGGAACGTGCAATGTCGGGGAGTTCGATAAGGGCCGGTCCCAACCGTGATTGGCAATGCAGAAATCCTCTCGGGCTGGTGCCGACCTAAACCTCCCTGAAAAGGAACCTAGACACGGACTGACCCAGACCGTGACGGGCCCTGTCCCGACCAAGATCTCCACCAGCAACGCCACCGGCACCGAGCTGGGCCCTGACATGCATCTCGACCGGACCTCCACTCAGGCTGGCGCCAACTTGAACCGGCCCCAAACTGGGGCCCAAACCCAAATGGGGTGGCCACGACACCATCCGGCCCTGAAGAGGTCCCTCGACAGGAACGGGTAACGTCGGAGACCTCGACACGGGCCGGCCCCGACATAGACCGACCCCGACCGCGACGGGCCCGGCCCCGACCAGGACCGGCCCCAGCCCCGACATGCATCTCGACCAGAGGCAACACAGAAATCCTCTCGAGCTGGCGCCGACCCTAACCTCCACATGGACCGATCCCGACCGTGATGGGCCCTGTCCCGACCAAGAGCGGCACTGGCCCCGACATGCTCTCGAGCGGACCTGCACTCAGGCTGGCGCCGACTTGAACCGGCCCCAAAGAGGGGCTCAGAGCCACAAGGGGTGGCTGCGACACCATCCGGCCCTGAAGAGGTCCCTCGACGGGAACGGGCACCGTCGGGGCCTTCGATAATGGGCGGCCCCAATCCTGATTGGCCCGGCCCTGACCATGGCCTCGACCAGGGCCGGCACGGGCTCCGACATGCATTTTGATTGGAGCCAGCGTGGAACTCCTCTCGGGCTGGTGCCGACCTTAACCTCCCTGCAGAGGGACCTCGACACGGACTGACCCCGACCTGACGGGCCCTGTCCCGACCAAGACCGGCACTGGCCCCGACATGCTCTCGACCGGACCTGCACTCAGGCTGGCGCCGACATGAACCGGCCCCAAACAGGGACCCAGAGCCACACGGGGTGACTGCGACACCATCTGGCCCTGAAGAGGTGCCTCGACAGGAACGGGCACCGTCGGGGACTTCGACACTGACCGCCCCCCACAGTGACGGGCCCTGTCCCGACCACAACCTCGACCAGGACCGGCACCGGCCACGACATGCATCTCGACCAGAAGCAACGCAGAAGCCCTCTCGGGCTGGCGCTGACCTTAACCTCCCTGCAGAGGGACCTCGACACGGGCCTGCCCCGAGATAGACCGATCCCGACCGTGATGGGCCCTGTCCCGACCAAGACCGGCACTGGCCCCGACATGTTCTCGACAGGACCTGTACTCAGGCTGGCGCCGACTTGGACGGGCCACAAACATGGGCTCAGACACACACGGGGTGGCTGCGACACCATCCGGCCCTGAATGGGTCCCTCGACAGGAACGGGCACCGTCGGGGACTTCGACACTGACCGATCCCGAGAGTGACGGGCCCTGTCCCGACCACAACCTCGACCAGGACCGGCACCGGCCACGACATGCATCTCGACCAGAAGCAACGCAGAAGCCCTCTCGGGCTGGCGCTGACCTTAACCTCCCTGCAGAGGACCTCGACTCGGGCCGGCCCCGACATAGACTGACCCCCGACCGTGACTGGCCATGCCCCGATCCCCACCTGGACCAGCACTGCCACCGGCCCCGACCTGAGCCCTGACATGCATCTCGAACGCACCACCACTCAGGCTGGCGCCGACTTGAACCGGCCCCAAAGAGTGAGCCAGAACCACACGGGGCGGCTCCGACACCATCCGGCCCTGAAGAGGTGCTTCGACAGGACCGGGTAACGTCGGAGACCTCGACACGGGCCGGCCCCGACATAGAGAGACCCCGACCGTGACGGGCCCTGTCCCGACCAAGACCGGCACTGGCCCCGACATGCTCTCGAGCGGACCTGCACTCAGGCTGGCGCCGACTTGAACCGGCCCCAAACAGGGGCTCAGACCCACACTGGCGGCTGCGACACCATCCGGCCCTGAAGAGGTGCCTCGACGGGACCGGGTAACGTCGGAGACCTCGACACGGGCCGGCCCCGACATAGAGAGACCCCGACCGTGACGGGCCCTGTCCCGACCAAGAGCGGCACTGGCCCCGACATGCTCTCGAGCGGACCTGCACTCAGGCTGGCGCCGACTTGAACCGGCCCCAAACAGGGGCTCAGACCCACACTGGCGGCTGCGACACCATCCGGCCCTGAAGAGGTGCCTCGACGGGACCGGGTAACGTCGGAGACCTCGACACGGGCCGGCCCCGACATAGAGAGACCCCGACCGTGACGGGCCCTGTCCCGACCAAGACCTGCCCCGGCCCCGACATGCATCTCGACCAGAGGCAACATAGAAATCCTCTCGGGCTGGTGCCGACCTTAACCTCCCTGCAGAGGGACCTCGACACGGACCGACCCCGACCGTGACGGCCACTGCCCCGACCAAGACCTCGACCAGGACTGCCACCCGCCCCGACATGGGCCCCGACATGCATCATGGTCGGACCTGCACTCAGGCTGGCGCAGACTTCAACCGGCCCCAAACAGGGGCCCAGACCCACACGGGGTGGCTGCGACACCATCTGGCCCTGAAGAGGTGCCTCGACAGGAACGGGCACCGTCGGGGACTTCGACACTGACCGACCCCGAAATAGACCGACCCCGACCGTGACGGGCACTGTCCCGACCAAGACCGGCATCGGCCCCGACATGTTCTCGACAGCACCTGTACTCAGGCTGGCGCCGACTTGGATGGGCCACAAACATGGGCTCAGACACACACGGGGTGGCTGCGACACCATCCGGCCCTGAATGGGTCCCTCGACAGGAACGGGTAACATCGGAAACCTCGACACGGGCCGGCCCCGACATAGACTGACCCCGACCGTGACTGGCCATTCCCGATCCCCACCTGGACCAGCACTGCCACCGGCCCCGACCTGAGCCCTGACATGCATCTCGAACGCACCACCACTCAGGCTGGCGCCGACTTGAACCGGCCCCAAAGAGTGAGCCAGAACCACACGGGGCGGCTCCGACACCATCCGGCCCTGAAGGGGTCCCTCGGCAGGAACAGGCACCGTCGGGGCCTTCGACACGGGCCCTGCCCCGACCAACAACTCGACCAGGATTGCCACCCGCCCTGACCTGGCCCCGACATGCATCTCGACCGGACCTGCACTCAGGCTGGCGCCGACTTGGACCGGCCCCAAACAGGGGCCCAGAGCCATACTGGGTGACTCCGACACCATCCGGCCCTGAAGAGGTCCCTCGACAGGAATGGGTAACGTTGGAGACCTCGACACGGGCCGGCCCCGACATAGACCGACCCCGACCGTGACGGGCCCTGTCCCGACCAAGACCTGCCCCAGCCCCGACATGCATCTCGACCAGAGGCAACATAGAAATCCTCTCGGGCTGGTGCCGACCTTAACCTCCCTACAGAGGGACCTCGACACGGACCGACCCCGACCGTGACGGGCCCTGTCCCGACCAAGACCGGCACTGGCCCCGACATGCTCTCGAGCGGACCTCCAGTCAGGCTGGCGCCAACTTGAACCGGCCCCAAACTGGGGCTCAGACACACACGGGGTGGCTGCGACACCATCCGGCCCTGAAGAGGTCCCTCGACGGGAACGGGCACCGTCGGGGCCTTCGATAATGGGCGGCCCCAATCCTGATTGGCCCGGCCCTGACCATGGCCTCGACCAGGGCCGGCACGGGCTCCGACATGCATTTTGATTGGAGCCAGCGTGGAACTCCTCTCGGGCTGGTGCCGACCTTAACCTCCCTGCAGAGGGACCTCGACACGGACTGACCCCGACCTGACGGGCCCTGTCCCGACCAAGACCGGCACTGGCCCCGACATGCTCTCGACCGGACCTGCACTCAGGCTGGCGCCGACTTGAACCGGCCCCAAACAGGGACCCAGAGCCACACGGGGTGACTGCGACACCATCTGGCCCTGAAGAGGTGCCTCGACAGGAACGGGCACCGACGGGGACTTCGACACTGACCGCCCCCCACAGTGACGGGCCCTGTCCCGACCACAACCTCGACCAGGACCGGCACCGGCCACGACATGCATCTCGACCAGAAGAAACGCAGAAGCCCTCTCGGGCTGGCGCTGACCTTAACCTCCCTGCAGAGGGACCTCGACACGGGCCTGCCCCGAGATAGACCGATCCCGACCGTGATGGGCCCTGTCCCGACCAAGACCGGCACTGGCCCCGACATGTTCTCGACAGGACCTGTACTCAGGCTGGCGCCGACTTGGACGGGCCACAAACATGGGCTCAGACACACACGGGGTGGCTGCGACACCATCCGGCCCTGAATGGGTCCCTCGACAGGAACGGGCACCGTCGGGGACTTCGACACTGACCGAGCCCGAGAGTGACGGGCCCTGTCCCGACCACAACCTCGACCAGGACCGGCACCGGCCACGACATGCATCTCGACCAGAAGCAACGCAGAAGCCCTCTCGGGCTGGCGCTGACCTTAACCTCCCTGCAGAGGACCTCGACTCGGGCCGGCCCCGACATAGACTGACCCCCGACCGTGACTGGCCATGCCCCGATCCCCACCTGGACCAGCACTGCCACCGGCCCCGACCTGAGCCCTGACATGCATCTCGAACGCACCACCACTCAGGCTGGCGCCGACTTGAACCGGCCCCAAAGAGTGAGCCAGAACCACACGGGGCGGCTGCGACACCATCCGGCCCTGAAGAGGTGCTTCGACAGGACCGGGTAACGTCGGAGACCTCGACACGGGCCGGCCCCGACATAGAGAGACCCCGACCGTGACGGGCCCTGTCCCGACCAAGACCGGCACTGGCCCCGACATGCTCTCGAGCGGACCTGCACTCAGGCTGGCGCCGACTTGAACCGGCCCCAAACAGGGGCTCAGACCCACACTGGCGGCTGCGACACCATCCGGCCCTGAAGAGGTGCCTCGACGGGACCGGGTAACGTCGGAGACCTCGACACGGGCCGGCCCCGACATAGAGAGACCCCGACCGTGACGGGCCCTGTCCCGACCAAGACCTGCCCCGGCCCCGACATGCATCTCGACCAGAGGCAACATAGAAATCCTCTCGGGCTGGTGCCGACCTTAACCTCCCTGCAGAGGGACCTCGACACGGACCGACCCCGACCGTGACGGCCACTGCCCCGACCAAGACCTCGACCAGGACTGCCACCCGCCCCGACATGGGCCCCGACATGCATCATGGTCGGACCTGCACTCAGGCTGGCGCAGACTTCAACCGGCCCCAAACAGGGGCCCAGACCCACACGGGGTGGCTGCGACACCATCTGGCCCTGAAGAGGTGCCTCGACAGGAACGGGCACCGTCGGGGACTTCGACACTGACCGACCCCGAAATAGACCGACCCCGACCGTGACGGGCACTGTCCCGACCAAGACCGGCATCGGCCCCGACATGTTCTCGACAGCACCTGTACTCAGGCTGGCGCCGACTTGGATGGGCCACAAACATGGGCTCAGACACACACGGGGTGGCTGCGACACCATCCGGCCCTGAATGGGTCCCTCGACAGGAACGGGTAACATCGGAAACCTCGACACGGGCCGGCCCCGACATAGACTGACCCCGACCGTGACTGGCCATTCCCGATCCCCACCTGGACCAGCACTGCCACCGGCCCCGACCTGAGCCCTGACATGCATCTCGAACGCACCACCACTCAGGCTGGCGCCGACTTGAACCGGCCCCAAAGAGTGAGCCAGAACCACACGGGGCGGCTCCGACACCATCCGGCCCTGAAGGGGTCCCTCGGCAGGAACAGGCACCGTCGGGGCCTTCGACACGGGCCCTGCCCCGACCAACAACTCGACCAGGATTGCCACCCGCCCTGACCTGGCCCCGACATGCATCTCGACCGGACCTGCACTCAGGCTGGCGCCGACTTGGACCGGCCCCAAACAGGGGCCCAGAGCCATACTGGGTGACTCCGACACCATCCGGCCCTGAAGCGGTCCCTCGACAGGAATGGGTAACGTTGGAGACCTCGACACGGGCCGGCCCCGACATAGACCGACCCCGACCGTGACGGGCCCTGTCCCGACCAAGACCTGCCCCAGCCCCGACATGCATCTCGACCAGAGGCAACATAGAAATCCTCTCGGGCTGGTGCCGACCTTAACCTCCCTACAGAGGGACCTCGACACGGACCGACCCCGACCGTGACGGGCCCTGTCCCGACCAAGACCGGCACTGGCCCCGACATGCTCTCGAGCGGACCTCCAGTCAGGCTGGCGCCAACTTGAACCGGCCCCAAACTGGGGCTCAGACACACACGGGGTGGCTGCGACACCATCCGGCCCTGAAGAGGTCCCTCGACGGGAACGGGCACCGTCGGGGCCTTCGATAATGGGCGGCCCCAATCCTGATTGGCCCGGCCCTGACCATGGCCTCGACCAGGGCCGGCACGGGCTCCGACATGCATTTTGATTGGAGCCAGCGTGGAACTCCTCTCGGGCTGGTGCCGACCTTAACCTCCCTGCAGAGGGACCTCGACACGGACTGACCCCGACCTGACGGGCCCTGTCCCGACCAAGACCGGCACTGGCCCCGACATGCTCTCGACCGGACCTGCACTCAGGCTGGCGCCGACTTGAACCGGCCCCAAACAGGGACCCAGAGCCACACGGGGTGACTGCGACACCATCTGGCCCTGAAGAGGTGCCTCGACAGGAACGGGCACCGACGGGGACTTCGACACTGACCGCCCCCCACAGTGACGGGCCCTGTCCCGACCACAACCTCGACCAGGACCGGCACCGGCCACGACATGCATCTCGACCAGAAGAAACGCAGAAGCCCTCTCGGGCTGGCGCTGACCTTAACCTCCCTGCAGAGGGACCTCGACACGGGCCTGCCCCGAGATAGACCGATCCCGACCGTGATGGGCCCTGTCCCGACCAAGACCGGCACTGGCCCCGACATGTTCTCGACAGGACCTGTACTCAGGCTGGCGCCGACTTGGACGGGCCACAAACATGGGCTCAGACACACACGGGGTGGCTGCGACACCATCCGGCCCTGAATGGGTCCCTCGACAGGAACGGGCACCGTCGGGGACTTCGACACTGACCGAGCCCGAGAGTGACGGGCCCTGTCCCGACCACAACCTCGACCAGGACCGGCACCGGCCACGACATGCATCTCGACCAGAAGCAACGCAGAAGCCCTCTCGGGCTGGCGCTGACCTTAACCTCCCTGCAGAGGACCTCGACTCGGGCCGGCCCCGAAATAGACTGACCCCCGACCGTGACTGGCCATGCCCCGATCCCCACCTGGACCAGCACTGCCACCGGCCCCGACCTGAGCCCTGACATGCATCTCGAACGCACCACCACTCAGGCTGGCGCCGACTTGAACCGGCCCCAAAGAGTGAGCCAGAACCACACGGGGCGGCTGCGACACCATCCGGCCCTGAAGAGGTGCTTCGACAGGACCGGGTAACGTCGGAGACCTCGACACGGGCCGGCCCCGACATAGACCGACCCCGACCGTGACGGGCCCTGTCCCGACCAAGACCGGCACTGGCCCCGACATGCATCTTGACCAGAGGCAACATAGAAATCCTCTCGGGCTGGTGCCGACCTTAACCTCCCTGCAGAGGGACCTCGACACGGACCGACCCCGACCGTGACGGGCCCTGTCCCGACCAAGACCGGCACTGGCCCCGACATGCTCTCGAGCGGACCTGCACTCAGGCTGGCGCCGACTTGAACCGGCCCCAAACAGGGGCTCAGACCCACACTGGCGCCTGCGACACCACCCGGCCCTGAAGAGGTCCCTCGACAGGACCGGGTAACGTCGGAGACCTCGACACGGGCCGGCCCCGACATAGAGAGACCCCGACCGTGACGGGCACTGTCCCGACCAAGACCGGCACTGGCCCCGACATGTTCTCGAGCGGACCTGCAGTCAGGCTGGCGCCGACTTGAACCGGCCCCAAACAGGGGCTCAGACCCACACTGGCGGCTGCGACACCATCCGGCCCTGAAGAGGTGCTTCGACAGGACCGGGTAACGTCGGAGACCTCGACACGGGCCGGCCCCGACATAGAGAGACCCCGACCGTGACGGGCCCTGTCCCGACCAAGACCTGCCCCGGCCCCGACATGCATCTCGACCAGAGGCAACATAGAAATCCTCTCGGGCTGGTGCCGACCTTAACCTCCCTGCAGAGGGACCTCGACACGGACCGACCCCGACCGTGACGGCCACTGCCCCGACCAAGACCTCGACCAGGACTGCCACCCGCCCCGACATGGGCCCCGACATGCATCATGGTCGGACCTGCACTCAGGCTGGCGCAGACTTCAACCGGCCCCAAACAGGGGCCCAGACCCACACGGGGTGGCTGCGACACCATCTGGCCCTGAAGAGGTGCCTCGACAGGAACGGGCACCGTCGGGGACTTCGACACTGACCGACCCCGAAATAGACCGACCCCGACCGTGACGGGCACTGTCCCGACCAAGACCGGCATCGGCCCCGACATGTTCTCGACAGCACCTGTACTCAGGCTGGCGCCGACTTGGATGGGCCACAAACATGGGCTCAGACACACACGGGGTGGCTGCGACACCATCCGGCCCTGAATGGGTCCCTCGACAGGAACGGGTAACATCGGAAACCTCGACACGGGCCGGCCCCGACATAGACTGACCCCGACCGTGACTGGCCATTCCCGATCCCCACCTGGACCAGCACTGCCACCGGCCCCGACCTGAGCCCTGACATGCATCTCGAACGCACCACCACTCAGGCTGGCGCCGACTTGAACCGGCCTCAAAGAGTGAGCCAGAACCACACGGGGCGGCTCCGACACCATCCGGCCCTGAAGGGGTCCCTCGGCAGGAACAGGCACCGTCGGGGCCTTCGACACGGGCCCTGCCCCGACCAACAACTCGACCAGGATTGCCACCCGCCCTGACCTGGCCCCGACATGCATCTCGACCGGACCTGCACTCAGGCTGGCGCCGACTTGGACCGGCCCCAAACAGGGGCCCAGAGCCATACTGGGTGACTCCGACACCATCCGGCCCTGAAGCGGTCTCTCGACAGGAACGTGCAATGTCGGGGAGTTCGATAAGGGCCGGTCCCAACCGTGATTGGCAATGCAGAAATCCTCTCGGGCTGGTGCCGACCTTAACCTCCCTGAAAAGGAACCTAGACACGGACCGACCCAGACCGTGACGGGCCCTGTCCCGACCAAGACCTCCACCAGCAACGCCACCGGCACCGAGCTGGGCCCTGACATGCATCTCGACCGGACCTCCACTCAGGCTGGCGCCAACTTGAACCGGCCCCAAACTGGGGCCCAAACCCAAATGGGGTGGCCACGACACCATCCGGCCCTGAAGAGGTCCCTCGACAGGAACGGGTAACGTCGGAGACCTCGACACGGGCCGGCCCCGACATAGACCGACCCCGACCGCGACGGGCCCGGCCCCGACCAGGACCGGCCCCAGCCCCGACATGCATCTCGACCAGAGGCAACACAGAAATGCTCTCGAGCTGGCGCCGACCCTAACCTCCACATGGACCGATCCCGACCGTGATGGGCCCTGTCCCGACCAAGAGCGGCACTGGCCCCGACATGCTCTCGAGCGGACCTGCACTCAGGCTGGCGCCGACTTGAACCGGCCCCAAAGAGGGGCTCAGAGCCACAAGGGGTGGCTGCGACACCATCCGGCCCTGAAGAGGTCCCTCGACAGGAATGGGTAACGTTGGAGACCTCGACACGGGCCGGCCCCGACATAGACCGACCCCGACCGTGACGGGCCCTGTCCCGACCAAGACCTGCCCCAGCCCCGACATGCATCTCGACCAGAGGCAACATAGAAATCCTCTCGGGCTGGTGCCGACCTTAACCTCCCTACAGAGGGACCTCGACACGGACCGACCCCGACCGTGACGGGCCCTGTCCCGACCAAGACCGGCACTGGCCCCGACATGCTCTCGAGCGGACCTCCAGTCAGGCTGGCGCCAACTTGAACCGGCCCCAAACTGGGGCTCAGACACACACGGGGTGGCTGCGACACCATCCGGCCCTGAAGAGGTCCCTCGACGGGAACGGGCACCGTCGGGGCCTTCGATAATGGGCGGCCCCAATCCTGATTGGCCCGGCCCTGACCATGGCCTCGACCAGGGCCGGCACGGGCTCCGACATGCATTTTGATTGGAGCCAGCGTGGAACTCCTCTCGGGCTGGTGCCGACCTTAACCTCCCTGCAGAGGGACCTCGACACGGACTGACCCCGACCTGACGGGCCCTGTCCCGACCAAGACCGGCACTGGCCCCGACATGCTCTCGACCGGACCTGCACTCAGGCTGGCGCCGACATGAACCGGCCCCAAACAGGGACCCAGAGCCACACGGGGTGACTGCGACACCATCTGGCCCTGAAGAGGTGCCTCGACAGGAACGGGCACCGTCGGGGACTTCGACACTGACCGACCCCCACAGTGACGGGCCCTGTCCCGACCACAACCTCGACCAGGACCGGCACCGGCCACGACATGCATCTCGACCAGAAGAAACGCAGAAGCCCTCTCGGGCTGGCGCTGACCTTAACCTCCCTGCAGAGGGACCTCGACACGGGCCTGCCCCGAGATAGACCGATCCCGACCGTGATGGGCCCTGTCCCGACCAAGACCGGCACTGGCCCCGACATGTTCTCGACAGGACCTGTACTCAGGCTGGCGCCGACTTGGACGGGCCACAAACATGGGCTCAGACACACACGGGGTGGCTGCGACACCATCCGGCCCTGAATGGGTCCCTCGACAGGAACGGGCACCGTCGGGGACTTCGACACTGACCGAGCCCGAGAGTGACGGGCCCTGTCCCGACCACAACCTCGACCAGGACCGGCACCGGCCACGACATGCATCTCGACCAGAAGCAACGCAGAAGCCCTCTCGGGCTGGCGCTGACCTTAACCTCCCTGCAGAGGACCTCGACTCGGGCCGGCCCCGACATAGACTGACCCCCGACCGTGACTGGCCATGCCCCGATCCCCACCTGGACCAGCACTGCCACCGGCCCCGACCTGAGCCCTGACATGCATCTCGAACGCACCACCCAGGCTGGCGCCGACTTGAACCGGCCCCAAAGAGTGAGCCAGAACCACACGGGGCGGCTCCGACACCATCCGGCCCTGAAGAGGTGCTTCGACAGGACCGGGTAACGTCGGAGACCTCGACACGGGCCGGCCCCGACATAGAGAGACCCCGACCGTGACGGGCCCTGTCCCGACCAAGACCTGCCCCGGCCCCGACATGCATCTCGACCAGAGGCAACCTAGAAATCCTCTCGGGCTGGTGCCGACCTTAACCTCCCTGCAGAGGGACCTCGACACGGACCGACCCCGACCGTGACGGCCACTGCCCCGACCAAGACCTCGACCAGGACTGCCACCCGCCCCGACATGGGCCCCGACATGCATCATGGTCGGACCTGCACTCAGGCTGGCGCAGACTTCAACCGGCCCCAAACAGGGGCCCAGACCCACACGGGGTGGCTGCGACACCATCTGGCCCTGAAGAGGTGCCTCGACAGGAACGGGCACCGTCGGGGACTTCGACACTGACCGACCCCGAAATAGACCGACCCCGACCGTGACGGGCACTGTCCCGACCAAGACCGGCATCGGCCCCGACATGTTCTCGACAGCACCTGTACTCAGGCTGGCGCCGACTTGGATGGGCCACAAACATGGGCTCAGACACACACGGGGTGGCTGCGACACCATCCGGCCCTGAATGGGTCCCTCGACAGGAACGGGTAACATCGGAAACCTCGACACGGGCCGGCCCCGACATAGACTGACCCCGACCGTGACTGGCCATTCCCGATCCCCACCTGGACCAGCACTGCCACCGGCCCCGACCTGAGCCCTGACATGCATCTCGAACGCACCACCACTCAGGCTGGCGCCGACTTGAACCGGCCTCAAAGAGTGAGCCAGAACCACACGGGGCGGCTCCGACACCATCCGGCCCTGAAGGGGTCCCTCGGCAGGAACAGGCACCGTCGGGGCCTTCGACACGGGCCCTGCCCCGACCAACAACTCGACCAGGATTGCCACCCGCCCTGACCTGGCCCCGACATGCATCTCGACCGGACCTGCACTCAGGCTGGCGCCGACTTGGACCGGCCCCAAACAGGGGCCCAGAGCCATACTGGGTGACTCCGACACCATCCGGCCCTGAAGCGGTCTCTCGACAGGAACGTGCAATGTCGGGGAGTTCGATAAGGGCCGGTCCCAACCGTGATTGGCAATGCAGAAATCCTCTCGGGCTGGTGCCGACCTTAACCTCCCTGAAAAGGAACCTAGACACGGACCGACCCAGACCGTGACGGGCCCTGTCCCGACCAAGACCTCCACCAGCAACGCCACCGGCACCGAGCTGGGCCCTGACATGCATCTCGACCGGACCTCCACTCAGGCTGGCGCCAACTTGAACCGGCCCCAAACTGGGGCCCAAACCCAAATGGGGTGGCCACGACACCATCCGGCCCTGAAGAGGTCCCTCGACAGGAACGGGTAACGTCGGAGACCTCGACACGGGCCGGCCCCGACATAGAGAGACCCCGACCGTGACGGGCCCTGTCCCGACCAAGACCTGCCCCGGCCCCGACATGCATCTCGACCAGAGGCAACATAGAAATCCTCTCGGGCTGGTGCCGACCTTAACCTCCCTGCAGAGGGACCTCGACACGGACCGACCCCGACCGTGACGGCCACTGCCCCGACCAAGACCTCGACCAGGACTGCCACCCGCCCCGACATGGGCCCCGACATGCATCATGGTCGGACCTGCACTCAGGCTGGCGCAGACTTCAACCGGCCCCAAACAGGGGCCCAGACCCACACGGGGTGGCTGCGACACCATCTGGCCCTGAAGAGGTGCCTCGACAGGAACGGGCACCGTCGGGGACTTCGACACTGACCGACCCCGAAATAGACCGACCCCGACCGTGACGGGCACTGTCCCGACCAAGACCGGCATCGGCCCCGACATGTTCTCGACAGCACCTGTACTCAGGCTGGCGCCGACTTGGATGGGCCACAAACATGGGCTCAGACACACACGGGGTGGCTGCGACACCATCCGGCCCTGAATGGGTCCCTCGACAGGAACGGGTAACATCGGAAACCTCGACACGGGCCGGCCCCGACATAGACTGACCCCGACCGTGACTGGCCATTCCCGATCCCCACCTGGACCAGCACTGCCACCGGCCCCGACCTGAGCCCTGACATGCATCTCGAACGCACCACCACTCAGGCTGGCGCCGACTTGAACCGGCCTCAAAGAGTGAGCCAGAACCACACGGGGCGGCTCCGACACCATCCGGCCCTGAAGGGGTCCCTCGGCAGGAACAGGCACCGTCGGGGCCTTCGACACGGGCCCTGCCCCGACCAACAACTCGACCAGGATTGCCACCCGCCCTGACCTGGCCCCGACATGCATCTCGACCGGACCTGCACTCAGGCTGGCGCCGACTTGGACCGGCCCCAAACAGGGGCCCAGAGCCATACTGGGTGACTCCGACACCATCCGGCCCTGAAGCGGTCTCTCGACAGGAACGTGCAATGTCGGGGAGTTCGATAAGGGCCGGTCCCAACCGTGATTGGCAATGCAGAAATCCTCTCGGGCTGGTGCCGACCTAAACCTCCCTGAAAAGGAACCTAGACACGGACCGACCCAGACCGTGACGGGCCCTGTCCCGACCAAGACCTCCACCAGCAGCGCCACCGGCACCGAGCTGGGCCCTGACATGCATCTCGACCGGACCTCCACTCAGGCTGGCGCCAACTTGAACCGGCCCCAAACTGGGGCCCAAACCCAAAAGGGGTGGCCACGACACCACCCGGCCCTGAAGAGGTCCCTCGACAGGAACGGGTAACGTCGGAGACCTCGACACGGGCCGGCCCCGACATAGACCGACCCCGACCGCGACGGGCCCGGCCCCGACCAGGACCGGCCCCAGCCCCGACATGCATCTCGACCAGAGGCAACACAGAAATCCTCTCGAGCTGGCGCCGACCCTAACCTCCACATGGACCGATCCCGACCGTGATGGGCCCTGTCCCGACCAAGAGCGGCACTGGCCCCGACATGCTCTCGAGCGGACCTGCACTCAGGCTGGCGCCGACTTGAACCGGCCCCAAAGAGGGGCTCAGAGCCACAAGGGGTGGCTGCGACACCATCCGGCCCTGAAGAGGTCCCTCGACAGGAATGGGTAACGTTGGAGACCTCGACACGGGCCGGCCCCGACATAGACCGACCCCGACCGTGACGGGCCCTGTCCCGACCAAGACCTGCCCCAGCCCCGACATGCATCTCGACCAGAGGCAACATAGAAATCCTCTCGGGCTGGTGCCGACCTTAACCTCCCTACAGAGGGACCTCGACACGGACCGACCCCGACCGTGACGGGCCCTGTCCCGACCAAGACCGGCACTGGCCCCGACATGCTCTCGAGCGGACCTCCAGTCAGGCTGGCGCCAACTTGAACCGGCCCCAAACAGGGACCCAGAGCCACACGGGGTGACTGCGACACCATCTGGCCCTGAAGAGGTGCCTCGACAGGAACAGGCACCGTCGGGGACTTCGACACTGACCGCCCCCCACAGTGACGGGCCCTGTCCCAACCACAACCTCGACCAGGACCGGCACCGGCCACGACATGCATCTCGACCAGAAGAAACGCAGAAGCCCTCTCGGGCTGGCGCTGACCTTAACCTCCCTGCAGAGGGACCTCGACACGGGCCTGCCCCGAGATAGACCGATCCCGACCGTGATGGGCCCTGTCCCGACCAAGACCGGCACTGGCCCCGACATGTTCTCGACAGGACCTGTACTCAGGCTGGCGCCGACTTGGACGGGCCACAAACATGGGCTCAGACACACACGGGGTGGCTGCGACACCATCCGGCCCTGAATGGGTCCCTCGACAGGAACGGGCACCGTCGGGGACTTCGACACTGACCGAGCCCGAGAGTGACGGGCCCTGTCCCGACCACAACCTCGACCAGGACCGGCACCGGCCACGACATGCATCTCGACCAGAAGCAACGCAGAAGCCCTCTCGGGCTGGCGCTGACCTTAACCTCCCTGCAGAGGACCTCGACTCGGGCCGGCCCCGACATAGACTGACCCCCGACCGTGACTGGCCATGCCCCGATCCCCACCTGGACCAGCACTGCCACCGGCCCCGACCTGAGCCCTGACATGCATCTCGAACGCACCACCACTCAGGCTGGCGCCGACTTGAACCGGCCCCAAAGAGTGAGCCAGAACCACACGGGGCGGCTCCGACACCATCCGGCCCTGAAGAGGTGCTTCGACAGGACCGGGTAACGTCGGAGACCTCGACACGGGCCGGCCCCGACATAGAGAGACCCCGACCGTGACGGGCCCTGTCCCGACCAAGACCGGCACTGGCCCCGACATGCTCTCGAGCGGACCTGCACTCAGGCTGGCGCCGACTTGAACCGGCCCCAAACAGGGGCTCAGACCCACACTGGCGGCTGCGACACCATCCGGCCCTGAAGAGGTGCTTCGACAGGACCGGGTAACGTCGGAGACCTCGACACGGGCCGGCCCCGACATAGAGAGACCCCGACCGTGACGGGCCCTGTCCCGACCAAGACCTGCCCCGGCCCCGACATGCATCTCGACCAGAGGCAACCTAGAAATCCTCTCGGGCTGGTGCCGACCTTAACCTCCCTGCAGAGGGACCTCGACACGGACCGACCCCGACCGTGACGGCCACTGCCCCGACCAAGACCTCGACCAGGACTGCCACCCGCCCCGACATGGGCCCCGACATGCATCATGGTCGGACCTGCACTCAGGCTGGCGCAGACTTCAACCGGCCCCAAACAGGGGCCCAGACCCACACGGGGTGGCTGCGACACCATCTGGCCCTGAAGAGGTGCCTCGACAGGAACGGGCACCGTCGGGGACTTCGACACTGACCGACCCCGAAATAGACCGACCCCGACCGTGACGGGCACTGTCCCGACCAAGACCGGCATCGGCCCCGACATGTTCTCGACAGCACCTGTACTCAGGCTGGCGCCGACTTGGATGGGCCACAAACATGGGCTCAGACACACACGGGGTGGCTGCGACACCATCCGGCCCTGAATGGGTCCCTCGACAGGAACGGGTAACACCGGAAACCTCGACACGGGCCGGCCCCGACATAGACTGACCCCGACCGTGACTGGCCATTCCCGATCCCCACCTGGACCAGCACTGCCACCGGCCCCGACCTGAGCCCTGACATGCATCTCGAACGCACCACCACTCAGGCTGGCGCCGACTTGAACCGGCCCCAAAGAGTGAGCCAGAACCACACGGGGCGGCTCCGACACCATCCGGCCCTGAAGGGGTCCCTCGGCAGGAACAGGCACCGTCGGGGCCTTCGACACGGGCCCTGCCCCGACCAACAACTCGACCAGGATTGCCACCCGCCCTGACCTGGCCCCGACATGCATCTCGACCGGACCTGCACTCAGGCTGGCGCCGACTTGGACCGGCCCCAAACAGGGGCCCAGAGCCATACTGGGTGACTCCGACACCATCCGGCCCTGAAGCGGTCTCTCGACAGGAACGTGCAATGTTGGGGAGTTCGATAAGGGCCGGTCCCAACCGTGATTGGCAATGCAGAAATCCTCTCGGGCTGGTGCCGACCTAAACCTCCCTGAAAAGGAACCTAGACACGGACCGACCCAGACCGTGACGGGCCCTGTCCCGACCAAGACCTCCACCAGCAACGCCACCGGCACCGAGCTGGGCCCTGACATGCATCTCGACCGGACCTCCACTCAGGCTGGCGCCAACTTGAACCGGCCCCAAACTGGGGCCCAAACCCAAATGGGGTGGCCACGACACCATCCGGCCCTGAAGAGGTCCCTCGACAGGAACGGGTAACGTCGGAGACCTCGACACGGGCCGGCCCCGACATAGACCGACCCCGACCGCGACGGGCCCGGCCCCGACCAGGACCGGCCCCAGCCCCGACATGCATCTCGACCAGAGGCAACACAGAAATGCTCTCGAGCTGGCGCCGACCCTAACCTCCACATGGACCGATCCCGACCGTGATGGGCCCTGTCCCGACCAAGAGCGGCACTGGCCCCGACATGCTCTCGAGCGGACCTGCACTCAGGCTGGCGCCGACTTGAACCGGCCCCAAAGAGGGGCTCAGAGCCACAAGGGGTGGCTGCGACACCATCCGGCCCTGAAGAGGTCCCTCGACAGGAATGGGTAACGTTGGAGACCTCGACACGGGCCGGCCCCGACATAGACCGACCCCGACCGTGACGGGCCCTGTCCCGACCAAGACCTGCCCCGGCCCCGACATGCATCTCGACCAGAGGCAACATAGAAATCCTCTCGGGCTGGTGCCGACCTTAACCTCCCTGCAGAGGGACCTCGACACGGACCGACCCCGACCGTGACGGCCACTGCCCCGACCAAGACCTCGACCAGGACTGCCACCCGCCCCGACATGGGCCCCGACATGCATCATGGTCGGACCTGCACTCAGGCTGGCGCAGACTTCAACCGGCCCCAAACAGGGGCCCAGACCCACACGGGGTGGCTGCGACACCATCTGGCCCTGAAGAGGTGCCTCGACAGGAACGGGCACCGTCGGGGACTTCGACACTGACCGACCCCGAAATAGACCGACCCCGACCGTGACGGGCACTGTCCCGACCAAGACCGGCATCGGCCCCGACATGTTCTCGACAGCACCTGTACTCAGGCTGGCGCCGACTTGGATGGGCCACAAACATGGGCTCAGACACACACGGGGTGGCTGCGACACCATCCGGCCCTGAATGGGTCCCTCGACAGGAACGGGTAACATCGGAAACCTCGACACGGGCCGGCCCCGACATAGACTGACCCCGACCGTGACTGGCCATTCCCGATCCCCACCTGGACCAGCACTGCCACCGGCCCCGACCTGAGCCCTGACATGCATCTCGAACGCACCACCACTCAGGCTGGCGCCGACTTGAACCGGCCCCAAAGAGTGAGCCAGAACCACACGGGGCGGCTCCGACACCATCCGGCCCTGAAGGGGTCCCTCGGCAGGAACAGGCACCGTCGGGGCCTTCGACACGGGCCCTGCCCCGACCAACAACTCGACCAGGATTGCCACCCGCCCTGACCTGGCCCCGACATGCATCTCGACCGGACCTGCACTCAGGCTGGCGCCGACTTGGACCGGCCCCAAACAGGGGCCCAGAGCCATACTGGGTGACTCCGACACCATCCGGCCCTGAAGCGGTCCCTCGACAGGAATGGGTAACGTTGGAGACCTCGACACGGGCCGGCCCCGACATAGACCGACCCCGACCGTGACGGGCCCTGTCCCGACCAAGACCTGCCCCAGCCCCGACATGCATCTCGACCAGAGGCAACATAGAAATCCTCTCGGGCTGGTGCCGACCTTAACCTCCCTACAGAGGGACCTCGACACGGACCGACCCCGACCGTGACGGGCCCTGTCCCGACCAAGACCGGCACTGGCCCCGACATGCTCTCGAGCGGACCTCCAGTCAGGCTGGCGCCAACTTGAACCGGCCCCAAACTGGGGCTCAGACACACACGGGGTGGCTGCGACACCATCCGGCCCTGAAGAGGTCCCTCGACGGGAACGGGCACCGTCGGGGCCTTCGATAATGGGCGGCCCCAATCCTGATTGGCCCGGCCCTGACCATGGCCTCGACCAGGGCCGGCACGGGCTCCGACATGCATTTTGATTGGAGCCAGCGTGGAACTCCTCTCGGGCTGGTGCCGACCTTAACCTCCCTGCAGAGGGACCTCGACACGGACTGACCCCGACCTGACGGGCCCTGTCCCGACCAAGACCGGCACTGGCCCCGACATGCTCTCGACCGGACCTGCACTCAGGCTGGCGCCGACTTGAACCGGCCCCAAACAGGGACCCAGAGCCACACGGGGTGACTGCGACACCATCTGGCCCTGAAGAGGTGCCTCGACAGGAACGGGCACCGACGGGGACTTCGACACTGACCGCCCCCCACAGTGACGGGCCCTGTCCCGACCACAACCTCGACCAGGACCGGCACCGGCCACGACATGCATCTCGACCAGAAGAAACGCAGAAGCCCTCTCGGGCTGGCGCTGACCTTAACCTCCCTGCAGAGGGACCTCGACACGGGCCTGCCCCGAGATAGACCGATCCCGACCGTGATGGGCCCTGTCCCGACCAAGACCGGCACTGGCCCCGACATGTTCTCGACAGGACCTGTACTCAGGCTGGCGCCGACTTGGACGGGCCACAAACATGGGCTCAGACACACACGGGGTGGCTGCGACACCATCCGGCCCTGAATGGGTCCCTCGACAGGAACGGGCACCGTCGGGGACTTCGACACTGACCGAGCCCGAGAGTGACGGGCCCTGTCCCGACCACAACCTCGACCAGGACCGGCACCGGCCACGACATGCATCTCGACCAGAAGCAACGCAGAAGCCCTCTCGGGCTGGCGCTGACCTTAACCTCCCTGCAGAGGACCTCGACTCGGGCCGGCCCCGAAATAGACTGACCCCCGACCGTGACTGGCCATGCCCCGATCCCCACCTGGACCAGCACTGCCACCGGCCCCGACCTGAGCCCTGACATGCATCTCGAACGCACCACCACTCAGGCTGGCGCCGACTTGAACCGGCCCCAAAGAGTGAGCCAGAACCACACGGGGCGGCTGCGACACCATCCGGCCCTGAAGAGGTGCTTCGACAGGACCGGGTAACGTCGGAGACCTCGACACGGGCCGGCCCCGACATAGACCGACCCCGACCGTGACGGGCCCTGTCCCGACCAAGACCGGCACTGGCCCCGACATGCATCTTGACCAGAGGCAACATAGAAATCCTCTCGGGCTGGTGCCGACCTTAACCTCCCTGCAGAGGGACCTCGACACGGACCGACCCCGACCGTGACGGGCCCTGTCCCGACCAAGACCGGCACTGGCCCCGACATGCTCTCGAGCGGACCTGCACTCAGGCTGGCGCCGACTTGAACCGGCCCCAAACAGGGGCTCAGACCCACACTGGCGCCTGCGACACCACCCGGCCCTGAAGAGGTCCCTCGACAGGACCGGGTAACGTCGGAGACCTCGACACGGGCCGGCCCCGACATAGAGAGACCCCGACCGTGACGGGCACTGTCCCGACCAAGACCGGCACTGGCCCCGACATGTTCTCGAGCGGACCTGCAGTCAGGCTGGCGCCGACTTGAACCGGCCCCAAACAGGGGCTCAGACCCACACTGGCGGCTGCGACACCATCCGGCCCTGAAGAGGTGCTTCGACAGGACCGGGTAACGTCGGAGACCTCGACACGGGCCGGCCCCGACATAGAGAGACCCCGACCGTGACGGGCCCTGTCCCGACCAAGACCTGCCCCGGCCCCGACATGCATCTCGACCAGAGGCAACCTAGAAATCCTCTCGGGCTGGTGCCGACCTTAACCTCCCTGCAGAGGGACCTCGACACGGACCGACCCCGACCGTGACGGCCACTGCCCCGACCAAGACCTCGACCAGGACTGCCACCCGCCCCGACATGGGCCCCGACATGCATCATGGTCGGACCTGCACTCAGGCTGGCGCAGACTTCAACCGGCCCCAAACAGGGGCCCAGACCCACACGGGGTGGCTGCGACACCATCTGGCCCTGAAGAGGTGCCTCGACAGGAACGGGCACCGTCGGGGACTTCGACACTGACCGACCCCGAAATAGACCGACCCCGACCGTGACGGGCACTGTCCCGACCAAGACCGGCATCGGCCCCGACATGTTCTCGACAGCACCTGTACTCAGGCTGGCGCCGACTTGGATGGGCCACAAACATGGGCTCAGACACACACGGGGTGGCTGCGACACCATCCGGCCCTGAATGGGTCCCTCGACAGGAACGGGTAACATCGGAAACCTCGACACGGGCCGGCCCCGACATAGACTGACCCCGACCGTGACTGGCCATTCCCGATCCCCACCTGGACCAGCACTGCCACCGGCCCCGACCTGAGCCCTGACATGCATCTCGAACGCACCACCACTCAGGCTGGCGCCGACTTGAACCGGCCTCAAAGAGTGAGCCAGAACCACACGGGGCGGCTCCGACACCATCCGGCCCTGAAGGGGTCCCTCGGCAGGAACAGGCACCGTCGGGGCCTTCGACACGGGCCCTGCCCCGACCAACAACTCGACCAGGATTGCCACCCGCCCTGACCTGGCCCCGACATGCATCTCGACCGGACCTGCACTCAGGCTGGCGCCGACTTGGACCGGCCCCAAACAGGGGCCCAGAGCCATACTGGGTGACTCCGACACCATCCGGCCCTGAAGCGGTCTCTCGACAGGAACGTGCAATGTCGGGGAGTTCGATAAGGGCCGGTCCCAACCGTGATTGGCAATGCAGAAATCCTCTCGGGCTGGTGCCGACCTAAACCTCCCTGAAAAGGAACCTAGACACGGACCGACCCAGACCGTGACGGGCCCTGTCCCGACCAAGACCTCCACCAGCAACGCCACCGGCACCGAGCTGGGCCCTGACATGCATCTCGACCGGACCTCCACTCAGGCTGGCGCCAACTTGAACCGGCCCCAAACTGGGGCCCAAACCCAAATGGGGTGGCCACGACACCATCCGGCCCTGAAGAGGTCCCTCGACAGGAACGGGTAACGTCGGAGACCTCGACACGGGCCGGCCCCGACATAGACCGACCCCGACCGCGACGGGCCCGGCCCCGACCAGGACCGGCCCCAGCCCCGACATGCATCTCGACCAGAGGCAACACAGAAATGCTCTCGAGCTGGCGCCGACCCTAACCTCCACATGGACCGATCCCGACCGTGATGGGCCCTGTCCCGACCAAGAGCGGCACTGGCCCCGACATGCTCTCGAGCGGACCTGCACTCAGGCTGGCGCCGACTTGAACCGGCCCCAAAGAGGGGCTCAGAGCCACAAGGGGTGGCTGCGACACCATCCGGCCCTGAAGAGGTCCCTCGACAGGAATGGGTAACGTTGGAGACCTCGACACGGGCCGGCCCCGACATAGACCGACCCCGACCGTGACGGGCCCTGTCCCGACCAAGACCTGCCCCAGCCCCGACATGCATCTCGACCAGAGGCAACATAGAAATCCTCTCGGGCTGGTGCCGACCTTAACCTCCCTACAGAGGGACCTCGACACGGACCGACCCCGACCGTGACGGGCCCTGTCCCGACCAAGACCGGCACTGGCCCCGACATGCTCTCGAGCGGACCTCCAGTCAGGCTGGCGCCAACTTGAACCGGCCCCAAACAGGGACCCAGAGCCACACGGGGTGACTGCGACACCATCTGGCCCTGAAGAGGTGCCTCGACAGGAACAGGCACCGTCGGGGACTTCGACACTGACCGCCCCCCACAGTGACGGGCCCTGTCCCGACCACAACCTCGACCAGGACCGGCACCGGCCACGACATGCATCTCGACCAGAAGAAACGCAGAAGCCCTCTCGGGCTGGCGCTGACCTTAACCTCCCTGCAGAGGGACCTCGACACGGGCCTGCCCCGAGATAGACCGATCCCGACCGTGATGGGCCCTGTCCCGACCAAGACCGGCACTGGCCCCGACATGTTCTCGACAGGACCTGTACTCAGGCTGGCGCCGACTTGGACGGGCCACAAACATGGGCTCAGACACACACGGGGTGGCTGCGACACCATCCGGCCCTGAATGGGTCCCTCGACAGGAACGGGCACCGTCGGGGACTTCGACACTGACCGAGCCCGAGAGTGACGGGCCCTGTCCCGACCACAACCTCGACCAGGACCGGCACCGGCCACGACATGCATCTCGACCAGAAGCAACGCAGAAGCCCTCTCGGGCTGGCGCTGACCTTAACCTCCCTGCAGAGGACCTCGACTCGGGCCGGCCCCGAAATAGACTGACCCCCGACCGTGACTGGCCATGCCCCGATCCCCACCTGGACCAGCACTGCCACCGGCCCCGACCTGAGCCCTGACATGCATCTCGAACGCACCACCACTCAGGCTGGCGCCGACTTGAACCGGCCCCAAAGAGTGAGCCAGAACCACACGGGGCGGCTCCGACACCATCCGGCCCTGAAGAGGTGCTTCGACAGGACCGGGTAACGTCGGAGACCTCGACACGGGCCGGCCCCGACATAGAGAGACCCCGACCGTGACGGGCCCTGTCCCGACCAAGACCGGCACTGGCCCCGACATGCTCTCGAGCGGACCTGCACTCAGGCTGGCGCCGACTTGAACCGGCCCCAAACAGGGACCCAGAGCCACACGGGGTGACTGCGACACCATCTGGCCCTGAAGAGGTGCCTCGACAGGAACGGGCACCGTCGGGGACTTCGACACTGACCGACCCCCACAGTGACAGGCCCTGTCCCGACCACAACCTCGACCAGGACCGGCACCGGCCACGACATGCATCTCGACCAGAAGAAACGCAGAAGCCCTCTCGGGCTGGCGCTGACCTTAACCTCCCTGCAGAGGGACCTCGACACGGGCCTGCCCCGAGATAGACCGATCCCAACCGTGATGGGCCCTGTCCCGACCAAGACCGGCACTGGCCCCGACATGTTCTCGACAGGACCTGTACTCAGGCTGGCGCCGACTTGGACGGGCCACAAACATGGGCTCAGACACACACGGGGTGGCTGCGACACCATCCGGCCCTGAATGGGTCCCTCGACAGGAACGGGCACCGTCGGGGACTTCGACACTGACCGAGCCCGAGAGTGACGGGCCCTGTCCCGACCACAACCTCGACCAGGACCGGCACCGGCCACGACATGCATCTCGACCAGAAGCAACGCAGAAGCCCTCTCGGGCTGGCGCTGACCTTAACCTCCCTGCAGAGGACCTCGACTCGGGCCGGCCCCGACATAGACTGACCCCCGACCGTGACTGGCCATGCCCCGATCCCCACCTGGACCAGCACTGCCACCGGCCCCGACCTGAGCCCTGACATGCATCTCGAACGCACCACCACTCAGGCTGGCGCCGACTTGAACCGGCCCCAAAGAGTGAGCCAGAACCACACGGGGCGGCTCCGACACCATCCGGCCCTGAAGAGGTGCTTCGACAGGACCGGGTAACGTCGGAGACCTCGACACGGGCCGGCCCCGACATAGAGAGACCCCGACCGTGACGGGCCCTGTCCCGACCAAGACCGGCACTGGCCCCGACATGCTCTCGAGCGGACCTGCACTCAGGCTGGCGCCGACTTGAACCGGCCCCAAACAGGGGCTCAGACCCACACTGGCGCCTGCGACACCATCCGGCCCTGAAGAGGTGCTTCGACAGGACCGGGTAACGTCGGAGACCTCGACACGGGCCGGCCCCGACATAGACCGACCCCGACCGTGACGGGCCCTGTCCCGACCAAGACCTGCCCCGGCCCCGACATGCATCTCGACCAGAGGCAACATAGAAATCCTCTCGGGCTGGTGCCGACCTTAACCTCCCTGCAGAGGGACCTCGACACGGACCGACCCCGACCGTGACGGCCACTGCCCCGACCAAGACCTCGACCAGGACTGCCACCCGCCCCGACATGGGCCCCGACATGCATCATGGTCGGACCTGCACTCAGGCTGGCGCAGACTTCAACCGGCCCCAAACAGGGGCCCAGACCCACACGGGGTGGCTGCGACACCATCTGGCCCTGAAGAGGTGCCTCGACAGGAACGGGCACCGTCGGGGACTTCGACACTGACCGACCCCGAAATAGACCGACCCCGACCGTGACGGGCACTGTCCCGACCAAGACCGGCATCGGCCCCGACATGTTCTCGACAGCACCTGTACTCAGGCTGGCGCCGACTTGGATGGGCCACAAACATGGGCTCAGACACACACGGGGTGGCTGCGACACCATCCGGCCCTGAATGGGTCCCTCGACAGGAACGGGTAACATCGGAAACCTCGACACGGGCCGGCCCCGACATAGACTGACCCCGACCGTGACTGGCCATTCCCGATCCCCACCTGGACCAGCACTGCCACCGGCCCCGACCTGAGCCCTGACATGCATCTCGAACGCACCACCACTCAGGCTGGCGCCGACTTGAACCGGCCCCAAAGAGTGAGCCAGAACCACACGGGGCGGCTCCGACACCATCCGGCCCTGAAGGGGTCCCTCGGCAGGAACAGGCACCGTCGGGGCCTTCGACACGGGCCCTGCCCCGACCAACAACTCGACCAGGATTGCCACCCGCCCTGACCTGGCCCCGACATGCATCTCGACCGGACCTGCACTCAGGCTGGCGCCGACTTGGACCGGCCCCAAACAGGGGCCCAGAGCCATACTGGGTGACTCCGACACCATCCGGCCCTGAAGCGGTCTCTCGACAGGAACGTGCAATGTTGGGGAGTTCGATAAGGGCCGGTCCCAACCGTGATTGGCAATGCAGAAATCCTCTCGGGCTGGTGCCGACCTAAACCTCCCTGAAAAGGAACCTAGACACGGACCGACCCAGACCGTGACGGGCCCTGTCCCGACCAAGACCTCCACCAGCAACGCCACCGGCACCGAGCTGGGCCCTGACATGCATCTCGACCGGACCTCCACTCAGGCTGGCGCCAACTTGAACCGGCCCCAAACTGGGGCCCAAACCCAAATGGGGTGGCCACGACACCATCTGGCCCTGAAGAGGTGCCTCGACAGGAACGGGCACCGTCGGGGACTTCGACACTGACCGACCCCCACAGTGACGGGCCCTGTCCCGACCACAACCTCGACCAGGACCGGCACCGGCCACGACATGCATCTCGACCAGAAGAAACGCAGAAGCCCTCTCGGGCTGGCGCTGACCTTAACCTCCCTGCAGAGGGACCTCGACACGGGCCTGCCCCGAGATGGACCGATCCCGACCGTGATGGGCCCTGTCCCGACCAAGACCGGCACTGGCCCCGACATGTTCTCGACAGGACCTGTACTCAGGCTGGCGCCGACTTGGACGGGCCACAAACATGGGCTCAGACACACACGGGGTGGCTGCGACACCATCCGGCCCTGAATGGGTCCCTCGACAGGAACGGGCACCGTCGGGGACTTCGACACTGACCGAGCCCGAGAGTGACGGGCCCTGTCCCGACCACAACCTCGACCAGGACCGGCACCGGCCACGACATGCATCTCGACCAGAAGCAACGCAGAAGCCCTCTCGGGCTGGCGCTGACCTTAACCTCCCTGCAGAGGACCTCGACTCGGGCCGGCCCCGACATAGACTGACCCCCGACCGTGACTGGCCATGCCCCGATCCCCACCTGGACCAGCACTGCCACCGGCCCCGACCTGAGCCCTGACATGCATCTCGAACGCACCACCACTCAGGCTGGCGCCGACTTGAACCGGCCCCAAAGAGTGAGCCAGAACCACACGGGGCGGCTCCGACACCATCCGGCCCTGAAGAGGTGCTTCGACAGGACCGGGTAACGTCGGAGACCTCGACACGGGCCGGCCCCGACATAGAGAGACCCCGACCGTGACGGGCCCTGTCCCGACCAAGACCGGCACTGGCCCCGACATGCTCTCGAGCGGACCTGCACTCAGGCTGGCGCCGACTTGAACCGGCCCCAAACAGGGGCTCAGACCCACACTGGCGCCTGCGACACCATCCGGCCCTGAAGAGGTGCTTCGACAGGACCGGGTAACGTCGGAGACCTCGACACGGGCCGGCCCCGACATAGACCGACCCCGACCGTGACGGGCCCTGTCCCGACCAAGACCTGCCCCGGCCCCGACATGCATCTCGACCAGAGGCAACATAGAAATCCTCTCGGGCTGGTGCCGACCTTAACCTCCCTGCAGAGGGACCTCGACACGGACCGACCCCGACCGTGACGGGCCCTGTCCCGACCAAGACCGGCACTGGCCCCGACATGCTCTCGAGCGGACCTGCACTCAGGCTGGCGCCGACTTGAACCGGCCCCAAACAGGGGCTCAGACCCACACTGGCGGCTGCGACACCATCCGGCCCTGAAGAGGTGCCTCGACGGGACCGGGTAACGTCGGAGACCTCGACACGGGCCGGCCCCGACATAGAGAGACCCCGACCGTGACGGGCCCTGTCCAGACCAAGACCTGCCCCAGCCCCGACATGCATCTCGACCAGAGGCAACATAGAAATCCTCTCGGGCTGGTGCCGACCTTAACCTCCCTGCAGAGGGACCTCGACACGGACCGACCCCGACCGTGACGGCCACTGCCCCGACCAAGACCTCGACCAGGACTGCCACCCGCCCCGACATGGGCCCCGACATGCATCATGGTCGGACCTGCACTCAGGCTGGCGCAGACTTCAACCGGCCCCAAACAGGGGCCCAGACCCACACGGGGTGGCTGCGACACCATCTGGCCCTGAAGAGGTGCCTCGACAGGAACGGGCACCGTCGGGGACTTCGACACTGACCGACCCCGAAATAGACCGACCCCGACCGTGACGGGCACTGTCCCGACCAAGACCGGCATCGGCCCCGACATGTTCTCGACAGCACCTGTACTCAGGCTGGCGCCGACTTGGATGGGCCACAAACATGGGCTCAGACACACACGGGGTGGCTGCGACACCATCCGGCCCTGAATGGGTCCCTCGACAGGAACGGGTAACATCGGAAACCTCGACACGGGCCGGCCCCGACATAGACTGACCCCGACCGTGACTGGCCATTCCCGATCCCCACCTGGACCAGCACTGCCACCGGCCCCGACCTGAGCCCTGACATGCATCTCGAACGCACCACCACTCAGGCTGGCGCCGACTTGAACCGGCCTCAAAGAGTGAGCCAGAACCACACGGGGCGGCTCCGACACCATCCGGCCCTGAAGGGGTCCCTCGGCAGGAACAGGCACCGTCGGGGCCTTCGACACGGGCCCTGCCCCGACCAACAACTCGACCAGGATTGCCACCCGCCCTGACCTGGCCCCGACATGCATCTCGACCGGACCTGCACTCAGGCTGGCGCCGACTTGGACCGGCCCCAAACAGGGGCCCAGAGCCATACTGGGTGACTCCGACACCATCCGGCCCTGAAGCGGTCTCTCGACAGGAACGTGCAATGTCGGGGAGTTCGATAAGGGCCGGTCCCAACCGTGATTGGCAATGCAGAAATCCTCTCGGGCTGGTGCCGACCTAAACCTCCCTGAAAAGGAACCTAGACACGGACCGACCCAGACCGTGACGGGCCCTGTCCCGACCAAGACCTCCACCAGCAACGCCACCGGCACCGAGCTGGGCCCTGACATGCATCTCGACCGGACCTCCACTCAGGCTGGCGCCAACTTGAACCGGCCCCAAACTGGGGCCCAAACCCAAATGGGGTGGCCACGACACCATCCGGCC
The DNA here is from genome assembly GCF_036370855.1 of Dromaius novaehollandiae. NCBI lineage: Eukaryota > Metazoa > Chordata > Aves > Casuariiformes > Dromaiidae > Dromaius > Dromaius novaehollandiae. Next base: position 82,923,863 of record NC_088098.1, on the reverse strand, counting down.
CTGAAGAGGTCCCTCGACAGGAACGGGTAACGTCGGAGACCTCGACACGGGCCGGCCCCGACATAGACCGACCCCGACCGCGACGGGCCCGGCCCCGACCAGGACCGGCCCCAGCCCCGACATGCATCTCGACCAGAGGCAACACAGAAATGCTCTCGAGCTGGCGCCGACCCTAACCTCCACATGGACCGATCCCGACCGTGATGGGCCCTGTCCCGACCAAGAGCGGCACTGGCCCCGACATGCTCTCGAGCGGACCTGCACTCAGGCTGGCGCCGACTTGAACCGGCCCCAAAGAGGGGCTCAGAGCCACAAGGGGTGGCTGCGACACCATCCGGCCCTGAAGAGGTCCCTCGACAGGAATGGGTAACGTTGGAGACCTCGACACGGGCCGGCCCCGACATAGACCGACCCCGACCGTGACGGGCCCTGTCCCGACCAAGACCTGCCCCAGCCCCGACATGCATCTCGACCAGAGGCAACATAGAAATCCTCTCGGGCTGGTGCCGACCTTAACCTCCCTACAGAGGGACCTCGACACGGACCGACCCCGACCGTGACGGGCCCTGTCCCGACCAAGACCGGCACTGGCCCCGACATGCTCTCGAGCGGACCTCCAGTCAGGCTGGCGCCAACTTGAACCGGCCCCAAACTGGGGCTCAGACACACACGGGGTGGCTGCGACACCATCCGGCCCTGAAGAGGTCCCTCGACGGGAACGGGCACCGTCGGGGCCTTCGATAATGGGCGGCCCCAATCCTGATTGGCCCGGCCCTGACCATGGCCTCGACCAGGGCCGGCACGGGCTCCGACATGCATTTTGATTGGAGCCAGCGTGGAACTCCTCTCGGGCTGGTGCCGACCTTAACCTCCCTGCAGAGGGACCTCGACACGGACTGACCCCGACCTGACGGGCCCTGTCCCGACCAAGACCGGCACTGGCCCCGACATGCTCTCGACCGGACCTGCACTCAGGCTGGCGCCGACATGAACCGGCCCCAAACAGGGACCCAGAGCCACACGGGGTGACTGCGACACCATCTGGCCCTGAAGAGGTGCCTCGACAGGAACGGGCACCGTCGGGGACTTCGACACTGACCGACCCCCACAGTGACGGGCCCTGTCCCGACCACAACCTCGACCAGGACCGGCACCGGCCACGACATGCATCTCGACCAGAAGAAACGCAGAAGCCCTCTCGGGCTGGCGCTGACCTTAACCTCCCTGCAGAGGGACCTCGACACGGGCCTGCCCCGAGATAGACCGATCCCGACCGTGATGGGCCCTGTCCCGACCAAGACCGGCACTGGCCCCGACATGTTCTCGACAGGACCTGTACTCAGGCTGGCGCCGACTTGGACGGGCCACAAACATGGGCTCAGACACACACGGGGTGGCTGCGACACCATCCGGCCCTGAATGGGTCCCTCGACAGGAACGGGCACCGTCGGGGACTTCGACACTGACCGAGCCCGAGAGTGACGGGCCCTGTCCCGACCACAACCTCGACCAGGACCGGCACCGGCCACGACATGCATCTCGACCAGAAGCAACGCAGAAGCCCTCTCGGGCTGGCGCTGACCTTAACCTCCCTGCAGAGGACCTCGACTCGGGCCGGCCCCGACATAGACTGACCCCCGACCGTGACTGGCCATGCCCCGATCCCCACCTGGACCAGCACTGCCACCGGCCCCGACCTGAGCCCTGACATGCATCTCGAACACACCACCCAGGCTGGCGCCGACTTGAACCGGCCCCAAAGAGTGAGCCAGAACCACACGGGGCGGCTCTGACACCATCCGGCCCTGAAGAGGTGCTTCGACAGGACCGGGTAACGTCGGAGACCTCGACACGGGCCGGCCCCGACATAGAGAGACCCCGACCGTGACGGGCCCTGTCCCGACCAAGACCTGCCCCGGCCCCGACATGCATCTCGACCAGAGGCAACATAGAAATCCTCTCGGGCTGGTGCCGACCTTAACCTCCCTGCAGAGGGACCTCGACACGGACCGACCCCGACCGTGACGGCCACTGCCCCGACCAAGACCTCGACCAGGACTGCCACCCGCCCCGACATGGGCCCCGACATGCATCATGGTCGGACCTGCACTCAGGCTGGCGCAGACTTCAACCGGCCCCAAACAGGGGCCCAGACCCACACGGGGTGGCTGCGACACCATCTGGCCCTGAAGAGGTGCCTCGACAGGAACGGGCACCGTCGGGGACTTCGACACTGACCGACCCCGAAATAGACCGACCCCGACCGTGACGGGCACTGTCCCGACCAAGACCGGCATCGGCCCCGACATGTTCTCGACAGCACCTGTACTCAGGCTGGCGCCGACTTGGATGGGCCACAAACATGGGCTCAGACACACACGGGGTGGCTGCGACACCATCCGGCCCTGAATGGGTCCCTCGACAGGAACGGGTAACATCGGAAACCTCGACACGGGCCGGCCCCGACATAGACTGACCCCGACCGTGACTGGCCATTCCCGATCCCCACCTGGACCAGCACTGCCACCGGCCCCGACCTGAGCCCTGACATGCATCTCGAACGCACCACCACTCAGGCTGGCGCCGACTTGAACCGGCCTCAAAGAGTGAGCCAGAACCACACGGGGCGGCTCCGACACCATCCGGCCCTGAAGGGGTCCCTCGGCAGGAACAGGCACCGTCGGGGCCTTCGACACGGGCCCTGCCCCGACCAACAACTCGACCAGGATTGCCACCCGCCCTGACCTGGCCCCGACATGCATCTCGACCGGACCTGCACTCAGGCTGGCGCCGACTTGGACCGGCCCCAAACAGGGGCCCAGAGCCATACTGGGTGACTCCGACACCATCCGGCCCTGAAGCGGTCTCTCGACAGGAACGTGCAATGTCGGGGAGTTCGATAAGGGCCGGTCCCAACCGTGATTGGCAATGCAGAAATCCTCTCGGGCTGGTGCCGACCTTAACCTCCCTGAAAAGGAACCTAGACACGGACCGACCCAGACCGTGACGGGCCCTGTCCCGACCAAGACCTCCACCAGCAACGCCACCGGCACCGAGCTGGGCCCTGACATGCATCTCGACCGGACCTCCACTCAGGCTGGCGCCAACTTGAACCGGCCCCAAACTGGGGCCCAAACCCAAATGGGGTGGCCACGACACCATCCGGCCCTGAAGAGGTGCTTCGACAGGACCGGGTAACGTCGGAGACCTCGACACGGGCCGGCCCCGACATAGAGAGACCCCGACCGTGACGGGCCCTGTCCCGACCAAGACCTGCCCCGGCCCCGACATGCATCTCGACCAGAGGCAACATAGAAATCCTCTCGGGCTGGTGCCGACCTTAACCTCCCTGCAGAGGGACCTCGACACGGACCGACCCCGACCGTGACGGCCACTGCCCCGACCAAGACCTCGACCAGGACTGCCACCCGCCCCGACATGGGCCCCGACATGCATCATGGTCGGACCTGCACTCAGGCTGGCGCAGACTTCAACCGGCCCCAAACAGGGGCCCAGACCCACACGGGGTGGCTGCGACACCATCTGGCCCTGAAGAGGTGCCTCGACAGGAACGGGCACCGTCGGGGACTTCGACACTGACCGACCCCGAAATAGACCGACCCCGACCGTGACGGGCACTGTCCCGACCAAGACCGGCATCGGCCCCGACATGTTCTCGACAGCACCTGTACTCAGGCTGGCGCCGACTTGGATGGGCCACAAACATGGGCTCAGACACACACGGGGTGGCTGCGACACCATCCGGCCCTGAATGGGTCCCTCGACAGGAACGGGTAACATCGGAAACCTCGACACGGGCCGGCCCCGACATAGACTGACCCCGACCGTGACTGGCCATTCCCGATCCCCACCTGGACCAGCACTGCCACCGGCCCCGACCTGAGCCCTGACATGCATCTCGAACGCACCACCACTCAGGCTGGCGCCGACTTGAACCGGCCTCAAAGAGTGAGCCAGAACCACACGGGGCGGCTCCGACACCATCTGGCCCTGAAGGGGTCCCTCGGCAGGAACAGGCACCGTCGGGGCCTTCGACACGGGCCCTGCCCCGACCAACAACTCGACCAGGATTGCCACCCGCCCTGACCTGGCCCCGACATGCATCTCGACCGGACCTGCACTCAGGCTGGCGCCGACTTGGACCGGCCCCAAACAGGGGCCCAGAGCCATACTGGGTGACTCCGACACCATCCGGCCCTGAAGCGGTCTCTCGACAGGAACGTGCAATGTCGGGGAGTTCGATAAGGGCCGGTCCCAACCGTGATTGGCAATGCAGAAATCCTCTCGGGCTGGTGCCGACCTTAACCTCCCTGAAAAGGAACCTAGACACGGACCGACCCAGACCGTGACGGGCCCTGTCCCGACCAAGACCTCCACCAGCAACGCCACCGGCACCGAGCTGGGCCCTGACATGCATCTCGACCGGACCTCCACTCAGGCTGGCGCCAACTTGAACCGGCCCCAAACTGGGGCCCAAACCCAAATGGGGTGGCCACGACACCACCCGGCCCTGAAGAGGTCCCTCGACAGGAACGGGTAACGTCGGAGACCTCGACACGGGCCGGCCCCGACATAGACCGACCCCGACCGCGACGGGCCCGGCCCCGACCAGGACCGGCCCCAGCCCCGACATGCATCTCGACCAGAGGCAACACAGAAATCCTCTCGAGCTGGCGCCGACCCTAACCTCCACATGGACCGATCCCGACCGTGATGGGCCCTGTCCCGACCAAGAGCGGCACTGGCCCCGACATGCTCTCGAGCGGACCTGCACTCAGGCTGGCGCCGACTTGAACCGGCCCCAAAGAGGGGCTCAGAGCCACAAGGGGTGGCTGCGACACCATCCGGCCCTGAAGAGGTCCCTCGACAGGAATGGGTAACGTTGGAGACCTCGACACGGGCCGGCCCCGACATAGACCGACCCCGACCGTGACGGGCCCTGTCCCGACCAAGACCTGCCCCAGCCCCGACATGCATCTCGACCAGAGGCAACATAGAAATCCTCTCGGGCTGGTGCCGACCTTAACCTCCCTACAGAGGGACCTCGACACGGACCGACCCCGACCGTGACGGGCCCTGTCCCGACCAAGACCGGCACTGGCCCCGACATGCTCTCGAGCGGACCTCCAGTCAGGCTGGCGCCAACTTGAACCGGCCCCAAACAGGGACCCAGAGCCACACGGGGTGACTGCGACACCATCTGGCCCTGAAGAGGTGCCTCGACAGGAACAGGCACCGTCGGGGACTTCGACACTGACCGCCCCCCACAGTGACGGGCCCTGTCCCGACCACAACCTCGACCAGGACCGGCACCGGCCACGACATGCATCTCGACCAGAAGAAACGCAGAAGCCCTCTCGGGCTGGCGCTGACCTTAACCTCCCTGCAGAGGGACCTCGACACGGGCCTGCCCCGAGATAGACCGATCCCGACCGTGATGGGCCCTGTCCCGACCAAGACCGGCACTGGCCCCGACATGTTCTCGACAGGACCTGTACTCAGGCTGGCGCCGACTTGGACGGGCCACAAACATGGGCTCAGACACACACGGGGTGGCTGCGACACCATCCGGCCCTGAATGGGTCCCTCGACAGGAACGGGCACCGTCGGGGACTTCGACACTGACCGAGCCCGAGAGTGACGGGCCCTGTCCCGACCACAACCTCGACCAGGACCGGCACCGGCCACGACATGCATCTCGACCAGAAGCAACGCAGAAGCCCTCTCGGGCTGGCGCTGACCTTAACCTCCCTGCAGAGGACCTCGACTCGGGCCGGCCCCGAAATAGACTGACCCCCGACCGTGACTGGCCATGCCCCGATCCCCACCTGGACCAGCACTGCCACCGGCCCCGACCTGAGCCCTGACATGCATCTCGAACGCACCACCACTCAGGCTGGCGCCGACTTGAACCGGCCCCAAAGAGTGAGCCAGAACCACACGGGGCGGCTCCGACACCATCCGGCCCTGAAGAGGTGCTTCGACAGGACCGGGTAACGTCGGAGACCTCGACACGGGCCGGCCCCGACATAGAGAGACCCCGACCGTGACGGGCCCTGTCCCGACCAAGACCGGCACTGGCCCCGACATGCTCTCGAGCGGACCTGCACTCAGGCTGGCGCCGACTTGAACCGGCCCCAAACAGGGGCTCAGACCCACACTGGCGGCTGCGACACCATCCGGCCCTGAAGAGGTGCTTCGACAGGACCGGGTAACGTCGGAGACCTCGACACGGGCCGGCCCCGACATAGAGAGACCCCGACCGTGACGGGCCCTGTCCCGACCAAGACCTGCCCCGGCCCCGACATGCATCTCGACCAGAGGCAACATAGAAATCCTCTCGGGCTGGTGCCGACCTTAACCTCCCTGCAGAGGGACCTCGACACGGACCGACCCCGACCGTGACGGCCACTGCCCCGACCAAGACCTCGACCAGGACTGCCACCCGCCCCGACATGGGCCCCGACATGCATCATGGTCGGACCTGCACTCAGGCTGGCGCAGACTTCAACCGGCCCCAAACAGGGGCCCAGACCCACACGGGGTGGCTGCGACACCATCTGGCCCTGAAGAGGTGCCTCGACAGGAACGGGCACCGTCGGGGACTTCGACACTGACCGACCCCGAAATAGACCGACCCCGACCGTGACGGGCACTGTCCCGACCAAGACCGGCATCGGCCCCGACATGTTCTCGACAGCACCTGTACTCAGGCTGGCGCCGACTTGGATGGGCCACAAACATGGGCTCAGACACACACGGGGTGGCTGCGACACCATCCGGCCCTGAATGGGTCCCTCGACAGGAACGGGTAACATCGGAAACCTCGACACGGGCCGGCCCCGACATAGACTGACCCCGACCGTGACTGGCCATTCCCGATCCCCACCTGGACCAGCACTGCCACCGGCCCCGACCTGAGCCCTGACATGCATCTCGAACGCACCACCACTCAGGCTGGCGCCGACTTGAACCGGCCTCAAAGAGTGAGCCAGAACCACACGGGGCGGCTCCGACACCATCCGGCCCTGAAGGGGTCCCTCGGCAGGAACAGGCACCGTCGGGGCCTTCGACACGGGCCCTGCCCCGACCAACAACTCGACCAGGATTGCCACCCGCCCTGACCTGGCCCCGACATGCATCTCGACCGGACCTGCACTCAGGCTGGCGCCGACTTGGACCGGCCCCAAACAGGGGCCCAGAGCCATACTGGGTGACTCCGACACCATCCGGCCCTGAAGCGGTCTCTCGACAGGAACGTGCAATGTCGGGGAGTTCGATAAGGGCCGGTCCCAACCGTGATTGGCAATGCAGAAATCCTCTCGGGCTGGTGCCGACCTTAACCTCCCTGAAAAGGAACCTAGACACGGACCGACCCAGACCGTGACGGGCCCTGTCCCGACCAAGACCTCCACCAGCAACGCCACCGGCACCGAGCTGGGCCCTGACATGCATCTCGACCGGACCTCCACTCAGGCTGGCGCCAACTTGAACCGGCCCCAAACTGGGGCCCAAACCCAAATGGGGTGGCCACGACACCATCCGGCCCTGAAGAGGTGCTTCGACAGGACCGGGTAACGTCGGAGACCTCGACACGGGCCGGCCCCGACATAGAGAGACCCCGACCGTGACGGGCCCTGTCCCGACCAAGACCTGCCCCGGCCCCGACATGCATCTCGACCAGAGGCAACATAGAAATCCTCTCGGGCTGGTGCCGACCTTAACCTCCCTGCAGAGGGACCTCGACACGGACCGACCCCGACCGTGACGGCCACTGCCCCGACCAAGACCTCGACCAGGACTGCCACCCGCCCCGACATGGGCCCCGACATGCATCATGGTCGGACCTGCACTCAGGCTGGCGCAGACTTCAACCGGCCCCAAACAGGGGCCCAGACCCACACGGGGTGGCTGCGACACCATCTGGCCCTGAAGAGGTGCCTCGACAGGAACGGGCACCGTCGGGGACTTCGACACTGACCGACCCCGAAATAGACCGACCCCGACCGTGACGGGCACTGTCCCGACCAAGACCGGCATCGGCCCCGACATGTTCTCGACAGCACCTGTACTCAGGCTGGCGCCGACTTGGATGGGCCACAAACATGGGCTCAGACACACACGGGGTGGCTGCGACACCATCCGGCCCTGAATGGGTCCCTCGACAGGAACGGGTAACATCGGAAACCTCGACACGGGCCGGCCCCGACATAGACTGACCCCGACCGTGACTGGCCATTCCCGATCCCCACCTGGACCAGCACTGCCACCGGCCCCGACCTGAGCCCTGACATGCATCTCGAACGCACCACCACTCAGGCTGGCGCCGACTTGAACCGGCCTCAAAGAGTGAGCCAGAACCACACGGGGCGGCTCCGACACCATCTGGCCCTGAAGGGGTCCCTCGGCAGGAACAGGCACCGTCGGGGCCTTCGACACGGGCCCTGCCCCGACCAACAACTCGACCAGGATTGCCACCCGCCCTGACCTGGCCCCGACATGCATCTCGACCGGACCTGCACTCAGGCTGGCGCCGACTTGGACCGGCCCCAAACAGGGGCCCAGAGCCATACTGGGTGACTCCGACACCATCCGGCCCTGAAGCGGTCTCTCGACAGGAACGTGCAATGTCGGGGAGTTCGATAAGGGCCGGTCCCAACCGTGATTGGCAATGCAGAAATCCTCTCGGGCTGGTGCCGACCTTAACCTCCCTGAAAAGGAACCTAGACACGGACCGACCCAGACCGTGACGGGCCCTGTCCCGACCAAGACCTCCACCAGCAACGCCACCGGCACCGAGCTGGGCCCTGACATGCATCTCGACCGGACCTCCACTCAGGCTGGCGCCAACTTGAACCGGCCCCAAACTGGGGCCCAAACCCAAATGGGGTGGCCACGACACCACCCGGCCCTGAAGAGGTCCCTCGACAGGAACGGGTAACGTCGGAGACCTCGACACGGGCCGGCCCCGACATAGACCGACCCCGACCGCGACGGGCCCGGCCCCGACCAGGACCGGCCCCAGCCCCGACATGCATCTCGACCAGAGGCAACACAGAAATCCTCTCGAGCTGGCGCCGACCCTAACCTCCACATGGACCGATCCCGACCGTGATGGGCCCTGTCCCGACCAAGAGCGGCACTGGCCCCGACATGCTCTCGAGCGGACCTGCACTCAGGCTGGCGCCGACTTGAACCGGCCCCAAAGAGGGGCTCAGAGCCACAAGGGGTGGCTGCGACACCATCCGGCCCTGAAGAGGTCCCTCGACAGGAATGGGTAACGTTGGAGACCTCGACACGGGCCGGCCCCGACATAGACCGACCCCGACCGTGACGGGCCCTGTCCCGACCAAGACCTGCCCCAGCCCCGACATGCATCTCGACCAGAGGCAACATAGAAATCCTCTCGGGCTGGTGCCGACCTTAACCTCCCTACAGAGGGACCTCGACACGGACCGACCCCGACCGTGACGGGCCCTGTCCCGACCAAGACCGGCACTGGCCCCGACATGCTCTCGAGCGGACCTCCAGTCAGGCTGGCGCCAACTTGAACCGGCCCCAAACAGGGACCCAGAGCCACACGGGGTGACTGCGACACCATCTGGCCCTGAAGAGGTGCCTCGACAGGAACAGGCACCGTCGGGGACTTCGACACTGACCGCCCCCCACAGTGACGGGCCCTGTCCCGACCACAACCTCGACCAGGACCGGCACCGGCCACGACATGCATCTCGACCAGAAGAAACGCAGAAGCCCTCTCGGGCTGGCGCTGACCTTAACCTCCCTGCAGAGGGACCTCGACACGGGCCTGCCCCGAGATAGACCGATCCCGACCGTGATGGGCCCTGTCCCGACCAAGACCGGCACTGGCCCCGACATGTTCTCGACAGGACCTGTACTCAGGCTGGCGCCGACTTGGACGGGCCACAAACATGGGCTCAGACACACACGGGGTGGCTGCGACACCATCCGGCCCTGAATGGGTCCCTCGACAGGAACGGGCACCGTCGGGGACTTCGACACTGACCGAGCCCGAGAGTGACGGGCCCTGTCCCGACCACAACCTCGACCAGGACCGGCACCGGCCACGACATGCATCTCGACCAGAAGCAACGCAGAAGCCCTCTCGGGCTGGCGCTGACCTTAACCTCCCTGCAGAGGACCTCGACTCGGGCCGGCCCCGAAATAGACTGACCCCCGACCGTGACTGGCCATGCCCCGATCCCCACCTGGACCAGCACTGCCACCGGCCCCGACCTGAGCCCTGACATGCATCTCGAACGCACCACCACTCAGGCTGGCGCCGACTTGAACCGGCCCCAAAGAGTGAGCCAGAACCACACGGGGCGGCTCCGACACCATCCGGCCCTGAAGAGGTGCTTCGACAGGACCGGGTAACGTCGGAGACCTCGACACGGGCCGGCCCCGACATAGAGAGACCCCGACCGTGACGGGCCCTGTCCCGACCAAGACCGGCACTGGCCCCGACATGCTCTCGAGCGGACCTGCACTCAGGCTGGCGCCGACTTGAACCGGCCCCAAACAGGGGCTCAGACCCACACTGGCGGCTGCGACACCATCCGGCCCTGAAGAGGTGCTTCGACAGGACCGGGTAACGTCGGAGACCTCGACACGGGCCGGCCCCGACATAGACCGACCCCGACCGTGACGGGCCCTGTCCCGACCAAGACCTGCCCCGGCCCCGACATGCATCTCGACCAGAGGCAACATAGAAATCCTCTCGGGCTGGTGCCGACCTTAACCTCCCTGCAGAGGGACCTCGACACGGACCGACCCCGACCGTGACGGCCACTGCCCCGACCAAGACCTCGACCAGGACTGCCACCCGCCCCGACATGGGCCCCGACATGCATCATGGTCGGACCTGCACTCAGGCTGGCGCAGACTTCAACCGGCCCCAAACAGGGGCCCAGACCCACACGGGGTGGCTGCGACACCATCTGGCCCTGAAGAGGTGCCTCGACAGGAACGGGCACCGTCGGGGACTTCGACACTGACCGACCCCGAAATAGACCGACCCCGACCGTGACGGGCACTGTCCCGACCAAGACCGGCATCGGCCCCGACATGTTCTCGACAGCACCTGTACTCAGGCTGGCGCCGACTTGGATGGGCCACAAACATGGGCTCAGACACACACGGGGTGGCTGCGACACCATCCGGCCCTGAATGGGTCCCTCGACAGGAACGGGTAACATCGGAAACCTCGACACGGGCCGGCCCCGACATAGACTGACCCCGACCGTGACTGGCCATTCCCGATCCCCACCTGGACCAGCACTGCCACCGGCCCCGACCTGAGCCCTGACATGCATCTCGAACGCACCACCACTCAGGCTGGCGCCGACTTGAACCGGCCTCAAAGAGTGAGCCAGAACCACACGGGGCGGCTCCGACACCATCCGGCCCTGAAGGGGTCCCTCGGCAGGAACAGGCACCGTCGGGGCCTTCGACACGGGCCCTGCCCCGACCAACAACTCGACCAGGATTGCCACCCGCCCTGACCTGGCCCCGACATGCATCTCGACCGGACCTGCACTCAGGCTGGCGCCGACTTGGACCGGCCCCAAACAGGGGCCCAGAGCCATACTGGGTGACTCCGACACCATCCGGCCCTGAAGCGGTCTCTCGACAGGAACGTGCAATGTCGGGGAGTTCGATAAGGGCCGGTCCCAACCGTGATTGGCAATGCAGAAATCCTCTCGGGCTGGTGCCGACCTAAACCTCCCTGAAAAGGAACCTAGACACGGACCGACCCAGACCGTGACGGGCCCTGTCCCGACCAAGACCTCCACCAGCAGCGCCACCGGCACCGAGCTGGGCCCTGACATGCATCTCGACCGGACCTCCACTCAGGCTGGCGCCAACTTGAACCGGCCCCAAACTGGGGCCCAAACCCAAAAGGGGTGGCCACGACACCACCCGGCCCTGAAGAGGTCCCTCGACAGGAACGGGTAACGTCGGAGACCTCGACACGGGCCGGCCCCGACATAGACCGACCCCGACCGCGACGGGCCCGGCCCCGACCAGGACCGGCCCCAGCCCCGACATGCATCTCGACCAGAGGCAACACAGAAATCCTCTCGAGCTGGCGCCGACCCTAACCTCCACATGGACCGATCCCGACCGTGATGGGCCCTGTCCCGACCAAGAGCGGCACTGGCCCCGACATGCTCTCGAGCGGACCTGCACTCAGGCTGGCGCCGACTTGAACCGGCCCCAAAGAGGGGCTCAGAGCCACAAGGGGTGGCTGCGACACCATCCGGCCCTGAAGAGGTCCCTCGACAGGAATGGGTAACGTTGGAGACCTCGACACGGGCCGGCCCCGACATAGACCGACCCCGACCGTGACGGGCCCTGTCCCGACCAAGACCTGCCCCAGCCCCGACATGCATCTCGACCAGAGGCAACATAGAAATCCTCTCGGGCTGGTGCCGACCTTAACCTCCCTACAGAGGGACCTCGACACGGACCGACCCCGACCGTGACGGGCCCTGTCCCGACCAAGACCGGCACTGGCCCCGACATGCTCTCGAGCGGACCTCCAGTCAGGCTGGCGCCAACTTGAACCGGCCCCAAACAGGGACCCAGAGCCACACGGGGTGACTGCGACACCATCTGGCCCTGAAGAGGTGCCTCGACAGGAACAGGCACCGTCGGGGACTTCGACACTGACCGCCCCCCACAGTGACGGGCCCTGTCCCGACCACAACCTCGACCAGGACCGGCACCGGCCACGACATGCATCTCGACCAGAAGAAACGCAGAAGCCCTCTCGGGCTGGCGCTGACCTTAACCTCCCTGCAGAGGGACCTCGACACGGGCCTGCCCCGAGATAGACCGATCCCGACCGTGATGGGCCCTGTCCCGACCAAGACCGGCACTGGCCCCGACATGTTCTCGACAGGACCTGTACTCAGGCTGGCGCCGACTTGGACGGGCCACAAACATGGGCTCAGACACACACGGGGTGGCTGCGACACCATCCGGCCCTGAATGGGTCCCTCGACAGGAACGGGCACCGTCGGGGACTTCGACACTGACCGAGCCCGAGAGTGACGGGCCCTGTCCCGACCACAACCTCGACCAGGACCGGCACCGGCCACGACATGCATCTCGACCAGAAGCAACGCAGAAGCCCTCTCGGGCTGGCGCTGACCTTAACCTCCCTGCAGAGGACCTCGACTCGGGCCGGCCCCGAAATAGACTGACCCCCGACCGTGACTGGCCATGCCCCGATCCCCACCTGGACCAGCACTGCCACCGGCCCCGACCTGAGCCCTGACATGCATCTCGAACGCACCACCACTCAGGCTGGCGCCGACTTGAACCGGCCCCAAAGAGTGAGCCAGAACCACACGGGGCGGCTCCGACACCATCCGGCCCTGAAGAGGTGCTTCGACAGGACCGGGTAACGTCGGAGACCTCGACACGGGCCGGCCCCGACATAGAGAGACCCCGACCGTGACGGGCCCTGTCCCGACCAAGACCGGCACTGGCCCCGACATGCTCTCGAGCGGACCTGCACTCAGGCTGGCGCCGACTTGAACCGGCCCCAAACAGGGGCTCAGACCCACACTGGCGGCTGCGACACCATCCGGCCCTGAAGAGGTGCTTCGACAGGACCGGGTAACGTCGGAGACCTCGACACGGGCCGGCCCCGACATAGACCGACCCCGACCGTGACGGGCCCTGTCCCGACCAAGACCTGCCCCGGCCCCGACATGCATCTCGACCAGAGGCAACATAGAAATCCTCTCGGGCTGGTGCCGACCTTAACCTCCCTGCAGAGGGACCTCGACACGGACCGACCCCGACCGTGACGGCCACTGCCCCGACCAAGACCTCGACCAGGACTGCCACCCGCCCCGACATGGGCCCCGACATGCATCATGGTCGGACCTGCACTCAGGCTGGCGCAGACTTCAACCGGCCCCAAACAGGGGCCCAGACCCACACGGGGTGGCTGCGACACCATCTGGCCCTGAAGAGGTGCCTCGACAGGAACGGGCACCGTCGGGGACTTCGACACTGACCGACCCCGAAATAGACCGACCCCGACCGTGACGGGCACTGTCCCGACCAAGACCGGCATCGGCCCCGACATGTTCTCGACAGCACCTGTACTCAGGCTGGCGCCGACTTGGATGGGCCACAAACATGGGCTCAGACACACACGGGGTGGCTGCGACACCATCCGGCCCTGAATGGGTCCCTCGACAGGAACGGGTAACATCGGAAACCTCGACACGGGCCGGCCCCGACATAGACTGACCCCGACCGTGACTGGCCATTCCCGATCCCCACCTGGACCAGCACTGCCACCGGCCCCGACCTGAGCCCTGACATGCATCTCGAACGCACCACCACTCAGGCTGGCGCCGACTTGAACCGGCCCCAAAGAGTGAGCCAGAACCACACGGGGCGGCTCCGACACCATCCGGCCCTGAAGGGGTCCCTCGGCAGGAACAGGCACCGTCGGGGCCTTCGACACGGGCCCTGCCCCGACCAACAACTCGACCAGGATTGCCACCCGCCCTGACCTGGCCCCGACATGCATCTCGACCGGACCTGCACTCAGGCTGGCGCCGACTTGGACCGGCCCCAAACAGGGGCCCAGAGCCATACTGGGTGACTCCGACACCATCCGGCCCTGAAGCGGTCTCTCGACAGGAACGTGCAATGTTGGGGAGTTCGATAAGGGCCGGTCCCAACCGTGATTGGCAATGCAGAAATCCTCTCGGGCTGGTGCCGACCTAAACCTCCCTGAAAAGGAACCTAGACACGGACCGACCCAGACCGTGACGGGCCCTGTCCCGACCAAGACCTCCACCAGCAACGCCACCGGCACCGAGCTGGGCCCTGACATGCATCTCGACCGGACCTCCACTCAGGCTGGCGCCAACTTGAACCGGCCCCAAACTGGGGCCCAAACCCAAATGGGGTGGCCACGACACCATCCGGCCCTGAAGAGGTCCCTCGACAGGAACGGGTAACGTCGGAGACCTCGACACGGGCCGGCCCCGACATAGACCGACCCCGACCGCGACGGGCCCGGCCCCGACCAGGACCGGCCCCAGCCCCGACATGCATCTCGACCAGAGGCAACACAGAAATGCTCTCGAGCTGGCGCCGACCCTAACCTCCACATGGACCGATCCCGACCGTGATGGGCCCTGTCCCGACCAAGAGCGGCACTGGCCCCGACATGCTCTCGAGCGGACCTGCACTCAGGCTGGCGCCGACTTGAACCGGCCCCAAACAGGGGCTCAGAGCCACAAGGGGTGGCTGCGACACCATCCGGCCCTGAAGAGGTCCCTCGACAGGAATGGGTAACGTTGGAGACCTCGACACGGGCCGGCCCCGACATAGACCGACCCCGACCGTGACGGGCCCTGTCCCGACCAAGACCTGCCCCAGCCCCGACATGCATCTCGACCAGAGGCAACATAGAAATCCTCTCGGGCTGGTGCCGACCTTAACCTCCCTACAGAGGGACCTCGACACGGACCGACCCCGACCGTGACGGGCCCTGTCCCGACCAAGACCGGCACTGGCCCCGACATGCTCTCGAGCGGACCTCCAGTCAGGCTGGCGCCAACTTGAACCGGCCCCAAACTGGGGCTCAGACACACACGGGGTGGCTGCGACACCATCCGGCCCTGAAGAGGTCCCTCGACGGGAACGGGCACCGTCGGGGCCTTCGATAATGGGCGGCCCCAATCCTGATTGGCCCGGCCCTGACCATGGCCTCGACCAGGGCCGGCACGGGCTCCGACATGCATTTTGATTGGAGCCAGCGTGGAACTCCTCTCGGGCTGGTGCCGACCTTAACCTCCCTGCAGAGGGACCTCGACACGGACTGACCCCGACCTGACGGGCCCTGTCCCGACCAAGACCGGCACTGGCCCCGACATGCTCTCGACCGGACCTGCACTCAGGCTGGCGCCGACATGAACCGGCCCCAAACAGGGACCCAGAGCCACACGGGGTGACTGCGACACCATCTGGCCCTGAAGAGGTGCCTCGACAGGAACGGGCACCGTCGGGGACTTCGACACTGACCGAGCCCGAGAGTGACGGGCCCTGTCCCGACCACAACCTCGACCAGGACCGGCACCGGCCACGACATGCATCTCGACCAGAAGCAACGCAGAAGCCCTCTCGGGCTGGCGCTGACCTTAACCTCCCTGCAGAGGACCTCGACTCGGGCCGGCCCCGACATAGACTGACCCCCGACCGTGACTGGCCATGCCCCGATCCCCACCTGGACCAGCACTGCCACCGGCCCCGACCTGAGCCCTGACATGCATCTCGAACGCACCACCACTCAGGCTGGCGCCGACTTGAACCGGCCCCAAAGAGTGAGCCAGAACCACACGGGGCGGCTCCGACACCATCCGGCCCTGAAGAGGTGCTTCGACAGGACCGGGTAACGTCGGAGACCTCGACACGGGCCGGCCCCGACATAGAGAGACCCCGACCGTGACGGGCCCTGTCCCGACCAAGACCGGCACTGGCCCCGACATGCTCTCGAGCGGACCTGCACTCAGGCTGGCGCCGACTTGAACCGGCCCCAAACAGGGGCTCAGACCCACACTGGCGGCTGCGACACCATCCGGCCCTGAAGAGGTGCTTCGACAGGACCGGGTAACGTCGGAGACCTCGACACGGGCCGGCCCCGACATAGACCGACCCCGACCGTGACGGGCCCTGTCCCGACCAAGACCTGCCCCGGCCCCGACATGCATCTCGACCAGAGGCAACATAGAAATCCTCTCGGGCTGGTGCCGACCTTAACCTCCCTGCAGAGGGACCTCGACACGGACCGACCCCGACCGTGACGGCCACTGCCCCGACCAAGACCTCGACCAGGACTGCCACCCGCCCCGACATGGGCCCCGACATGCATCATGGTCGGACCTGCACTCAGGCTGGCGCAGACTTCAACCGGCCCCAAACAGGGGCCCAGACCCACACGGGGTGGCTGCGACACCATCTGGCCCTGAAGAGGTGCCTCGACAGGAACGGGCACCGTCGGGGACTTCGACACTGACCGACCCCGAAATAGACCGACCCCGACCGTGACGGGCACTGTCCCGACCAAGACCGGCATCGGCCCCGACATGTTCTCGACAGCACCTGTACTCAGGCTGGCGCCGACTTGGATGGGCCACAAACATGGGCTCAGACACACACGGGGTGGCTGCGACACCATCCGGCCCTGAATGGGTCCCTCGACAGGAACGGGTAACATCGGAAACCTCGACACGGGCCGGCCCCGACATAGACTGACCCCGACCGTGACTGGCCATTCCCGATCCCCACCTGGACCAGCACTGCCACCGGCCCCGACCTGAGCCCTGACATGCATCTCGAACGCACCACCACTCAGGCTGGCGCCGACTTGAACCGGCCCCAAAGAGTGAGCCAGAACCACACGGGGCGGCTCCGACACCATCCGGCCCTGAAGGGGTCCCTCGGCAGGAACAGGCACCGTCGGGGCCTTCGACACGGGCCCTGCCCCGACCAACAACTCGACCAGGATTGCCACCCGCCCTGACCTGGCCCCGACATGCATCTCGACCGGACCTGCACTCAGGCTGGCGCCGACTTGGACCGGCCCCAAACAGGGGCCCAGAGCCATACTGGGTGACTCCAACACCATCCGGCCCTGAAGCGGTCTCTCGACAGGAACGTGCAATGTCGGGGAGTTCGATAAGGGCCGGTCCCAACCGTGATTGGCAATGCAGAAATCCTCTCGGGCTGGTGCCGACCTAAACCTCCCTGAAAAGGAACCTAGACACGGACCGACCCAGACCGTGACGGGCCCTGTCCCGACCAAGACCGGCACTGGCCCCGACATGCTCTCGAGCGGACCTGCACTCAGGCTGGCGCCGACTTGAACCGGCCCCAAACAGGGGCTCAGACCCACACTGGCGGCTGCGACACCATCCGGCCCTGAAGAGGTGCTTCGACAGGACCGGGTAACGTCGGAGACCTCGACACGGGCCGGCCCCGACATAGACCGACCCCGACCGTGACGGGCCCTGTCCCGACCAAGACCTGCCCCGGCCCCGACATGCATCTCGACCAGAGGCAACATAGAAATCCTCTCGGGCTGGTGCCGACCTTAACCTCCCTGCAGAGGGACCTCGACACGGACCGACCCCGACCGTGACGGCCACTGCCCCGACCAAGACCTCGACCAGGACTGCCACCCGCCCCGACATGGGCCCCGACATGCATCATGGTCGGACCTGCACTCAGGCTGGCGCAGACTTCAACCGGCCCCAAACAGGGGCCCAGACCCACACGGGGTGGCTGCGACACCATCTGGCCCTGAAGAGGTGCCTCGACAGGAACGGGCACCGTCGGGGACTTCGACACTGACCGACCCCGAAATAGACCGACCCCGACCGTGACGGGCACTGTCCCGACCAAGACCGGCATCGGCCCCGACATGTTCTCGACAGCACCTGTACTCAGGCTGGCGCCGACTTGGATGGGCCACAAACATGGGCTCAGACACACACGGGGTGGCTGCGACACCATCCGGCCCTGAATGGGTCCCTCGACAGGAACGGGTAACATCGGAAACCTCGACACGGGCCGGCCCCGACATAGACTGACCCCGACCGTGACTGGCCATTCCCGATCCCCACCTGGACCAGCACTGCCACCGGCCCCGACCTGAGCCCTGACATGCATCTCGAACGCACCACCACTCAGGCTGGCGCCGACTTGAACCGGCCCCAAAGAGTGAGCCAGAACCACACGGGGCGGCTCCGACACCATCCGGCCCTGAAGGGGTCCCTCGGCAGGAACAGGCACCGTCGGGGCCTTCGACACGGGCCCTGCCCCGACCAACAACTCGACCAGGATTGCCACCCGCCCTGACCTGGCCCCGACATGCATCTCGACCGGACCTGCACTCAGGCTGGCGCCGACTTGGACCGGCCCCAAACAGGGGCCCAGAGCCATACTGGGTGACTCCGACACCATCCGGCCCTGAAGCGGTCTCTCGACAGGAACGTGCAATGTTGGGGAGTTCGATAAGGGCCGGTCCCAACCGTGATTGGCAATGCAGAAATCCTCTCGGGCTGGTGCCGACCTAAACCTCCCTGAAAAGGAACCTAGACACGGACCGACCCAGACCGTGACGGGCCCTGTCCCGACCAAGACCTCCACCAGCAACGCCACCGGCACCGAGCTGGGCCCTGACATGCATCTCGACCGGACCTCCACTCAGGCTGGCGCCAACTTGAACCGGCCCCAAACTGGGGCCCAAACCCAAATGGGGTGGCCACGACACCATCCGGCCCTGAAGAGGTCCCTCGACAGGAACGGGTAACGTCGGAGACCTCGACACGGGCCGGCCCCGACATAGACCGACCCGACCGCGACGGGCCCGGCCCCGACCAGGACCGGCCCCAGCCCCGACATGCATCTCGACCAGAGGCAACACAGAAATCCTCTCGAGCTGGCGCCGACCCTAACCTCCCTACAGAGGGACCTCGACACGGACCGACCCCGACCGTGACGGGCCCTGTCCCGACCAAGACCGGCACTGGCCCCGACATGCTCTCGAGCGGACCTCCAGTCAGGCTGGCGCCAACTTGAACCGGCCCCAAACTGGGGCTCAGACACACACGGGGTGGCTGCGACACCATCCGGCCCTGAAGAGGTCCCTCGACGGGAACGGGCACCGTCGGGGCCTTCGATAATGGGCGGCCCCAATCCTGATTGGCCCGGCCCTGACCATGGCCTCGACCAGGGCCGGCACGGGCTCCGACATGCATTTTGATTGGAGCCAGCGTGGAACTCCTCTCGGGCTGGTGCCGACCTTAACCTCCCTGCAGAGGGACCTCGACACGGACTGACCCCGACCTGACGGGCCCTGTCCCGACCAAGACCGGCACTGGCCCCGACATGCTCTCGACCGGACCTGCACTCAGGCTGGCGCCGACTTGAACCGGCCCCAAACAGGGACCCAGAGCCACACGGGGTGACTGCGACACCATCTGGCCCTGAAGAGGTGCCTCGACAGGAACGGGCACCGTCGGGGACTTCGACACTGACCGACCCCCACAGTGACGGGCCCTGTCCCGACCACAACCTCGACCAGGACCGGCACCGGCCACGACATGCATCTCGACCAGAAGAAACGCAGAAGCCCTCTCGGGCTGGCGCTGACCTTAACCTCCCTGCAGAGGGACCTCGACACGGGCCTGCCCCGAGATAGACCGATCCCAACCGTGATGGGCCCTGTCCCGACCAAGACCGGCACTGGCCCCGACATGTTCTCGACAGGACCTGTACTCAGGCTGGCGCCGACTTGGACGGGCCACAAACATGGGCTCAGACACACACGGGGTGGCTGCGACACCATCCGGCCCTGAATGGGTCCCTCGACAGGAACGGGCACCGTCGGGGACTTCGACACTGACCGAGCCCGAGAGTGACGGGCCCTGTCCCGACCACAACCTCGACCAGGACCGGCACCGGCCACGACATGCATCTCGACCAGAAGCAACGCAGAAGCCCTCTCGGGCTGGCGCTGACCTTAACCTCCCTGCAGAGGACCTCGACTCGGGCCGGCCCCGAAATAGACTGACCCCCGACCGTGACTGGCCATGCCCCGATCCCCACCTGGACCAGCACTGCCACCGGCCCCGACCTGAGCCCTGACATGCATCTCGAACGCACCACCACTCAGGCTGGCGCCGACTTGAACCGGCCCCAAAGAGTGAGCCAGAACCACACGGGGCGGCTCCGACACCATCCGGCCCTGAAGAGGTGCTTCGACAGGACCGGGTAACGTCGGAGACCTCGACACGGGCCGGCCCCGACATAGAGAGACCCCGACCGTGACGGGCCCTGTCCCGACCAAGACCGGCACTGGCCCCGACATGCTCTCGAGCGGACCTGCACTCAGGCTGGCGCCGACTTGAACCGGCCCCAAACAGGGGCTCAGACCCACACTGGCGGCTGCGACACCATCCGGCCCTGAAGAGGTGCTTCGACAGGACCGGGTAACGTCGGAGACCTCGACACGGGCCGGCCCCGACATAGACCGACCCCGACCGTGACGGGCCCTGTCCCGACCAAGACCTGCCCCGGCCCCGACATGCATCTCGACCAGAGGCAACATAGAAATCCTCTCGGGCTGGTGCCGACCTTAACCTCCCTGCAGAGGGACCTCGACACGGACCGACCCCGACCGTGACGGCCACTGCCCCGACCAAGACCTCGACCAGGACTGCCACCCGCCCCGACATGGGCCCCGACATGCATCATGGTCGGACCTGCACTCAGGCTGGCGCAGACTTCAACCGGCCCCAAACAGGGGCCCAGACCCACACGGGGTGGCTGCGACACCATCTGGCCCTGAAGAGGTGCCTCGACAGGAACGGGCACCGTCGGGGACTTCGACACTGACCGACCCCGAAATAGACCGACCCCGACCGTGACGGGCACTGTCCCGACCAAGACCGGCATCGGCCCCGACATGTTCTCGACAGCACCTGTACTCAGGCTGGCGCCGACTTGGATGGGCCACAAACATGGGCTCAGACACACACGGGGTGGCTGCGACACCATCCGGCCCTGAATGGGTCCCTCGACAGGAACGGGTAACATCGGAAACCTCGACACGGGCCGGCCCCGACATAGACTGACCCCGACCGTGACTGGCCATTCCCGATCCCCACCTGGACCAGCACTGCCACCGGCCCCGACCTGAGCCCTGACATGCATCTCGAACGCACCACCACTCAGGCTGGCGCCGACTTGAACCGGCCCCAAAGAGTGAGCCAGAACCACACGGGGCGGCTCCGACACCATCCGGCCCTGAAGGGGTCCCTCGGCAGGAACAGGCACCGTCGGGGCCTTCGACACGGGCCCTGCCCCGACCAACAACTCGACCAGGATTGCCACCCGCCCTGACCTGGCCCCGACATGCATCTCGACCGGACCTGCACTCAGGCTGGCGCCGACTTGGACCGGCCCCAAACAGGGGCCCAGAGCCATACTGGGTGACTCCGACACCATCCGGCCCTGAAGCGGTCTCTCGACAGGAACGTGCAATGTCGGGGAGTTCGATAAGGGCCGGTCCCAACCGTGATTGGCAATGCAGAAATCCTCTCGGGCTGGTGCCGACCTAAACCTCCCTGAAAAGGAACCTAGACACGGACCGACCCAGACCGTGACGGGCCCTGTCCCGACCAAGACCTCCACCAGCAACGCCACCGGCACCGAGCTGGGCCCTGACATGCATCTCGACCGGACCTCCACTCAGGCTGGCGCCAACTTGAACCGGCCCCAAACTGGGGCCCAAACCCAAATGGGGTGGCCACGACACCATCTGGCCCTGAAGAGGTGCCTCGACAGGAACGGGCACCGTCGGGGACTTCGACACTGACCGACCCCCACAGTGACGGGCCCTGTCCCGACCACAACCTCGACCAGGACCGGCACCGGCCACGACATGCATCTCGACCAGAAGAAACGCAGAAGCCCTCTCGGGCTGGCGCTGACCTTAACCTCCCTGCAGAGGGACCTCGACACGGGCCTGCCCCGAGATAGACCGATCCCGACCGTGATGGGCCCTGTCCCGACCAAGACCGGCACTGGCCCCGACATGTTCTCGACAGGACCTGTACTCAGGCTGGCGCCGACTTGGACGGGCCACAAACATGGGCTCAGACACACACGGGGTGGCTGCGACACCATCCGGCCCTGAATGGGTCCCTCGACAGGAACGGGCACCGTCGGGGACTTCGACACTGACCGATCCCGAGAGTGACGGGCCCTGTCCCGACCACAACCTCGACCAGGACCGGCACCGGCCACGACATGCATCTCGACCAGAAGCAACGCAGAAGCCCTCTCGGGCTGGCGCTGAGCTTAACCTCCCTGCAGAGGACCTCGACTCGGGCCGGCCCCGACATAGACTGACCCCCGACCGTGACTGGCCATGCCCCGATCCCCACCTGGACCAGCACTGCCACCGGCCCCGACCTGAGCCCTGACATGCATCTCGAACGCACCACCACTCAGGCTGGCGCCGACTTGAACCGGCCCCAAACAGTGAGCCAGAACCACACGGGGCGGCTCCGACACCATCCGGCCCTGAAGAGGTGCTTCGACAGGACCGGGTAACGTCGGAGACCTCGACACGGGCCGGCCCCGACATAGAGAGACCCCGACCGTGACGGGCCCTGTCCCGACCAAGACCGGCACTGGCCCCGACATGCTCTCGAGCGGACCTGCACTCAGGCTGGCGCCGACTTGAACCGGCCCCAAACAGGGGCTCAGACCCACACTGGCGGCTGCGACACCATCCGGCCCTGAAGAGGTGCTTCGACAGGACCGGGTAACGTCGGAGACCTCGACACGGGCCGGCCCCGACATAGACCGACCCCGACCGTGACGGGCCCTGTCCCGACCAAGACCTGCCCCGGCCCCGACATGCATCTCGACCAGAGGCAACCTAGAAATCCTCTCGGGCTGGTGCCGACCTTAACCTCCCTGCAGAGGGACCTCGACACGGACCGACCCCGACCGTGACGGCCACTGCCCCGACCAAGACCTCGACCAGGACTGCCACCCGCCCCGACATGGGCCCCGACATGCATCATGGTCGGACCTGCACTCAGGCTGGCGCAGACTTCAACCGGCCCCAAACAGGGGCCCAGACCCACACGGGGTGGCTGCGACACCATCTGGCCCTGAAGAGGTGCCTCGACAGGAACGGGCACCGTCGGGGACTTCGACACTGACCGACCCCGAAATAGACCGACCCCGACCGTGACGGGCACTGTCCCGACCAAGACCGGCATCGGCCCCGACATGTTCTCGACAGCACCTGTACTCAGGCTGGCGCCGACTTGGATGGGCCACAAACATGGGCTCAGACACACACGGGGTGGCTGCGACACCATCCGGCCCTGAATGGGTCCCTCGACAGGAACGGGTAACATCGGAAACCTCGACACGGGCCGGCCCCGACATAGACTGACCCCGACCGTGACTGGCCATTCCCGATCCCCACCTGGACCAGCACTGCCACCGGCCCCGACCTGAGCCCTGACATGCATCTCGAACGCACCACCACTCAGGCTGGCGCCGACTTGAACCGGCCTCAAAGAGTGAGCCAGAACCACACGGGGCGGCTCCGACACCATCCGGCCCTGAAGGGGTCCCTCGGCAGGAACAGGCACCGTCGGGGCCTTCGACACGGGCCCTGCCCCGACCAACAACTCGACCAGGATTGCCACCCGCCCTGACCTGGCCCCGACATGCATCTCGACCGGACCTGCACTCAGGCTGGCGCCGACTTGGACCGGCCCCAAACAGGGGCCCAGAGCCATACTGGGTGACTCCGACACCATCCGGCCCTGAAGCGGTCTCTCGACAGGAACGTGCAATGTCGGGGAGTTCGATAAGGGCCGGTCCCAACCGTGATTGGCAATGCAGAAATCCTCTCGGGCTGGTGCCGACCTAAACCTCCCTGAAAAGGAACCTAGACACGGACCGACCCAGACCGTGACGGGCCCTGTCCCGACCAAGATCTCCACCAGCAACGCCACCGGCACCGAGCTGGGCCCTGACATGCATCTCGACCGGACCTCCACTCAGGCTGGCGCCAACTTGAACCGGCCCCAAACTGGGGCCCAAACCCAAATGGGGTGGCCACGACACCATCCGGCCCTGAAGAGGTCCCTCGACAGGAACGGGTAACGTCGGAGACCTCGACACGGGCCGGCCCCGACATAGACCGACCCCGACCGCGACGGGCCCGGCCCCGACCAGGACCGGCCCCAGCCCCGACATGCATCTCGACCAGAGGCAACACAGAAATCCTCTCGAGCTGGCGCCGACCCTAACCTCCACATGGACCGATCCCGACCGTGATGGGCCCTGTCCCGACCAAGAGCGGCACTGGCCCCGACATGCTCTCGAGCGGACCTGCACTCAGGCTGGCGCCGACTTGAACCGGCCCCAAAGAGGGGCTCAGAGCCACAAGGGGTGGCTGCGACACCATCCGGCCCTGAAGAGGTCCCTCGACGGGAACGGGCACCGTCGGGGCCTTCGATAATGGGCGGCCCCAATCCTGATTGGCCCGGCCCTGACCATGGCCTCGACCAGGGCCGGCACGGGCTCCGACATGCATTTTGATTGGAGCCAGCGTGGAACTCCTCTCGGGCTGGTGCCGACCTTAACCTCCCTGCAGAGGGACCTCGACACGGACTGACCCCGACCTGACGGGCCCTGTCCCGACCAAGACCGGCACTGGCCCCGACATGCTCTCGACCGGACCTGCACTCAGGCTGGCGCCGACATGAACCGGCCCCAAACAGGGACCCAGAGCCACACGGGGTGACTGCGACACCATCTGGCCCTGAAGAGGTGCCTCGACAGGAACGGGCACCGTCGGGGACTTCGACACTGACCGCCCCCCACAGTGACGGGCCCTGTCCCGACCACAACCTCGACCAGGACCGGCACCGGCCACGACATGCATCTCGACCAGAAGCAACGCAGAAGCCCTCTCGGGCTGGCGCTGACCTTAACCTCCCTGCAGAGGGACCTCGACACGGGCCTGCCCCGAGATAGACCGATCCCGACCGTGATGGGCCCTGTCCCGACCAAGACCGGCACTGGCCCCGACATGTTCTCGACAGGACCTGTACTCAGGCTGGCGCCGACTTGGACGGGCCACAAACATGGGCTCAGACACACACGGGGTGGCTGCGACACCATCCGGCCCTGAATGGGTCCCTCGACAGGAACGGGCACCGTCGGGGACTTCGACACTGACCGATCCCGAGAGTGACGGGCCCTGTCCCGACCACAACCTCGACCAGGACCGGCACCGGCCACGACATGCATCTCGACCAGAAGCAACGCAGAAGCCCTCTCGGGCTGGCGCTGACCTTAACCTCCCTGCAGAGGACCTCGACTCGGGCCGGCCCCGACATAGACTGACCCCCGACCGTGACTGGCCATGCCCCGATCCCCACCTGGACCAGCACTGCCACCGGCCCCGACCTGAGCCCTGACATGCATCTCGAACGCACCACCACTCAGGCTGGCGCCGACTTGAACCGGCCCCAAAGAGTGAGCCAGAACCACACGGGGCGGCTCCGACACCATCCGGCCCTGAAGAGGTGCTTCGACAGGACCGGGTAACGTCGGAGACCTCGACACGGGCCGGCCCCGACATAGAGAGACCCCGACCGTGACGGGCCCTGTCCCGACCAAGACCGGCACTGGCCCCGACATGCTCTCGAGCGGACCTGCACTCAGGCTGGCGCCGACTTGAACCGGCCCCAAACAGGGGCTCAGACCCACACTGGCGGCTGCGACACCATCCGGCCCTGAAGAGGTGCCTCGACGGGACCGGGTAACGTCGGAGACCTCGACACGGGCCGGCCCCGACATAGAGAGACCCCGACCGTGACGGGCCCTGTCCCGACCAAGAGCGGCACTGGCCCCGACATGCTCTCGAGCGGACCTGCACTCAGGCTGGCGCCGACTTGAACCGGCCCCAAACAGGGGCTCAGACCCACACTGGCGGCTGCGACACCATCCGGCCCTGAAGAGGTGCCTCGACGGGACCGGGTAACGTCGGAGACCTCGACACGGGCCGGCCCCGACATAGAGAGACCCCGACCGTGACGGGCCCTGTCCCGACCAAGACCTGCCCCGGCCCCGACATGCATCTCGACCAGAGGCAACATAGAAATCCTCTCGGGCTGGTGCCGACCTTAACCTCCCTGCAGAGGGACCTCGACACGGACCGACCCCGACCGTGACGGCCACTGCCCCGACCAAGACCTCGACCAGGACTGCCACCCGCCCCGACATGGGCCCCGACATGCATCATGGTCGGACCTGCACTCAGGCTGGCGCAGACTTCAACCGGCCCCAAACAGGGGCCCAGACCCACACGGGGTGGCTGCGACACCATCTGGCCCTGAAGAGGTGCCTCGACAGGAACGGGCACCGTCGGGGACTTCGACACTGACCGACCCCGAAATAGACCGACCCCGACCGTGACGGGCACTGTCCCGACCAAGACCGGCATCGGCCCCGACATGTTCTCGACAGCACCTGTACTCAGGCTGGCGCCGACTTGGATGGGCCACAAACATGGGCTCAGACACACACGGGGTGGCTGCGACACCATCCGGCCCTGAATGGGTCCCTCGACAGGAACGGGTAACATCGGAAACCTCGACACGGGCCGGCCCCGACATAGACTGACCCCGACCGTGACTGGCCATTCCCGATCCCCACCTGGACCAGCACTGCCACCGGCCCCGACCTGAGCCCTGACATGCATCTCGAACGCACCACCACTCAGGCTGGCGCCGACTTGAACCGGCCCCAAAGAGTGAGCCAGAACCACACGGGGCGGCTCCGACACCATCCGGCCCTGAAGGGGTCCCTCGGCAGGAACAGGCACCGTCGGGGCCTTCGACACGGGCCCTGCCCCGACCAACAACTCGACCAGGATTGCCACCCGCCCTGACCTGGCCCCGACATGCATCTCGACCGGACCTGCACTCAGGCTGGCGCCGACTTGGACCGGCCCCAAACAGGGGCCCAGAGCCATACTGGGTGACTCCGACACCATCCGGCCCTGAAGAGGTCCCTCGACAGGAATGGGTAACGTTGGAGACCTCGACACGGGCCGGCCCCGACATAGACCGACCCCGACCGTGACGGGCCCTGTCCCGACCAAGACCTGCCCCAGCCCCGACATGCATCTCGACCAGAGGCAACATAGAAATCCTCTCGGGCTGGTGCCGACCTTAACCTCCCTACAGAGGGACCTCGACACGGACCGACCCCGACCGTGACGGGCCCTGTCCCGACCAAGACCGGCACTGGCCCCGACATGCTCTCGAGCGGACCTCCAGTCAGGCTGGCGCCAACTTGAACCGGCCCCAAACTGGGGCTCAGACACACACGGGGTGGCTGCGACACCATCCGGCCCTGAAGAGGTCCCTCGACGGGAACGGGCACCGTCGGGGCCTTCGATAATGGGCGGCCCCAATCCTGATTGGCCCGGCCCTGACCATGGCCTCGACCAGGGCCGGCACGGGCTCCGACATGCATTTTGATTGGAGCCAGCGTGGAACTCCTCTCGGGCTGGTGCCGACCTTAACCTCCCTGCAGAGGGACCTCGACACGGACTGACCCCGACCTGACGGGCCCTGTCCCGACCAAGACCGGCACTGGCCCCGACATGCTCTCGACCGGACCTGCACTCAGGCTGGCGCCGACTTGAACCGGCCCCAAACAGGGACCCAGAGCCACACGGGGTGACTGCGACACCATCTGGCCCTGAAGAGGTGCCTCGACAGGAACGGGCACCGACGGGGACTTCGACACTGACCGCCCCCCACAGTGACGGGCCCTGTCCCGACCACAACCTCGACCAGGACCGGCACCGGCCACGACATGCATCTCGACCAGAAGAAACGCAGAAGCCCTCTCGGGCTGGCGCTGACCTTAACCTCCCTGCAGAGGGACCTCGACACGGGCCTGCCCCGAGATAGACCGATCCCGACCGTGATGGGCCCTGTCCCGACCAAGACCGGCACTGGCCCCGACATGTTCTCGACAGGACCTGTACTCAGGCTGGCGCCGACTTGGACGGGCCACAAACATGGGCTCAGACACACACGGGGTGGCTGCGACACCATCCGGCCCTGAATGGGTCCCTCGACAGGAACGGGCACCGTCGGGGACTTCGACACTGACCGAGCCCGAGAGTGACGGGCCCTGTCCCGACCACAACCTCGACCAGGACCGGCACCGGCCACGACATGCATCTCGACCAGAAGCAACGCAGAAGCCCTCTCGGGCTGGCGCTGACCTTAACCTCCCTGCAGAGGACCTCGACTCGGGCCGGCCCCGACATAGACTGACCCCCGACCGTGACTGGCCATGCCCCGATCCCCACCTGGACCAGCACTGCCACCGGCCCCGACCTGAGCCCTGACATGCATCTCGAACGCACCACCACTCAGGCTGGCGCCGACTTGAACCGGCCCCAAAGAGTGAGCCAGAACCACACGGGGCGGCTCCGACACCATCCGGCCCTGAAGAGGTGCTTCGACAGGACCGGGTAACGTCGGAGACCTCGACACGGGCCGGCCCCGACATAGAGAGACCCCGACCGTGACGGGCCCTGTCCCGACCAAGACCGGCACTGGCCCCGACATGCTCTCGAGCGGACCTGCACTCAGGCTGGCGCCGACTTGAACCGGCCCCAAACAGGGGCTCAGACCCACACTGGCGGCTGCGACACCATCCGGCCCTGAAGAGGTGCCTCGACGGGACCGGGTAACGTCGGAGACCTCGACACGGGCCGGCCCCGACATAGAGAGACCCCGACCGTGACGGGCCCTGTCCCGACCAAGACCTGCCCCGGCCCCGACATGCATCTCGACCAGAGGCAACATAGAAATCCTCTCGGGCTGGTGCCGACCTTAACCTCCCTGCAGAGGGACCTCGACACGGACCGACCCCGACCGTGACGGCCACTGCCCCGACCAAGACCTCGACCAGGACTGCCACCCGCCCCGACATGGGCCCCGACATGCATCATGGTCGGACCTGCACTCAGGCTGGCGCAGACTTCAACCGGCCCCAAACAGGGGCCCAGACCCACACGGGGTGGCTGCGACACCATCTGGCCCTGAAGAGGTGCCTCGACAGGAACGGGCACCGTCGGGGACTTCGACACTGACCGACCCCGAAATAGACCGACCCCGACCGTGACGGGCACTGTCCCGACCAAGACCGGCATCGGCCCCGACATGTTCTCGACAGCACCTGTACTCAGGCTGGCGCCGACTTGGATGGGCCACAAACATGGGCTCAGACACACACGGGGTGGCTGCGACACCATCCGGCCCTGAATGGGTCCCTCGACAGGAACGGGTAACATCGGAAACCTCGACACGGGCCGGCCCCGACATAGACTGACCCCGACCGTGACTGGCCATTCCCGATCCCCACCTGGACCAGCACTGCCACCGGCCCCGACCTGAGCCCTGACATGCATCTCGAACGCACCACCACTCAGGCTGGCGCCGACTTGAACCGGCCCCAAAGAGTGAGCCAGAACCACACGGGGCGGCTCCGACACCATCCGGCCCTGAAGGGGTCCCTCGGCAGGAACAGGCACCGTCGGGGCCTTCGACACGGGCCCTGCCCCGACCAACAACTCGACCAGGATTGCCACCCGCCCTGACCTGGCCCCGACATGCATCTCGACCGGACCTGCACTCAGGCTGGCGCCGACTTGGACCGGCCCCAAACAGGGGCCCAGAGCCATACTGGGTGACTCCGACACCATCCGGCCCTGAAGCGGTCCCTCGACAGGAATGGGTAACGTTGGAGACCTCGACACGGGCCGGCCCCGACATAGACCGACCCCGACCGTGACGGGCCCTGTCCCGACCAAGACCTGCCCCAGCCCCGACATGCATCTCGACCAGAGGCAACATAGAAATCCTCTCGGGCTGGTGCCGACCTTAACCTCCCTACAGAGGGACCTCGACACGGACCGACCCCGACCGTGACGGGCCCTGTCCCGACCAAGACCGGCACTGGCCCCGACATGCTCTCGAGCGGACCTCCAGTCAGGCTGGCGCCAACTTGAACCGGCCCCAAACTGGGGCTCAGACACACACGGGGTGGCTGCGACACCATCCGGCCCTGAAGAGGTCCCTCGACGGGAACGGGCACCGTCGGGGCCTTCGATAATGGGCGGCCCCAATCCTGATTGGCCCGGCCCTGACCATGGCCTCGACCAGGGCCGGCACGGGCTCCGACATGCATTTTGATTGGAGCCAGCGTGGAACTCCTCTCGGGCTGGTGCCGACCTTAACCTCCCTGCAGAGGGACCTCGACACGGACTGACCCCGACCTGACGGGCCCTGTCCCGACCAAGACCGGCACTGGCCCCGACATGCTCTCGACCGGACCTGCACTCAGGCTGGCGCCGACTTGAACCGGCCCCAAACAGGGACCCAGAGCCACACGGGGTGACTGCGACACCATCTGGCCCTGAAGAGGTGCCTCGACAGGAACGGGCACCGACGGGGACTTCGACACTGACCGCCCCCCACAGTGACGGGCCCTGTCCCGACCACAACCTCGACCAGGACCGGCACCGGCCACGACATGCATCTCGACCAGAAGAAACGCAGAAGCCCTCTCGGGCTGGCGCTGACCTTAACCTCCCTGCAGAGGGACCTCGACACGGGCCTGCCCCGAGATAGACCGATCCCGACCGTGATGGGCCCTGTCCCGACCAAGACCGGCACTGGCCCCGACATGTTCTCGACAGGACCTGTACTCAGGCTGGCGCCGACTTGGACGGGCCACAAACATGGGCTCAGACACACACGGGGTGGCTGCGACACCATCCGGCCCTGAATGGGTCCCTCGACAGGAACGGGCACCGTCGGGGACTTCGACACTGACCGAGCCCGAGAGTGACGGGCCCTGTCCCGACCACAACCTCGACCAGGACCGGCACCGGCCACGACATGCATCTCGACCAGAAGCAACGCAGAAGCCCTCTCGGGCTGGCGCTGACCTTAACCTCCCTGCAGAGGACCTCGACTCGGGCCGGCCCCGAAATAGACTGACCCCCGACCGTGACTGGCCATGCCCCGATCCCCACCTGGACCAGCACTGCCACCGGCCCCGACCTGAGCCCTGACATGCATCTCGAACGCACCACCACTCAGGCTGGCGCCGACTTGAACCGGCCCCAAAGAGTGAGCCAGAACCACACGGGGCGGCTGCGACACCATCCGGCCCTGAAGAGGTGCTTCGACAGGACCGGGTAACGTCGGAGACCTCGACACGGGCCGGCCCCGACATAGACCGACCCCGACCGTGACGGGCCCTGTCCCGACCAAGACCGGCACTGGCCCCGACATGCATCTTGACCAGAGGCAACATAGAAATCCTCTCGGGCTGGTGCCGACCTTAACCTCCCTGCAGAGGGACCTCGACACGGACCGACCCCGACCGTGACGGGCCCTGTCCCGACCAAGACCGGCACTGGCCCCGACATGCTCTCGAGCGGACCTGCACTCAGGCTGGCGCCGACTTGAACCGGCCCCAAACAGGGGCTCAGACCCACACTGGCGCCTGCGACACCACCCGGCCCTGAAGAGGTCCCTCGACAGGACCGGGTAACGTCGGAGACCTCGACACGGGCCGGCCCCGACATAGAGAGACCCCGACCGTGACGGGCACTGTCCCGACCAAGACCGGCACTGGCCCCGACATGTTCTCGAGCGGACCTGCAGTCAGGCTGGCGCCGACTTGAACCGGCCCCAAACAGGGGCTCAGACCCACACTGGCGGCTGCGACACCATCCGGCCCTGAAGAGGTGCTTCGACAGGACCGGGTAACGTCGGAGACCTCGACACGGGCCGGCCCCGACATAGAGAGACCCCGACCGTGACGGGCCCTGTCCCGACCAAGACCTGCCCCGGCCCCGACATGCATCTCGACCAGAGGCAACATAGAAATCCTCTCGGGCTGGTGCCGACCTTAACCTCCCTGCAGAGGGACCTCGACACGGACCGACCCCGACCGTGACGGCCACTGCCCCGACCAAGACCTCGACCAGGACTGCCACCCGCCCCGACATGGGCCCCGACATGCATCATGGTCGGACCTGCACTCAGGCTGGCGCAGACTTCAACCGGCCCCAAACAGGGGCCCAGACCCACACGGGGTGGCTGCGACACCATCTGGCCCTGAAGAGGTGCCTCGACAGGAACGGGCACCGTCGGGGACTTCGACACTGACCGACCCCGAAATAGACCGACCCCGACCGTGACGGGCACTGTCCCGACCAAGACCGGCATCGGCCCCGACATGTTCTCGACAGCACCTGTACTCAGGCTGGCGCCGACTTGGATGGGCCACAAACATGGGCTCAGACACACACGGGGTGGCTGCGACACCATCCGGCCCTGAATGGGTCCCTCGACAGGAACGGGTAACATCGGAAACCTCGACACGGGCCGGCCCCGACATAGACTGACCCCGACCGTGACTGGCCATTCCCGATCCCCACCTGGACCAGCACTGCCACCGGCCCCGACCTGAGCCCTGACATGCATCTCGAACGCACCACCACTCAGGCTGGCGCCGACTTGAACCGGCCTCAAAGAGTGAGCCAGAACCACACGGGGCGGCTCCGACACCATCCGGCCCTGAAGGGGTCCCTCGGCAGGAACAGGCACCGTCGGGGCCTTCGACACGGGCCCTGCCCCGACCAACAACTCGACCAGGATTGCCACCCGCCCTGACCTGGCCCCGACATGCATCTCGACCGGACCTGCACTCAGGCTGGCGCCGACTTGGACCGGCCCCAAACAGGGGCCCAGAGCCATACTGGGTGACTCCGACACCATCCGGCCCTGAAGCGGTCTCTCGACAGGAACGTGCAATGTCGGGGAGTTCGATAAGGGCCGGTCCCAACCGTGATTGGCAATGCAGAAATCCTCTCGGGCTGGTGCCGACCTTAACCTCCCTGAAAAGGAACCTAGACACGGACCGACCCAGACCGTGACGGGCCCTGTCCCGACCAAGACCTCCACCAGCAACGCCACCGGCACCGAGCTGGGCCCTGACATGCATCTCGACCGGACCTCCACTCAGGCTGGCGCCAACTTGAACCGGCCCCAAACTGGGGCCCAAACCCAAATGGGGTGGCCACGACACCATCCGGCCCTGAAGAGGTCCCTCGACAGGAACGGGTAACGTCGGAGACCTCGACACGGGCCGGCCCCGACATAGACCGACCCCGACCGCGACGGGCCCGGCCCCGACCAGGACCGGCCCCAGCCCCGACATGCATCTCGACCAGAGGCAACACAGAAATGCTCTCGAGCTGGCGCCGACCCTAACCTCCACATGGACCGATCCCGACCGTGATGGGCCCTGTCCCGACCAAGAGCGGCACTGGCCCCGACATGCTCTCGAGCGGACCTGCACTCAGGCTGGCGCCGACTTGAACCGGCCCCAAAGAGGGGCTCAGAGCCACAAGGGGTGGCTGCGACACCATCCGGCCCTGAAGAGGTCCCTCGACAGGAATGGGTAACGTTGGAGACCTCGACACGGGCCGGCCCCGACATAGACCGACCCCGACCGTGACGGGCCCTGTCCCGACCAAGACCTGCCCCAGCCCCGACATGCATCTCGACCAGAGGCAACATAGAAATCCTCTCGGGCTGGTGCCGACCTTAACCTCCCTACAGAGGGACCTCGACACGGACCGACCCCGACCGTGACGGGCCCTGTCCCGACCAAGACCGGCACTGGCCCCGACATGCTCTCGAGCGGACCTCCAGTCAGGCTGGCGCCAACTTGAACCGGCCCCAAACTGGGGCTCAGACACACACGGGGTGGCTGCGACACCATCCGGCCCTGAAGAGGTCCCTCGACGGGAACGGGCACCGTCGGGGCCTTCGATAATGGGCGGCCCCAATCCTGATTGGCCCGGCCCTGACCATGGCCTCGACCAGGGCCGGCACGGGCTCCGACATGCATTTTGATTGGAGCCAGCGTGGAACTCCTCTCGGGCTGGTGCCGACCTTAACCTCCCTGCAGAGGGACCTCGACACGGACTGACCCCGACCTGACGGGCCCTGTCCCGACCAAGACCGGCACTGGCCCCGACATGCTCTCGACCGGACCTGCACTCAGGCTGGCGCCGACATGAACCGGCCCCAAACAGGGACCCAGAGCCACACGGGGTGACTGCGACACCATCTGGCCCTGAAGAGGTGCCTCGACAGGAACGGGCACCGTCGGGGACTTCGACACTGACCGACCCCCACAGTGACGGGCCCTGTCCCGACCACAACCTCGACCAGGACCGGCACCGGCCACGACATGCATCTCGACCAGAAGAAACGCAGAAGCCCTCTCGGGCTGGCGCTGACCTTAACCTCCCTGCAGAGGGACCTCGACACGGGCCTGCCCCGAGATAGACCGATCCCGACCGTGATGGGCCCTGTCCCGACCAAGACCGGCACTGGCCCCGACATGTTCTCGACAGGACCTGTACTCAGGCTGGCGCCGACTTGGACGGGCCACAAACATGGGCTCAGACACACACGGGGTGGCTGCGACACCATCCGGCCCTGAATGGGTCCCTCGACAGGAACGGGCACCGTCGGGGACTTCGACACTGACCGAGCCCGAGAGTGACGGGCCCTGTCCCGACCACAACCTCGACCAGGACCGGCACCGGCCACGACATGCATCTCGACCAGAAGCAACGCAGAAGCCCTCTCGGGCTGGCGCTGACCTTAACCTCCCTGCAGAGGACCTCGACTCGGGCCGGCCCCGACATAGACTGACCCCCGACCGTGACTGGCCATGCCCCGATCCCCACCTGGACCAGCACTGCCACCGGCCCCGACCTGAGCCCTGACATGCATCTCGAACGCACCACCCAGGCTGGCGCCGACTTGAACCGGCCCCAAAGAGTGAGCCAGAACCACACGGGGCGGCTCCGACACCATCCGGCCCTGAAGAGGTGCTTCGACAGGACCGGGTAACGTCGGAGACCTCGACACGGGCCGGCCCCGACATAGAGAGACCCCGACCGTGACGGGCCCTGTCCCGACCAAGACCTGCCCCGGCCCCGACATGCATCTCGACCAGAGGCAACCTAGAAATCCTCTCGGGCTGGTGCCGACCTTAACCTCCCTGCAGAGGGACCTCGACACGGACCGACCCCGACCGTGACGGCCACTGCCCCGACCAAGACCTCGACCAGGACTGCCACCCGCCCCGACATGGGCCCCGACATGCATCATGGTCGGACCTGCACTCAGGCTGGCGCAGACTTCAACCGGCCCCAAACAGGGGCCCAGACCCACACGGGGTGGCTGCGACACCATCTGGCCCTGAAGAGGTGCCTCGACAGGAACGGGCACCGTCGGGGACTTCGACACTGACCGACCCCGAAATAGACCGACCCCGACCGTGACGGGCACTGTCCCGACCAAGACCGGCATCGGCCCCGACATGTTCTCGACAGCACCTGTACTCAGGCTGGCGCCGACTTGGATGGGCCACAAACATGGGCTCAGACACACACGGGGTGGCTGCGACACCATCCGGCCCTGAATGGGTCCCTCGACAGGAACGGGTAACATCGGAAACCTCGACACGGGCCGGCCCCGACATAGACTGACCCCGACCGTGACTGGCCATTCCCGATCCCCACCTGGACCAGCACTGCCACCGGCCCCGACCTGAGCCCTGACATGCATCTCGAACGCACCACCACTCAGGCTGGCGCCGACTTGAACCGGCCTCAAAGAGTGAGCCAGAACCACACGGGGCGGCTCCGACACCATCCGGCCCTGAAGGGGTCCCTCGGCAGGAACAGGCACCGTCGGGGCCTTCGACACGGGCCCTGCCCCGACCAACAACTCGACCAGGATTGCCACCCGCCCTGACCTGGCCCCGACATGCATCTCGACCGGACCTGCACTCAGGCTGGCGCCGACTTGGACCGGCCCCAAACAGGGGCCCAGAGCCATACTGGGTGACTCCGACACCATCCGGCCCTGAAGCGGTCTCTCGACAGGAACGTGCAATGTCGGGGAGTTCGATAAGGGCCGGTCCCAACCGTGATTGGCAATGCAGAAATCCTCTCGGGCTGGTGCCGACCTTAACCTCCCTGAAAAGGAACCTAGACACGGACCGACCCAGACCGTGACGGGCCCTGTCCCGACCAAGACCTCCACCAGCAACGCCACCGGCACCGAGCTGGGCCCTGACATGCATCTCGACCGGACCTCCACTCAGGCTGGCGCCAACTTGAACCGGCCCCAAACTGGGGCCCAAACCCAAATGGGGTGGCCACGACACCATCCGGCCCTGAAGAGGTCCCTCGACAGGAACGGGTAACGTCGGAGACCTCGACACGGGCCGGCCCCGACATAGAGAGACCCCGACCGTGACGGGCCCTGTCCCGACCAAGACCTGCCCCGGCCCCGACATGCATCTCGACCAGAGGCAACATAGAAATCCTCTCGGGCTGGTGCCGACCTTAACCTCCCTGCAGAGGGACCTCGACACGGACCGACCCCGACCGTGACGGCCACTGCCCCGACCAAGACCTCGACCAGGACTGCCACCCGCCCCGACATGGGCCCCGACATGCATCATGGTCGGACCTGCACTCAGGCTGGCGCAGACTTCAACCGGCCCCAAACAGGGGCCCAGACCCACACGGGGTGGCTGCGACACCATCTGGCCCTGAAGAGGTGCCTCGACAGGAACGGGCACCGTCGGGGACTTCGACACTGACCGACCCCGAAATAGACCGACCCCGACCGTGACGGGCACTGTCCCGACCAAGACCGGCATCGGCCCCGACATGTTCTCGACAGCACCTGTACTCAGGCTGGCGCCGACTTGGATGGGCCACAAACATGGGCTCAGACACACACGGGGTGGCTGCGACACCATCCGGCCCTGAATGGGTCCCTCGACAGGAACGGGTAACATCGGAAACCTCGACACGGGCCGGCCCCGACATAGACTGACCCCGACCGTGACTGGCCATTCCCGATCCCCACCTGGACCAGCACTGCCACCGGCCCCGACCTGAGCCCTGACATGCATCTCGAACGCACCACCACTCAGGCTGGCGCCGACTTGAACCGGCCTCAAAGAGTGAGCCAGAACCACACGGGGCGGCTCCGACACCATCCGGCCCTGAAGGGGTCCCTCGGCAGGAACAGGCACCGTCGGGGCCTTCGACACGGGCCCTGCCCCGACCAACAACTCGACCAGGATTGCCACCCGCCCTGACCTGGCCCCGACATGCATCTCGACCGGACCTGCACTCAGGCTGGCGCCGACTTGGACCGGCCCCAAACAGGGGCCCAGAGCCATACTGGGTGACTCCGACACCATCCGGCCCTGAAGCGGTCTCTCGACAGGAACGTGCAATGTCGGGGAGTTCGATAAGGGCCGGTCCCAACCGTGATTGGCAATGCAGAAATCCTCTCGGGCTGGTGCCGACCTAAACCTCCCTGAAAAGGAACCTAGACACGGACCGACCCAGACCGTGACGGGCCCTGTCCCGACCAAGACCTCCACCAGCAGCGCCACCGGCACCGAGCTGGGCCCTGACATGCATCTCGACCGGACCTCCACTCAGGCTGGCGCCAACTTGAACCGGCCCCAAACTGGGGCCCAAACCCAAAAGGGGTGGCCACGACACCACCCGGCCCTGAAGAGGTCCCTCGACAGGAACGGGTAACGTCGGAGACCTCGACACGGGCCGGCCCCGACATAGACCGACCCCGACCGCGACGGGCCCGGCCCCGACCAGGACCGGCCCCAGCCCCGACATGCATCTCGACCAGAGGCAACACAGAAATCCTCTCGAGCTGGCGCCGACCCTAACCTCCACATGGACCGATCCCGACCGTGATGGGCCCTGTCCCGACCAAGAGCGGCACTGGCCCCGACATGCTCTCGAGCGGACCTGCACTCAGGCTGGCGCCGACTTGAACCGGCCCCAAAGAGGGGCTCAGAGCCACAAGGGGTGGCTGCGACACCATCCGGCCCTGAAGAGGTCCCTCGACAGGAATGGGTAACGTTGGAGACCTCGACACGGGCCGGCCCCGACATAGACCGACCCCGACCGTGACGGGCCCTGTCCCGACCAAGACCTGCCCCAGCCCCGACATGCATCTCGACCAGAGGCAACATAGAAATCCTCTCGGGCTGGTGCCGACCTTAACCTCCCTACAGAGGGACCTCGACACGGACCGACCCCGACCGTGACGGGCCCTGTCCCGACCAAGACCGGCACTGGCCCCGACATGCTCTCGAGCGGACCTCCAGTCAGGCTGGCGCCAACTTGAACCGGCCCCAAACAGGGACCCAGAGCCACACGGGGTGACTGCGACACCATCTGGCCCTGAAGAGGTGCCTCGACAGGAACAGGCACCGTCGGGGACTTCGACACTGACCGCCCCCCACAGTGACGGGCCCTGTCCCGACCACAACCTCGACCAGGACCGGCACCGGCCACGACATGCATCTCGACCAGAAGAAACGCAGAAGCCCTCTCGGGCTGGCGCTGACCTTAACCTCCCTGCAGAGGGACCTCGACACGGGCCTGCCCCGAGATAGACCGATCCCGACCGTGATGGGCCCTGTCCCGACCAAGACCGGCACTGGCCCCGACATGTTCTCGACAGGACCTGTACTCAGGCTGGCGCCGACTTGGACGGGCCACAAACATGGGCTCAGACACACACGGGGTGGCTGCGACACCATCCGGCCCTGAATGGGTCCCTCGACAGGAACGGGCACCGTCGGGGACTTCGACACTGACCGAGCCCGAGAGTGACGGGCCCTGTCCCGACCACAACCTCGACCAGGACCGGCACCGGCCACGACATGCATCTCGACCAGAAGCAACGCAGAAGCCCTCTCGGGCTGGCGCTGACCTTAACCTCCCTGCAGAGGACCTCGACTCGGGCCGGCCCCGACATAGACTGACCCCCGACCGTGACTGGCCATGCCCCGATCCCCACCTGGACCAGCACTGCCACCGGCCCCGACCTGAGCCCTGACATGCATCTCGAACGCACCACCACTCAGGCTGGCGCCGACTTGAACCGGCCCCAAAGAGTGAGCCAGAACCACACGGGGCGGCTCCGACACCATCCGGCCCTGAAGAGGTGCTTCGACAGGACCGGGTAACGTCGGAGACCTCGACACGGGCCGGCCCCGACATAGAGAGACCCCGACCGTGACGGGCCCTGTCCCGACCAAGACCGGCACTGGCCCCGACATGCTCTCGAGCGGACCTGCACTCAGGCTGGCGCCGACTTGAACCGGCCCCAAACAGGGGCTCAGACCCACACTGGCGGCTGCGACACCATCCGGCCCTGAAGAGGTGCTTCGACAGGACCGGGTAACGTCGGAGACCTCGACACGGGCCGGCCCCGACATAGAGAGACCCCGACCGTGACGGGCCCTGTCCCGACCAAGACCTGCCCCGGCCCCGACATGCATCTCGACCAGAGGCAACCTAGAAATCCTCTCGGGCTGGTGCCGACCTTAACCTCCCTGCAGAGGGACCTCGACACGGACCGACCCCGACCGTGACGGCCACTGCCCCGACCAAGACCTCGACCAGGACTGCCACCCGCCCCGACATGGGCCCCGACATGCATCATGGTCGGACCTGCACTCAGGCTGGCGCAGACTTCAACCGGCCCCAAACAGGGGCCCAGACCCACACGGGGTGGCTGCGACACCATCTGGCCCTGAAGAGGTGCCTCGACAGGAACGGGCACCGTCGGGGACTTCGACACTGACCGACCCCGAAATAGACCGACCCCGACCGTGACGGGCACTGTCCCGACCAAGACCGGCATCGGCCCCGACATGTTCTCGACAGCACCTGTACTCAGGCTGGCGCCGACTTGGATGGGCCACAAACATGGGCTCAGACACACACGGGGTGGCTGCGACACCATCCGGCCCTGAATGGGTCCCTCGACAGGAACGGGTAACACCGGAAACCTCGACACGGGCCGGCCCCGACATAGACTGACCCCGACCGTGACTGGCCATTCCCGATCCCCACCTGGACCAGCACTGCCACCGGCCCCGACCTGAGCCCTGACATGCATCTCGAACGCACCACCACTCAGGCTGGCGCCGACTTGAACCGGCCCCAAAGAGTGAGCCAGAACCACACGGGGCGGCTCCGACACCATCCGGCCCTGAAGGGGTCCCTCGGCAGGAACAGGCACCGTCGGGGCCTTCGACACGGGCCCTGCCCCGACCAACAACTCGACCAGGATTGCCACCCGCCCTGACCTGGCCCCGACATGCATCTCGACCGGACCTGCACTCAGGCTGGCGCCGACTTGGACCGGCCCCAAACAGGGGCCCAGAGCCATACTGGGTGACTCCGACACCATCCGGCCCTGAAGCGGTCTCTCGACAGGAACGTGCAATGTTGGGGAGTTCGATAAGGGCCGGTCCCAACCGTGATTGGCAATGCAGAAATCCTCTCGGGCTGGTGCCGACCTAAACCTCCCTGAAAAGGAACCTAGACACGGACCGACCCAGACCGTGACGGGCCCTGTCCCGACCAAGACCTCCACCAGCAACGCCACCGGCACCGAGCTGGGCCCTGACATGCATCTCGACCGGACCTCCACTCAGGCTGGCGCCAACTTGAACCGGCCCCAAACTGGGGCCCAAACCCAAATGGGGTGGCCACGACACCATCCGGCCCTGAAGAGGTCCCTCGACAGGAACGGGTAACGTCGGAGACCTCGACACGGGCCGGCCCCGACATAGACCGACCCCGACCGCGACGGGCCCGGCCCCGACCAGGACCGGCCCCAGCCCCGACATGCATCTCGACCAGAGGCAACACAGAAATGCTCTCGAGCTGGCGCCGACCCTAACCTCCACATGGACCGATCCCGACCGTGATGGGCCCTGTCCCGACCAAGAGCGGCACTGGCCCCGACATGCTCTCGAGCGGACCTGCACTCAGGCTGGCGCCGACTTGAACCGGCCCCAAAGAGGGGCTCAGAGCCACAAGGGGTGGCTGCGACACCATCCGGCCCTGAAGAGGTCCCTCGACAGGAATGGGTAACGTTGGAGACCTCGACACGGGCCGGCCCCGACATAGACCGACCCCGACCGTGACGGGCCCTGTCCCGACCAAGACCTGCCCCGGCCCCGACATGCATCTCGACCAGAGGCAACATAGAAATCCTCTCGGGCTGGTGCCGACCTTAACCTCCCTGCAGAGGGACCTCGACACGGACCGACCCCGACCGTGACGGCCACTGCCCCGACCAAGACCTCGACCAGGACTGCCACCCGCCCCGACATGGGCCCCGACATGCATCATGGTCGGACCTGCACTCAGGCTGGCGCAGACTTCAACCGGCCCCAAACAGGGGCCCAGACCCACACGGGGTGGCTGCGACACCATCTGGCCCTGAAGAGGTGCCTCGACAGGAACGGGCACCGTCGGGGACTTCGACACTGACCGACCCCGAAATAGACCGACCCCGACCGTGACGGGCACTGTCCCGACCAAGACCGGCATCGGCCCCGACATGTTCTCGACAGCACCTGTACTCAGGCTGGCGCCGACTTGGATGGGCCACAAACATGGGCTCAGACACACACGGGGTGGCTGCGACACCATCCGGCCCTGAATGGGTCCCTCGACAGGAACGGGTAACATCGGAAACCTCGACACGGGCCGGCCCCGACATAGACTGACCCCGACCGTGACTGGCCATTCCCGATCCCCACCTGGACCAGCACTGCCACCGGCCCCGACCTGAGCCCTGACATGCATCTCGAACGCACCACCACTCAGGCTGGCGCCGACTTGAACCGGCCCCAAAGAGTGAGCCAGAACCACACGGGGCGGCTCCGACACCATCCGGCCCTGAAGGGGTCCCTCGGCAGGAACAGGCACCGTCGGGGCCTTCGACACGGGCCCTGCCCCGACCAACAACTCGACCAGGATTGCCACCCGCCCTGACCTGGCCCCGACATGCATCTCGACCGGACCTGCACTCAGGCTGGCGCCGACTTGGACCGGCCCCAAACAGGGGCCCAGAGCCATACTGGGTGACTCCGACACCATCCGGCCCTGAAGCGGTCCCTCGACAGGAATGGGTAACGTTGGAGACCTCGACACGGGCCGGCCCCGACATAGACCGACCCCGACCGTGACGGGCCCTGTCCCGACCAAGACCTGCCCCAGCCCCGACATGCATCTCGACCAGAGGCAACATAGAAATCCTCTCGGGCTGGTGCCGACCTTAACCTCCCTACAGAGGGACCTCGACACGGACCGACCCCGACCGTGACGGGCCCTGTCCCGACCAAGACCGGCACTGGCCCCGACATGCTCTCGAGCGGACCTCCAGTCAGGCTGGCGCCAACTTGAACCGGCCCCAAACTGGGGCTCAGACACACACGGGGTGGCTGCGACACCATCCGGCCCTGAAGAGGTCCCTCGACGGGAACGGGCACCGTCGGGGCCTTCGATAATGGGCGGCCCCAATCCTGATTGGCCCGGCCCTGACCATGGCCTCGACCAGGGCCGGCACGGGCTCCGACATGCATTTTGATTGGAGCCAGCGTGGAACTCCTCTCGGGCTGGTGCCGACCTTAACCTCCCTGCAGAGGGACCTCGACACGGACTGACCCCGACCTGACGGGCCCTGTCCCGACCAAGACCGGCACTGGCCCCGACATGCTCTCGACCGGACCTGCACTCAGGCTGGCGCCGACTTGAACCGGCCCCAAACAGGGACCCAGAGCCACACGGGGTGACTGCGACACCATCTGGCCCTGAAGAGGTGCCTCGACAGGAACGGGCACCGACGGGGACTTCGACACTGACCGCCCCCCACAGTGACGGGCCCTGTCCCGACCACAACCTCGACCAGGACCGGCACCGGCCACGACATGCATCTCGACCAGAAGAAACGCAGAAGC
Source organism: Dromaius novaehollandiae (assembly GCF_036370855.1). Classification (NCBI taxonomy): domain Eukaryota; kingdom Metazoa; phylum Chordata; class Aves; order Casuariiformes; family Dromaiidae; genus Dromaius; species Dromaius novaehollandiae. Next base: position 82,880,216 of record NC_088098.1, on the reverse strand, counting down.
CCTCTCGGGCTGGCGCTGACCTTAACCTCCCTGCAGAGGGACCTCGACACGGGCCTGCCCCGAGATAGACCGATCCCGACCGTGATGGGCCCTGTCCCGACCAAGACCGGCACTGGCCCCGACATGTTCTCGACAGGACCTGTACTCAGGCTGGCGCCGACTTGGACGGGCCACAAACATGGGCTCAGACACACACGGGGTGGCTGCGACACCATCCGGCCCTGAATGGGTCCCTCGACAGGAACGGGCACCGTCGGGGACTTCGACACTGACCGAGCCCGAGAGTGACGGGCCCTGTCCCGACCACAACCTCGACCAGGACCGGCACCGGCCACGACATGCATCTCGACCAGAAGCAACGCAGAAGCCCTCTCGGGCTGGCGCTGACCTTAACCTCCCTGCAGAGGACCTCGACTCGGGCCGGCCCCGAAATAGACTGACCCCCGACCGTGACTGGCCATGCCCCGATCCCCACCTGGACCAGCACTGCCACCGGCCCCGACCTGAGCCCTGACATGCATCTCGAACGCACCACCACTCAGGCTGGCGCCGACTTGAACCGGCCCCAAAGAGTGAGCCAGAACCACACGGGGCGGCTGCGACACCATCCGGCCCTGAAGAGGTGCTTCGACAGGACCGGGTAACGTCGGAGACCTCGACACGGGCCGGCCCCGACATAGACCGACCCCGACCGTGACGGGCCCTGTCCCGACCAAGACCGGCACTGGCCCCGACATGCATCTTGACCAGAGGCAACATAGAAATCCTCTCGGGCTGGTGCCGACCTTAACCTCCCTGCAGAGGGACCTCGACACGGACCGACCCCGACCGTGACGGGCCCTGTCCCGACCAAGACCGGCACTGGCCCCGACATGCTCTCGAGCGGACCTGCACTCAGGCTGGCGCCGACTTGAACCGGCCCCAAACAGGGGCTCAGACCCACACTGGCGCCTGCGACACCACCCGGCCCTGAAGAGGTCCCTCGACAGGACCGGGTAACGTCGGAGACCTCGACACGGGCCGGCCCCGACATAGAGAGACCCCGACCGTGACGGGCACTGTCCCGACCAAGACCGGCACTGGCCCCGACATGTTCTCGAGCGGACCTGCAGTCAGGCTGGCGCCGACTTGAACCGGCCCCAAACAGGGGCTCAGACCCACACTGGCGGCTGCGACACCATCCGGCCCTGAAGAGGTGCTTCGACAGGACCGGGTAACGTCGGAGACCTCGACACGGGCCGGCCCCGACATAGAGAGACCCCGACCGTGACGGGCCCTGTCCCGACCAAGACCTGCCCCGGCCCCGACATGCATCTCGACCAGAGGCAACATAGAAATCCTCTCGGGCTGGTGCCGACCTTAACCTCCCTGCAGAGGGACCTCGACACGGACCGACCCCGACCGTGACGGCCACTGCCCCGACCAAGACCTCGACCAGGACTGCCACCCGCCCCGACATGGGCCCCGACATGCATCATGGTCGGACCTGCACTCAGGCTGGCGCAGACTTCAACCGGCCCCAAACAGGGGCCCAGACCCACACGGGGTGGCTGCGACACCATCTGGCCCTGAAGAGGTGCCTCGACAGGAACGGGCACCGTCGGGGACTTCGACACTGACCGACCCCGAAATAGACCGACCCCGACCGTGACGGGCACTGTCCCGACCAAGACCGGCATCGGCCCCGACATGTTCTCGACAGCACCTGTACTCAGGCTGGCGCCGACTTGGATGGGCCACAAACATGGGCTCAGACACACACGGGGTGGCTGCGACACCATCCGGCCCTGAATGGGTCCCTCGACAGGAACGGGTAACATCGGAAACCTCGACACGGGCCGGCCCCGACATAGACTGACCCCGACCGTGACTGGCCATTCCCGATCCCCACCTGGACCAGCACTGCCACCGGCCCCGACCTGAGCCCTGACATGCATCTCGAACGCACCACCACTCAGGCTGGCGCCGACTTGAACCGGCCTCAAAGAGTGAGCCAGAACCACACGGGGCGGCTCCGACACCATCCGGCCCTGAAGGGGTCCCTCGGCAGGAACAGGCACCGTCGGGGCCTTCGACACGGGCCCTGCCCCGACCAACAACTCGACCAGGATTGCCACCCGCCCTGACCTGGCCCCGACATGCATCTCGACCGGACCTGCACTCAGGCTGGCGCCGACTTGGACCGGCCCCAAACAGGGGCCCAGAGCCATACTGGGTGACTCCGACACCATCCGGCCCTGAAGCGGTCTCTCGACAGGAACGTGCAATGTCGGGGAGTTCGATAAGGGCCGGTCCCAACCGTGATTGGCAATGCAGAAATCCTCTCGGGCTGGTGCCGACCTAAACCTCCCTGAAAAGGAACCTAGACACGGACCGACCCAGACCGTGACGGGCCCTGTCCCGACCAAGACCTCCACCAGCAACGCCACCGGCACCGAGCTGGGCCCTGACATGCATCTCGACCGGACCTCCACTCAGGCTGGCGCCAACTTGAACCGGCCCCAAACTGGGGCCCAAACCCAAATGGGGTGGCCACGACACCATCCGGCCCTGAAGAGGTCCCTCGACAGGAACGGGTAACGTCGGAGACCTCGACACGGGCCGGCCCCGACATAGACCGACCCCGACCGCGACGGGCCCGGCCCCGACCAGGACCGGCCCCAGCCCCGACATGCATCTCGACCAGAGGCAACACAGAAATCCTCTCGAGCTGGCGCCGACCCTAACCTCCACATGGACCGATCCCGACCGTGATGGGCCCTGTCCCGACCAAGAGCGGCACTGGCCCCGACATGCTCTCGAGCGGACCTGCACTCAGGCTGGCGCCGACTTGAACCGGCCCCAAAGAGGGGCTCAGAGCCACAAGGGGTGGCTGCGACACCATCCGGCCCTGAAGAGGTCCCTCGACAGGAATGGGTAACGTTGGAGACCTCGACACGGGCCGGCCCCGACATAGACCGACCCCGACCGTGACGGGCCCTGTCCCGACCAAGACCTGCCCCAGCCCCGACATGCATCTCGACCAGAGGCAACATAGAAATCCTCTCGGGCTGGTGCCGACCTTAACCTCCCTACAGAGGGACCTCGACACGGACCGACCCCGACCGTGACGGGCCCTGTCCCGACCAAGACCGGCACTGGCCCCGACATGCTCTCGAGCGGACCTCCAGTCAGGCTGGCGCCAACTTGAACCGGCCCCAAACTGGGGCTCAGACACACACGGGGTGGCTGCGACACCATCCGGCCCTGAAGAGGTCCCTCGACGGGAACGGGCACCGTCGGGGCCTTCGATAATGGGCGGCCCCAATCCTGATTGGCCCGGCCCTGACCATGGCCTCGACCAGGGCCGGCACGGGCTCCGACATGCATTTTGATTGGAGCCAGCGTGGAACTCCTCTCGGGCTGGTGCCGACCTTAACCTCCCTGCAGAGGGACCTCGACACGGACTGACCCCGACCTGACGGGCCCTGTCCCGACCAAGACCGGCACTGGCCCCGACATGCTCTCGACCGGACCTGCACTCAGGCTGGCGCCGACATGAACCGGCCCCAAACAGGGACCCAGAGCCACACGGGGTGACTGCGACACCATCTGGCCCTGAAGAGGTGCCTCGACAGGAACGGGCACCGTCGGGGACTTCGACACTGACCGACCCCCACAGTGACGGGCCCTGTCCCGACCACAACCTCGACCAGGACCGGCACCGGCCACGACATGCATCTCGACCAGAAGAAACGCAGAAGCCCTCTCGGGCTGGCGCTGACCTTAACCTCCCTGCAGAGGGACCTCGACACGGGCCTGCCCCGAGATAGACCGATCCCGACCGTGATGGGCCCTGTCCCGACCAAGACCGGCACTGGCCCCGACATGTTCTCGACAGGACCTGTACTCAGGCTGGCGCCGACTTGGACGGGCCACAAACATGGGCTCAGACACACACGGGGTGGCTGCGACACCATCCGGCCCTGAATGGGTCCCTCGACAGGAACGGGCACCGTCGGGGACTTCGACACTGACCGAGCCCGAGAGTGACGGGCCCTGTCCCGACCACAACCTCGACCAGGACCGGCACCGGCCACGACATGCATCTCGACCAGAAGCAACGCAGAAGCCCTCTCGGGCTGGCGCTGACCTTAACCTCCCTGCAGAGGACCTCGACTCGGGCCGGCCCCGACATAGACTGACCCCCGACCGTGACTGGCCATGCCCCGATCCCCACCTGGACCAGCACTGCCACCGGCCCCGACCTGAGCCCTGACATGCATCTCGAACGCACCACCCAGGCTGGCGCCGACTTGAACCGGCCCCAAAGAGTGAGCCAGAACCACACGGGGCGGCTCCGACACCATCCGGCCCTGAAGAGGTGCTTCGACAGGACCGGGTAACGTCGGAGACCTCGACACGGGCCGGCCCCGACATAGAGAGACCCCGACCGTGACGGGCCCTGTCCCGACCAAGACCTGCCCCGGCCCCGACATGCATCTCGACCAGAGGCAACATAGAAATCCTCTCGGGCTGGTGCCGACCTTAACCTCCCTGCAGAGGGACCTCGACACGGACCGACCCCGACCGTGACGGCCACTGCCCCGACCAAGACCTCGACCAGGACTGCCACCCGCCCCGACATGGGCCCCGACATGCATCATGGTCGGACCTGCACTCAGGCTGGCGCAGACTTCAACCGGCCCCAAACAGGGGCCCAGACCCACACGGGGTGGCTGCGACACCATCTGGCCCTGAAGAGGTGCCTCGACAGGAACGGGCACCGTCGGGGACTTCGACACTGACCGACCCCGAAATAGACCGACCCCGACCGTGACGGGCACTGTCCCGACCAAGACCGGCATCGGCCCCGACATGTTCTCGACAGCACCTGTACTCAGGCTGGCGCCGACTTGGATGGGCCACAAACATGGGCTCAGACACACACGGGGTGGCTGCGACACCATCCGGCCCTGAATGGGTCCCTCGACAGGAACGGGTAACATCGGAAACCTCGACACGGGCCGGCCCCGACATAGACTGACCCCGACCGTGACTGGCCATTCCCGATCCCCACCTGGACCAGCACTGCCACCGGCCCCGACCTGAGCCCTGACATGCATCTCGAACGCACCACCACTCAGGCTGGCGCCGACTTGAACCGGCCTCAAAGAGTGAGCCAGAACCACACGGGGCGGCTCCGACACCATCCGGCCCTGAAGGGGTCCCTCGGCAGGAACAGGCACCGTCGGGGCCTTCGACACGGGCCCTGCCCCGACCAACAACTCGACCAGGATTGCCACCCGCCCTGACCTGGCCCCGACATGCATCTCGACCGGACCTGCACTCAGGCTGGCGCCGACTTGGACCGGCCCCAAACAGGGGCCCAGAGCCATACTGGGTGACTCCGACACCATCCGGCCCTGAAGCGGTCTCTCGACAGGAACGTGCAATGTCGGGGAGTTCGATAAGGGCCGGTCCCAACCGTGATTGGCAATGCAGAAATCCTCTCGGGCTGGTGCCGACCTTAACCTCCCTGAAAAGGAACCTAGACACGGACCGACCCAGACCGTGACGGGCCCTGTCCCGACCAAGACCTCCACCAGCAACGCCACCGGCACCGAGCTGGGCCCTGACATGCATCTCGACCGGACCTCCACTCAGGCTGGCGCCAACTTGAACCGGCCCCAAACTGGGGCCCAAACCCAAATGGGGTGGCCACGACACCATCCGGCCCTGAAGAGGTCCCTCGACAGGAACGGGTAACGTCGGAGACCTCGACACGGGCCGGCCCCGACATAGAGAGACCCCGACCGTGACGGGCCCTGTCCCGACCAAGACCTGCCCCGGCCCCGACATGCATCTCGACCAGAGGCAACATAGAAATCCTCTCGGGCTGGTGCCGACCTTAACCTCCCTGCAGAGGGACCTCGACACGGACCGACCCCGACCGTGACGGCCACTGCCCCGACCAAGACCTCGACCAGGACTGCCACCCGCCCCGACATGGGCCCCGACATGCATCATGGTCGGACCTGCACTCAGGCTGGCGCAGACTTCAACCGGCCCCAAACAGGGGCCCAGACCCACACGGGGTGGCTGCGACACCATCTGGCCCTGAAGAGGTGCCTCGACAGGAACGGGCACCGTCGGGGACTTCGACACTGACCGACCCCGAAATAGACCGACCCCGACCGTGACGGGCACTGTCCCGACCAAGACCGGCATCGGCCCCGACATGTTCTCGACAGCACCTGTACTCAGGCTGGCGCCGACTTGGATGGGCCACAAACATGGGCTCAGACACACACGGGGTGGCTGCGACACCATCCGGCCCTGAATGGGTCCCTCGACAGGAACGGGTAACATCGGAAACCTCGACACGGGCCGGCCCCGACATAGACTGACCCCGACCGTGACTGGCCATTCCCGATCCCCACCTGGACCAGCACTGCCACCGGCCCCGACCTGAGCCCTGACATGCATCTCGAACGCACCACCACTCAGGCTGGCGCCGACTTGAACCGGCCTCAAAGAGTGAGCCAGAACCACACGGGGCGGCTCCGACACCATCCGGCCCTGAAGGGGTCCCTCGGCAGGAACAGGCACCGTCGGGGCCTTCGACACGGGCCCTGCCCCGACCAACAACTCGACCAGGATTGCCACCCGCCCTGACCTGGCCCCGACATGCATCTCGACCGGACCTGCACTCAGGCTGGCGCCGACTTGGACCGGCCCCAAACAGGGGCCCAGAGCCATACTGGGTGACTCCGACACCATCCGGCCCTGAAGCGGTCTCTCGACAGGAACGTGCAATGTCGGGGAGTTCGATAAGGGCCGGTCCCAACCGTGATTGGCAATGCAGAAATCCTCTCGGGCTGGTGCCGACCTTAACCTCCCTGAAAAGGAACCTAGACACGGACCGACCCAGACCGTGACGGGCCCTGTCCCGACCAAGACCTCCACCAGCAACGCCACCGGCACCGAGCTGGGCCCTGACATGCATCTCGACCGGACCTCCACTCAGGCTGGCGCCAACTTGAACCGGCCCCAAACTGGGGCCCAAACCCAAATGGGGTGGCCACGACACCATCCGGCCCTGAAGAGGTCCCTCGACAGGAACGGGTAACGTCGGAGACCTCGACACGGGCCGGCCCCGACATAGAGAGACCCCGACCGTGACGGGCCCTGTCCCGACCAAGACCTGCCCCGGCCCCGACATGCATCTCGACCAGAGGCAACATAGAAATCCTCTCGGGCTGGTGCCGACCTTAACCTCCCTGCAGAGGGACCTCGACACGGACCGACCCCGACCGTGACGGCCACTGCCCCGACCAAGACCTCGACCAGGACTGCCACCCGCCCCGACATGGGCCCCGACATGCATCATGGTCGGACCTGCACTCAGGCTGGCGCAGACTTCAACCGGCCCCAAACAGGGGCCCAGACCCACACGGGGTGGCTGCGACACCATCTGGCCCTGAAGAGGTGCCTCGACAGGAACGGGCACCGTCGGGGACTTCGACACTGACCGACCCCGAAATAGACCGACCCCGACCGTGACGGGCACTGTCCCGACCAAGACCGGCATCGGCCCCGACATGTTCTCGACAGCACCTGTACTCAGGCTGGCGCCGACTTGGATGGGCCACAAACATGGGCTCAGACACACACGGGGTGGCTGCGACACCATCCGGCCCTGAATGGGTCCCTCGACAGGAACGGGTAACATCGGAAACCTCGACACGGGCCGGCCCCGACATAGACTGACCCCGACCGTGACTGGCCATTCCCGATCCCCACCTGGACCAGCACTGCCACCGGCCCCGACCTGAGCCCTGACATGCATCTCGAACGCACCACCACTCAGGCTGGCGCCGACTTGAACCGGCCTCAAAGAGTGAGCCAGAACCACACGGGGCGGCTCCGACACCATCCGGCCCTGAAGGGGTCCCTCGGCAGGAACAGGCACCGTCGGGGCCTTCGACACGGGCCCTGCCCCGACCAACAACTCGACCAGGATTGCCACCCGCCCTGACCTGGCCCCGACATGCATCTCGACCGGACCTGCACTCAGGCTGGCGCCGACTTGGACCGGCCCCAAACAGGGGCCCAGAGCCATACTGGGTGACTCCGACACCATCCGGCCCTGAAGCGGTCTCTCGACAGGAACGTGCAATGTCGGGGAGTTCGATAAGGGCCGGTCCCAACCGTGATTGGCAATGCAGAAATCCTCTCGGGCTGGTGCCGACCTAAACCTCCCTGAAAAGGAACCTAGACACGGACCGACCCAGACCGTGACGGGCCCTGTCCCGACCAAGACCTCCACCAGCAGCGCCACCGGCACCGAGCTGGGCCCTGACATGCATCTCGACCGGACCTCCACTCAGGCTGGCGCCAACTTGAACCGGCCCCAAACTGGGGCCCAAACCCAAAAGGGGTGGCCACGACACCACCCGGCCCTGAAGAGGTCCCTCGACAGGAACGGGTAACGTCGGAGACCTCGACACGGGCCGGCCCCGACATAGACCGACCCCGACCGCGACGGGCCCGGCCCCGACCAGGACCGGCCCCAGCCCCGACATGCATCTCGACCAGAGGCAACACAGAAATCCTCTCGAGCTGGCGCCGACCCTAACCTCCACATGGACCGATCCCGACCGTGATGGGCCCTGTCCCGACCAAGAGCGGCACTGGCCCCGACATGCTCTCGAGCGGACCTGCACTCAGGCTGGCGCCGACTTGAACCGGCCCCAAAGAGGGGCTCAGAGCCACAAGGGGTGGCTGCGACACCATCCGGCCCTGAAGAGGTCCCTCGACAGGAATGGGTAACGTTGGAGACCTCGACACGGGCCGGCCCCGACATAGACCGACCCCGACCGTGACGGGCCCTGTCCCGACCAAGACCTGCCCCAGCCCCGACATGCATCTCGACCAGAGGCAACATAGAAATCCTCTCGGGCTGGTGCCGACCTTAACCTCCCTACAGAGGGACCTCGACACGGACCGACCCCGACCGTGACGGGCCCTGTCCCGACCAAGACCGGCACTGGCCCCGACATGCTCTCGAGCGGACCTCCAGTCAGGCTGGCGCCAACTTGAACCGGCCCCAAACAGGGACCCAGAGCCACACGGGGTGACTGCGACACCATCTGGCCCTGAAGAGGTGCCTCGACAGGAACAGGCACCGTCGGGGACTTCGACACTGACCGCCCCCCACAGTGACGGGCCCTGTCCCGACCACAACCTCGACCAGGACCGGCACCGGCCACGACATGCATCTCGACCAGAAGAAACGCAGAAGCCCTCTCGGGCTGGCGCTGACCTTAACCTCCCTGCAGAGGGACCTCGACACGGGCCTGCCCCGAGATAGACCGATCCCGACCGTGATGGGCCCTGTCCCGACCAAGACCGGCACTGGCCCCGACATGTTCTCGACAGGACCTGTACTCAGGCTGGCGCCGACTTGGACGGGCCACAAACATGGGCTCAGACACACACGGGGTGGCTGCGACACCATCCGGCCCTGAATGGGTCCCTCGACAGGAACGGGCACCGTCGGGGACTTCGACACTGACCGAGCCCGAGAGTGACGGGCCCTGTCCCGACCACAACCTCGACCAGGACCGGCACCGGCCACGACATGCATCTCGACCAGAAGCAACGCAGAAGCCCTCTCGGGCTGGCGCTGACCTTAACCTCCCTGCAGAGGACCTCGACTCGGGCCGGCCCCGACATAGACTGACCCCCGACCGTGACTGGCCATGCCCCGATCCCCACCTGGACCAGCACTGCCACCGGCCCCGACCTGAGCCCTGACATGCATCTCGAACGCACCACCACTCAGGCTGGCGCCGACTTGAACCGGCCCCAAAGAGTGAGCCAGAACCACACGGGGCGGCTCCGACACCATCCGGCCCTGAAGAGGTGCTTCGACAGGACCGGGTAACGTCGGAGACCTCGACACGGGCCGGCCCCGACATAGAGAGACCCCGACCGTGACGGGCCCTGTCCCGACCAAGACCGGCACTGGCCCCGACATGCTCTCGAGCGGACCTGCACTCAGGCTGGCGCCGACTTGAACCGGCCCCAAACAGGGGCTCAGACCCACACTGGCGGCTGCGACACCATCCGGCCCTGAAGAGGTGCTTCGACAGGACCGGGTAACGTCGGAGACCTCGACACGGGCCGGCCCCGACATAGAGAGACCCCGACCGTGACGGGCCCTGTCCCGACCAAGACCTGCCCCGGCCCCGACATGCATCTCGACCAGAGGCAACCTAGAAATCCTCTCGGGCTGGTGCCGACCTTAACCTCCCTGCAGAGGGACCTCGACACGGACCGACCCCGACCGTGACGGCCACTGCCCCGACCAAGACCTCGACCAGGACTGCCACCCGCCCCGACATGGGCCCCGACATGCATCATGGTCGGACCTGCACTCAGGCTGGCGCAGACTTCAACCGGCCCCAAACAGGGGCCCAGACCCACACGGGGTGGCTGCGACACCATCTGGCCCTGAAGAGGTGCCTCGACAGGAACGGGCACCGTCGGGGACTTCGACACTGACCGACCCCGAAATAGACCGACCCCGACCGTGACGGGCACTGTCCCGACCAAGACCGGCATCGGCCCCGACATGTTCTCGACAGCACCTGTACTCAGGCTGGCGCCGACTTGGATGGGCCACAAACATGGGCTCAGACACACACGGGGTGGCTGCGACACCATCCGGCCCTGAATGGGTCCCTCGACAGGAACGGGTAACACCGGAAACCTCGACACGGGCCGGCCCCGACATAGACTGACCCCGACCGTGACTGGCCATTCCCGATCCCCACCTGGACCAGCACTGCCACCGGCCCCGACCTGAGCCCTGACATGCATCTCGAACGCACCACCACTCAGGCTGGCGCCGACTTGAACCGGCCCCAAAGAGTGAGCCAGAACCACACGGGGCGGCTCCGACACCATCCGGCCCTGAAGGGGTCCCTCGGCAGGAACAGGCACCGTCGGGGCCTTCGACACGGGCCCTGCCCCGACCAACAACTCGACCAGGATTGCCACCCGCCCTGACCTGGCCCCGACATGCATCTCGACCGGACCTGCACTCAGGCTGGCGCCGACTTGGACCGGCCCCAAACAGGGGCCCAGAGCCATACTGGGTGACTCCGACACCATCCGGCCCTGAAGCGGTCTCTCGACAGGAACGTGCAATGTTGGGGAGTTCGATAAGGGCCGGTCCCAACCGTGATTGGCAATGCAGAAATCCTCTCGGGCTGGTGCCGACCTAAACCTCCCTGAAAAGGAACCTAGACACGGACCGACCCAGACCGTGACGGGCCCTGTCCCGACCAAGACCTCCACCAGCAACGCCACCGGCACCGAGCTGGGCCCTGACATGCATCTCGACCGGACCTCCACTCAGGCTGGCGCCAACTTGAACCGGCCCCAAACTGGGGCCCAAACCCAAATGGGGTGGCCACGACACCATCCGGCCCTGAAGAGGTCCCTCGACAGGAACGGGTAACGTCGGAGACCTCGACACGGGCCGGCCCCGACATAGACCGACCCCGACCGCGACGGGCCCGGCCCCGACCAGGACCGGCCCCAGCCCCGACATGCATCTCGACCAGAGGCAACACAGAAATGCTCTCGAGCTGGCGCCGACCCTAACCTCCACATGGACCGATCCCGACCGTGATGGGCCCTGTCCCGACCAAGACCGGCACTGGCCCCGACATGCTCTCGAGCGGACCTCCAGTCAGGCTGGCGCCAACTTGAACCGGCCCCAAACTGGGGCTCAGACACACACGGGGTGGCTGCGACACCATCCGGCCCTGAAGAGGTCCCTCGACGGGAACGGGCACCGTCGGGGCCTTCGATAATGGGCGGCCCCAATCCTGATTGGCCCGGCCCTGACCATGGCCTCGACCAGGGCCGGCACGGGCTCCGACATGCATTTTGATTGGAGCCAGCGTGGAACTCCTCTCGGGCTGGTGCCGACCTTAACCTCCCTGCAGAGGGACCTCGACACGGACTGACCCCGACCTGACGGGCCCTGTCCCGACCAAGACCGGCACTGGCCCCGACATGCTCTCGACCGGACCTGCACTCAGGCTGGCGCCGACATGAACCGGCCCCAAACAGGGACCCAGAGCCACACGGGGTGACTGCGACACCATCTGGCCCTGAAGAGGTGCCTCGACAGGAACGGGCACCGTCGGGGACTTCGACACTGACCGACCCCCACAGTGACGGGCCCTGTCCCGACCACAACCTCGACCAGGACCGGCACCGGCCACGACATGCATCTCGACCAGAAGCAACGCAGAAGCCCTCTCGGGCTGGCGCTGACCTTAACCTCCCTGCAGAGGGACCTCGAGACGGGCCTGCCCCGAGATAGACCGATCCCGACCGTGATGGGCCCTGTCCCGACCAAGACCGGCACTGGCCCCGACATGTTCTCGACAGGACCTGTACTCAGGCTGGCGCCGACTTGGACGGGCCACAAACATGGGCTCAGACACACACGGGGTGGCTGCGACACCATCCGGCCCTGAATGGGTCCCTCGACAGGAACGGGCACCGTCGGGGACTTCGACACTGACCGAGCCCGAGAGTGACGGGCCCTGTCCCGACCACAACCTCGACCAGGACCGGCACCGGCCACGACATGCATCTCGACCAGAAGCAACGCAGAAGCCCTCTCGGGCTGGCGCTGACCTTAACCTCCCTGCAGAGGACCTCGACTCGGGCCGGCCCCGACATAGACTGACCCCCGACCGTGACTGGCCATGCCCCGATCCCCACCTGGACCAGCACTGCCACCGGCCCCGACCTGAGCCCTGA